>NW_027287205.1:51896228-53096228 GCF_022747635.1 Hetaerina americana | reverse complement strand
GCGGCAGCTATAAGAAACGTGCATTTTACGGCCCGGCCATCTATTTCTTGTGTTCACAATGAAGGTCCGCGTATTTGGAGCTCAACCTTGTTTTTCTACCAAGTATCTTGCAATATGTGGAATTGCTCTGCATGTATGATATTCAAATTCTTTCTCGAGCACCTTAATTCCTCTTCGTAGTCTTGTAATTAGATTAGTTATCCCATCGAACTATCCTTAACGGGCTTCCCTTCCGTTCTTCCCTTCCGAATTATTCAAGGAAGGTTAGTTTTATTTTGGCAGGTCAGTATTTAATTATTTACTTTCCTGTCGATGTGCAAATCCTATATCCTCCTGTAAGGTCATTTTAATGATGCGAGGTAGATTTTAATTTTGAAATCTGTTATTATTTAGTCCCTCTTGTTATCCACATACTTTGTCTGGCACAGATTTCGGGTCGGAGTCGTATTTTTCAAACGCCTCTGGCCTTTGCTAAGTAAGAGAGCTGGTTCTGAGCCAAATTGGCCTACATCCATCTCGATGCCTGCTGTTCTTGTATTGAACACTTGGTGATGGAACTTCGTGTGAGCAAAATGCTTTCTGGGTTTGGATATGTAGCTTTCGATTAAGCTTCTGAACGCAGTTTACAAAGAATCAACCAGTTTTCCTCGAAGAAACTATTGTATGGAATTTTCAAATGTTTCCATTCCAACTCAGTGCACATTTCGGAGTTATGTTGAGTGTTTATTCATAAGAGCCATCCTGAAAGTTTAGCGATTTTTTTCTGGGAGTCTTTTGTATGTGGGATATTAAGAGAAATCACGAAGCGCTCCGGCCATATTGTTATGTTGAATATGCATGTATTTCGAATACCAAATGAGATTTATTTCAGCAGCAGTGGTGCAATAATTCTAAAAACACGGTGAGTGAATGCAGCAATTGAAGACGAAGAATTGTCTGATGATCGAGCCTGTGTATCTGAGTTTAATTTATGCATTTCACTGGTAGTTGAGTGAATCCACGACGTGTGAAATTTTGATTCGCCGTAGAGAACGTACGAAGAGCATCAAAGAGGAAATAAGGATGTGTTACTGATTCGTAACCACAGTTATCAGCCCGAAGGTCGGTTTGATAGGCGAGGATAGAGCCCACCCACTAAGCCAAACGGCGTGTGAGGTTCACACATCAGGCTAAGGGAATCGGTTCCTTTCCCTACGCCTCCTACGTGATTCCCCAGGAAGATTTGGTACCCGAAAAACTACACGACATAAGTGAAGCTGAGTGTATCCAGAGGCGTCACTAGGAATCGAGCCCAGGCCCCCCGATGAGTGGTCCAACATTCTACCTTCCGGACTTTTCCAGATTAAAAAAATATTTTTATCAATGTTATTTTCTTTTTTTGAAGATTTTATTATTATGCTTCTCATTATAATTGCCCAAGTCGCAAACGTTAATAGTTCAGTTTTTTAACTGATGGCTCAAATGTCAATTTTTCCTTCGCCGAATAACCAATGTTTCTGTCGGAAAGGCTGTAACTAGTCTGGTTGCCTTATTTTCGCAACGCTGAAGTAAAACTCTACCGTGGAGTTTGGAGAATTGAAGCTAAGAAGTCATTCATCTTTGCATTCATTGAGTACTTCATAACCTTAAAAGTTCCAATGGCTTGCCCTATCACAACCCTCGGAAAATTTATCAACATTTTCAAGGGCAGTAATATTTATTTGGTTCATCCTGAAGAAAGTGTAGGTCCGTGGGATTATGGTTGACTTATTCGGTAGGACAGAGTAAATGAATTGCCCTATACGATTTATGAATGTCGGGTTCGGTAGCGGCTGGGTACTCTTTTGCCTCCTCTTCCAAAGGTTGAGGGTTCGATTTCCGCCTCGATGGTTTTTCCTCCACTTATGGCTGGGGTGTTTGCGAATATGAATATAATATGTCCCTGCATAGGGTACACAAGTCTTTCGATAATGGTGCGGCTGACACCATATCCACAAACCTTCAATCCAGCTACGCCGTTCGTTGGCAGTAACTCTAAAACTATTAGCTTCCCCATAGATCCACACCATCCTCAAAGATTACCTGTCTACTCAAGGGTGCAAATGTGCTCACCTTGCTGCAGTCTTCACCAGTTTATAGTAGCAGCTTATACACTTATACAAAGCATCGGGTCCCACTTGGTCGTTATTTGCTTATGCATGGATCACTCATTCAATAACTTTGAATTTTTAAAGCATGTTTATAGTCACAAATCATATGCCTCTTTAAAATTTGGTTTACTATCCTTAATGTTTGATAGCATTGCATTGCTTTAAGAAGTTAATGAGTTGCAATTAATTTTAACATATTGTAATAGTATGTCCACATTCTTTTTGGAATCAAAGGATTAACTCATGTCTCGCTGTTTTTAATTACAGCTCTATCGTCATAAGCCATGGTTTCCTCTTCGTGATATTGGTTAATTTTTATTGATTAAGGTGTTTCCGGAATGTTCCCCACCCATTTACTTCTTCCATTTCCCCTTTCAGTTGGAAAGTCGATGTGTGTCCAGAAAGGAGTGGTAATGGGCATATTTTTTATCATCCGAGGCCAGAAAGTGGAAACCCCAGGAGTTTTATTCGTATGTCATTATTCACGGAGGACTTCTCAATTGATCAACTATGTCTTCCCTCTTTATTTGCGCATCCACGTTCTCAGCGAAATAAACATTCATGGGATGCCGTACAAACGGTTGACCATACCCTGGGTTGATGATCACAGTTATCCCAAAGCTCCCTTCATGAAGTGTCAAGACGTCTTGGAACATTTCAATCAATTTTAGTGCCTATCTTGATCCCTCCCTGGATAGTAGAGCATTTGATTCGTCAATATTTTTTTAAAACAATTCACTACAAATCATCATTCTCTCAGGAAACTCAGCGGTCCCTAATCATCCATCGCCTCTTGTCCCCAAATGCACAGATGCAGCCCCAAAATATAAAAAGAACCCCAGATAAACTTCCAATTATGTTCGTCAATATTTTCCACTCTCATCGGAATCCCGAGTGCAGCACTTTATAACGTCCTTAAGAGCAGTCAATGGGAATAGGCGGCAGTCCTAAGAGAAATGTTGCGGCTGGTTGAAACAAATGCTAAAGGTGGATCAAATGCGGTTTCATGAATCCCCATTGTTATCCCCTATCTTCTAATGCCTAGCTGGTATCACCTATTCATCAGAGTCAATTGTCAAGTAACTAAAGTGTAATAAGTTGGGTCCCCACGATGGTCTTCCTGAACTGTATTCACCACGTAAAGGTGGGAAGCATATTTTTATTGTTCAATATTTTGTAAATACAACGCTATGTATTTTAATAAAGATGTTATTTGAATGGACATAATAACGCTCACACTCTCTGCATAAGTTTATGCCGACTAAGCGGTTCCACGTTATGCCATACCCGGCCTCTTCGTTCCGGGCATCTGAATAACTCTTTTAGATAAACGGCAGTTATGTTTCCGCGTAATCTCTCCGATCCTCATGATCTTTCCTTAAAATATAGATTATTTCGAAACAGGACGCTCTCAGAACTAGACAGCGTGAAAATCTAAGTTGTATTCAGTTAGTATTTATGATAAGTGCCACATCACTCCATTAATAAGGTCGTCATTTGCGAGAAGCACGGTTCCGTGTGAAACGTTTTTATGTTGATGTGTGTGAGATTTCACGGGTATTAAATATGTTGCCATTAGTCATTGGCCATTTTTCTAAAGTCGGGTGTGAACAATGAGCGTGAGTTATGAACGGAAGTGGCACGGGACCATATTACTTTACTGCGATGAACACGTCCTATTAGCCAATTTTTTATCATATATGGCTGCATTACATCACACTTAGTAGCTGCACACTTATTAAATTAATTTCAAAGCTTAGGCGTCAAAATTATTTAACCACCTGCGACAGAAATCATACCCTTTTGATCAGAGGTGCATTTTGGATAAGCCTCGAAAATAATTACATGATGCGATTGTATTACTTGACAGTTATTGCTGCGATCTTCAAAAAACTCAGTACTTTTGAAGTATGCTTAACCCGCTCTGAAATTAGACTTCAAAATATGCCTTTCTTCAGATTCACTGAATTTCTACTACCCGGCATTCCGTCTGAAGTACTATATATTAGAGTTAACCATACGAACGTGAGATAAGTTATTTTTCGATAATATCTGGCACTACTGTGATTCATCATCAACTTGTTTTCAGTGGTGTGAGACGGAAATAATGTGATTGATTTTTGAGCACATTGGTTCAGTCGACGTTAAAAATTTGAGATCATCTTTTCCAGTGCTTACCCGACGAAAAGCGATTTCCTGCGATTATTTCAACGCTCTTCGTCGTTAGAAATGTGGTTATTCTTTTTCTTTTTTCGCTGCTTTCAGTGCTGGAATGGCGCCTTATCTTTGCGTTTACCGTGCTTTTCTCACATAATGCCTAATTAATTCTCCGATGGGTTTGGAGAGTTGACGCTCAGTTGTTCACCCGATTCGTGCTAGCTTGGGCTACCACAAATATTAAATTTGGGAGACTAATTACAGAGCTTGTAGTTGGGAGACTTCTTTTCGTTTATAAAATGGTGGCACTTAGCTCAAGTTTTCCTTTCTGATACCACACCTTCCCTTTCCTTTTCCTTTTTTGGTTTCATCCTTCTGCTCTGACTTTACAGTGATCAGAATAGATGAATTAACAAACACATGATATTTGAATCGAAAAACACGCTAAGTTCTAGCACCGCAATTACAGTTGACGCCAGATTTTTCATGGTGTGTAATATTTCACAAATGCAGCTGTCCGTAAAACTCCCGAAAATTTCCTTATGCGCCATGAAGGATACGTTGTACTCCTAGACATTCATTGTTTCACCACTACGTGCGTTTTTATCTTTCATTAGCGAATATCTGTGAATGGGATATATTTCCGACGGGCTGCATTTCGTGCAGAAAGGGTAAAAGTAAGACTAATTAAACGTATCCCGGTGACTCAATTTGCTGGAATCTCTTCATTTTGAACCTTTTAGTTAATTATGGCTGTATTCATCGTACCTTAAGGAGCCACGTGCTCTGGCTCTAGAAACTTACCCAGGCCCTTTGATCTTGACTTGATTTTCATTTAGTAATTAATAAATTTCCTCTTCAAAAGGCCCCACGAGACTTTAAATCGTTGGGAATATTTATTTTGATAACATTTTGTTTAAAACGCCAAGTAATATATTGAACTGCTAACATCTGAGCCATATAATCGAGTAAATATTTATCTTAGGTTATTGAAACACTGTTAAAAATGTTCCAAAGCAAACTCGTTATTAAAAACAAACGTATTATACACCTTTTTTTCGATGTTGAACGAAGAGAAAATGGAAATTCATCTTTCTGTATTACACGTAATTGGTTCGTATTTACTGCCATGGGGAAATAATTCGTATGAATGATGTGAAACAATTTTTATGTACCCGTCACCATTGCTTTATGCGACCGACACTTGTAGAATTGAAAGTTTGACGACGAAAGCAAACTTCTTGTTTTCAATTACATTCCACGCAGTGTTTGCTCTTTTATACGCAGCTTTCATGCGTATTTCCAGCGTTAACTCTGTGATAGTATTTTCGTGAAAACTTAGCGCAGCTCTCATGGCAAAACCTCAAATTAGTATACATTATCAACAATATTATTATACATTTAATTGATGAAAAATGATGCTGGATAAAGAATGTCACCCACGGATAAATTTTCAGCTTAATTAGACATTGATCAATACTTACCGTATGCATTCAACTAGGTAGAGCAATGGGTCTTGAGAGTATTTTTGGGAAAAATTTACCTCGAGGATGGCTTTAAAGTGAGTGACCATTTCAATGAGACATACTTTTTAAGCAGGTAACCATTTGAAATGCAAACTAAAGACAATCTGGTTAATATCAAAGTGCAACATATAAATTTTTGTTGCAAGCGGTACTTAAAAGGACGACTAAACCAATGAACATCTTCATTGTCACCATCAGCCCTTCATTCTGAAGATTGGTTGACTTCAGCCCTCCATTCTTTTCTATTCCATAGTACCTGTTCCCTTATGCCCTGGTAGCTCTTCTGTCGTATATTCCTATGCAATGGACGCGATATAGCCCCTTGGCCTTCCTCTTGAGACCTTTCCATTAATTTTACCTTTAATTATAATCTTTACAAATACTTTGTCTCTCATGGTTTGTCCAATCCATCTTGATTTTTCTTCTTTATCATTCTCTCTCTCTATGGCATTTACCTCTTCCATCCTTTGTATATTTTGTTTATTTCTTACATCAATGGTCCTTTTGTCTTCAGCATCCGCCTCCAGTACCAAGTTTCGAAGGGTTCTAATCGACCGTGGTCTGCATTTCCTATAGCTCATGTCTCTGAATCATTTAATGCCTTACCCAAAACTAAGGTTTTATAAAGTATTTTCAATAAAATTTTGTAAACACAAATATTTAAATTATAATTAAGAAGAGTGTTGATAATTTGTTTAACTTAACTATTTCAGAACGTAAATATACTTTTTTTAATTATACAGGTTATTATATTTAGGATTTAATTTTAATTTCAGGACTTGATTTAGTTGATTAAATAAATATTAAACATTCAAATTGGAGAAGGTAGAGCGGTTCATCTAACTAGGAAGTGTTTTGAATGAACATGATCGAAATGGTAGGGACGTAAAAAAGATAATTGCACTAGGCAAATAAGGTTTTCCTAGTGGTAGGAATTGATGACCCAGGATCTTTCGTGAGGAAGTAGAAAAAAGTTTTGGGTAAACTTTCTATGGGAAGTTTTTGTCGGTGTAGGAACTTGATGCCTGATGCAAGAGCATGAGCGTTGGTTGGATTCTTTAAAGATGTTGGTGTGGAAAAGAATGCAAAAATTAAAATGGACCGAAAGGAAAATGAACGAGGAAGTACTTGCCATTGTGGGGAGTAAAGAGAAATTCAATGGGAACAGGGAACGTGGATGCAGGGTATTTTGATTGGCGATGAATGTGTCTGTGATTGAGGGAAGAATGTTTAGGGAGCGATGTTCAGGAAAAGAATAGGTATGTTGGCATTAATGGAGGCAGAACGTATTTGGAATTACTAAAAGAATTTTTCATTGAACTACTGGATGATGCATTGCGTTATGTTAGTTGAGGCTTAAAAATACAGCGGTGCTTAGTGTGTGTACTGTAGAACATCCCGTAACTGCTGTAAAAATGATATTATTATATATATGTTAAAATTATTGGACTCGAATTTTTTTTTAAAACCTAATTTCATATCGTGAGAGGCTTGAATGAAATGAGTTTCAAGTCCATCGGTGTATCTCAATTCGTAATATAAAAATCACAGTGCTTGGATACAACAAGATATGAATTTAATTTTTCAAAGTGGAATAAAACTTCTAACCCTTCGTGCCTTTCTCATGCCAAGTTATCCTTCCTTGTGTACAGAAAATATAATCCCTTCACACATACATGAAAACTACCGCAGAATTTCGGGCTGGTAGTGTTATTATTATATGTAAGTCTCTGACAAGCCCTCGGGACCTCTGTCCCTTGGGACCTAAATAGGTCAACTTTGATGATGAGCTTCAAATTTATTTTGAATTGGAGACCACATTAACTGAGGTTAATGTACAGGGTGGTAACCTTCTGGCTAACTTTAAGCCAAGCCTGTTAATTTCTTAACACTTCCGGGTCCTGAGATTTACCGCGTACTTAGTCGAACAGAATGGTAGAATAAGCGAGTTTGTACTATTAGTTTCAAACATGAACAGTTTCTTAACATAAGAGCGTGAAGGTAAATGGAATTGTCTGTAATCCTAAGATAATGTGTAATGGAAATTAATGGTTTTGAAGTTGTTTTGGTTGAAAACAATTGGAATGGTTTTGAAGTTGTTTTGATTGAAAACAATTGGAATCATACTATAGACTTACGTATTACGAATAAATATCATACTTATTGCATCATAAACAACGGCATACGAAGTAAAAGTATACTTTCTTGCATTCTCCCTAAGGGAAATATTCATGCATTATATTCTATGTAGTTGAAATGTGAATATTCTTAACTTTAACGTCATTGGTTTTAGGTAGTTAAAGGTGCTGTAGCAAACAATGTTAATGAAATCCTGGTAGGATGATTCTTGTTGTATGATTATCCAAATTTGTTTTACCTTTAAATAGATTTTGACGCAGTCCATTGTTCCAAAATTTCTATAGGTATTCAATATACCCTGTAGAAAAGAGAATAACTTTTGAAGTAGAAAATATTATGGTTTATTTACGAAAGGAAAATATTTGTTCTGTTCATGAGGAATCTTCGACCAGCCGTAGCAAATGAAGGAGTACGGGCGATTTAATTTTCATCTGTTGGTTCGCCGATGTTTCAGAGTTCAATAATTTAGTGCATTTATTTATTTATTTCATGTTCTATTTCATGTTCTATGCTTAGTTCACACTCTAGGTACTCCATTCGTAGCTCTCTTCACCAAGCTACTTAATTCACTCTTGATACGTTCACAGACAACTACATGTTCGAATAAAAATCTGTTCCCGCTAAAATAGCTAGCTATCACATTTTATGCCCACCTTAACCATATTCTGTGAGAAAATCAGGAGAAATTAATTTCCCCTCATGGAAACACTCAATTTCCAAGCAATTAGTTTTGCAAACGAATCCTAGAAAAAAAAAATGTGTTAAAACTAAACTTAATGATCGCAATGGTTTAGAAAGAAAAGTGTAGAAATAACTTACAAGCTCTAAACGTTACAAATTATTATTATTTGATTATCTGCTTTGTAGTGTGTACACAAAAATATTCTGGTAGGTCACTCAAGGAAATGATTCGGCTTTTCTTTTTTTCCTGACTTCACTCCTCGTCTTTGAACGATCGTCGACCCAAGGAGAGAATGGAGGTGCGGAAAAAATGTATATGTGTAGTGTAAATGGAATTACGGTATTCATGAAAATAGGATGAAGTGAAACCAAGATAAATGATATGGTATTAGACACAATTTTATGTAACTTCATGGTGAACAGAGACGAAGCAAAAATCTGTAGTGTTCAAATATTTTTCATTAAACCGACTGAATAGTCAACATCTCCAGGTACTTGAAGATGTCAACCGTTCTACGGAACCGGTGGTGTGAATAAAAACTAGTGGAACACGGAAAGTTTTATTATTTCTCTGTTCACAACGATAAATAATTGAATTTGATGTACATTTGGGCCGAAAATGCTGAACAACGATTCCATTGAACAACAATGCTTAATTCCGATTCATCGAGCGGAACATTTAGCAATTAATTGATTTTCACGCAACTATAAACCTACAAAATCCTGCATGTGGTCCTATGTGTGGAAAAACATTAAATCACGTCGTGGCCTTTCCTCCAATTCTGCCGGTGCCACTAATCCAGTGATTCTGATAGAAATATAGATTATTTTAAGCCCCAATATTAATAAATAGTTTTAAATTGATTAAAAATTCAAAACTTAACTTTTAAGAACTTCATGACATATTTTTTCTGCGAGTAGTTTATATCCGATTGCCTCTGCTATCATTTACAGCTATTTACCAATATGATACACAAAGCGGGGATCGAGACGGCGCGGTGGCTACCGTACTGGCTTCCCACGCAGAGGGGTCGCGTTCAAATCCTGGCGGTGTTGAATATTTTTAGTGGTATCTCGATCCCTACTTGTGGTGCTTTTTGGAGGGCACTTTGAATGAGTACGCCGTCCGTCGGATGGGATGTTAAGCGGCGGACCTCTTGGCGCCTTTCGTAAAGAGTAGGGTAATGCCGACGCCGGGTTTCTCTCCACTCTTCTTCCTTTCCTGTCCATCCCTTATGGGGCAAATGGCCTCAGCTGTCGGTCGCCTCCCCTAAATAATACTACTACTACTACGATACGCAATGCTGTTAAATATAGCTTTGTTTAGGGTGTATTATCTTTCAGAAAGATATGCAGCCCACCTAAAATTTATAGGTTGCCATTCAGAAGGAGTTGAGGAAATTTTAATGCTGTTCACATTGTTCTCTGTGTCCTTTTCGTGACATGGGGATGTGGAGAAAATAGCAATGGACATACGCCAATTTGGCACATAACACTTTTTTCCGTCGAAAATAAGCAAAACGCAGATATAAGTAATGATTTAAGAATCATAAGAAGAAAGGCAAGCACGTAAATTAATATTTTTGGAATTGGTATCAATTTGGGAAGAGGATAATTTGCGGAGCAATATAGTTTTAAATAGCTTCTAGGGAGAGACGACAATATTGAGCAATAAACCGAGCTTGGTATCTCCTGTTACTAATTTCCCTCTCTCCCAAGTGGAACCGTCTTCCGACAAGTTTAAAATGGATATCCTGCATCACACTCAGTCCAGATTATCTTCTCTCATTTGGCTTTAACTTTGGCATTTCTTATCCCATTAAGCATTCCAATCCTTCTTCTTCCCCTTCATCTCATCCCTTCGATTGGTCCCTCAATGACTCTTTTCAGCAAGCAATTTCGGCGTAATATATGCCCCAGCCAAGATCTCTTTCTCGTTTTCATATTTCCCGGTAGTTTAATAACTCCCTTATTCTCATCATTGCTTCGTCATTTCATTGCAATTTGACTTGCTGTTACAGGTTCTTTCACCTTTTCAAAAGCTTTCATTTGTACTCTTTCGTAATCCTCGGTACAGCTTCCATGCCCAGTTACTAAGCTTCCCAAATACTGATCTGATTTCACTTTCTAATCAGTTTTTCCTTCTATGGACATGTCATTGATTGCTTCAGTCCTTCTATTTCTCTCGACATTTTTGTTCATTCCGAATCGTTTCCCTGCTCTCACAATACTCTCCATCATATACTCTGGCTCATTTGTCTTTCTCCGCCAGTAGAGGTTGATCAGCTACATATTTCTCTATTTTTATTCTCTCCCCTCGCATCGCACCTCTTGATGTTGTCTAAGGCCTTAATGTTAGTAATCTCTTCAGCATAAATATTGAAGAGAGTTGGTAACAAATGGCATCCTTGACTGATACCCTTTCCAATGCCATCTCATCTGCCGATTCATTTCCTACTCTCACCATCATTTTCTGTCTTGTGTACAATTGTTTTATTATGCATCTATCGTTCCATTTACCACTTTTGTATGTATATAATCACCTGTAATGTTGATTCTATGTGTCTAATATCGTTGATTCAGAACGCTGATCTACTAAGTTGAAAATATTATATCCTTTGGTGATGTACTACGGAAAACTGTGATCATAAGCCAGCCACGTAAAATTTTGTTGAATAACCCAATGCCAATACCGTCATAATTTCTTTCAGCCACTTTTGAAAGCGGGCAAGATATAGCTAAAATTTACTTTAATTTACGTGAACGATCTTTGTGGTTACCAATTAAGTATTAGTAATTCCTCTCTTTAAGTTTTTAATATAAAATGCGATCGGTCGAAAAGACGCAGATCATTTTTAGCCTCAATTTTCTCGGAAATCAAGTATGAATTCGGAGTCAGGGATAGGAATAGATACTAATCATCGTTACACATCTATATTTGGGGCTATACGCTCCAAATGTTTTCATTGGCATTAGTCAAGAGAGGATTTTCACGCTTTATTCGTCTCGATAACCTTTTCTTAGTTTAGACTCACGACGACGTTACTGTGTAGAGACAGTCTTCCTCTTCCCCAACCACTTTGGCTGCGGTTAGCGGTTAGACATCCGCTTTTGGCGTCAAAATTACCATAGGAGTTGAGTTTACTGATGTTAGTCCCGACGCGATCTCCTCACGGTCACAACGTATTTAAACACCTTTGTTTCGAAATATGTAGGTTAATATATCCTTCAGTTACGGTAGCCAACGTATTCAAGTATGAGGGTAACGATTTACAGCAGGAAGAGAGTGTTCGTAACTAAGCCTGTTTTAGATGAAAAGCAAAACATTAAAACATTTTAAACCCAGGGATTTCTTAATTATACAAAAATTATCATTATTAGCAGGAGACGTCCACCATTTGGTCTGGTAATAATATTTTAAGTAAAAGTTGTTCAGCAAAAATAATAAATTTGACATTAAATTTAAATTTCACTTAAAGTTGAAACATAATAAAGCCAATATAGAAATATTCCCCATATAGGGCCTGGGGTCGATTCCCAGGCAAGCCTCTCTGGGCATCTGCGGCTCCACCTAATCTATGTGACTTTTCGGGTACCGGATCTTCCTGGAAAACCATAACCGGCACCAGGAAAGGAACTGGCCACCCTACCCCGATGTGTGAATTTCACACGCCGTCGGGCTTAGTACTGGGTGAATTCTACCATCACCTACCAAACCAACCTTCGGGTTGATTACTGTGTTTATGGTTTTCTTATATGCATGAGTAAAAATGTTGGATAATAAATAAACTTAAAAGCTCTAATCATTTCAGTGTAGCATCTAAATTCTCAAATACACAAAACGATAAAACTTTGCATGGAAGCAATTTGAAAAATTGAGCAACCCAGGATCTGCAGAGAAAATAATGAAAATGAATGGTCAGGTCTCTTAACCCCATCATTTGTACATGTGTACGTTTGTACAAAATTTAATAGTATTTATTTAGGGATTGAGTTCCACTTCTCTGTATCCCTATAGCAAAATAATTGTTTTGCTGGTACTTGTAATATGCCTTGGGAGTTTAATTTTAGGCTTATGGTCCATCTTGCCTCTATAGAATGACGTTGGTATTTTTTCGGCTATTTATCGTGCCAAGCACTTTTTCCCGTATAGGCGTTCTATATTCTCGCCTGGCGCGCTTTTTTGCTTATCGGTTTTAGGAGCTACCAACCTAACTTATTTGGCATATTTTGTTCCCCAGGAAATTGGGATTTTCAAATAAAAGACCCATATTCAATTATTCGCCTGAAAGATACTTTTTTGCGTATTCTTTAAATTTTCTATGCTTTAAATACCCTAGTTGAGGCACATTTTGCTCGCAATCCCTACTGCAAATCTTTACTTAAAGTTACACCCTGGTGTAACTTTAAGTAAAGTAAGTAACTGCTTCTTTCTTTTTTTTCAAATTATTTCCCGTTGTACGAAAAATATGGGATTCCCATATTTCAGTATATAGTCATATATGGTATATAATATTGGGCTTAAGATCAGGTGGAAGCATTTTACTCGATTCCATAAAATCTAAATGTAACTCGTCCTTCGTAGGAGTGAGTACAAGGCTATTGTTACTGTGACGAAACACATCCTGTAATTTGAAATGTTAATACAAGCCTCTATACACATCAGTCTTTGTCGTACGTGAATAGGAGTTCTAATCATCTTATAACTCTTTCGAGGTCTTTCCTTTGTCATTGTTATTTTATGGAATGTACTTGTGAAACTCATGAAGAGAAAACTCATGTTCTAAAATCTGCATGCGAACAGATAAAACTAAAATGAAAATAGGTGTTAGTTTGGTTTTCCAATTTTCTCAATCTACCCTTGAATTTCATATTTTCCTGAACAGGCTGCTTCTGATTTCCTCTTTTTTATGGTGTAGTCCATGTTTCCAATCTCCAACGATTTGTACGCCAATTTACCGTGATGCAGTATTTTTACACACCAGGTTAATTTTTGGGACGATTTTGAATTTTTATTCTGGAAAAATCCTTCAAGCGTGCTTTTATCCTATTTTCTAATTACAACCCCGATGACGCTTTCCAACCGTAGAACTCCTCATGTAATTCTTGAGATCCTAGTCTCCATTGTTGTCGCTTCTTGTCTTTCGAACGACGCTCATTTTTAATTTGTCCGTGAAAAACGTTCTCTCTAAGCTCTTTATCTAAAATATGTCCTCCTTTTTAATGAATATTTCTTTCAGATACCCTAACTTCGGGTGTACATGTAGAACAGAACAAGCGTATTTTTTCTCCACCAACCTCAGCAATCAATCCGAAGGCTGGTTTAATAAGTGAGGATAGAGTTCACCTATTAATAAGCACAATAGCGTCTGAAATTCGCACTTCAGGGTAGGGGTAGATTCTTTCCCTGTGCTGCGTTGGTTTTTCAGCTAGATCATCTGATTCATCTGGTACCCGAATAATCACACAGTTTGGGTGAAGCTCAGTGTGACCAGAGGCGTCTCCTGGAATGAAACTCAGGTCCTTCGGTCACTAGCTCAGAGCTCTATCCACCAGACTACCACGTGCCCACATCTTTTCTTTGTGAATTAGAATTCTTCTCTAAGGATTAAAATTATTTTCTTACTTCTTTCTCGCTCACTTGCCCCTTCATACTGGAGTCCATATTAGTGGGCAGATTTTAGGAGTGAGCAGTCTGCACGAGAGCACAGAGGGAGTCGTCCGGTCTTCCTGCTTCTCATCCAAGTTTATTTGCAATTAATTTTTTTTTTCGAGAATCAACAGTGGTGGCCTTTGGAGGACGATACTATTTGTTAGATCTGGTGTTCGCACCGTTTGACGATGTAAACAGCTGTCTGTCATAATATGGACGCCCGAATGTCTTTTCCTAATGCCCCATGCATCATCTTTTCCGGGTTTGACTTCCTCCGGCCAAGCGAGCTCTATCTTTGCCTGAGTGCTCGCACCTAAGTGTACGGATGACGGACAAGGCTACAGGAAAGGATGATGTTGTTGTGGGAACTTAAGAGAAACAAACCGGCCTGACTTGCGTACCTGGTTTTCACTAGCGATTGTCGAGCTGAAGAAAAAAAGTACCATTTTAGTATATAAATTAAAAAGTAAATATTATTTCTGAGGGGCGGCGTCGGAAAACAATCCATTGACTCTCAACTCAGGTCGTAGTAGTACAAGTTAAAGTATTAATAAATAAAAATAGCGTAGGTAATGAGATACTCTAGATATAGGAGGACTGTGATAAAATAAAAGCTAGGGAATGTTAACTGGAACAGGTAGAACTATGCACTTTAATAGGAAGTGTTTTAGAGGAGCGTGGGCAGAGTAATTAGGTCATGAAAACAAAAATTGTGTAAGGCACGGAAACGTTTAAGATGAGGCGGGGGTATATCGTAGATACAGTGTAAAGATATAAATAAAATATTAGAAATATTTGTGGTAACTCAAAAATGGAGCGTAGTTGTGTGTCTCTTGGAAACCTGGTCGTTCTAACAAGGTGATATGAGTAGATTTGTGGCTTTCGAAATACGGGACGGAGAAAAATAGAGTAAATAAGACGAACGGAAAAGGAAATCAACTAATAGTACCAGGCATAATGGGAAGGAGAGAGACGGCTGTTGGAAGAAATTCAAATTAGGTAGGACAAGTGAATACGAGAGATGGTTGGAGGCTTGGGAAGGAGATACTTGCTGAAGATGGTACGTAATATTGGGAAAATGCCAGTTGAAGGGAGGGAAAATATGCCTTTTGGATGCAATTACGGGAGGTTGAAAGTATGTAGAGCTAAAAAAGAATTAATTCGATATATACTGGGTCCTTACAATAAGTATCGTGACTGGTTCGTTGTAGCCACGACGGAGCGGTGGATAGGTGTCCGGCCGGTCGGCCCGGTAGAGAGGTCCCCCATCACTCAGGCGGACTTTAGTTCAGTCGCCTCTGGGCATGCGCTGAGACAGGAGGTGAATTTTTGTGACGTGTGATTGTTTGTGGTGTTGTCGCGCCAGCATGGAGCGTACCGTCGAGCAACGCTACGCTGTGAAGTTTTGCGTTAAACTCGGGAAATCCGCGTCGGAGACCCTTGAACTCATTAAACAGGCTTATAGGGATGATGCCTTAAGCCGCGCAAGAGTTTTTGAGGGGTACAAAATGTTTAAGGAAGGCCGGGAGCTCGTCGAAGACGAGCACCGCGTCGGACGTCCGACGACCGCTCGAACCGATACTCCGGCGGCCAAAGTGAAAAAAGTCCTGCACTCTGAGAGGCGTTTAACCATCGCCCTTATCAGCGAGGAGACCGGCCTTTCAGTCGGATTCGTCCACACCATTGTAATAGAGGATCTTGCGATGAGGACAGTGTGCGCGAAACTGGTGCCGAAAGTCTTGAGCGAGGAACAAAAACTGTCGCGGGCGGAAATTTCGGACTGCGTCCAGGAAGATGAAGATTTTCTCGACAACGTTTTTACCTCAACGGATAGCTGAAAAGGAGCTCAAAGGATATCGGTTCGACTCCATTGAAGCCGTTCAAGCGGCGACGACAAAGGCGCTCGACAGTATTCCGGAAACCGACTTCCAGCAGGCTTCTGACGAATGGCAGACGCGCTGAACTAAGTGTATCGATGCAGGAGGAATGTATCTTGAAGATTTTTAAGTAATTGAAATGATAACTGCAATAAATTTTTATATTTGGAACCAGTCCCGATACTTATTTTACGGACTCTGTGGTATGGGATATTAGGACTTTTTGTGTCATATTAGTTCGGACTTGGGTGTACGTACTGTAGTATATCCATCACAAACCTAACCTGATTCGGTGGGCTACACGTATTATTACTCCTAATACACGTAACGATGATGTATACTTTTAGATGAACCGCTTAAAGCCTAGACTAGTGATTTTCTTGCTCAAGTTTATCTTTCCATGATTTTACTTAATAATTATATTCCTTTCTTCGACTGTGGGAATTTACATTATCACTGATTGAAATCAGTCATCTTTAGCATTTAAGTTGGCCATAGTACATACTATGACTCTGATAATTCTAAAGAATTGTGAATGTAGATATTTCGAAATTCTCCGTTGAATAAAATGTGTTTATTGAAAAAGTTCAGCCGAATCCGCGGATAATTAGAAATTTTAATTGAAAGTCTTTTTGAGCGAATTGATACAATATGGTGCCACGGTCCACCTTGATCTGTTACACTAGTGCTAATATTAATTGAACTTTTTCAATAAGCCATAGACTTTTGAATGTTTTAATGATTAAACAAATTTGAGTGAGGGAGAGCGTAACTCTGACGCCAGAGTAATTACTATTTTCACAGAACGATAGCGAAGCGATTTTTGGAGATGATTAAGTTTTCCTTATGGCGATTTTAAATTTGAACAAACCATAGGATTAAATGGGTATAGAATATTACTTTTCGTTTCTGAGTGCAGGAATATAGTATTTAATTATGTTTCCTCGAGCGACTGTTTTTTGGCCACGCTTGTATTTATGATCGGCTGAAATACATAATAGTTGGGCTAGCACCAAGTCATCATCTTATATTTATATATTAGTAATAACTATTATTAATAAGATGACTAATTTTAGTATATCGTGTGCGTGTTAGTTTTGGTTGGTCATTCCAGTACTAAAAGGAGCAATTTCACTGTAGTCGTCCACTTAAACAGCTTAATTCCATTTTAACTCCTTTTGGCTGATTTGATATCATTATGTGATTTTCACCCTTTCTTATTTTCCCAAACATAAGGTTTTCACATATTTTTCCTGTGTAATCATAATGAGATATATATTTTAAATATGGATGGGTACAACTAAAACAAATCATGTCATTAAAAATCGATATTTGAAATCCTATAGGGACGTAATAGTCGAGCGGATAATGCATTCTGCTATCTACCGGGAAGGAGGATTAAATTCCTTAGAATCGTCAGAAGGTTAGAAGTTAGAAAGAGAAGTTAGAAGGAGGGTTCTTTAAGGGTGACTCTAGCTTTACCTGATCTATGTTATATATTTTATTCAATGAATCTTCCCGGGAAACCACTAGCGATACAGAGGAAACTATTCTATCTACCCCTGATGAGTGAATTTCACACGCATCAACGGAAGGATAGAGAGTAGGGCAAATGATTACTTAGGGGATGATCAGTTTGGGTTTAGGAAGGGGAGAGGTACGCGTGATGCCATTGCAGTGATGAGATTATTAATCGAGAGGAATATAGAACTCAACCAGGAGGTATTTGCCTGTTTCGTAGATTTCGAAAAAGCGTTTGATAGAGTGAATTGGAAAAAACTAATGAGTATATTACAGAAAATAGGAATAGATTGGAGGGAAAGTAGGCTAATCCGCAACCTGTACGTGTCTCAGACTGCTCAGGTGCGGGTGGGGATCGGGGAGTCCGAATGGGCAGTTTTAGGAAGATGTGTAAGGCAGGGTTGCCCATTATCACCAGTGCTGTTCAACGTATATGATGAGAAACGATCAAAGAGGCATGGGAAGAACTGGAGATGAGAATAAAAGTCGGAGGGAAATTCGTAAAATCAGTTAGGTTTGCTGATGACCAAGTTCTTTTGTCATGACCAAGCTCAAGTTTGTCAGTCAGCCAGGAGGCTGCAAGCTTTGCTGAGTGAATTGGAAATCCAGTGCAATAGATCTGGGATTAGAATCAATATTATTTAAACAAAATTTATGTTATTTATCAGTGAGATAAAGGCTAAGCTTAACATTAAGGACGTATTGATCGGCAGTGGAATGTTGAAGACTGTGAAAGAGGGGAGAATTATAGGCTAACGAAGAAATGGTAGGAATAGGTTAGGGGTGTTTGACGGGGTGAAGGGTAGAAGGAAATACACAGATATGAAGTGGGACTTGTTGAAGAGTAGGATTTTGGGTTGTGTTTTGATAGGAGAAATAAAATATTTATTTGGTAGTTGAGTCCATCCGAAACCTACCTTAACCGGTAGATTACTTTTTTAAAAAACTGGTAGATTATCTGATAAAATATAAACCCAACACTTGATTTGATTACTGTGCTTTGTAAAACTTAATCAAAGGTAGGATTTTCACTAGGGATCGAATTAAAAGGAGTGATCCGTAAAGCAAACTTTGGACTCTTTCCATGCGGGCTAATTATGTTCTGTTTCCATTTCTACTCCAAATCGTTCATATTTAAATCTCAATTGTTCTTCTAGCTCGTTTTAATGTCCTCCTGCTTCAATTTTTCTGTTAGCATTCTTGCTCTTTAATAAAATTGTTATTTATATTTTCTCCTTGATTTTTTTATCCAGTGTATCTCATGCTGTGCCAGTACCTTTAAACATCGAGAGAAAAATTCATGTTCGAAAGAGTGTAAACTAAAGCTTTATAATTCGGTCGGAGAACTCATTTGAACTGTACTTCTTCCACTTCCATGTGCACCTCCAGGTCTCTTGTATCCATGGTAACCCCCTCCCACTGTTTTCACTGTACGAATACATTCAAATTAATGAATAGGTCAGAATAAAATTAAAAGTTATGAATTTACAAGTTATTGTAAAAAAGAGGTGCTATCAATCTTGCGTAGCGTGGTAACGAGCCAAATAACCCACTGTCTATGTAATGCTTTCGTTTGGCTTTTTTTGATGGAGAATACGTTCGCGAGCTTCGTAGAATGCCTTGGTTACGAAGCACGGTGAACATTATTGAGTAAACATTCATTAGCATCCATTAAATAGATTATTTCCGAGAGAGATGGTGAGCCAAACCTTGTACTCACTCAAAGCGGAGAATGTTCGTATTCTCCCGCTTTCTCAGATGAGTAAATGTAGATTTTGGGGGTAAAATCCTTAACCTTCGTAAGCCCAGTCTCAACTCCAGCAACATCAATTTGAATGAGTTTCGGTGATTTCAGTCACCGCTGCGCACGACGTATACAAAATTTTTCAGTGCTCAGAGGAAGTCTTTTCAGTTAGAATCAATAGCTGAAAACGATTCCCTATGTTAAAAGGTACTTGTAATTATGTTAACAAAATGCACGATTTTTCTTGCGAGATGTCTTATTTCTAATAGTCCTAGTTACATGCTGCATACGAGTTCGGAGAAACGCTTTGCATCAAAAGAAGCCATGTATTTTCTCTCATCACTGTCCGGCAGCCAGGGAAATGGCCAGCGAACTGTATAATTGCTTCGAAGGTGGTTGGGAAGAATAAAGCTCTCTTTTACCATTTTGTAAACTCTACACTTTGAACATCTTAATCGTTGAACTCTAAGTGTAACTCCAGAGATGGCGAAAATTGATATACAGGCTCGTAACTTAGAAAAGTAGTCATTTAGTTCTTGGAAACAGAATTTAAGTTATTTGGGTGCTTATGCGTAACCACGCCTCTTTCATTTTTTAACATAAGAAATACGATATTAACTCTTTCTTTCCCTTCAAATGAATTTTTGTTTCAATGGTGCTTATATTTCGTCATCGTTGGATGATTTTGTTCTTTCAGGGAGTACAAAATAATTCTCTTCCTACACAAAATACCCACTTGATGACTCACAAGTATTGTTTTAGATCATCACATAAATGATTTATTAAAATAAATCCTAATATCATTTCGGAGTAGTTTCATTCATTGCGAATGAGAATCTTGTGTGCAACAAACCCGACCTATTTCAAGATCCACGAGTGAAAGTAGGCCATCTTGAAAACATTGGAATGCATTTTCCTTCAAGGTAAAGATGAGCCATTCGTTCGACATACCTCCTGTGAAGACTACTCGTAGGAACTCGACGAGAAAAAGTTTCGTTTAAATGAATATACTTTGTAACTAAACGAACGTAGATCATTTAAACGAACATGAACCTCCACAAAGTTGAGCCCGAGACCATAGAATTCATCGAGAAAAAGTTTGGTGAGCAGAAGGGAAACGGGGGATAGGTAGGGTAGGCATTCTCCCAACCTCATCTGAGGAGATGGGGAGCAGGCTCATGGTAGTGATTCCCCAACGACGAGAATGGCGGTCATTATCGCGTCTTATGAAACCTAAACCCCGTGCTATCCTCCTTTTTGGCAGGGAAATGTTGAGAAGTTCTGTTGTGTAAACCTCAGGAAGTTTTTGTTTTGGGCGTAGCTGTTGACTTGGAAGGACGCGCGTGGTGTTATGGGCGTGAAATGGAGACGGGGAGAGGTATGAGTGGGAGTCAAGGATTAGAAGCGTCTCACCCGATGGTTTAGTAATGCTTCTCTTTCGCCGCGTGCGTCTGGCGCTGCGTTTGTTGAGGGCGTTCTTGGCGCCCATTCAATCAGCTGAGTCCTTGCTGCCCTGCACGTAGTACAAGCATTTGTCCACAGATGGCGGAAAGCGGTCCGCTAGGGGATGGAACGACTGCTGACAGGTTCACTCCCACTCGCCATTGTCACGTTTCTGTGCGTTGAATTTACTCGTGAACGGTCCGAGTGATTTTCACGTGCGGTGATTCACTCGGCGTGGATTCCTTATAAATGGCGATTATCCCTGGCAGTTTATTTTCAAATGGCTTCTACTGAAACTTAATGAATGATTAATGCAAGACTACATGATTGATTGCCATGAGTTTTGTTACTCAATATATTCAGTAAAAAACTGTTGTAATAGCTTCCTTCGAGCGGCCTGGTAGCCCGGTGGGCTGAGGATTGGACTGCTTATTAAAGGGTCCCGGTGATACTTCTTGACCTGTCATCCAAGAACGGTGGGTTTTCTGAGCATTATAACTTCTGAGAAACGAGTGTGGAATTGAACCGCCCACCGCCGTCCTGAATACGTATATATATGTTAGAGCTTAGTGCGATGTGTGAGCTATATTATCAGCTATCAAATTAAACTTCGCCTTGATTACTGTGAATAGTCAAATGAAATCGAGGATGATCCAAATGCCTCGTGAAATAAATAGCCTTGTAATTTTTCGTTACGTCTTGCTGGCGATGTCATGTATGCTGTGGTGTTCGCTACTTCTTATTCTTGGTCGTCCAAAAACTTTTCTCCAGGGGTAATTTACTGTCGCACTTTTGTCAAAATAGTCCCTCGTGCCCTTCGATGAGATACTATAACTTAGGAATAAATGAATTGTGGTACGTTTCATTTGTTTAGTCCATCTTACTGTTAGAATGAGATAGAACGTTTCTTTGACGAATAACACGCTCCCTGTGTTTTGAAATCCGTCACAACTGTATTTCGTGAACATCTTTGAAAGCATGGCCTTGATGCTTATCATATGGGCGTCAAGGCATAGCCCGGCGGACAAAATGAGTTTCTGTTGCCGAAGTCATAATTTGGTCGCTAACTGCCAAGCTTGAGGCTGCAGTTCTCGTAATCAGTGGGCCTTTTCATGTAGTGAGTAGGTGGCGGAGGACAAAAAATTCTCCTCCTTCCTATACTCGCCTACCCGCCCCTATCCCCACCCCTTCTACTTCTTGTGAAGGACAGGAATGATCGGATACTATTTTTGTTTTCGCCGCCGACGCCTCTTCGGGGATAATAAATTCCCTGGTTACGTTGACGTTCATCTCGGAACTCGAAAATGCGGAGAATTTCCGGAGGAGGGAGTGAATGCATCCGGGAACGTACGTCGGGTTTCACTTGCCGTCGTTTGAGTTTCTTGCGTTACTTTTCTCTCCTGCCTTCCCTCTCTCTCTATCTCTTCCGTACCTTTCACCTCCTTCCAATGGCTACTCCTTACTCCCACAAGTCCATTTTATAGGTTCTCTTTCGATAAATGCATGTGACGCCAACGTTCCTGCCTCAGCCCTACTCTAGCGAACGTGTTTTTTCATTGGATACCACCAATTCGCCCTCGGAGACTGCCTTTAGAGTGTTAATATTTCAGGCAAGGTTATCAGAGCGTCTCTATGCAGTTCGTGTCATTCGTATTGCCTAGGAATTTAAATATTCCCCTTTTTATCATACTTGGAAGTTGACAAATTTTCAATCCTGACCTCTATCTATGCTCAGAGGCAAACACGTGTATTTTTTCAAATCCTAATCAGTATTGTGAACTGTGCAGACGGAAGAATTTTATTCCACTTGTTTCTCACTCGCCTTGCTCCGCAGATTTCATCGTGCTTTAATTCTGGCGTTGCTTCTCTTGACGCCATTTCTGCTTCCCAGTTATCTCTTTTGTCCCACTTCGCCGGAAAATCCAATTTTCGATTCTTCTGATGAGCGAAGTATGGACGGCCCCCAAAGTTTGGTTAGTATAAGCACATCTACGCCGGATTGAAGAGTGCGAGGAACATTAGCTCAGTTCAAAGAACTTGGAATGTATTATTGTTGTTTTGCTATAATAGTTATCATGGTTAATCCCTAAATGGATGAATAATAGTGAAGAATGAACATCGAATTTTTCAAATAATATGAAATATTAAACTTGCATTCTTAGATTTTAATAATTAATTTAAATTAAATGTTACTTCTTGTTTCGTGTTTGAAACTTTATTGCCAGGGACTTAGTCAATGTTGGGCGGCCACGCGTCTTCTTTTATCCAGTTTGCGTATCTACAACTTCTGTCTTTTTGGAAATTTGTTGATATCTGTAGAATTTTTGAAATACACAGTTTTTACATCTTCACACTATTTGCTTTAGGGAGAGGTGAATAAATTTGCCAAATGACATAAAATGGAACCTGTTTCGAATAAAAAGAGAGGGAAGGAGGAATGTTTATTCTAATTAATCACGATTAATTTTTACAGCATTAAATTCTACTTCACCAAGTCAATTCATAAGCTATCAACTTATGCATTTGCCTGAAACACGCATAAATGAGTAAAATATAGTGAAATTAATAGAAGTTACTGTACTAGCATGTTTGCCGGCCTATTTCCTTAAATTACAGGAAACCATATGTTAATCAAGTAGCGTTTTTCTGAATTATGATATCGCTAATAAATATTGTTTGCTTTGAGCATGGGTATATTATTTTTATGTAAAAATTGAATTCCTCTATCCCACCATCTTTTTTAAACGTAGGAACGTCGTCAACTCTCATCTGAAAACAAACGTGATAGAATTTCTTTTTGAAATTGACATTATCGATTTTATAAAATGTAAAATTTGTTTTAAAAATGTATTCATTCCTTTTTGGGAGCATTAAATTATTAGGAATAAGCATCAGTGTCCATATGTTTTTCCTACTTGTTTCTGAACAACTGTATGCTCGGGGTGAAAACATAATGTTATAAAATAAATAATTGATGTGGATCGATTTATCTGAACGTTTGCAATCCTGCTGACGTAATAGTAAGGTACCTTTTAAAATTTTAATTTGATTGAAAATTGTATACTGCTACTTTAAATCATTAAATTTTATGCCAGCCCCGGAATGGTTGCTCATATTGCTCAGGTCCTTATCGCTTTGGGGGCGAGATGAGCCTTCACCTATTAAACCAACCTCGGAGTTTAATACTGTGGTTGGTTCTTAATCTACTACACAATACTTACAAAAAACATTCGCGTGGATTCCGCGAAGTTCCTATTATGCAAATAATTAAATTTCGTGTACATTGAAATGCCTTTCCTCAAGAGGGATTGGAGGGTGGTTATGTTAATGCTCGTCTCTATTGTAAAAAGAGCTCTACTTGAGGTGTGCGTTGAAGGAAGTTAAGATCGATTTACGACTTTTAAGGCCACCAATCTTATGAATTACCGTCTAGAAGGCGGTGTTCATGCTGTTAGTACGTGCGTACTTTGGGAAGAACGAATATCCTCGATGGAAATTAGCATTAGAATAGGTTTGCGAAATCGACGTTCTGCCGGGAGCAACCCGAAGTTTATGCATGCCTATACGGTCACCGAGAGGGTCCTCATGCCGGGCCCTCCAGGGTCCCGACGGTACTATGTTCTCTGACCCGTTTTGAGAAGAGGCCTTTCGAAATCAAAAATAGAAACGTATGACAACCGGCTGAAACGTAGGACAACCAGTTTAGTAATTTAAGTTCATTTTTGGCTACCCTGCATATGGTGATATTTCGTCGTTAAAAAACTGCCGCGATTTTGGAATTAGTCAAGGAACAGTATTTAAGGAATTACGTGCCTCTGTGATGAAAGGTAATTGCTATCGATTATATCGTAAGCCTAAGCGTGAAGCTGTCAGCTGAACCGTTAGCTTCTTTAAAAAATATTTGGTGAGGGTTTGGCATTATGTTTCAGAGATACTGGAACAAATCACTTTTCTCCAAAAAAATACAATATTTTACTGGCTAGCCTAAGACCACCTGGAATATTATTTGCTTATTCTCGTAATGGATCTCGTTGGTTTTCTTGGCACTTTTAATTAATAATTAAGCTCTAGCGGGAAACATTGCAGTGCACTGATACTTAGTCCGTGCATACTAACCAAGAGAAATTCGCTTTGTTTGCAAGCAGGTCGGTGGCTTTTCTTGAGTCTTAGTTGGTTTCCATTGCGTAATTCGACTTAAGATAACTTCAAGGTCCCTTCGTCAGTGTATTCAATTAACCTTAATATACTGATGAGCATTGTTTCAACTGAGGAATCATCACAGTTAATATCTTAAATAAACGCGTACTTTACACTATTATTGGCTTTGAAAAACTATTGTTTCCATTTTTGTAAAATATGTCGCCGAGCTTACACATCAAGAAACCAATGGTCATGTAATTTCATCCTACTTAATTCAAGTAAACAGTAAATTTTTATTGACACTTGTATTAACATTTCAAATTTAAACGTGTTGATTCAGTTTATCATGTAACTATTTTCCTCGTGATAATATTTTCCTTACGCGGTCTGGTTTATTATGGTTATGTTTTCTTACGCAATTTTTATTTTTACATTAAAGATAGGAGTATATTGAAGAGATGGGAGACTCATGCAACCTGCGCATGTCTCAAATAACTCATGCACGAGTGGCGAATGGGTCGTCGCCTTGGGCAGTTTCAGGAAGAGGGTTGAGGTAGGGATGTCCATTACCGCCTGCTTCCGTATTATTCAACGTATTCGAGGAGGAAATTGTGAAAGAAGTATGAGAATAAATGGAGAGCGGGCAATTCACAAAATCAGGTTTGCGGATGAACAAGATTTAGTTAGCCCTCACAAGGAGGACGAAATTGATGACAGGGACGTTGGATAAGGATATTAAGGGACGACTCGTTCAAACTTTGATATTGAGCGAGTTTTTTACGGTTTGGGACCATGGTTGTTGAAGCGAGATGATAGGCGTAGATTTAGGGCTTTTGAAGTGTAGGAGTGAAGAAAGACGGAAAAGATAAATTGGATGGAAAGAAAACAAATGAAGAAGTACTAGCTGGGGGAGAGGAGAGGATTTTTGAATGTAATCCTGAACAGGCAGGGGTATTGAATGCTGAAGACTGTGATAGAGAGGAGAACATTAGGCAGGCGCGTCAGGCGGCAAATGCACAGGAAACGTATGCTAGACCGATTAAGGGTAAATACAGGGTTCGTCCGGAATATAAGTGTACTGATTTTTTCCCGCCGCTCCAGGCGCGCCCAGCACCGCTCTGACGGGCTGCGATTGGAGGGGGGTATGTTGGCAAGCGACGCTGAAAAAGGCAGTCGGCTCTGAGCTGTGGTGTAGTGAGGAGCTCTGTTAACGCGAACCTCCACGCTCGACCCATGTCACGGAACGCGATGCCGAAGTTTTTGGAGCAGCGTTATTCCATCAAATTTGCGGTAAAGCTTGGGAAATCGTCTACCGAAACTGTCGGTATGATTAACCAGGCTTACGGGGAGTCAGCTATGTCCAGAAACATGATCTTTCGGTGGCACAAGATGTTCGTGGAGGGCAGAGAAGAGGTCGACGACGAACCACGGCCTGGACGCCCATCAACAACACTCACCGACGAAAATGTGCGAAAAGTTCGCGATGTACTGAACTCTGATCATCGTCGTCTTAGTGTTCGGATGATAGCAGAGCAGTGTAATGTGCCAAAAACAATAGTGCACGAGATTATTAGGGAGCAATTACAGATGCGAAAAATTTGTGCAAAGTTGGTGCCGAAAGTGCTCAGTGATGATCAAAGACTCAATCGTTTGGAAATCGCGACACAACTTGCGGATCACTGCAAAAATGATCCACATTTTTTAGAGAACGTTGTTTCGGGTGACGAGACGTGGATCTTTGAGTACGACCCGGAGTCGAAGAGACAAAGTGCGGAGTGGCACACCCCATCATCACCCCGTCAAAAGAAAGCTCGCATGAGCAAATCTTGGATCAAGGCGATGCTCATTGTCTTTTTTGACAAAAGGGGAGTCATCCACTACGAATTAGTACCTGAACGACAAACTGTAAATGCTGCATTTTACGTCCAAGTGCTTGACAGGCTTCGAAAACTAGTCGCCCGCGTCCGGCCTGCGATCAAAAACATCTGGCGGCTGCATCACGACAATGCGCCGTCTCACACCGCGCTTGTCGTGTCGGACTTCTTGGCCAAGCACGGCGTGGCAACGCTGCCGCACCCGCCCTACAGCCCGGACTTGGCACCACCGGACTTCTTTCTGTTCCCGAAGATAAAGAGGAGTTTGAAAGGAACGCGATACGGGACTTTGGACGCCGTCAAAGAGGCCGTGACGACGTGTCTTCGAGAGGTTCCCGATGATGCCTTCGCGGGAGCGTTCCAGGAATGGGAACGCCGCTGGAACAAGTGTATCGACTCACAAGGGTCCTATTTTGAGGAATATTAGCTTAAGATATGTAAAAGTGTAATAAATTTTTTTTCCTGAGCTCAGTACACTTATTTTCCGGACGAACCCTGTAGTAAGTAAGCGTATTTGAGAACGGTTGATTATAGTGTGGGGTGTCAGATTTTTAGCAAGGCTAAGAATTGTAGAAGTGTAATCTGTGTCCATTCAAATCCTACCGTAAATGGTAGTATTTGAATGGTAGGTAGGACTACCAATAATAAAGGGGAACATATGTTTTTTAATAGCTGAAATTGACAAAATGATCAAATCGTATATGAATTAAAATCAACAAAACTTCATGCGGCAGGAAAAATCAGGCGGATAATAAAATCTTCCACGAATTGTTGGCCGTAAAAAAATGCAATTTTCGACTTTTTAACTCCTAAAACGCATTCCACATAGAAGTTGCGCGATCCAGCTCTGCTTTCCTTCTCTGGTGGCTTTGGACAGCAATTTCCATCCCCGGTATTTGGAGATGTTCTAACTGCATGATCTTTGCCACCTGGTTCGAACTGATTGGTATTTGCTAGTTTCCATTTTGGCCCTCGTGACCAACTGATTAAGCGTTCCACATTTCAGCATCCTAATCCCTCATTTTAGTTGTACCTGTTATCACCACGAAAGATCATAAACCAGTTATGGTTAATAGAATGACTCAGATCTTTGTTCATATCTCCCCAATTAAGTGATTTAATCATTGCTACTGTATATAAGAACAGGCATAAGATACCATAATTTGTCTTTTTATTAACAAATCTTTGACAACTTACATTTAGTAAAGTCATAACGCGGCATCAGCTGAGGATAAGCAAATGCAGCCATTATCACCGCCCTCATCCCTATTGTTGGTGCCGATCAATCTCATGATTGTAAATTAATTAAACCTTTGGCAGTACAACTATGGAGAATCAAGTTTTTTTATGGCTAGGCACTCCGCGTCGTTATGGTAAAAGACTAGCATTTCTTCTCCTCTGCCGAAGACTTCATCTGGATTGGATTCTGGCCTGTTTTCTCAAGAAGACCTGGATTACTCCAAAATACGTTTCAAAGAAAAAAAACGTGGAAGTACTGGGCATGGTGGAAAGAAGAGAGGATTATTGAGAGAAATCCAAAGGATTTCGGGAAAGTTGGATGCTGAGCATTTCGGTTGGCGATTGAATGCTGAAGACTGCGTCAGAGGGGATAACGATAGGAAAGCAAGGGAGAGGAAGAAATAGGATAGGCGTCGTGGACGGAATGGATGGAGGTAGATTGTAGGCGAAATTGAAGTGTGGCTTAATCTGGTGCGATGATTTGTTTTGTTAGTAGAGTCAAATAAATTAATCTCTGTTAATTCCTTGTCTTTTGAAAACCTAATTTGAACGGTAGATTACCCGGTAATAGTAACAATCTTAATAATAGCCTGAATGCATAGCAGCTCTGCATCAATTATGGTTACTTATCTCAGAAAGCTTTAGGATTAGCTTTGTTTTCTAAAATTCATAAAATAAATCATGCAGCAGCATGTGAATACGTCTTGAAAATGAAGTCCCCAAAATCAACAGGGTGTGTAAAAAAATGGTAAATTTCTTTGTTTCGTGAGAGGTTTGGATTTGACTGTTGGAGGTTGCCGTTTTTCTCGCTTAGTGCGAGAAAGTATTTCACACTCAAGCATAATAAGTTCAGGGCGTATGTATTCTTTTTCCCTGGCACTCATGTCCGTAAGTCGTGACTGGAACATTAAGTGAACATGGTCCGTAAGTCGTGACTGGAACCGTATGAATCGATATCCGTAATAGATAGGTAATCATTCTGGATCTGAAACTCTTAGAAATGTTTTTAGGTTAAGTTTCAGTGATGAATGTTTAGCTTACATTTTTGTGTGTGAAATTACGGTTCTGAATTCTTTCGTATTGTTTCAGGCAGTATGCGATTTCATAATGTGATAAACTGAAATACGCTGTATATTATCCGAATAATTACAAGGCATTACCCTGGAAATTTAGTGTCACAGATGAAAAATTTTAAAATGGTGAAATAAATTACAACATGTAACTTATATGAAATTTTGAGAGCCGGAAAATCGTAATAAATTAATGGCGATACCAATTCACGTATAAGAAACTTCAATATTTTGTTGTAAAAAATTTCGTATATTATAAATATGCACAATATAGTTAACAATGCAACTGCGTCAATGAATCACCATTACCCATATCGGATTTATAGAACGCTGTCCAGAATTTAGTGATTCAATTCAAAAGGTAAAGGCTAAAAGTGGTCAGAATAATAATAATTCGGCTTTATTCGAGGGAGGTTGAGACTGTGGAAGTCCCTTCATCCATCTAACCCGTGAAGTATGATCAACAAGAGGATGGAGAGCAGGGCAAATGATTACGTAGGATATTATCAGTTTGGGTTCAGGAAGGGGAATGCCATCAGAGTAATGAGATGACTAATAGAGAGGAATATAGAATATCATCAGGACGATTTTGCCTCTTGCGTAGATTTCGAAAGGAGGTTTGAGTTGAGTGAATTGTGAAAACATAAGGACTAGTCGGAGATTTCGGGGTCCTGAACGACAGCTAAGGTCATTTGCGCCATTAGGGATGGATTAAAATTGAGGAAGGCTGGAGAGAAACCTGGCGACGGTATTAGCCTACTCTTATCGAAAGGTACCGAGGGGTCCGCAGTTTAACGTCTCATCCGATAGACGGCGTACTCACTCAAAAGTGCTACCCACCAGCTACCTCCCGAGATTTTCCAGAGAGATATAAGCTAAGCTTAACATTAAGGACGTATTGATTGGCTGTGGAATGTTGAAGACTGTGATAGAGGGAAGAATATTAGGCTAACGAGGAAAGGTCAGGAATAGAATAGGGATGTGGGACGGAATGAAACGAGGAAGGAAGAGCACATAGATGAAGAGATACTTGTTGTAGAGTAGGATGGTGGGGTGTGTTTTGTTAGGAGTAACAAAATACTTATTTGGTTGTTGTGTCCATCCAAAACTTCCTTAGCCGGTGATTACCTATGATAATTTACGGAAATTCTTAACTGGATTCGGCGTTTTCGCATCTTGATCAAAAGTAATTTTGAAAATGATGCGACATCGATGAAGCCGGTTATAATATAACCGGCTATATAACTTTAATGAATAAGTGAAGAAAATCATGGTGTGATTTTAAACATCGAGGCTAAATAAGTTAAACAATACAGTAGGAGAGCATAACGTTAATGTTTTTAAATAAATGCGGAAAAATGAGTTAATAAAACCTTCAGAATAAGGTAGCCAAAACATTGTTACCGTGGTTAGAGGAGTAGCCTAGATCGCAGTCTACTGAAATGCCTGTATTGAGGAAGGTGTGGAAAAATAAGATGGAACGATTAACGAATATATGTATATATCAGATATGTCGGTTGAGAAGGGAAGATAGTCATTAAAAACCTTGGCTGGCAGGAGGAAGATAAAGGGAAATTGAGAGGTAGCTGGGTGTTAAGAGTCGGTTATGGAGGTGAGATGTCTGGTATGTGCAAGCAGAAAGATCGCATTCGATATCATGAAGTCCTTAAATTGGGTTTGAAGCTATGGAGAAAAGCCGATTAAAAAATAGGAAAGGCCAAAATGTATTGATCAGAAATTATGCAGTGGTATTGCATGGCTCGGGGGACAGAGCACGTTAGTCCTGGGGGTAGATCGCTATGTTGCTTACCGGAAGGCCCGGGTTCGATTCAAGGTGACTTCTCTGGACACCCTCCGACTCATCCAAACTTTGTGATTTTTCTAGTAACAGAACTCCAATGGTCAACCATAGGAGAGGAAAGGAAAGGAACCCATTCCTTTTGTGTGGATTTTACAAGTTGGATACGGCTTAGTTTTACGTGAGCTCTACCGTCACCAAGTGTGGTTTGGTATGTTTAGTAGTTTAATTTTCCCTTTGTGGCTCCTGAAAATATGATATTTATCTAGTCTCAATGACTACCTGGTATGTTAAAATTGAAAATGCGAAAAAAAGTGGAATTGGGTTTTAATCGTGAAAGCTCTCGCTGTGCATAATAATGTATTGTAACTTTTTTCGGTTTTTTTTCGCGTAATATGGGATGATGCCCGACGTTTCATAAATTCTGTTGGTCACTTTTTCAAAAGGAACTAATTCGTTTCCAAACATATCCAACCCTAATTCATTTATTGTCCTCTCTGACCACCTTATTTTTTCATATCTTTCTCAGTAAAGGAAACTCTACTATTTCATTAGCAATGACGAATTGACCGTCACTAATTGGCTCTCATCCCACTTACGGATAAAACGCTGCAAAAACCGAAAAAAGCTAAATCAAATGATGACATTTTATTCTTGGAAGGGGTGTTTGATAAGTGGTGTGTTTACCTGTGGGAGAAGTCCCCCATACGATTTTCATCTTCCGAATTCTGTACGTATTCAATCCCGTTGGAGTGTAACGCATTTCTCCCAGTGGAGTGCAGCTTCGTGAACCGCTGGCGGAGAAAATGTTTCGGCATCACACTATTCATGGGCTGAGCAAGTGACTTCTGCTAAGGTGGTAGCCTGAATGTGTCCGTTGTTGGTTGGTTGTTGCCCCTGGGTCTTCGTGTCCGAATAGTGAGCCCGTGTTTTTATCACTGGGTAACCTGGGCGATCCAAGAAATTATCGGGGTCGGCACGAAAGGTCTGCAGACTTGCATGTGACAACCGCACTCAGTGTCGTATTCGGTCAACTCTGTGATCTCGCGAGTACCAGCGTGCGGGGACTTTTCTGTGTGCAGGTCGTCGTGGATAATGGCACGAACAGACCCTGTTCATATTCCCACGAATCCGTGTCGAGCGTTGCGCCCCAGAATGGCGACAACTGTACTCCGTTGTGGCAACTCCTTCGGGGGTAGGTTAACCCGTAAGCGTGGGTTACCATTTGATTTTCATTGTGAGAGAACGTCAGTTCCAGAGAGTAATTAAACCATTGGCGTGTCAAATTCCAAAATTTGAGGTTTCGCACGCGCTTAAAATTTGTTTGAGAAATAAATTCGAAATTACGGCCTGCGGAACCTCGAAGAGAAAAGAACGCGTAATTTCCTAAAACAGTAGCATTCCTCATTCCGTGTTTCTTCCTTTGAAACGGGATTAAATTATTAAATGTTGTGTCCTCTCGCGTAATATCTGTCACAAATTGGCTCTTTAGGTGTATCTCCTCTCTCGTTCCTCCGACGACTCATCTGGTTGAAAGACGCCATCGTTTATTAATTGACCCTGTCCAGAATCCCATTGGGTGAGTTATAATTCTGCAGAGGCATGCAATATAATGGTTGCAGGGTTTTCCAAGGGGAAAATATTCGCGGCGTTCACGAATTTTGTGAAGAGAAATAGCTTTCCGTTTCTGAGAGCAGAAAATCCATACCCTCCGTTTCCCACCAAGCAGGGGAAAGGAGATCCATTCTAAAAGTAATGTCTCGATCCATCTTCTGTTCTCACCAAGCTGTAAAAGTGAATCAATGCTCTGAAGGTCACCCTAGTTCAGTCACCGAACTGTACTTATGTACCAGAATGCCAGCGTATTAACGGCTGAAATTCTTCTTGATATCAGAATAGTTGTGCTTTAGGATTTTCCTTTTTGAATTTCGCGTTACGATGTTAATTGGATTTTAAAAGTGTCTGTTCCGATATCGTATTAAAAATTCATATTGAGACTAAATCTGTGATCTTCCGACATTTGTACTCTGCTTCAATTTGAATCTTCCCTTTCCCCAACTTAGAATATATATAAATTATAAATATTTAATTCTTAGAGGCGTGTAATGCCTTATTTGTTCTAGCATGTCACTTTTTTCTTATAGTGGTTAAATAACTGAATATAGAATATCACGTAGGACAAATGTTTTTAGTGATATCGCACTGTTCAGCTATTAGTTATCGAAAGGTGATTATCGCATGTGCTGTATACATTGAGAACATGCGCAGTCTATTCTTCCCATTATCATAAAAGCTTAAAGAATTGCTTTCCCTCATATCACACCCAGTCGTGGTAGTTGAAGTAGAATTCATTCACACCAGTGAATGAATTCTTATATGTTTAGTCATTCTTCAGTGAAAATATTTTCGATTTTAAATATTCAGATTGAGAGGATTGCTGTTGGATATCAAAACATTGTTATTGAGTTTTCACTCCATTATTGTAAAGAAAGATCTAATCCAACTCTATATATAGCTTTTATACGCACGTCATGAAAAATGATGTAATCGAATAGATACGTTGTACTTTCAATTGAACATCTTTAACTCAAAAGGGAGGAAATCACACACCAGGATTCCGTGGTGAATCATCATACTATTGCGGAGAAAAACTGTGGAAACATGCTTAGCAATAATATGTGTCCAATTATTTTTACACAATTGAATTGAGAACCCGGTCAGAGCGAATGATTTTTACTCTTTGGAATTGTTGCATTTTAATTCACGCTAGCGGATGGCTCCGTTTAAGTTACTCGTACTATCGAGGCATCTCCCGTAGTTCTTCGAATTTGTGGCCAATGATAATATAATTGCAATTGTTTCGTTTTCGAAATGGCGATGTTTTGTTCTTTAGATATCTCTGTGGATCCATTTAGCGTAATCAATAGTTGGGGGATACTAATTCTGCATAAAGTTAGGGTGCTTAGCTCCCCATCTGAACACATGAAAGTATCTCAACATTTAGTGTAGTGAATGGCTTAAAGTGGAAAGTAGTGTTAAAGAGAACTTCTCTTCTTCCATCATCCTCAGTAAATGTGAGGAGATTCTTTATAAGATCATTTCCAGTTGAGCTTTACCTTATAATATTGAATTATTGTACGTCTCAGCAGTTTAATTGGGTAACCATATGCTAGCATAGCGTTTTCTGAATCTGAAACCTGGTCTTTAAAGTAATAGAATGAGCGTAGATTGGAAGTTTTTGATTTGTTGTGTGACTGAGAATGGGTAAAATAAGGTGGCCAGAGAAAAAGACAAATGCTGAAGTTTTAATTATGGAATGGCGAAGTGAGGAAGTTGCCAAGGAAAATTAGGGTAGAGGAAGTACTGAAAGGCATACGGATATTAAAGGCTGTTATAAGAGAGTACAAGGTGTGATCAAAATATGGCAGGACTGATTTTATAGTTTGTTTATTTCGACGGATACAGCTTAATCGAACTTGTCGCCCTCAAAGTACATGCCTTGGCTGACGACATACTTTTGCCAACGTTTCTTCCATCTCTCGAACCCAGCCTGGTAAGCCGCCTTAGGGATCCTCTTCCGCTCCGCCGTGCAATTAGTTTTAATGTCCGCAATAGAGTTGGATCGGCGCCCTTTAAAGGTTGATTTTAACTTTGGAAATTCAAAAAAACCTGATGGAGTCACTTCTGGAGAGTAGGGTGGCTGCGGAATCGCGGAAGTTCCGGTTCTGGCGAAGAAATCTGTCACGATCAGCACAGTGTGAGCCGGCGTGTTATCGTGGTGGAAACGCCATGCATTGTCTATCCACATGTCCGGCCTCTTTTGGCTCACTGCGACACTCAGCCTCTTCATACAATATCCTTTAAGTAGAAATCTTTGCTGACGGTTTGACCTCAAGGGACGTATTCGAAATGAATTAGTCTTTGCTAATCGAAGAAACACACCAGCTTGACCTTCACATTGGACCGGGACATGCGAGCTTTCTTTGGTCGCGGAGAATGAAGACCTGTCCACTGAGATGACTGGGCCTTTGTCTAAACTTCATAACCGTAAACCCATGTTTCGCCACCGATTACGATGGTTTTAAGAAACTCTGGGTCAGCATTGGCTCAATCCAGGAGAACCTGACAAATGTCCAGACATTCTTGTCTCTGTCCATCAGTCAACATCCGCGGGACGAATTTTGATGCGACGCGCGTCATGCCCAAAATGTCTGTCAAAATCGTCTGACAGGATCCAAAACTAATATTCACTTCTTCGGCTGTCTCCCTAACAGTTAAACGGCGATATACCCGCACCCAATCGTTCACCAATTAGACATGGTTGGGGTTTGTCGATGTGGAAGGCGGCCCCGTTCGCGAATCTTCATCTGTAGAGGTTCTGCCCGATTTAAAACGACTTAACCTCTCAAAACACTGGCTCCGACTCATAGCTTGATCAACGAGTTTTGCTGAATCATTCCAAATGTCTCCGTAACATTTTTGCGAAGCTAGAAGCAAAATTTCACGCACCCACGCTGTTCCTCCAGCTTCTTCATTGCTGCCGTTGCATGCGGCGACGAACAGGTTAAGACACGTACCGCTGCTGCTGCGCAACGACTCGACGTAAACAAACGCAACAGCTCTCGTTTTAGTCGTCATATGTTTCGCTAGATTGCGCACTGTGTCTCGTTTCGATCCGTTGAACGGTTTGCGCAGAATAAATTTAGTCCGGTCTTTTTTTGATCATACCTTGTGAGTTGGGTAAGCTGAATCAAGGAAGGAAGGGAATGATATTTTGAGACAGCGTGGAGGTAGGTAGAAGTCGTGATGACAAGAAGAAATAACGTAAGGACCACGAAAGGAAGTTCTCATGTTACGTTTGAGGCAATCAGGAACATCCAGTGACCATACGTTTCATGGGTGGAATATTTCAAATGAGAGAAAACCAATGCTAGCGGATTCATAAAATTATTTTTTTGGTTTTACGGTCCCGAGATGGTAGGGTACTGAATGGTATAATAATGGACATTTCTTTTAAAGGGAAGCGAAAATGAAACTCCACCATTTTGACAGCGTGGACGGAAACAGTAAATACATATGTGTACCTAGGTAGATGAATGATTTAATAAAGCTGGTTGAAAGATGTTTATTTTCTGCAGTATTGCTTCAGAAATACAGGATAATGTACGACCATCGGTAGCGATATATTGGCGATGACGCCGGATACTTATCCTTGCGACGCCAGATACTTATCCATGCGACGCCGGGTACCTACCCTTGCGAGGTACATTACCTATAACAAATAACAGGAGCGGAATGAAAAAATGAAACTTTGTCGATTCCTGTGGAATTAACATTAAGTGGAATTACCAAAGCTGTATTTTTTTCTTTCCGTAATGGGTAACTTCCACTAAGTCAAGCCTGAAATTACGAATGAACTTTATACGAAGTATGAATGAATTTCATACGAAATTACTCGTATGAAATAACAGGAAGTTCATTTGTCATGCTGTGTCCCGTGAGTGTACTCCAGTGAGACAAAATTTCGTATTCGACCGCTAATATGATGGGTGGATGCCATCAAGTATCGAGTTCCGTTAGGTCCTGAAAGTCCCTTCAATACCTGTTGGCCCCCTCTGCCTTCTTCGTCGTGCAAAATCATTGTAAGCGCAAGTTATTTATCAATGTTTCCCAACCATAGTCGCGACACCTTGAGGTTTATACCTCGAAATGTTTTAAGGACTTGAGCGAAATTCCTAATGATTTCCCTTTGTTAACGTTTTATCATTTTGCATGAACTCAAGATCCTGATGAACCGTCATATTATTTAAATTTGTTCGAACTAAATCCATCTATTTTCATTTTAAAGTGATTGCTTCTTGTATACTTTTAATATTGCCAATTATTTGATTCGCAATCAAATATTTCAACATGCTTTAAATAAAGTCGACTGTTAATATGCGTGGAAAATTGTACGCACTGAGTTTAATAGTGATTTCCCTCAACGGTGGATTACTAAGAATGAACGTCTGATGAGAGATAGAAATGGTCCGTAAATATGCTAAAATTATTGTAGGCTCTTTTCATCAACATTTGATCGATTGGGTTGCTATCCAGGAGTTTAACCTTCCAAAGATTTGAGCCAATTTGATATCCCCTTTGCTTATACCTAGTGTAATATCCCGAAGCCTGGTATCAATATGTTTTGGGGATCTTATTATTGTGATGCTTGTATCATGGCTTCCCACTCTCGGGGGTACGGGTTTGAAGCCGGGGGGTTAAATAATATTTGAGAGGTATCCTGCTCCTTACTTGTCGGGTAAACTAAGTAAAAATGTGAAAATACGATTGGTGAACTTTAATAAGGAACGTAGTGCTTAGAGAGACATGGTCTTTGAGGCAAGAGGAAGAGCTTAGATTGGAGGTTTTCCATATGTGGGTTGGACGGAGAATTGAGGGAATAAATTGCACAGAGGGGGAGATAAATGCCGCGGTTTTTAGCAATCGGGTGGACGAAGAAAGGAAGCGATTGGGAGAAATTCAAAAACGACAGAGAAAGTAGGCGTTGGAGATATTGAAAGGTTGAGAGGTACTTTGGAGGCTGTGATAGAAGTGTGAACGTGGATTAAGCGGGGTGGAGAAAATAAGAGGGAAGGGCTTTTACAATAAATGAATTGTAGGGTTTCCTATCCGCCCATTCTACCCCCATTCCCTTGAAATCCTACCTCTGACATATAGCCCACATTTGCCTAACGGTGCAAATGATCTCAGCTGTCAGTCGCCTTCCGTCACAACTGCTAACATGACAATATGTTTCTGAATTGCAGGCCACCGTTGTTGGCTAGTTAACGTGGATAAGCCCGCCCGAACACGAGTTTAATGACGAAATTCGTGCGCTGGTGAAATCTTCGTGGTGGCTTTGCTTCCGCTGCGGGCGATTTCGTTTCGCAATTAGTCCCAGTCACGCTTTACATATCGGTAATATCTGTTTTGTCTGTTCTTTGGTTATGTAAATAATTGACTTCAACGGTTTGGATCGAACTTGGTCCTTAAGGTAAGGTGTCTGGTACTGTCAGTGATGAGAGCTTGCAGCGTGTTTATATTTGAAGTTTAATGTTCATTTTTTATGAATACGTAATTTCGTAAGGATAACATCTTTTACTGCCTAATATGGCGCGAACAAGAGAAAATATAGAGGGACTACAAGCCCATCTCACATTGTATGATCATTATAAATTATTATTACTTTGTTTTTTTTACTCCTTCCAGTCAGAATGGTCCCCATGTTTACTTTAGGTCTGAGAATACTAACATATGCAGTTACTTAGTTGCGTAAATATCACCTTCGTGGACACAAACAGTTACGTAGTTATAAGTTACAAACAATGCAGCGTTACATACACCGGCAGAATGATGTAGGCTACATCTACATTCAATGCAACAATTGCAGTGTGTAAAAATCATTCCCCTCGACGAATGATTTTTACACCGCAATTGTTGCATTGTAATGTATATTAGCGGATGACTCCGTCAAAATGTTACTTTCGCGGTATCTCCAACAGTTTCTTGTGATTACATCTACATAGCCCCATAACATGTTACCAGTCATATTTCCATGTGGTATGTCACCAGCTGTTAGAGTAATTAGTGATTTTATCACGCAGAAGCATTGCGTAAAATTTTATTTTCGAATATCTCTCGAGAACTTGCATCTTTTTCGCTTGTTTTATGTTGTTGTTATCATCAACTGTGCGATGGAAAAAGAATTCCTTTATAAGTATGACTGGAAGTCAATTCCCCCTCATTTCTCGTTTTTCTATCGCCTACTTATGTAATGCAAGGCTTGAATTATATCCACTCCGTTGGCATGAAGGGTAGGCAATTTATATTTATTCTATGTTTGTTAAGTCGTACATGAAATCTTTGTTTCCAAAGGGTCCCATTCCAGGCATGTCGATAATCGCACAAGTCTTATTGCTGTTCATTAAAACGACTTCCAACACGAAGGGGAACTATTTCACCGTGCAGAAATTAAAGTAAATTATGATAGTCAAATCCTAGCTAAATTTTCATTTCAATTTATTACTAACGCATCAGAACCATTGCTCTAGAGGCTTGAACTAGTCCTATCAGTACATCTGATCTAGCATAACTTCTTGTAATATAATACAGTAATACAGTAATATAGTAATCTTATAAAGTCTTCCTTGCTCTAAGGTGACTCCTTTCTTTTATCACTCTTCGAGTGGCTTATTCATTGGTCAACTAATAGTTAATAGGTTAACTATTATCTTCTTCAAACCATTTTGTGGTATGTTAATTGTTTGGTAGAGACGTGATTTATGAACTTTTGCATTTATGTGAACGTCGAACTTAATTTTTTGTGCATTAAGAGTATACATCGTCGCGATTTCATTCGAATGTTCCCACATCAAAATATTTTTAATGCCAGTAGAACATGTCATCCCAGCGTATCCTTTGGATCAATTTTTGCTCAGATTTTGCGTCCCCTAAGTTATTAGTTTATTCCCTGGAGTAAGTAGGAAAGTGACGCCTTTAATTTACGAAATCTCAGTTTCTCGGATGAAATTTTACTGTCGTGGGTTATGCTTTGTGACCATGGAGTTCCCTTTTTGATTAATTAGATGGCCTAAACACACTACTTAAATCCAAGAGGCGCGGTAGTCATGGTTGTGTTCGTATTGGCCGAACACCATTCATTTGATTCATTGGAGGTAAACGATTGGAAAAGAAATTTTCACGGAAAAAAAGTTTTCAAGAGATCGAGAATCAAACCACTAGTCTTTGGTTCCACAAATCTAACGAAGAAGCACTTTAGATCTGACAAGAAATAGGTATGTAATGCCGAATGAGGGGAAAATGGAAAAGTTAATATTGTTATATCAGAATGATACACGATTTTTAAACGCGCCGATGTTTCGAAAACGGTTATATTAGCTGTAGTCGATTTAATGGGAATTTAACCTTAGTTTGAGATTGTAATTTCATGGTATACCGATATTTTCCTATTATCATTAAGAATGATCCGCGATTACGTGTAACTACTATTTATTTCGAACTAAAATCTAGATCAAGGAATGAACTATATTTTTCATAGAATATGTGAATGCCTTGCATTCATATGAAATTACATTCAAGAGACTAGCATACTTTTACATGGTTATTTTGAAGTCATAATTGTGGCTGCAATGCCGAGTTCCAAGCTTTCCTAAGTATATTCTCGGTCATCTCGTCTGCAATCACCTCTTTCAAGATTGATTTCCCTCATCTTTTTGACATTCGCCGCCATATAGCGGAAACGATATCTTGATTATGTTTTCAATATTCGCGTATCTATCAACTTCAGTGCCGTATTGTTATAATTTAACTTAAAAATTGATTTTAAGTTCACATACTTGAATTGCTTCAGTGTTATTTTATGCATGATATCAACCTATATTGCGGACAAAATGTGATTTTTTTGACTAAGAATTTGCCTTCGAGTATACACAATATTTCCTTCCATTCTATGAAACTGATATATATTTATAATAAATATTTATTCATAATTAAATGGAAAAACTACTATATGTTCTCAAGATAAGGACAAACGCATAGGGACTTCCATGCATCAAATAGGATTTACAAAATAAAAAATCAAGACACAAAACAAATATTACAAACAAATCAATCTTAGACGAATTAAGGAAATCCAAAATACTTTTCAGTACTGTAGAGGGGGTTGTATACCAGACGAAAGGAGCCGATGTATTAATTGGAAACTAATATTTGCTCGTTAACTCCTTAGCAGGAAGAAAAGGCTGGCTGGTCAAATTTTATGGCCCATATCCATTTGATTCTTTATTATCTCTGTTTTTCACTCATTAGTGTATTCTATTGAACAGCAAAAATTAGGAAATTACATGATGATTTCCAGTCAAAATGATTCAGTTAATACCATGAGCAATTTATCTTTTTTATTAAATAGATAATATACTCTAAAGTCTCTCTTAGGTGTCAGTGTTTGCTATTTAAAGGGATAAGATTAAATACCTATCCTTGATCCCAAAATGAAAATGAATCCCCGTAGATAGAACTAATACACTCAAACGTTTTGTGTATTTTACACTATTCAGTCGAGTAGACGTATAAAAAAAAACTTGAGTCCAATTTATTTCCGAGTATTTTTACTCGACATTTTGGCCACGACGAAACTAGCATTAACAGCGCAACACCAGTATGCTGTTGCTTGCCACGTTGAAAGTACAAGTTCTGTGTATACCTACTCCTTTTCATGTCAGTTCTTGGGATAGGGTATTAAATTCTGCAGCCCTTCGCCGAATTCCGTAAAAAGAGTCTAAAGATGTGTTTCGTACGCTCTCTGAAATCCTATATTCCCAATTGAATTAAGTGGCATAAGCTAGCTGGCAGTACCTGTTTTTCGATAGGCTGAGCGAATCGAGGAGATTAAACAGATGAAAAAGAGGTCGGGGAGGGGCGAAATATGCGAATGAAAGAAGAAAGTAATTACCCGTTTCATTACTAATTATTTACTTTCTGTTTGTTAGAAGCCACACGAAACCGGGGAAACGTAATAGACAGAATTTGGTCGAGTTCCAAAGATCCTGCTTGGTGCACAGTTTATGAGTCAATTTCATTTGGGGAATATTCTTTCGAGGAAGGGACGGCGGCCGTGTCCTCTGCAAGTGCCCGAATGTGCGCCGTCTCTCCAGGCGACGACATTGCCAATGACCAGAAAAGAGAGGTATACCCTGTGACAGAGAGATTCAAGTTCTAGTTCTTCTCTCGCACTATACGCAATGATAACAAATCTAAGCATCCGAAAAAAATTAACTTACATACTATAATTCAATGAAATTATTTAAACACAGAAGTTATTGCCAGATGTATGTTGGCATGTTTGGGCGTATATGCACAAGTGCTTTTGTATTTGTGCTAACGTATATCAGAATGACCGTCTAAACTGCTGCTTCTACATGCATGGCTGGTTCCCTAACAGTCCCCCCCACACGCACCTCGCGGCGGCTTTCTTGGTATTGTGTAGATGTAGAGATATTCAACAACTTATCATTTCATTTTTTCTGCTTTGAATGAAATTTATAAAAAAGATGTGAACCTAAAAGCCAGCAAATAATTGCCATTGGAGTTTTTTATTTATTATTATTACATCACAACCTGTAAGTCACCACCTGCAGGCGGTGATTACACTCCGGGCTACTTTTGACCCAAAATTATTTTCCTCCCTAGTGCGGTCGGACAACGTCATTCTGATCCCATATCGTTCGTGGGAAAAATAACATCTTCAATCTATCTGTTTTATACTTAATCTTCCTATGCCCTATGTTTTAAGTTATATACGTGTATTAAAGGATAGTTATTTGTTAGATATAGATAGTAGTTCGATAGTTATTGGCAGATAGTCAAATATTTAGAGTTATATTTAAAGGATAGAGTTTAGCCATCACTTAGGCTGCATCTCACTTTCACCTTTGCTGAAATATATTGGGTGAAAAATATTGTTTTTTCTTAAATTATGTATTTTAGTATTTTTAAATAACCAACAATATCGAAGGTTTTACTGGGACCGTGAAGTTAACACTCCTACTAACACTAACGCGCCTTACTGTGGGACATCTTACTCTCCCATCATTGACTAACGTGGCGATCGGGTTTGTGCTGTGTCTTATGTACTGTCTCCCCACCCCGAAGGTCTGGGTTCAAGTCCCAGCGATATGACTACGAATCCATACGATGGAATTTGCAATGTTTCCTCCAAATTTTCAAGCAAGAGTATGCAGGTAAAAGATATTATTAGCATGCGTAAGCAGACCACATGACTTGGGTTACCCGTGGATAAACCTGCCGATGGAAAACCAGGAGTCATTAAATAGAGAACCTCGCCTCTATCACGATGGTATCGAATTTCTCTTCAGACTCTGCTATGAGAACTCCACTTCAAGTAGAAAACGCCGTCCGTCCGATGGAACACTAAACCCCTTGGCGCCTATGATTAGGGGTAGACGGATCCGTCGCTGAGTATCTCTCCACCCTTCCTCCATTCCCTAAAAACCACCCTCACCAAACTGCCCACTTATCCCTAACGGCAGTAATTACCTTAGCTAGCGATCGCCTCCCTGAATAGGGTCTGCGTCCCTTTATATTCCCACTGAAAAGTGCCCTTCGCGCGTTTTTATCCCCGTCTTAGGGGAAACTAGTGTGTAAGTACTGAAAATTAATCTCTAAAACTTATGAACGAAAAAATATATTCTCCCGGAAAAATTATTGCAATAGGATGATACTGATTTAGTTAATTTGCAATAATCCTTGGAGATATCCATTAAAAATGGATGGACTGTGCGTACTCGTTTATGTAATCTGTGCCAACTCGGAGCGTCAAAACATCGTAGCGGGAGAGGGGACTAGTGTGCGATCGACACACCTAAACGACCTCATTTGGGTTCCCGGCGCGTGCTCAATTCACGACAGACGTGATACGCGACCTTGCCCGAAACAAGGCCATTTAACGAAAATATTGGAAAGTTAAATCGATTTTTGTGAAGTCGAAATTTGTATCTCGAAGTGCAGGTATTTTATTTATATTCCCGCTCTCAATTGACTGGAAATGGAAGAACAAAATCAGTTAAGATCAATTATAGCTCGTGTTAGAGAGCTGTGAATTACTGCGAACTCGCCAGCCACCCTCCTCCCTTTACTGTCAAGTGTTGGACTCGGTTAAAGTAGGTTATTGGGGCTGTTCGATATGAGAGGAAACCTCGGTATATGGAAAACAGTAATCAAAGAACCCTGATCTAATTGTTGAATTGTATGATGCCGGTCGGACCCTGAGGACTTGAGTAGAAGCTAGGATTGTTTGTATCTGCAAAATATCCTTGAAGCCACCGATTGGACGTATGGAAGTGGCGATTCCAATGTAAAAAACACGCATTACTTTTACAATTTATTAAAGTGTTAAAAACTATTTTAAAGGCTAGATAATCCCATGAATCATGGGAGTAACTTCCTCTACAAGCGCATTTGCTCACACCGCAGTACTTGTGTGTAAGCTTCAACTAGTGCTCCACCCATGCGAAACGAGTTGGTTGGGATTATCATAATACGATAAGAGGTACCACAAAAAACTTAAAACTTGACTACCGTGTAAAACGAGCAATCTATTGGGCAATTATCCCGACCCTTTAGGCTAGTGGAAAAAGTGTTATTTCCAACTTGTCAGTCCTGCAGTGTTTTTCATTGTTCATGAATATTGCCTTCTGCACATGATAGGTAATGCGTACTCAAAATCTTCAAAAAAAAAGAGTATGTAGATAAAATAGATTACAAAAGTACGTAGGCATATCACAGGACTTAAGTCCTCGAATAATAACAAAGCAATTCCAGCGTTATCACGCAGGTATGGAACTTTCTTATTCGCATAATGAAGAATAAATTCGATGCGAAGGTGTGTAACGTAGATAAGGTGAACACATAGGTATGGTATTCCATTTTAACATACTTAAAATTAGATCTCGAAAATATGTGGTGTCGTTGGCGATTCGATATCAGCGATTCTATCGGAATTGTTAGGAGGGAGTATTTAGCTCCCAATTTATTGGCTTTTCTCTCTCTTTTTTTCAGATCATATTTTAGCCATCTCATTAATAAATATTTTTGTTTAATATTCAAAAACTATTCGCTTACATCTTTTTATAGTTGGCAATTAAAACTTGCAAGAGAAGTTTTGATTTGTGCCTGCCTATTCCTTCGTTATAAATCACCCAGTTTTCATTTTACTTCCAGCCATTAATGAAGGCCAAACGTTCTTTGAAAATGTCTATAAATAACACAAATGGAGACCTATTAATCCGTAGTAAGTGTGTATACTGCAAGTTACACCTCTAAGTAAGATTTATGTATTTTTTAACCTCATAAAATGATTGAATGCAATGAGCATAATTTTAAATCATAGTTTTTCCATCAACTAGAGGCAGAGATTTGCACGTCCATTACAAATAAACACTTTTGCGTGACGTATAGGACAATGCGATTCTCTAGAAAGAAAAAGGCTAAGCTAAACATTAAAATAGGAGGGCAAAAACTAGAGCAGGTAGAACAGTTTACGTATCTCGGTAGTGTTTTGGACCAACACGGTCAAAGTAGTAGGGACGTAAGGAGAAGAATTGCGCTAGGCAAAGAGGCTTTCACAAGGAGGGAGTTGATGACAGGGACGTTGAGTAAGGATGTTAAGAAAAGACTTGTAAAAACTTTGATGTGGAGCGTAGCTATGTACGGCACGGAAACGCGGTCATTGAAGCAGGAGGATAGACGTAGATTGGAGGCTTTTGAAATGTGGGTGTGGAGAAGAATGGAGAAGGTGAAATGGACAGAGAAGAAAACAAACGAGGAAGTACTTGGTATGGTGGGCGAAGAGAGGGGTTTGCTGGGAGCAATCCTATGGAGGCAGGAAAAGTGGATGAAGGGGGTATTGACCGGCAGCGGTATGTTGAAAACTGTAATTGAGGGGAGAATGTTAGGCAAACGAGGAAAGGGAAGGAGCAGGATAGAGATGTTGGACGGGATGAAGGGAGGAAGAAAGTACTCAGAGATGAAGAGGGACCTTTAATAGAGTAGGATGCTGGATTTTGTGTTTTGTTAGGAGTCACAAAATGTTTTATTTAGTAGCTGTGTCCATCCGAAAACCTATCTTAACCGGTAAATTACCTAATAATAATATATGCACACACACGTATAGTGCGCGGTTCTTGTAAAGTTCTCGATATCAGGAGTGAATTGATCTTCTTTTGGATTTACAAAATCCAGAGTAAACTTTCCTCTTCCCGTGACTGGATAAATGTTCGTAAATTCTTCCATAAACCTGTTGAACTAAAAAAATTTAATATTTTCGTAATTCTAGCCAATCTTCCTTCAATTGTTCTAATTTCCGTTATTAAAATGTAGCGTCCGATAGCTTCCAAGGTACTTCCACACATTCAGTGATATAGTAATGGAAATTAGGAGCTTTCCTTCGTAATTACCGAAACACATCCCCCTTTTGTATTTGATTTGTTCCAATTACATAACGAAGCAGCTTTAACTGAAATGACGATGTCGAACATTATAACAATTTCGGAAGAAATAACACACTGGGATATTGAAAAATACATTTTGTTGAATTGTTTGCTGTCAAATAATGTTTCTTGTATGGTAATAAACTGCACTGCAGACAATTTTAAAGGAAAGAAGTGACAATGTTACATGGCGACCTTATTAACAGTAAAAAATATATTTTTAATGAACGGTTTATTATAAGTTCTCAAGGTTAGAGAAGTCATGCTGTGCATATACATATTAACCTGGGGTTTGCAAAGTGTGGAATGCATTATGTATGTCATCTGCTGAAGATAAGAAAGGTAACAGTGTCTACTTAATTTCGGAGTCTCAGGACTGTTTTTTCAAATGAAATATCTTACTGCGGGCAATTAAACTGAGTTACGCTATACGCGTGCATCTACATAAAGTGAAATCTCTCGGCATCTCCGTCAGTTTCCGTTTAAAGCACGACTTTTCGTCTTTGGCGAAAGTGACCTCCATGGCTAGGTGTACGCAGCTCATTTCTTCATAATTCTTCTTTCTTCTGCTGGAGGAAGCAGAAGCTACCGACTCGGCAGAAAAGAATAAGCTTTTCCATTTTAAATGTAGCCATTGTTTTTGCAGATGTGTGTGTGCGTTGCGTCGCTCGCCTGTCTCTGCTTCCGCATACGGCTGCCAGCCTTAATGGTTTACCCACGATAAGATAGGCAATAAGTCGCCAATAAAGGTATTCATGCTCTAAAAGGGATTTATCACTCCTTTCCACTAGTAGCTAGCGTATTTTCCTATTAAAAACTTGTTGAAAGAAGAAGTTTCAGTGGCGGAAAAATGATTCTTCGAACACAGAAAGTGTAATATCTACATCCACAGAATACCCCGCCGCAAGGGCGTGTGGCTGGGGGTGTTCGGTCACCAGTTACACATGCACAGCCAAAAGTAGAAGCTAAATAAACAAGCAAAACAACCAACTCGAAATTCGACTCGATAAAAACAAGTCGTATTTCGAGTGAAGGCGGGAAAAATGGAATAGGTCGGTCGTCATTTTTACAGAATAAATAATAGATGGATTGGAAACTGCCCACTTAAAATGAAATTACCAATGTTAATGTGCGAGAAATAAAGCACGCATAATACATTATATTTTATAATACCAATTATACCGAAGTTTGTTTGAGAGGTGAGAATTGAACTAACCATGCACGAAGCCCGCGGTATTCTCGAACCATGCTTGCAGGGCCAATTCCTGTCCCTGGGATGAAAAATAATGCCATTTTCTTGGTGGTTTTTCAAAATTTTGAATTGTATAATCCCATAAAGTGCGTTTCTGTGGCAATTAAAGCATACATACCTTCCAGATAAAATCAGTGATGTTAATTTGATCATACTTTACTATAGAATAGCCAGATAATGGTATTAGTGGTTGATTACTCTATAAATTGGAGTGACTGACTGTATTTACTCTTGTGATTTATGTACTCAAATATTAGTAACAAAATAGCGGAGACAGCAAAATGTTCTTGCAAATGATATCAAAGATTATAATTGGGATAAAAATTCTTAGGACCCAAATCACTGCTGGAATTAAGTCGCATTTAGAGGGCTTAATTACTCTCCGAGGGCGTGGTTTTGATCCCCATAGATTTTGAGTACCCTTACGAATATAATTAAGCTGTGTAGTTTTTTGGCGCCCAAGATACTCCTGGGACACTAGACGGTGAACAGAAAGATATTGTCACCATCAATCTCCACCCAGATACATATAGCGCTTAGTGCCGGATGAGCTCTACCCCTAACTATCAAATCAACCTTTGGGTTGATGACGATGATCTATGAGGTAAGTTATTATTCAGAAATATTAATGATTATCATGTTATCTCACAAGAATTGTTTATCAACCTTCACTTCTGAGAGCAGTCAGTGAAGATCTAATTTTGGGGTCTGAGTTTTGAATTCCGAATATTAATGTCTAAAAAATGGTAAACCTCATTGGACAACGTAACTATTTTCAGTACTAAAAGTCTACATAATACGGCTCTTACGAACACGTCCATGGTTTAACTTGGGCGGGTTCAGGCACATGGATTCTGTTTTGAGAAAGGTGCACCCGTGTGATCGTATTTCACATGACCTTCTAGAAAGAAACATTCTCTGGTAGCTTCTAATCTCGCGTGAGTTGAGGTGGACTAGTCAAATAGGTAGAAATTGGAAGTTTGATGCTTATTCTCTGAAACAATTACCTGTTTTTTTATTCATCACCTCACTTTATTCGTAAATTTTCCGCATTGAATTAGCCTAAGTACGTTTCGGTCAGGTTATCATAAGTATCACTTTTTGTATTTTAGTTGACTTTCTGGGAGACCCCAAAGTTGGCTTTCTGGTAATCAGGTCCTCGTAGTGTACTCTTCAAATGCACTACATTCAATTTTAGTTGGGTTAACTTATAATTTGAAACCTGTTCTTTGAACCAAATAAAAATGAAATTCAAATTAAGCGACAATACGATAGTGCTGTCGTCCTTTCATGGGCCTCTTCAGTTTCGGGAACAAGAAAAGTCACTGTGGGGCAGAGCTGATGAATACGGTGACTGCGGCATCATTAAAGTGTTGTTTTTGACCAAACATTCGTGCAAAAGTAACGATGGGTTAGTAGGGGCGTTGTCATGGTGCAAAAGTCATTTTTTGTTCTTCCACAAACCCGGGCGTCTGTGGCGGATTGCTTCGCGCAAATTGCGATTGACTTGCAGGTCATATTCCTTATTTACCCACGTTCTGCCCTGAGGCAAGAACTCATGATGCACCACGCCCCTGCAATCAAAGAAAACTGTGCGTTGCTGTTTTTGATCGAAATTAGAGCAATTTGGGTACGAATTTCGCGGCGACCCGTGTCATGCCCAAATCATTGGTAAAAATCGAATGGCACAAGCCAATCGATATGTTTAGGTCCTCAGCAACTTCTCTAACGGTGATTCGACGATTGGCCAATACTATTTTCTTACCTTCATCAATGTTTTCGTCTGTTGTTGACGTGCTCGGGCGTCCGGCGCGCTCTTCGTCGTTCACATCTTCTCGACCCTCTGAGAACATTTTGTTCCGCCGATAAACGCTATTTCGGTCCAAGGTAGCTTCTCCACATGCCATAGGCAATATTCGGAATGTGTCCGCGCACTTAATTTAGTTTTTCACACCAAATTTGATGCAGATTCTTTGATCCATTTTTTGGAACAGGAAAAAATCGAAGACAAGCCAAAACACGTCCAAGCAAAACAGCTGTCAACAATTAACTGAACATTCAAAATGGCCGAACTTTTCGGCATATGTGAGAGACATAAGTACCAATATAACGCCACAAAAAAATGGAAAATCATATATACGTTACCCGTGGAAATTCAAAATTCGCGATACTTTTTTAACATACCTCGTGCGTCCCCTTGGAAGCTCGCATGGTGTAGCTTAATTGTAGAGAGATGTACATAAGTGTGTAGAGTGGCACAAAATATTTGGTTAAGAATGAGACAACCCACGGAATACAGTACAATAAAAAAATTTACTTTTTGAAAAAACTTGAGCATTGCCTCGTGTGCAAATAAACTCAATGGGCACGTTTAGTGAATTGGCTTTGTCCAACCTGTTCATCTACAACTTCATCCATTCCCTATATACCGTCCTTTTAGACTTCGGTGGAGAAGACGCTGGATGGGTTGTGCGATAGGAGGACTAATATCGAGCTTTCGATTTGCGAAAAATACAAGCGTTTCTCATGGTTTTTCCAATTGTAGGCTTATTGTCTCAGATAGCTTGTTTATTACCAAAGAATTCGATGGATTAAAAGGATTAATGCTTGGAAACGTTTGGAAATTTTTCCCATTGGCTTTCATGCCGAAGTAGCAGGCTTCGGAATATAACAATTTTTTGCGAAGTTAAGAAGTAATTACTTGGCTTCATACCTGTAGGTATTGATGTGTGATTCCCATCCTGCTTCGTAGGTTCAATTTGATTCCAAGTTACTGCAAGAACAGGAATTATTTACCAACTTCGGTGTGGCAACAATCGAATTAAGACTCGGGAGCCTGCAGTGTCGTTTGCTAGCGAGATATTATGGCTCCGCCTTGCCTCTCCTTCCCTTCATCACCTCTACCATTCCCAGAGCCTGCAATCCTGCGAGAACCCCTGACTCATCCCTAGCTACCAGTTTCCTCTCGCCGCCTCCCCCCGCCCCCACCAGCCACGTGCGTATAAATCGTACATGGCTGAGCTCATCATGTTCCCTTACATTCCCACGTATATATTATATTTTCTTTTTGCGGCTTTATGTTGCCGACTAATTGATAGTAAAGGAAGTCATATAAATATGTAATCACTTTGGCAAATTGCAAAAATTTTAATCCAGTTCCCGATATTACGATACGTATCACGTATCTCACACGCCTTCATCCGTAATGTGTATCATTTCTGTCGAACAGTGTTACGTATGCAGTGACGCGTAAGTGGTAACGGCCCTGTTACTGGAATTAGAATACAGTAGTAGGTACTTCACAGTTCAAGGCTTCACTTGGTAATCAACCTTGATGGTTTTGCAATGATATAAAATTTCTATTTTGACCTATAGACATGTATTCTTCGCGGCCAAAATTCAAATGCGAAATACATGAATCGTAGAACTTCGATTTAAGCATTTTAGCGCGTCCCATGCTGAATGCTATTTTGTAAACCATGCATTTTTTGCTCTGCTTAACGTAAACACCTACGACCTTATATTAAAGATTAATCTATGACAGAATTCACGGTATTTCCATATTTTATTACTCAAAGTCAAGAGGTTCGGATAATTTTGTGTTAATAGTTAACATTTATAAAAATTAACTTGTATAATTCATTCCCTCTACGATACTTTTTCCCAAGGCGGTTTCATCATTTTAATGCCACAATTAGATGAACGTTAAAAGCCCTTTTCCCCTTCTTTTATCCTCACCTCTGATGTCCTTTATATGAAAGGATTAAGCCCTTTTACGGTGCACTTTGACGATTGCATTTTGGTGTTGAAACCGGCTTGTGAAAATAGGTTACCATCGGTGGTAACGAATGGTACAAAGTTTTCTGAACAAATTGTTTTCCTTACTCTTAAAGGCAGAAAAATAACGGGTTCAGTAATTTACGACACGACATACCGATGTCGTCTTCAGCTTTCCGCATTCCCAACCGAGATCATGGGCTCAATGTGATGAGCGTTTCGCTATCGTTCCAGGCGTTTTCTGGATAAACAGATCTGCTGTGTCGCGCTGCTGTACATGCGATCTGATATGGTTTGAATTACCCCATATCCAAGCCTGGCTCGAGTTCAGAAGCGTTCGCCGGGCCCTATAATTATATCTCCACGGTTACAAATACAGCGCTGCACTGTAACCCAAGAGCATCTCGTCAAACTCACGACGGACCTAGGTGAAATCCTTTGGACACAAAGGTCGCCTGTTTGTTTTCCATCTCAGAGAACGATCACAATATGCGCTGCACAACATTTACATAATTATTTGATGAGTAAGCAGCAGCAATTACATTTCCAGTTTATTTCAATGTGCTCTTAATAAGAATGCTTATTTCACCAACCCTCACCTATACATTGCGATCCACTGCGGAGACGTATGGCAGAAGGAGTTATGTCACGACTCGATCATGTTGATTCAGGTGAATGTTATGTGTTTGTAATGAGGAGTTCAGATAACACGTAGTCAGTTGAGAACATTATTACGGAAGTACTTAATAAAACTTGTTGTGAACTTTGAATTTCCAACTAACCCTGTAATACTCACTTTTTCGTGGCAATTTTTGGCGAATCAAGCTGATCTTCTTTGAGTATTATCTGATGCCTCCGTTAACACTTTCTGTGATGAATTTCGAATACCTTCCGCGTATGGTAAATGTGGTCTCGTCAATGCAAAATAGAATATCTTTTTACGCACTCATTACAATTTTCCACAACCCCCGCCTACTTGAACTGAGTTCCTTTTACTATAGCTAACTTATTTCTTTTGTTCTGTAGACGTTCATATTGCTCGTGTCTGCCCCTGGGATCCTGGTAATTCACTCCTGACTTTCATCGGGTGTCTTTAGGACCGAATCACGACACTCATGCCAGAGACGTGACACTAGTCCGTGACCCTTGGGTTAAGATACAAGAGTGCTAACCAACCGACTGACGCCGCCGGTAGTTTATTTATAGGCATTATTTATTCTATTTATATATAGAGTCACGTTTTCAATTATTAGAATTGCTTCAGCCTCTTTAGTCAGAAAATCATTGTCGAAAAAGTGAGTTGGTGAGAGAATTATGGCATGCTTTATTGTTATTATCAGACAAAATAAGCGACGTATCCAGTTGGGCCGTTCTATTTATTTTTTTATTCGTGCGATAATGGAACTTTTTCATTTATATTTTCTATTACTAAGTGTAATGATAAGATATAGGTCATACCAATATATATTGAGGTATCTCGTGCAAAAGTAGTTAATGTATTATCGACTAGGTATTGGCCGCACATTTTGCCTTAAACGTGTGAGAAATATGTGCTAGACGGGTTTGATACGATTTAACATAGGTATTTTCTCTTGCCACACAAGCGTTTTACTTGAGTGATCGAGAAAACAGTGCGGATAGATATATTTTAATGATGGCAGTTCCGTAGTTTTTCTCTTTATTTTTGCTAACTTTAAGAACTTAAATAAAAATAAAAAGAAAAAATGTGAAGAGCTAACAAAACCACAAAAACCTAAATATATGAGGAGATACTTCGAAAAGCGATCGAGAATTACTGACGGAAAATACCAGGTTTTATAATGTCTCATTAAACTGAATGTTAACTCTAACCTTCGGTTAAGGCGCAAACTCAGTTTTATGACCGCTGGTCGAGTTCCAAACCGACCCTCAAACTACGCAAAAACTGACAGACGATATTACTACGGTTACAATGCTCATATTCAATAATGATTAATCTTATTTGTTCATAAAATCGCTTTTTTCGATAAACTCAAGGTTAAGTTAACGTTCACATTTGCACGCGTTCACTTAACGATTGGATTTGACGAGACACTATCAAATCGAGCCGAAAACATAAATGCCTTAGTAAATTTTTTGACGTAGACAAACAAAATGTTAGAGACGAAATAAATAATATCCATCTACTCTTTTATAGTAATTATGCATACCATCGCGATATAGCTTACCTGATAAAATACATTAGTTTTCATTTTATTTCAGGATTTATTCCCCAGTCGTACATTTCTTATGTTGATCCCTTCAAAGCTGTCCAATTGAAGTTTTACAGGATGATTACTGCCCGGTATTCTGACTCCCTGTTAGTGTCACTGTTAAGAATAACTGCCAGAAAAGTATAAATAGAGTATTAGGCGATAGATGGGGTCTGCCACCAAACTCTTGGGTTTTGGTTGAGATGAAATATTGGCGGCCACTAAACAATTCAAAAAACTAATCATCGATTCTCATTAGATTTTTTCATTCCTATGCGGACATTATGATTTGTTAGTATACCAATTAAATTAGGTTTTGGATGGACACACATTCTAACCACCACTCCCTCATTTGTGCGCCTCACCCAACACGACACAAGACGACACCCCTCTTCAATTCCGCATAGTAACTGGCTTCTTTCATTCCTGCCAACATGCCTGTTCTCCTCCTTACCCGCCCTTGCATGCCTAGCGTTCTTCCTTCACCACATTCTACCATCCCCAATCAAAATACTTTGCATCCAGTTTTCCTGCCTCCGCATTACTTCCAACGACTCTATATCCTCCGCTGCCATGCCTAGTAGTTCTTCCTTTGTTTTCCCTCCATTCTTCTTTCTCCACTCTTCTCCCCACCCCCATTTCAAAAGCATTTTTACTCAAAATCCCTGCCACCAACTCCTTAGTCGTTGTAAAAGCTTCTTTTGCTTTCGATTCTTTTCCCGTGTCGCATTTTACTCCTACTAATGGTAACATCATTATCCAAAATTTTTCGTAGTTACTATTCCATCTTTTCTAGTGTTCAACATCTAATTTTACTGTGTAACTTAGCCTTCCACATTCTCGAAAACCTCCTATCCTTTGTTTTTCTTACACCGACTCTCATCCCAAGCTCATCACACTTATTTTCTAGTGCGTTCACCAATGATCTTAACCCTATGACTGACTGGTTAACACCATCATTTTTTTGTTTGATCATCCACAAATCGAACGGTTTTGATGATTTCGTCCGCTATTTTCATTCCTGCCTCCAGTTCTTCCCTAGCCTATTTAGCCATTCTCTCCTCATATATATATTGAATAATACAGATGATAACGGTCACCCCTGCCTTACTCCATTTGTTCCCCGCATATGTTGAAAGTCACTGGTGATAGTGGGCAGCCCAGTCTAAACACTTTACCATAAGGGTGATAATTTGGATATCCTTCACGTTTTCAAACATTTCCTCAGTCCTAGCGAAAGGACGCGTGAACTTAGGTTTTTCCACTATGTTTCGTTTATACTTGTCAGCACCTCATTTAGAGTTTTTAAGTGACATTGTTTCTGAGAGAAGTGAAGCTTCTTCCGACGGATAAAAATAGTATGCAATATTTTACCTGAGGAGCTGTCTCTAACTGATGGGCCTTCATTAGAGGTGTTGCTTGAATGCAAGTATTTTTTTCTACTGACCTTTGAAGCCGTCGTAATTTTATTCCATTTTCAAAATACCTTTACTTTTATTATGAGAAACGGGATTCGAGTGCAAATTGGAAACAATTGCAAAGGGAATCGTATCGGAAATCCTCCTAAGATATTTACGTAGAATGCTTCGTTTTTTCTTCGATGAATCATAGCTTTTATTGTATTCATCCGGACGATTTGGAGTACGTCCAGGCTTTGGCTTGACTGAACGCATGAAAGCTTTTTCGAATTGATATATGCCTTCAACAACCAGGAACTTGTCTCGCTAAATAAGATTGATATCCCAAAAGGAAAATTATTTTTAAATAATTAAACTTTCCTCTCTTCCAGTTAAAAAAACCTGAATCGAAAATGCTGCTTTAATTATAATCGAGAAATTAAACTAGTCCGTTTTCATTCAAATCCAATAAATAGCACAAATTATGTAGATCATTTTCATTGACCGTCAAATTAATGGAAACGGAAAAATCCCGAATTAGAACATTCTTGATAGCTTGTATCATGCAGGGAAAAAACATCGGAAATCACGCCTAATAAATACTCATATATTTTCTAACGGAATGGCTAATGGTTGAAGGATAAAATACAATTGTACCATATTTTCTATTGTAAAAATTCTTATAATACGTAAGTAGATGTGCACCAAGGAAATGGTTTTGACTTTATTTTTTCGTAGAATTTATTCCTAATGGAAGTACGTAAATGATGCTTAATAATTCCACCCAATTTTTATTGGATGATCCAGGTTGTGCTATGGTGCGATTTCATCTAATGGCTCGCAAATGGAAATACCCACTCGTATGATATGTGCTCAGTTAATTTTTCACAGTACGTTTTTAACGGAAACCGATTGCATTGAAGAAAAATTTAGTTTTCCTCTAAAAATACTGTGAGAGAAGGGAAATTTTTCCTTATATGATCGCCCGTTTAATTAATGGGTTTTTTTCCCTCAGTCTATTTATTTCCTTATCTCTTGGGGCAATAAGAACTGAATTCAATTCAAAAGAAATCTTGGAACACATACGTGTATCTATTTTCCGGCACTCGGCCGGACATCGAGGCATCCGGGATCGAATCCCGGTCAAGACGAATTATTTTTTTACTCTCTTTGTTATAGGATGGGGAGCTTATATGGGGCCGGGGGACGGACGCGTGATAGCAAAACTGAAGGTCAAGTCAACATTTTTCTTCCACAAATATAGTTCCATTACAAGCGTAAATTTGTAAATGAATATAATAGTTGTTAATCTTCTTAATCACCTTCTTGCAGTACTTATTAATATACTTTCCATTTAAACTCAAAATCGATTTAAAAACTCATTTCCTGATATTTAGCGAAAAACCAGAAGTTTGAATCATAATTCGATCTATAAAATGTTGAATAAAATATCATTTTTCTGCCATATTTCAAGAACGGTAAACGGGAAGTCAAGGCGGCGTACAGACAGTGATAGTGTTAACTCTTTTGCGTGAACTGAATAAGTCGTATTTTATACACTCTGCTAAAATCATTTCTCTTTAACTCCTTCCTGGCGCATTGCATAGTTTTAGGCTTAGAAGTCTTCTTTGCAAGGTTTATTTTTTGGTTTACTGGAGGAGAAGAACGAACTATGAGATAAGCGATAGGCAGTAGCTGATATTTGTGTGGGGGGTCGGATGGAGCGGTGGCTAACGTACAGGCGTCCCACCGAGATGGCCCAGGTTCAAAACTTGGGGATAACAAATATTCTTCGATGGTGTTCCGATTCCTACTTGAGGTGCTTTGTGGCGAGGACTTTGAGTGAGTACGACATCCGTCGGATGGGACTTCAATCTGCGGACCCCTTGGCGTCTTTCGACAAAAGTAGGCTAATGTTGATGCCGGGTTTCTCTCTTTCCTTCCTTTCCCAACCATCCGTAATGGCGCAAATGATCTTATTTGTCGGTCACCTCCCATAAAAACTACTACTGATATCTGCGTGTCATTGAAATTTGTTTTTTGGGATGTGAACAGGAAAAACATATGTGAAGGGAGACCCAGGGATAAAGTACGGAAAACAAAAATTTGCGGACTTCGAAGGGCATTAAAATGAAGACACTTTGGCAAAACCGAGTGGAGCTTGGCTCCAGCCCAATTCTAGATTTGATGACTATTGATAATAGGTTAAGCAGCAATTAGTCAAGCGCGTAGAATAAAATCATTAAAATAACGTGTATGGTAGAACACGTCATAAATTCATAGTATCTTAGATGAAAATGTACTAAGAAGTAAATTAATGTACATCTATACACTAACGTCGTCGCAAGGGCGTATGGAAGCGGGTCACTATCCATTTTACATCTAATCCAATACTTCCACAAACACATGGCACCCTGTGATCCACTTGAAGAACACGGGGAAGGGGGCGATCTGGCATCATTCTTGCAACATCCGTTACTCACATTACAACTATTTTACTCTTAGTTAAGATAGTGTGTCAGATAAGCTATTAGCAGTAGTCTACCGGGTGTGCGTAGGCTTTGGCAAAACCAAAATTCCTCTAAGGGGTGAAATTCCGTTAATAGGCACAAGGAAGTGCAAGAGGGGTGGAAAAAATATAATCGCAAGCATACACACACAATCAGGGTTTATGGAGAGATACTCACGGACGTGTATTAACTCGCCAATCCTACTATTCCCAAGGCATCTCTGGCCGAACTAAATGTATCTTCTGTGGTCACGCTTGATATCGCCAACTCTGAGTGCTCCTTTGCGGCTGAAGTTGTTTGCTGCTGCACTCAGAGTGTTCCGCTGATGGATTTCGTTTGATGATGGAATCTGGAGTGAAGGGTGTCTCACCGTCAAATTGACCCTCAAACTGAATGCTTGAATCTTCGAGTGAGTCCTACTAAACAATGAGATCGAAAAGTTGGCCATAGATGGATGCAGTTGTTGACTTCAAAAATTCTCTTATTTCAGTTGGGCGAATAAGTAAGCCTCTTAGTTTATCCCAGCTCTTTGAAATCATCATTATGGACTATCAATCTGATGTTTTTCTAGTGGCAGCTCGTCAAACTAATCTGCTACCTGCCATTATCTCTGTTCCTTTATAGTTTATTTCCCCTCTTTTATGGCTCCCTTAATTGGGGTTTCCTGCGTACAATCAGGAAATATCTAATTAGTTCCAACCCTCTTCTTTCTTCTTCCACAGACATCTTACTTCGTCCATTAGCAAATGCATCGTTGTTCAATTCTTTATTTCCGTATTATTCAGGTCACAATCTCTTGTAGTAAATTTCCATCGCTTCTACTTTTTTTAGCTGCTGCCTTCCGTTAGTGGTACTCATACAAAAATACACTTCACAATATAAAGAAAATACTAGTGAATACTTTAGTTTTATGTGACTCTGAGACTTGGTGGTTTAGGTAGGAGGTAATAAGCGTATATCGGAGGCATTTAATATGTTGGTGTTTAGAAGGGTGTAAAAAAGTAAAATGGACGGAAAGGAAAATAAACGATTAAGCTCTATACATTTAATTTTATTTTATTTATTGACTTAATTGGGCGAGATTGAGACTAATGGGGGGATCGAGATGGTGCGGGGGCTAACGTACTGGCTTCCCACCCTGAGGGCGCGGGTTCAAATCCCGGCGGTGTTGAATATTTTTCAGCGGTATCTCGATCCCTACTTGAGGTGCTTTGTGGAGGGCACTTTGAGTGAGTACGCCGTCCGTCGGATGGGACGTTAAACTGTGGACCCCTTGGCGCCTTTCGTAAAGAGTAGGCTAATGCCGACGCCGGGTTTCTCTCCACCCTTCATCCTTTCCTATCCATCCCCTATGGCGCAAATGACCTTAGCTGTCGGTCGCCTCCCCTCAAAACTACTACTACTTGAGACTAATGGTCCCTTCTTCCACCAAACCCTTAGATAAGACATACACCCAATCCCTAGGCTGAAGAAAATCCACCTAGGCGGGAACGAACCAGCGACCTTTGGGTTGGCAGGCGTGAACGCAATCAGGGTTCCATCAAGTAGCCCCGCTACCACCTGGAGCTACTTGATGGAGGAGGAGAGACAGCTTATGGGAGAAATTGGAAGAAGGCAGAACAAGTGAATGCAAGAGATACTGAGAGACAACGGGATAATAAAGTCGGTGATAGAGAGAAATCTGGGGAAACGAGGTAGAGGGAGGAAATGAATAGGTATTTTTATTAAAGAAAGGGGTGCTGTCTCTCCCCCACCCTCTTTAATCTTTGTTTCAAAGCGCGGGAGAGAAGATTCAGGAGAGTTAGTAGGAGGAAGAAGGATTGTGTACAGATGTGCTAATGACATAATCCTTTTTGCCGAGGAAGAGGAACAATTACATGAGATGTTGCAACACCATAATGGCATGAAGGTGGGTTATGGCTTAGTTATACGTAAATAGGAGTAAGACAAAAGAAGTGAACGTTAACGGAGATGAGGAAATAACTATTGTAATGGGAGGAGAAAGGCTGACACAAGAGGAAAATACCTGTATTTGGGTACGGAGGTAACAAAAAGCTGGATGAATGAAAAGTAAATTAAAATGAAAATAGTGATGTCAAGGAAGCGTTCAGCAGGAAAAGAAAAGTGTTATCTAGCAGAATGGATATTGGACTGAGAAAGAGACTAGATAAGTGTTATGTATGGATTGTTATTTTATATGCATGTGAGAGATGGATTGCATTGAAAAGGGGCCGGGAAAGACAGTCAGAGATGTGGATATGGAGAAGAATTCTGAACACAGACCGGGTGAGGAATGAGGTGTTGAGGAGAGCAGGAGAAGAGAAAAGTTTGCTGAAAACAATCAAAGAAGAGAAAAAGTAATTTGCTTGGACACGTACTACGAAGGTACTGCCCCTTGAAGGAGGTGCTAGAAGGAATGGTCGAAGGGTCAGGCAAGAGAGGGCGGAAGAGGATAAAAATGACTGACAATGGGGAAGAGGGTGATAGGTATGTAGAAATGAAGAGAAGGGCACAGGGAAGGAAAACAAAGCGGAGAAGAGGCCTCCATGGACCTGCCAGCCGCGATAGATGAACTATGATGATGAATATGGCAATTAGGAAAGTCAATGAACGTGTAAGAATTCATACTCAATCGTATTTAGGTCGTTCCAGAACGCGTCCAGTAACTTTTACGTACAGCTGGCAATCTGCAGTATTTAATTTACCTACTGCTCAGCGCCATCTTCTGAGCGTATTGTATCCGCTCATGTGCTGGCTAGTGGTGGGGACTAATCTGGCCCAGAGGGTACATGTTGGGAACTTAAAAATAGTTCTCGCCGCCCTCTGTTTCAAGCCAATGGAATAAAAGAAAAGCTTTCGACGAGGGGACGACAGAGAGGTTTAGCGAGACGATAAAATCATTGTGGTCACTCAAGATTCTGCCTTCGCGTCATTTTCTTTGCAGAACTGCAGTAAAATTTCAATTCAACGTAAGTTATAGATTGTTACCATTCATTTATCAACACCCACGAGTCATCAATGGGAGGGTTGATTTTTGGTAGATCTCCAAATCATCCCGTTCCTAGCCAATCTATCATCATACCTCAAGATAACTCGTCGTGACGCCTTGTTCATTTAAAGCCCTTATAAATTGAAAATGGAGGGAATGCCTCGGTGGCTTGGCTGACCAGAGTAATATGCCGGAAATCAAGGGCTCTGAATTCATACCCGGGTCTGGCTGATTTTTTTAATGTTTTCATTTAAGCGAATTTTCCACGATAAGATCCGAGCACTTGTCTCAAATACATGATTTTCGTGCCTGTCTGTGATTTGTTGTCAATTGATTTATTGGTTGCCGCAGTTCAAATTTAGTGAAGATTCTAGGTTTATTTATGGTTTCCATTGCAATCTTGGTTGAAAAAACAGCACGAGGCGCACTCTTATCCAACGGTGAGTTTTAGCGGATCGTCTCCCAAGGGGGGCGATTGGTGGAGCATTGTGGAATGTTAAATGTCAGAAGAACCTTGACGAAATGGGTAGGAGGGAACGGCAATAGTAAATTAAATAATAGATGACCTCGCATGTAGCCTTGCATACGCAATTAAATTGGGATATCAGTTGGTTTGAAGGGGGCTTATCTACTCCAGCGTTAATCTAAACTCAACAATTACCCACCTAAGTAAGACCAGCGCAGCAATCAACCCCAAAATCGCTCTTGATTAGCGAAGATAGAGCCCGCATGGTAAGGGAACCGGTACCTTTCCCTGAGCATCTGCTTTTTCCCACGAAGTTTTGACCCGCCAAAAATCGCACAGTTAGAGTTTTTATGCTAGCGGTGCTGGTAAAACTACAGGGCTTTACTAATCACCAATTAAGCTAATTTTACTCATTATATGCCATAATACTAATTATCATTTATACTAATTTCTAACGATTTTTCATCAGACACCACCTGCCGAATGTCCTAGTGGTGGTTTGCAGGGTAAGATGTATGTGAGTTGTTTACTGGCAACCCCCACGGTTCTTAACTTGGTAATCTATTGGCCAGTATTGCGTTGATCCATGAAAAGCACTCAATTTGTGAAACCTAAAACTGTAATGTTTCGCAGGTGGCCATTCGCGATTAAATCCCATATCCCTAGTGTGAAGAGATTCATGATGGAGTTACAGTTAAAATAATATTTTTTGAGAAACGCCGAATCGTTGCCAAACCTATCGTCTCTTTTCTTACCTCTTTTACCTCCTCTGGTGAATCTCTTGGATTTGTCTTCCGTCGATTGAGTCTTATCCGTATTTTTCTTCGCTGGAACACTATTTCGTGCAGCTCCCATAAAATAGACACATCGGGAGCAAATGTGCACTGCAACACTCTCTTCTGCCTTTTTTATTCACATTTTCTGCGATTTTATAGCGTATGTGATAGCCGTCCCCACCTACCTCTATTCAAACCGCCGTTATTTTTCCTTGCTTCATTTTTCTCCTTTCACATTTATGTTATCGTTTGATTCCATCTTTCATTACCTATTTCGTCTTTTGATGCGTACCCTTGCTGCTTATTTTCCTTACCTCTGCTTCCTATCCTAACCTCAAGCATGGAGAAAAAACCTGTCGTGATTGCGATACGCAAGTAGATTGACGCCAGCGACTGCCTCCCATTCCGTCCCGCTGACCCCCGTTTCAACATATAGCCTCTTACGTCTTGTATTCTTTTCTTCTCGCAATATGAGTGAGTATTCTGCCCTTTTCCTTTCCGGATGGGCGACGGGGCGTCGCTGTATACAGTATATCTCAGGTGCATTTCTCAAGCTTACTGGGACGAGGAACTATGGCACCCAGGTCATTGCGACCATCGTATAAATATTTATGCCTGCGTACATATTTTTCTTACATCTCTATCTCTCACGCTGTTTTTCATTCTCTATGTCGAACAACGTGTGTGATAGTTTATTAACAGGAAAACCGAGACGATGACTTCAGAGTGCTCACAGTATAATTATGGATAGAAATTGCCTATCAACTCTCGACCCTTGCAATCGTGAAAGATGGCATCTAAATGAAGCTGTGGCATGTTTCCAAATTCGACTCCGCCCATGAAGTTCCCATTTTCACTGGAAGAGGTGACCAGTTAAAAGCTATAGAGGAGATTAAAATGCAGCTAGCTTATACTGTCTTTGGTAATGAATTTAGGTAAATCATTCCTTAGGTTTTTTTAATTTTTTTGCCAACTGCGAATTGAGTATCGTTTGTCGGCATCATTCTGAGAGTTTATTTATTAGAAACGAGCCTGGACGGAAATATTACAGTATGATAGTTGAAAATATGAAATGTTATACTACACTACACTAATGCAGTGCTATTCATCCTAATGGGCCGCATGTTATCGAAATTGCACATGAATTTACATTCAGACGGAGGTAGTGAAAAGTTTTGGTTGAATATACATTTTTCCTTATCTCTTCGATGAAATACTTCTACAAAATAAATTCCTGCTTTAAAATTTAGAATACGACTTTCCTTGATAAAATATATTTAATAATTTTCTATCTGCTCATACTTGGACCGATAAGAATAGTAAAATTGAATTATTAAGTGTATCACTCGCTATATACGTTAAAATGCAAATATTTAATATATTATATACATTTTTTTGGCGTCGTCAATAGCAATTACAACTGATATTCCAGGGAAATCTTGGAATATTTTGTAAATTGATTTTCTTATTTAATAAAATTCCATGATTAGGATATTCTGGAGATTTGTATATTTGAAACGTAATGAACATTTTCAATCGGCATATTGGGGCGGACATCAGCGTTATCAATCTGCTCCAATTGAGGGAGACAGAAGCAGTAAGATCAGGAACAAGAACTATCATTCCTAAGAACCGGTTATTGTCCGTTTTCAACCCTTCGGGGGTTCAAAGAAGTTATTCAACTTTTAACATTTAAGGAAGTTGTCTAATTGTAGCAGGCGCGAGCGAATATCGAATATATGTGCTACTAGACGTAGGTAGCCATACAGGGAATGTTGAAGATGTTCCAAGGAAAGATTTCCTTATGGACAGTGTCATTTTTTAGCTCTCTAATTTACTTACAATATGTATTATCTATCTTAACAATTAAACTACAGGCTGCTCTAAAAGATATACCTTATGTTTCCCAACCATCGCATATGAGTTAATTGAACTTGAAACTCTCACGGAACTAACACAATATTATCAAATTTGAAGTTAACATATAATGTTAATATCATGGAGAATTAACGCAAAATATCTCACAACTAATTACCTATTAGCCGACTCTTCTTCCAACAGAGTACTTATATTATTTATCTGAACTATTTTTTTCTTCTCTTTTTTCCTCATGTTTTCCCAGATTGGCAGTAATTTTCTATCACCCACCCGCTTGACTGCTATTAAGTAGACCACGAGAGTGAAGTTTAACTTTGCCTTCTTATGTAATGAGGTAATAATTAATATGGCATCAACCATCATACTGTCAAAAAACTAAACTATCCTGGATTTTCATGAGAAATCGTATAATGGAGCCCAAAAAAACATCCAGTCATTAACTAACTAAAACACCAAGGTTATATTCGTGAAAATTAATTATTTTAAGGGGAAAGCCAGAAAATTATATTTTTTTCATTATTGACCCTCTTACTAAGTTGCGTGCCTGAAATATTTGTGAGAGAACCTACAAATTATTGGGCATTCCAAAATGGGAACAAATCAAGTTTTTTATTTTCCTCTTTAATGCTACCTATAAATACTAACGCAAAGAAGTTCAGCCTGTGGTACAATATTGCATAAGAAAATCCCTCGCTAATATAAGGGATAAAACTTGATTCATGGGATGGGATTCATGAATATCAGAACAGGATTTTCCTGAAGCATAAATCAGCAGGCATAAAAGCTTGAAGGAACTTCGTTAGTTTTGTTTTTTCTGCTAATAAAAACCGAAGATAATTGCTTCGTTTATTATTCAGGTAAGATTTTCAGCATTGGGATCAATTGTCATTACATCATTTTCATTTAAAATCTAAGAAATTGAGCTCTACGGCCTCGTGAATTAATAAAATAAAATGAAAACTCCTATTGCCGTATTAAGTTAGCACCACTCGTCCCGCAATGAAAACAAAATTGACCTGTTGTGTCGGTTTGTGGGAAAAGAAATTCCACGACAGTGACCAACCACAACCTCTCAACCAGAACATCCTTCTCCAGTAGTTTGCGGAAATGTTACTTCCTCGTCAGTGACCAACTACAGACGCAACCACTCAAACCCAATTGGGATCATTCACAGGGTTAAAGGGACACCGTTAAGGATACCTGGATTTATGAACAGTACATGAACATTTATACACTATCCGTGACTGTTTACGGGAATAAATTCCGCGCCAGGGACAATCACAGAGCGGATATACTCAAGCATTCAGGAAAACAATCACTCACACATTCAAAAAGAACCTCACTACTGATAGAATATTACTCCAATTGAGCAACGTCAAGAGATACCAACAAACAGGGAAAGACGAGAGTGTGCGTCGAATAAGCGTATTTCGGCCCTCCTCAGAGTGTGCGTCGAATACGCTGCGTAGCAGCATACTGAAGGGAAAAAGGACTTGGAACAAAAATTTTTAAGTGAATCATGAAACGAACAAACTTTCAACGTATACGCTAAGCTAAACTGGGGGAAGGATACAGGAAAAAATTGGAAGAACCAATGACGGCAAAGGGGGGCAGTGGGCGGGGGGGGGGGATAAAAGGAAGTGAGGTTATTTAAGAAGGGAACATTAAAAAAATGACTGAGGATTTGAAGTACTCATTTTAAATAGAGAAAAGGGATGAGTAAGGAATAGGTCCGTTGTCGCTATTGATAACGTTCGTTTTAACTATGTGGATAAAGGGACTTTCATAAGCGTCAGGTAAATAATCGGCTGTTTTTTTGATGAGATAATGATTGGTTTCTGAGGTTTCATGTCCTACGTTAAGTAAGTGTTGAGCAATGCTGGGTTTTTCCGGTCTGTTATATTGAAAATGGGCTGTAGGTTCCTTGAATCTCGTCTTAATGTTTCTACGTGTTTGTCCCGCGTTGGAAACATCGCATGAGGAACAAGATATTTGGTAAATATCAGTATATATCTGGGTTTGCTTAAAAAAATATATATATATATATATTTTTTTTCATATTTGTATCCATACATACATGTATATTTAAACTCAGGTATCCACAACGGAGTCCCTTTAACTCTGTGAAGGATCCCAATTGGGTTTGAGTATTAGGGCCTGTAGTTGGTCTCTTGTGAGGAAGTAACATTCCCGCAAACTACTGAAAAATAGTGTCCTGGTTGAGTGGTTTTGGTTAGTCACTGTCGTGGGATTTCTTATCCCGCAAACCTTCACAACAAATCAACTTTGTTTTCTTTGCGGGACGAGTGGTGTTAACTTATTACTGCTATAGGAGGTTTTCATTTTATTGTATTAATCATTCTCATACTTGCGGAGTTTATTTAAAAACCTAATCCGAGAAATGATGGCGCATTTTACGAGTTGGTAATTTTTAAATTTGTATCAAAAGGTAATGTACGTCTGTTAACGAGTTTCAGCGAAAATATTCTAAGTGACCATGACGACCGGTACTGCAAGATTTTGATTTGCATTTGTTTCATTTAATCACATTTAAAAGCAATACTGCGAAAATATTATTTTTAAAATCAATGGCCGCGCCACAGGGAAATATTTTCCATTTATTATGCTTTTCCTGGCGAATTTTGTTCTCATTTTAGATGTATAGCAAATTTGTACCAAATATATGTATCATCATTGATATTCTGCTATTTTATGTTGTTGGTCCCATCCATTATTACTTTCCCGTCTTGTATCCTGGATTTTCTCCTCTTCTGCTTAATAACTTAACTATTCATTCTTATTTAACTGATGCTACTCCAAATCTCATCGTCAAAATATCTTCTCGGATTTCAACTAAATCTCTGTTGTCCTGTTTCACTGCTGAAATTATTGGTGTTTTAATCAACATTCTGATGGAGTGTTATTGATGCAACGAGTTTATGCATGTATTTTATTTATATATACCCTGCAAGCCACCGCCAGGGTGTGTGGCAGGGGTGAATACACACCTGAATAATTTTACCCGAACATGACCCTACCGTAGTCGAAAAATGTTATTAATATCCCCTACAGTTCAATGGCACCTAAATTGTAAAAGAACGCTCTGGTAACAATAGTTCTTTAAACTTAGATATCTGCCTCCAATTTAGTTTGGATATACTATCGTGGGTTTCCAGTAGCTAATTGCAGGACGCGACGCTGAATTAAAATTTGCATGCTTAGCTCACGAGTAAACGATTAGTAATGGCGAAATACCATTTCACTTCCCCATATTAGAAATTATACTATATATATCTTACTGCAATCGATGGCATCAGCTAATTTTGCTTTCAGTGCTTAATATCATTACATGCACCTGCATGGTTAGCTACAGCTTTTATTGTATGAAAATTTATTTTGCCATCACTCATATTAGGAAGGAAAAACTAGATGAATTAGTGCATTGGTAATGTATTTTAGAGGAAAGCGGGCATAGCGGTGGGGGAATGAGGAGAATAATTACGTTAGAGTAAGAAGCATGCTAAGGAAGAAGTGATTCGATGACGGGTCAACTCAGCTAAGATTACCAACCAGAAGAAAAGATTAGCAAAGACTAAAGTCGATGCATGGAGCGTAATGCTTTATGAATGGGAAGCCTAGTCTTTAAGGCAAGAGGATGAGCATATATTGAATGATTTAGTGATTTGCTGGAAAACGGAGAGAATAATACCGAGATACAGGCAGACACTGAGGTTTTTAATAGGTTGGGCGAAGAGATGAAGTTACTGTAGGATATCCAAAAAAGGTAGATAATGTGAGTGGAGGAAATATTGAACAGTAGCGGAATTGTGTAAACAAAAAATGAAATAATTTAGGCAAAACGAGCAAGTTCTCACGATCCTTAAAAGAAACGGTTTGAAACCTGCCTTTAAATAGGTAGAATACACGTACCTTGAAATAATAACCCAAGAATATACGTAGAAGAGAAATATACTTGGAAAGAGAAGGCAAAGATAGCAAAAACAAAGTAATATTTGTTATCAACTTAACCCATTTACTTAATGAAGTCACTTCCAAGTATCTCTGACGAATAGGTCAGAAAATTGTGAAACTCTTAGCATAGGGTCACAGGAGCTCGTGCAAACGTGATTGAATCTCCCAAATCCAGGGCCTTTCCATTTCAAAGAGTGAAAGATAAAAAATTTTAGTGCTTAATTTCACTAATCTCGGTACATATTTTGCTTAAAAAAATTATGCTCGGGTGGAGCTCTATGTTTTAGCTGTCGAGTATCGATTTGAAAACCGAAGGTTAGGGAAAGACTGAGGCTCTTGAGGCTTTTATGTGGTTCGGCAGGAATTCTCGTCTGGCGGAACTGTTTGTATTCACAAATTTAGCAGTTTCATATGTCGAAGCCAGTGAGCAGCAAAATAATGAAACTAGTGCCTCTCATACCTCGTAACACTTAATAATACCAAGTTTTAGCAATTACCTCACGGTGTCTTGTCGCATGAAAACTTCGAGATAAAGCCTGACTGGCTGTTATTCCATCAAATTTGCGGTAAAGCTTGGGAAATCGTCTACCGAAACTGTCGGTATGATTAACCAGGCTTACGGGGAGTCAGCCATGTCCAGAAACATGATCTTTCGGTGGCACAAGATGTTCGTGGAGGGCAGAGAAGAGGTCGACGACGAGTCTTCGAGAGGTTCCCGATGATGCCTTCGCGGGAGCGTTCCAGGAATGGGAACGCCGCTGGAACCAGTGTATCGACTCACAAGGGTCCTATTTTGAGGAATATTAGCTTAAGATATGTAAAAGTGCAATAAATTTTTTTTCCTGAGCTCAGTACACTTATTTTCCGGACGAACCCTGTAAGCTGGCCAGCAGATGAGGGTAAAATAGTTCTCGGTTTGGCGTGTGAATTTAAGTCTCCACTAGCATGCATCCTTATTGGAAAAACAATTTATGCCAAAGGAAAAGTATTGAAAAAATCATGAAAGTCATAAAAACTTCATCGATCCAACATTCTGCAGATAAGGCCATATTATAGCCGTAATGACATAAGATGGTGTGGTGAAGAATATTCATGCTGTTCAAGCTGTTCTAGGTAGGCCATTCAAATGCTATTCAAAGCTGTTCTAGGTAGGCCATTTTTACCCAAATATTTCATGATACCTTCCGGACAGACCCCTTGTGTATGTGAATGTATATATATGTATATAAACCATAAATACAGTAATCAACCCGAAGGTCGGTTTGATAGGTGATGGTAGAGTGCACCCAGTACTAAGCGCGACGGCGTGTGAATATTCACACATCAGGGAAGGGGGGGGGGGCAGTTCCTTTCCCTGTGACGGTTATGGTTTCCCAGGAAGATCTGGTACCCGTAAAATCATATAGCTTGGGTGGAGCTGAAGTTGCCCAGAGACTTGCCCGGGAATCGACCCCGGACCCTCCGGTTAGTAGTCCAACGCTCTACCCCCTGCACTACCGCGACCCACATATATGTATATATGTGTAATATATACATATATATATATATATATATATATATATATAATGAGCGCACAAAATAGAAAACGACTCACTTAAAATATTTCGGGGGTCCCAGCCGTCTGCGTCAGAGTGAGAGGAAGAGAGAGACGCACACATAAGGTTTCGAGTGAAGGAAAGGAAAAATATGGACGAACACAAAGGACAGGTTAATTTCCACGGAAAAAATATGACATGTCCGGAATCTGGACCCTCACGCTTGCCAGATGTGCGAGAGAGCCCGGTTTTATTCATATTTATAATATATGTGTACATATATTTATTTTATACCTTATGACCGGCTGTCTCGCGTGGTTGGCCACAACTGAATGCTTGCGATATTAATGTTCGTCTAGCCACCTTAACGGGATCTTCGAATTGAAATCAGCTGAAATGGAGGTAAGAGAAGGAGTAAATTAAACATTCGACGATTTGCTGACCACCGATTCAATCGCGCGCGGGCCTTGGGAGAGGAGACGTGCATTCGGACGCCGGCATTGCTTCACGGTGCCTGTGAACTGTGTGGTTATTTGCGCCCGCTTGCACATTCGGCGTCTCGGAACGAGAGAGAAGGATGAGGAAAAACACTTGAAGTACCTCTCTCTCCTCACTTCCCTCCCCTCACCCACCTCGCTCTCCCAACAACATCCAACCGTTACGAAATATCCTCCCCTCGCCTTGAGACGGCGACTTCTTTTTACCTTCATTTCTCTGCGAAGGACGGACGGGCTTTACCTAGAGGTTCGCGTGCGCGGGTACAAATCCGTCGCAATCAAGAGGGTTAAGGTTCGAGGCCGGGGTCGAAATTTCTGCTGTGTGAACGCATTTCCCTCTGCATTTACCGAGGGCTGAGAGTTTTTTTAGACCTACTTAGAACAATGCTGTACCGGCAATGATAAATGGACCGTAATTTCATGGGTAAAACGACAGTCATGGGAGGCTGCGATTCGCGTCTTTTCAGGAGTAAAAAAAACGAATGGGCTACCCATCTCCGTTTACATATATTAAAGCGGAAATACACGGTAGTATTTTATTCTATGATGAAAATTTAAACTCTATTTTCCTTGAAAGTTTGAGATTCAGATTAATTAGGCGGTCAACCACAAATGCATAAATTGATCATTGGAAAGGCGAAGAAGAGATATCCTTTATAGAAAGGCCTGGAAATGCTCATAAAATTTCGTACTTCTTTTACATTTTCAAATATACGTGTCTACAAACATTCATTACTTCGGTCCGAAGGGTTTGAAAAGAAATCATTCGATGAACCGGAATTTTCAATATCCATTAGTTATAATACTTTGACTTGGTCTCTTAGAATCTGAAGTATGTGATAGCAAATTGCTTCCTCATAGGTGACCTTAAAATTAATTCAAAACTGCATACATTGGAAATAATCACAATATTACAACTGCTCAAATTTTCTCGATTGCTTTTTGAATAGTTATTAGCCTGTAACCATGTAACCAATAAAAAGCGGGTTAAACGCTCTTTGATTGGGTAAACTTCCTGTCATAGCCAAATTTGGATTGGGAAAGATTTTTTCACTGTAGTACCTCTGCTTAACTGATGAGAAGTTAATAAGTTTAGGTGGGTGCACTTTTACGTCATTAGCACCTGAGGCATAAAAGTATTTTGATTTAGATCCCCTAAATACATCATCTCTGTCAGCCTCCTTATGATCTTATCTCGAGTGCTTGTATTCACATATCTCGTTATTTACTGTATTTATTACATTCTTGGCCTTCCTTTGTCGTCTTTCCATTCCACCTCATATTTTTTGATGACTTCATCTCTCAGCTATATCTGGAGGCGTGACCAATGAGTTTTTAATTCTTTTGATTGTTGTGCTAGCTCAAAAAGGGTGTTTACCAAATATTGTCCTTGAAGCCTTAAGGGTTCAGTCTTCTGCAGTGATCTCCAAATCTTTCTGATTGAGCACCCCGAAGGCAAGGAAAAAAATCATAATGCAGATCCTTGAATAAACATGCACACACTTATATACATGTAAACCCTTCATTAATAAAAATACAAATAAATATTTGCTTGTTTTCAATCAATTTTCTTATTTTTCTACAAAATGCGGAACCAAAGTATCGACTTGCGCATCCCTACCTTGGGGACTGGCTTTATTGCATTAATGGTTTTTTTCGGAAGAGCAGGTCTAAGCAGGGCTGCAGGCTGCTTTCAGATGAATCCTCGATTTTCTTGGTTTTCCCCCTTTTTTTGGTATTGATGACTAGACCGTGATTTGTAACCTGGGTCAAATTTTAAGGTTGTTATTTTGATTTTCAATGCATTTTTTTATATTAATCTACCGGTTAAGGTAGGTTTTGGATGCGCACAACTACCAAATAAATATTTTGTTACTCCTAACAAAAAAAATCCAGAAACCTACTCTACATCAGGTCCCTCTTTATCTCTGAGTACTTCCTTCCTCCCTTCATCCCGTCCAACATTTCTATCCTGTTCCTGCCCTTTCCTCGTTTGCCTAACATTCTCCCCTCTGTTACAGTCTTCAACATCCCACTACCGATCAATACGCCGAGTAAGACTCCAGGCTTACTTGAAGAAGGCCTCGGAGAAGACCGAAAGCTTAAATAATTTACAATGTGAGTGTCCTTCTAAGTGTTACTATTTTATTTGTGTTCTATTGTGCCGTCCAAATATTATACTGCTCGTGTGAGTGTTTCTATACCATTGATATATATATATATATATATATATATATATATATATATATATATATATATATATATTTCTAACACGGACTACATAACAAAACAACGATCCGAAATACCCGTTTTAGGAAGAAGTCCCTTTTCGTCGCCGGTAGGAGAATTTTCTTCAAAGGCTGCAGCATTTCAGCTACTGACACTTTTCTTCCATAGTGATGCTCCATTTTAACTGGCTTAAGAAGATATCGCTGTTCATTGTATGAGGGTGGTAAGGTTTAGGTAATTCTTATGTGGGTATAAATACTTAGAGTACGTTGTAATTAATATCCATGATGGAAAACACTCGTTCCGTATCATAGGGAACGGATTTTATGGTGGTTTAAAAATTTGTTTAATTCCCATGGGGAAAATCTGCGAAGGGAGGTGTGTTCGGAAAACAATTAGGTGTAAATAAGTGTAACAAGAATGTTGAAAAGAAGGACATTCGTTGAATGAAATTGTAAAAGGAGGTCAAACGTCGGAAGAATATATGCAAGAGATAACGCAAGAAACAACTAATTTCAGGGGAAGGAAACGGAAAAATTTGAGTTAAATATCGAAACGAAAAACAAATATTTTTATATAGATACTGGTAACGCAAGATAGTTGCAACGAATCTTTGGAAATTATTTCAAATAGAAAAAAATGAACATAATGTAATGTTAAACCTCTTAGAATCCTGTGACGGCCTAAAATTAAAAAAGGCATCTTTATAATGCAGGTATATCAACATGTAATTCTTAATACATATTAGTTTAAATTACCCTCTTATTAAAATCATAATGTATATAAAACAAAAAAGCATTTAGTTAGCACCTTTTTTCAGTTGAACCGTTTGAGGTAATAAGTTTTTCTCGTTGTCTTTTTAAGCCGCCACTGACTGTATTTAGAGTTAAAAATTTGAATAAATGGAGGTCACTACCAATAATGTATTCTCAGAGGTAATTATTAAGCATTTGATTGAGGTAAACGATGAAAAGCCATAAACACAGTAGTCAACCCGGAGGGTGGTTTGGTAGGTGGTGGTAGAGTTCACCCAGTACTAAGCCCGACGGCGTGTGAAATTCACGCATCAGAGTAGGGGGGGGGGGAGTAGGGGGGTTCCTTTCACTGTACCGGTGGTTTCCCAGGAAGATCTGGTACCCGAAAAATCACATGGCTTGGGTAGAGCTGAGGGTGCCCAGAGACTTGCCCGGGAATCCAATCCGGTCAGTAGTCTAACGCTCTACCCCAGGACTACCGCGAACCCCAGGTTAACGATATGTTTGTAAAAAAACATTGGAAATATTACGCTGAAAATGACAGTAAATACCACTATATTTGCTTGACACAGTTTCATTGTTGCGTACCGTTTAAAATGCCACCGTTCTTTTAAATTGATGAAAGATGGATATTTATTTGAAAATTGTTTGTTAAAGTGCTCTTGGAAAAGCCATAGGAAAGATCCTTGGAGTAGCCATCATTAAGTGGCGGGCATCATGGTATACGGTAACCTATTCACGATAACCTTAAGCAATGTTCTCAGTTGTGGGTATAATTAGAGCATACCTATTTATTGCTGTAGAACATGCACTTTTTAGATTAAATGCGTATCAAGCTGACAGTTGAATTCCCTCTAAAGCAGTCAATATAAATAATTCTCAAAGCGACGTCTGAAGCAAGACAATAGTGACTGGAAAGGAATAGTTTTCGCCAAAGTTCCGTGCTTCTGATTTCAAAGTTAAGTAAGAATGTATTTACTTCATTCCGTGTGGAGACGTCCCCGTCGTGATGCTGTTGGATGTCCGTCTCCTCCGAGTATTCCTCCGCGTCCCAGTAGTATGGACTTCCGCGAAAGATTACCCATGAGACACGGATTGTATTAAACAAACCACGAGCTAAATATTCAAATTAATCTTATTGTTTCTTTTTAATGCTATGTTCCATTTATTGAAAAGTTTCGTTTAAGTAAAACTTTTCTTGGATTGTAATGGCATTTCTATGGCGGTGGCATAGTTTCTGATAGCTGTAAGCATATACAAACGGAAAATATGTTAGGTGGTAACTGAATCAGAATGCGTCTTCAGAAGGCGTTGATGTATAGTAATTCTTTTAAATCACAAAGGACAATTTTATGTGTGACAGTGCCTAGCTTCTTAAATTAACTCGAGTACGAACAGTAATCGCAATGGAATATCAAAAATTGATCTTGAGGCGGATTCCATGAGTGTTTGCTGGTCTGGACGGGAGTAGCGAGCGGTCGCGCTCGGTGAGTCTATGTTCGAGGAAATTAATGAACGGTAATAGTACAGAGCGGTCATCTGAAGCGGATTGCGAAGGAATGGCAGGTTATAGCGGGAATCTGGAATTCACTTGGATTTCAGAGGATCACCGGTTAACAGTGCGCTCTGCCTGTACTGTACTTCATTTGCCAGCGTGGTAATCTTCAATGACATATTTGTAGCTGTTTATATGAATTATACGAGTTTAACTGTCGGATTTCTGCAATTTTTTTTTAATTTTGCGGAAACAGTGTCGCAGTACGATGAGTATATTGCTGGCTTTCTCTGACAGGAGCGGTCATTTATATACCTTTTACCGTTGAATTGAGGTGATTGGGCAAAATAGAAGCTTGAAAAAAAATTAAAATTTCGAAACAGTTAAAAAATGTTTTCAAGAATTTCAGTTGCCTCCTCCAAATTCTCAAATAAAATTGGTCATCCAAGATGAATCTATTACGATTTGATGCCAGTGAATTATCACCCCTTAATAGAGCATAATATTGCGATATACCGACCATGAAATGCTATACTATATAGCATCTCTTACTACCGATCATTGCGACGCATGGCGTTGCGGTGTAACTAAGGTTGTGAATTGCGTCTCAGCTGCATGTTATTCCTCTAATCTAAACCTAAATGAAGTCATAAGAAACATGAACGATAAGACCTAAGGAAGGAGTTCGAGGTATGTGGAAAAATATCGATATAGGAGTGACAGGGGATTCATATAGGAATAAGGATGGGGTAATTAACGACGCCTCCCAATTGCACTTACCTAATGGAATGGAAAGCCTTCGGTTGAATGACTCGATTGTTCATCGCGCTCTTGAGTTGACCCCTCCACTTTCTTCCATCAACTATAGAAAAGTTAACTCCCGTTTGGTAAAACGGCTGGGGATTAAATCCCAATCCTACCGAAGGCGGTGGGGAAAGGGAAAACGGGGAAGAATTTTCGCAACAGACTTCGCATTTTTCGGCCTTCCGGTTCAATGAATAATGCTCCGCACCGTGGTCACAGGGATAGACGTGGAAGGGATTAAGGGAAATAGTGTCGGGGAACGACTGTGTGAAACACCGTGGATGTTGGGGACAGGTTGTGTAACCCGCGGCACAAGAGGGATGGAGAGCCCAGAGCCCAAGGGCCAGACGTTTCCTCAAGGTTTAATTTTGTTTTTTCGTGAAGTGAATTCATCGGAACAATCAGGAGAGATTGGCGACAAAGAATACTTATTTGAGTTTACTTTCAAAATTAATTTGCGGGAATATATTTAAGCTGCATTATCGGTGATTTGGTTGGGTTCATATGTTATATTCTCAGAAAAATGTTGGTGTTTTATTATTATTGAAGGCACTCTAAGTTGTAAATTTTGCCGAAATTAATTTGAAATCAGATTCTTCACTAACAAAGATATGAATGTGTTGTAACATTTTTGAAGACGGAAGTATTTTCCTTACTAAACGTTTTGATTGAAGTCAGTAGTCTTCATTGCAATGGCGATGAGCCGTGATGTTAATTAAAATGAGTACCCCAAGTGCCGTGCATTACTTTCGTCTTACCTTAAATAAGAGAAGGCATTCCATTGAGAGAGGTCATTTTATATTAAGAATAAGATCCCCAAGAAGAGTACTCTGTTCTTCCAAGTGCTATCGATTAATACTCAAGTTAAAAACGATGTATTCGAAGATACCAATCTGACTATTTCGTGTTCCGTTATTTGATATAGAATTAAAATATTAGACTGATCCAAAATATGTCTTCAAGAGCATTCACTGCGAACCTATGGATATAGAATATAAAATTTTAATTTAACACCGTTTTAACAACTTTCAAATCCCAAAAGTTAGTCATTTCTCCCAGGTGCTCATAAGTATGGATTTTAAAATTAGAATTTACATATTTATGCGGTTTCCTAGCACGAAAAAGCGTCGATCTTCAAAGGGGACATCCATTACTAAAACATTGATAAACTTGGGAACCCGTAAGAAATCAATGCGTTTCTATAATTACCTTTAAAAAAGACAAATCCAAGCGTACTCGTTCATATATTTACTTTAATTCGCAAAATTTAGTGGTTATCAAAAAACAACTATGACTAAACTAAAAAAACAAAAATACAACTTTCTTCCTTGTGTTATCACCTGTAAGTCATCATTTATTGGTACAATATTTTATATGTAGTGCTAACGTACTCCTTTAGTTCTTGTTTTTATATTTTTCTTTCCAGCACGATAATGGCAACTTCACCTTAATGTCAAAATGATCCATTTAACGAAACCGCCTCTGTTTAGATGGTTCCGTAGTTGTTCTTGCCGTAGCAAAATGTACAAACTTTCACGTCAAATTCCATCTGGAATGTATCCAGAGTAATCATGCAATGTCGCCGAATAAGTTCCATTGTTAATTAACCATTTCGCAATGTATACCCGTATATTAATCCCAAATCGGCATAATGTGGTGGTTTCAAGAGGTCGGGTCAATTCGCAACGCGCCTTGGTGATAACCACTTACTTCTACGTATCATATCAAATTTCAGATCATAAAATGATTAATACCGTGAATGAAGTGTGGGATGAAAGATAGGACAGGATGAGAGATTGGAATATAAAATATCTTTCTAAAACTCAGGCGGATGCAAAGACATCTTCTCCGAGGTATTCTAGTAATTAAAGGTAGGTTTCGGGCGATCTCTAACGGTCTTTGTACTTTTACATTTGGCGGGAATATCCGCTTTCTTTACCCTACATTATTTTAATTTATTTCTTCGTAACTTCTGCCTGCATTCATACTATCTAAAAAGCTTGCTTTCTTCCTTTCTGTATCTGCTTACCAAACGTTCTCAATTCACGCCTTTCAATATAGCACTCGACCTGTCAATATATCCTCCTTTCTTTGCCTTTTTCAGATATCCCCTAGTAACTTCCTCTCTATATCTACCATATTTGAAACCTCAGCGTTTGCCTTCACCTCTGCCCCACTTATTCTCTCCATTCTCCACCACACCCACATCTCAAAAGTCTACAATCAACGCTCACCCTCTCACCTCAAAGACCAGGTGTTACATCGATAAATCACTACGCTAGATATTAGTCTTTTATTATATTTTTTCACATTTTTACTCAGCATATCTGTTACCAATTATCTTTTCCTTGCAAATGCCGCTTTCCTTAAGTCAAATATTATTATGTCTCCGCTGCTATTTAGGTTTCCAGTGCACACATATTTAAATAATGTCTTCTCAATTCCCTTCCTTATTTGTAAAATTAGGATTGAAATTACTTGTTACTTCAAAAATATACTATAATGTTATATATTAGGTGAAATTCTAGCTTGAGAAATTTTATTTTTTACATTCCACATCGAATACTAACATCAATATTTTTATGGTTATCCGAAAGCAGGGACTCATTATGCCAGGTCTTTGCAATTGTAGTTATTGGCTAGAAGATGGTATTCACGACGTAAAACGTATGCTTGCATCATCAGTCTTGCAAAACGTAAAGATAATATCTCATGGACGCTTACGAAACTGAGCAATGGCCACGCAAAAAGTGGCGTCCAAGGCCAGTGCGTTTGCAATGCTAAGAATCGGCGTACTATTCTGATGGTAAATTCTTAGCATGAGAAAGTATTTTAAAGAACTGGAGCAAGATAGTGCCAGTCGAAGTCGCGCTGGTAATATATATGTGTGTGTGTATAATTTGTGATGTGCGTGTGTATATTTTGTGATGTGCTTGTGTATATGCGCACGCAAATACGGATATTGAACCATGTATGCTCAATGGTAATCGTGATATAGTAAGCTGGCAAAAATTAAAGACAATTATTAAATGAAGGATTTTAATGATAGACCTCTGGATAATCCGGGATTTAACTTACCGCCCAAATGAAACCGTCAAAGGCATCTATTCAGAGAAAAGGAAAATGTGAATCCTTTCGAGCATGGGTAGTCTTATCGCCTTAAACCTCAGATAATTTTATACCCGTGCATTATTGCAACAATTCCAAATCCAGATTCGCTTTCCCAATTTCCTCGAAGACAATATTTGGAAATAAGCCAATACTGCGCTTCACATCGCAGCCATCGCAAGCTCTTTTCTTTACCACTTTACTTAAGAATCACTGTTTTCATGCAATCATTAGTTTTCCGCGTTAGGTGACCGTCATTGCATACTCGAGCAGATTTCACAGATTTTTTATCGATAAATTTAGCCACTGAAAAATTAATGCTTGAACCGGAACTGAGGAGTAAGGGAACACCCTATTCCCTTATGCGATAAAATAAGCTTCACAAAAAACCATAATTTTCTAAGATATGCAATTGAAACTTAATCTTCAGTTCCGTGAAGGTGGTTGAAAAATGTATGCGTGTGCCATTATCATGTTCTATTAAACTGAAAACTTCAGACTCATTACGATAGAATTAAAACATAAGGACAATATAGGCCATTTGAATAACCCAAGTTCTCTTTGAAACCCCTAACCGATTGCCGAATGTTCATTAGGCTCGATTTCTCCTTTGCGACATTTGCTGAATACACCCACCGCTTGGCGAAAAGTAGATGAGAAATGGGGATCAATTTTTAAGAAAAATTTCGTTTACACTACTAATTCCAGCTACTAGCAACCGTTTTCCCTCTCCGCCTACCTCGCTGCATTTGAAGTTATGGGTTCACTGTAATTTGATGGTCAAACACGGATAATCTCTCCTTATAAAAAAATATCCTATCGCCAACTCCTTTTATCCTTCTGCTGCTCTTGCTTGCTTTTCTGCTCGACTGCGCGTCAAATCCTACTTCTCTTCGGGCCTGAATGCAACAGGTCGGATTGATCAACCAAACTACGTTTTGGCATTGCTCAGAGGATCCTAAGAGGGATCACATCTATCGGAAGGCTACGCTTCAAGGTCCAATATTCAGTAAAACGATTTTGTCCGGGAAATCGTCTGGTCTGACTAGAGCTTTAAGCACGCGACTCCTCCTGTGTCGCTAAACCACTCTAAATGTCTCAGAAAATCGGTTTGGAAGGGTTAGTGTAATTATTGTCCCTGCTGCCGTGAAAGAATCGACATATCCTCCCTCGCATGCATTATAAGACGTAAGTGATATCTTTATATTAGAGTTATTATTCATTCATTCCGTTTTGTCGTGCTGTTATTGCTTCGTTAGGCTGGCCTAGCACAGCATGTGACCAACAGCTTACCGATGAAGTAATTTTGTTTTTAGCATCATGATCTTTGAAAGTCTTTTGATGTTACTGGCGCACACCGCGTCCGGATTTCGAGCCAGACGGTCTTTGACTCCACTAGACAGTTTTCGAGCATAAGACATTCATCGGACGGAGAACCCCGCCATGATGACGTGCGGTTATTATACTAAGACCAGACATTGAGTATTCGCCGCATCGTTTCCATCTCGAATTTTAGATTACATTACGCTGTGCATTTTAAAGTCCTCTCTAACCGCTTTCTTGTGCTCATTCTCGAAATGCTATCATAATATTCTCAAAATCCAAGAAAATTCGGGGTATGCCGTGACAGTAACTTTTAACGGAGTCATCCGGTAATGTGCATTACAATACAGCAATTTCAGAGTGTAAAAATCATTCGCCTTGACCGGGATCCCGGGATGCCGGGAGCGGGAACAGAATAACCATTAAAAGTAGCACTAGGAACAAATAGCGATTACGCAATATCGCTTTTATTTTCTTATTCTTTTACTAGCAGGTCTTTTCGTGTGCGTATTAGAGCCGTAGTGGAGGTAGTTGTTGTAAAAATTATATTAATTATTTAATGCATGATATTTGAGCTACTTTAAATTTGATTTTGCGTGCATAGTGTGGAATCACCCTCCGCCACACGCCATGGCGGTGGCTTTGCGGCTTTCATTGTAGATTTCTTGATGCGTGTTGTACCGAAACTTGGGCCCCTATAAAAAGGTATTTTCTCATGTTACCACTCGCGCATTAGTTGTGTTCTATTCATCGCCAGTGTCAGTCTCGTGATGTCCTCAAAATCCACCAAGGCTTAATCCATCCCTAGCGATTGTTATCAAAGTCGCGATAGTATACAACTTCTTGGTTTGCCTTGGTGTTCTGAGGAACAAAAGACGAGGCTCCGCTTATGCGTGGAGATATGGGAAGGGGTGGCAGAAAGGAGAAACAAAAGCGGAGACCCAAGCGCGACGGGGTGCGAAAATCTCCTACCATCGTTTATCCACCTCGCCGAATAACAAACGCAAAACGATTCATCAGAGTTAGATATAAGTCGATCGTTGCTCTTCTGACCTCCCCTTCTCGCAGCCCTCGAAGGTGATGGGAATTACACTCTCTTCTTTCAGCCTCGGAGGATGAGAAGAGGAATGAGTGGAGGGAGGAGAACTTCTCTGTCGACCGCTAACGTGGGCCGTAGTCAACATCCAAACCGTCGAAGGGAGATAAAAGGTTCCCGGTTTTTGTCCCTCGCTTTAGTTGAGTCAATACGGTGCAATGCTCCGCCGGCCGTCTGATGAAATCTGGAGGATCCCAATTTAATTCGGGTGGGCACTCGCTGCGTCCCTCCGACTGAGCTCCACTCGTTGACGTCAGGATATCCTCCAGTATTCTTCGAGAGTGTATCCGCACCCATTTAATTGAATGTGAAAAATCTTAGAGGAGATTTTTAATGATATTTTTTATTTGCTGCAGGCAGTCATTAACATCATATACCCATTATTAGAATTTCAGAAAGAAGTTCAATGTATTTCATTGTATATCAATGGTGTCGTTTTTGATATTCATCGAATAGGTAAAAAATTACGGATAGTCAATTTCAAAATTATTTGCTGTAATGGCTAAGATTCTTAGACTAGTCCCATATTATATCAAGAGACTAGATTCGAACGCGGGAACTTTGAGTACCTTATATGCTGTCGATATTCTTCTTTTTTCCGAATCAAAACTTAACATTCACTCGTTTAAAACCATTTTCAATGACAAAGCCTCCTATAATGGCGAGTATATTGCTTCATATCCTACTTTGGTTTTTAGGGAATTGTTCTAGATTCTACTTTAATCGGGAACTATCTTGTTTTTGTAGGAATACCTTCCTTTTGCTGTTGATAGTTTAAAGGTTATATTATTTAAAGGTATTTATCAGGTTCAATACTCGTAAAACATTGTTCAAAGAGATTTTCAGAAAAAGCGTATGTCCCAAGGAGGGAGTATCAATGAAAGTTAAACGAAGATCAAATAAGAGTAATTAAGAATGATCTAACGTATACATATTGGCTTGATAACACATATCGAAGCGATATATAGAATGTCAGTGTCTTATAAGTGTCCTCGTCGTTGTATTATGCAGAGGAAAGATTCCAATTGCATTTGTGCCAGAGAGGCGCAGAATAATCCTGTCGTTGGGCATCAATAAATCATCAAAACGCGTTGATCAAAGGCGAATGATCTTGATAGTGAGCTTACTTCCGTATGTGCATTTTCACTGAGAGGAGAAAATAAGACCCTGTGGCGTCATATTCCTCCTTTATGACGTACATTCCCTTTCTCTTCCAGATTCATGATAACATTGGTAAAATTATTGACGAAAACAGCGTCCGTCCCACATACGGTAGGGGGACGTCCGTAGATTACATAAGTCAAGACTTTCGGGACAAGGATGAATCGGGTATCTGCGACTGCTTTTGGGTGAGACCTTAACTCTCGCGGAAACCCTTTGAATGAAAGATATTTTAACAACAGCAATCTCGTGATCCAGTGATAGGAGTACTAGAGACCTTCAAGTTCTACAGTCTCTTATTACTTCTCCGACACATTACGAGTAATTGCACTGGCAAGTTGAATCTTCTGTTATATCTCAATATATACGAAATCTCCAAGTAGATGTGCACGTTATTCACAACATCTACGACATGCTTCCATGGCCGCTGGGAACGAATCCCTTTGCTCACTGAGGTTTCTTGGGTTCGTTGTCACTCAACGGTCGGCCTTCTTTGAACTGTGCCACGACCGCGTACTTTTCACATCTTTCTAAGATGACTTTTCATGGGTGTTAAAACACTTAAGTGGAGAAAACCGACTATTATTCGCTGTTCTTCTACACCACAACCCAATTGTATGTATTGAAAACGCTTCTTACTTGAGCGGCAGATATGCGATCCGTATCCTCAGTGCCGTGCAGAGATCTATTCAGATTCTCGATTTCAAAATTAGTTCCCGCGTATTTTATTTATTTATTATTAGCTCAACCACATATTTCAATCTGCTACCAGAACGGTAAGGAAAATTGGGCTATTTGAAAGCACATCATACTATTGAGGCATGCTTCAGTGATCGCATTTATACGACTAGTGGTAAAAATATCGCTCTTCAATGAAATAACAAATGTATTAATTGAAAATAAACAATAGAATAATTATCTTTTCCACCAGCTTAAAATATGAAAAATTGCAAAATCCTCTCCCAAAGTGGAATTAGTACGTTTGTGAAAAGAAGCTTTTACGTCAATTACGTAAGGGAGCCTCGTATATATGGGGAGAGAACTCCCAATTTTAGATTTCTGTCGGAATCCTATTAATACGATGTAAATTAAATTTACATTAATACAATGTCAGTTGGTAAAAGGTGCATGAATTTATTACGTACTCGTATGATTAAAAGTACCCATATTAATGATTAAATTGACGCTGATCCGGTATACGTTTCTCATAGGTGACTCCTATGCCAAATATGGCATCTAACCTTTTAGCGTAAGAACTAATATTATTATTTGATTAACGTTGGAGTAATTTATTAAGAAGATTGGCTTTCTGTTTTAGAGAACAGGATTTCGCCCTCATACATCGTATTAGGGCATGTTTTTCCTGTAGTTAGAGCGCTGGAATACTTATTGGAGCATTCGAGTTCGATTCCGGATGACGGCTCAGCTTCACCCAAGATGTGCTGATTTTTGGTTGCCAAATATTCCAGGAAAACTGCGACGGCACCGGCAGGAACTGATCCCTTCCCAAATCTAGCGCGCGATTTTCACACCTCATATACATATTTCTAAGTATTGGATGAACTCCACCCTTGCCTATTAAACCGACTTTTGGGATGACCTCTGTAGCTCGTTAATATATTTTTTGCACTAACAATATTCAGAATCTGTAAAGTAAGGGGATGAGTGGGAATGAGGTCATCCAGAGTTAAGAAACAGGTTTTAATCATGCAGAGAATATAAAATAATCGAAACCCATGTTGGCTGCGATCAAATAGTCAAAATATATAAAGTTTAGAATCTTGTGTGGTGCAATAATGCTTCTTCGTCCGGAATGCGAAATGTCTGCGTTTTGATATACGGTTCAGTGAGCTTTTACCAATGGAAGTGAGATTTAGTATTAGAAATGCATATTAAAATTCCTGTGATAGCCTCCTGCTACCTAACTGCAGAACTATCCTATCGCGTCTTGTCATTACTCATCTTATGACGTTAGGTTTACATTGAACGTCTTATATCACTGTAACGCGCCCACATGCGAATCAAAGGTGATGCATGTATGAATGATAACGTAATGGCGTTAACTCTCCCAGCAACAGTCCCGCATTGTAGATTTTATGGTGCAAGCCGCTTTGGAAATTTTCCTCGGTTGCTGAGCGGATGTTAATCCTCTCGGTAATAAAGATCAGTCATCTCGCGGAATAATAAGACGCGAAACGTCTGGGAAGAAGGTCTTCATGAAAGTATTCAACAGTCCACTCAGTCTCCAGTCTAGACCTCGACACGCGCAGGTGTTATCGATCTCTGCGAGAAAAGTATTCGGTGTTGAATTATATTAATTAGAGAAGCATTTCAAGGGGTGTGCCAATGAGGCCAACATGTTTGGAAACTCTTTTATCGACTAGAGCAATATTGTTCAGAGAATCACTGAAACTGATGGAAACGATTATATTCTAATGAAGGTGTGGGTGGTTTATGGCGGAGTAAAGGTCAGTAGAGATACTATATTCCACCTGTGTCCATGAAATGATCTATCATCAATCCAAGGTACGGTAATTTTTGAATGAAATATGATTTATACTATGGATTATTTATGAAAAATGGAGATAAATTGGGCAGGGAAAATAATACATACGTGAGTTTATTTTTAAAGATAAATTAGCTAAAGGAAATGTTGCAATTAGTTTTCAAAAGAGCATTTGTAACTAGTATTAATATATCATTATTGACTAGAAGGAGAGATTACATTAGTATGCATCACATTTGCCTAGAAAGAGATATTTCCCATTATGTTTTTACCGTCTTTAATCGTAATTTTTATTTGAGGATGATCAACCGTTAGGTGAAGGGCGATAGTCATTACTGAGCGTATTTCAAATCATTGCTGTAGGAAAGCGGTGAGGGCTTATCATAAGAAAACAAAGAAGAATCTCCTCAAGAATCGAGATCCTCAAGAAATAGGAAAAGTCAGTTAAGCATGAAAGATGGGGGACACAAACTAGAGCAGATAGAATCGTTCAACTGTTTATGCTGAGTTTTGGAGAAGGGTTGTTGGAATTAGTGGAAACATAAACATAAGAATTGGATTGCGTAAGAAAGTGTTAACGAAGAGGCGGGATTTAATGACGCTCACCTTACGCCAGGATTTAAAGAATAGACTAATGATAACTTAAATTTGGTGTGTATTTTTATTTTATGTATTTAGATTTTTGAGGCAAAAGGATAAACGTAGATTTGAGACTAGAGATGTATTTTGGAGAAGATTGGAAAAAACAAAATGGGCGGAAAGGAGAAATACGATGAAATTGGCATAACTAGGAACAGTAGGGAAAGGCTGGCTGTTGGGAAGAGATACTGACAGACAGTGGCATCCTGAAGATGACAAAAGACGAAAGAATATAGGGAATTGGTCTAAAGGGAGGAGCAGAATAGACATTTTGGACTGAATTGAATGAGGTAGAAAGTATGCAGAGCTAACGAATGATTTATTGCAACATTAAGTTTTAGAATATTTTGTCCCTCGTTAGCTGGCTCTGCTGTACTCGTACAGCAGTGCCAACGCCCATCACAAACCTAACCTAAGCCAACTACGATGATAATATAAAATAAAGTATACTAAACCGACCTTCGGGTTGATTACTGTGTTTATGGTTTATATATCGGGTAAGGGGACACTCACATTGTTGATTGTTTGAGCATTCGTCCTTCTCTGAGGCCTTCTTCAGGTCAGGCTGAGTCTGACCTGAAAAAGACCGAAAGCTCAAACAATCTACAATGAGAGTGACCTTTTGCGTGTTATATATTTCATTTTGTGTTATATTCGGCCGTCAAAATTTTATTTTGCTCTCGTGAGTGCTTCTACATCATCGATATACATACGAGTATGTACGTAAATACACACACACACATGTATGTATATATACACCTACGCAAACTAATATATATGTATGTATATATACATGTATATGTAATTACATATATTCATGTTTATTCAATTATATATACAAACACCCGCATGTATGTACCTATGTACAGATAAAGGAGCTACCTGCCCTGATGTGTGGATTTTACACGCCGTCGGGCTTAGTACTGCGTGAACTCTACCATCACTTATCCCTTACCCTTTCCTCCTGGTGCTGCACCCCCTGCCACACACCTTTTTGGTGGCTTGCAGGGTATTGATGTAGATGTAGATCTTCAGGCACATATTTATGTATGATTGGCTACTGCCTTACTTCACACACCCTCGAGGTGAATTGGGGATATTTTGAAGTAAAAAATGGTAGTGTCATTTGGAGTTTTGGAATGCACATCTTTTTGGCCTAGAAAATCTTCGCGTAATTTATCATAATAACTCTGCCAAGCTAAACTGTCTCCTCGTGCTTAAAAGCCACCAAGATGCAAACCATGTTATTCCTATTTTGAGCACTTTAATACGTCCTCGAAAGATAAGCTGATTTCTGCGTTAAGCCGAGAAACATAATAATAATGTAAAATTATTACTTCCAAACGATTATTCATACCCATCATTTATCGTACAACAACCGAAAATTTTGAGTAGCGTATAGGGAAAAAAAGCTCTGTTGAGAATAGATTCACAACAAAATCGTTCATTACTTCATAAATGAAATCAAAAATCAAGAGGATACAAAATGATTATTATAAGATGTAGAACGTCACAACGGTCGTGATATTAATAATTGGGATGGATGTCCCTTTACATGTCATCATTCATTACAAAACGAACCGAATAATTAAAAAAAAGTCATTGCACTTAAACTTTGAATAAAATTTTGAAATGTGGCTGATAAAATAAACATTATGATAAGAATTGATATAACTTTGTTGATGTCTGGTCTAACTTCATGCCCAACATTATAAATTATAAACTGCTGGGCATTTTTTCAAAAATATGCATTGCTTGAAGAAACCTCTGTTAAGTTTTAATAATTGCACATAAAATTGATCAAGTAAATGATTCGTAGTTGTTGGCAGAGTAAGAAGTGACATTATATCCTCTGGTAACCTAAATAGGGGGCCCTCCCTGGTCATGAGAAATCTTGTGTTGCAGGAATAATGTCACTAACTTTTATGTAGCTCAATATCTATCCACAGGACCTTCCGCAGGATACGATACTCGTATATGCCTTTTGTAGCCCGTGGAAACCCGAACTTCCATTCTAAACAACCCCCGATGGATTAAACAAATAGAGAAAGTCACGGTTAATGGAGGAAATTGGATGGAAATACCCCAGGGCACGAAGGGAAACAGCGAGATTAAGACTATTAGGGAGCCACAGAGCACCCGATTTAACTTATGACACCGAATAAGTCATTAAGCACCCTCATTATATCGGCATATTGGACTCTTCGGATAAGATAAGGGAGATAAAATGCTGTTACAATAGATTCAAAAGCTCTTTCTTTCCTCGTACGTATCGCTTTCACAACATAAATAAGATTAACAACAAAGAAACTACGGCGGATGAACCTAGCTGCGAACCACTTACCTTGAACACTTACCAATGTAGTAAATTAAGACTGGTGACCAAGCGTCCCCCATCGCACCCGTCATTAGCGGAATGCCGGGTGCGGGTGTAATGAGAGCAGGGTGTAAATTTTGATGCACTTATCTCAGTCTGAGACTCGCTCCCGCAAAATTTTCCCAGTGAATTTTCAGCGGGTTTCGTTGTTCATGCGAATCGCGTCTTTTGAAAAAAATCCGGAGATTAATCAGAGTGAGGGGGAGAGAAAGTTTAAAAGATAAGGAAATCGAAAATAATCCTCCCAAAGCCATGAAACGCCGTATTAGCAATTGGGCACCGTGGGTGAGTCACCTTTCCCTTCCGTTTAGAACTGCCTTCCTCCCTCCCGCCCCTTAAACCCCTCCGCACCCCCAATAGCGATTCAAGGAAACTGGCGGATGACGCACCGAGCGAATGACGCTCGTTCGCGGTCTCCAAGCCTGGCGGCGTTCGTCCCTCTCCACGTGGGGCGCTGACTGCCGCCACCATCGCTTCCATTTCGATCATCGCTGTCGTCTCTCGATTCCGTCTGCTTTCTCTCCTCCACCTGCCAATGGGAGTCGAAAACTATGGGCAGACGCAGGGAAATCTCTAGCTTACAGGTAGCGCTCAAGAGGCTCGAAGGCGGACTTAGTCGAGCGTTAGTCACCCGCTTTTGTCTCCATGCTCCCAATGGACAGACTCTACGAATCGATGTCTGGTTCCATGACTTTCATTCGATAATCACTTGAAAATGATTTTATCGAAAGATGTAGAATTTACGATAGTTTCGTTGGTGATATATCGGTGATGCGCAAGGCTTGAAAATAATAAAAATACTATTGCATAAGCTTGCAGTAGTAGTAGTATTTAGGGGAGGCGACCGACTGCTGAGGTCATTTGCGCCTTAGGCGATGAACAGGAAAGGATGAAGGGTGGAGAGAAACTAGCGGATACTCCCTTGCAGCTTTAATCTCTACCAGTGTGATCTTAATTAGCGTGGGGCATGTTAATCAAAATCAAATTAAAAATTCAAGTTGGAATTACTAATAATAGTAGTACACTTCTACAGGCGGCACGACGCATCACCACATTATAGTTCAATTTATTTTGATAATAGTAATACTTATGACGAATATCCACTCCAATATAGAATGTTTCAATAATGAAATGTATTTTCTATACTTAAACATCCTGATTAGACATTATTGTGTACTTTTATTATGATCTAAAATTTATTCTTAATGTCAAATTTAATATGATGAAAGAAAGGTTCAAAAAACAATTCGTCGTATTTCATAATAGTGCTTGAGTCGGAAAAGCGGTTCAGCGAAAATATTGATACAATTCGCCACGCAGAAAATTTGCCTTTACATCTATGTAGCTGCATTGACAGTCCCGATAATGTTGTCGTACTCTAATTCATATTCTTCTTGCCAGCCAATTTTTCATGACCTTGAGCGAAAGGACTGCTGGAAAGGGATGAAGAAGGAAGAGAGTGAATTCGGATTGGGCAACGATATTTTCTCAGCACGCATTTTTCTCAAAAAATCCCTTGAATCCTTGGATTTGTATTTATAAAAAACAATAATAAATCTGAAGTTTGGTTTACAAAATCAAGGCACAGCCAAAATTGAGCCCTACGTAGTGTCATATCCTCACATATGTACAGTTACAGCCTAATATCAGTAAATTATTTGACTGACAACCTCTGAACCCGCGTCAGCATGATGACCTGCCTAAGCTACCACTCACGACTTTCGCAGATTAAAAACTGCAAACTATTTTAGTATACCATATTTTTGGAAGAGTCAGATGATTATAATGCTTATGTTGTTACAATTACATGCTTAAATTCAGTTTAAATGGTGGGACTGGAATAGAATCACCTTTGATCATTGCTCGGGACTCTCGCCTCAATTACCGAGCCGGATGTAGTAAATCGTTTAACAATGCATTAATAATGGGTTCGTAGAAGTTGAGAGTTACATCGTTTGGCTACTAATCTAAGGGCCCGGGTCCGAATTTCGGTGACTTTGGACACACTCAGCTACATCTCACCAATAGCAATGTGATTTTTCGGTGGCCAGATACTTCTGAGGAATCGCAGGCGGCACCGGGAAAGGACCTGGCTAACTTACCCTGACATCTTAATATTACAGGCCATTAGGCTTAGTACTACGTGAGCTCCACCCACACCTATTTAATTAACCATCGGGTTACTTCCTGTGCTTTGTGTTACAACTGTTAAGTATCTTTTCTCCGACATCTGCCACTTCAAAAGCATTAAGGAGCTTTGTCAATGGATACATAAAAGGTTTTTTCATCCATTAATTCGCTTGTAAAATATTTGCGTATTTTACGTAGATCTTCTGCGTAGACCAATGATCTGTAGAGAAGACAATCGGGAAGCAGGGAATTTTGGACCGCAGACATATTATTAGCAACCTTTTGCAATTAGGCTCACTAGATTTTGGAAAAATATTCCGAATTGTGAGTATTACTCTACATTTGTAACCGTGCATGGTTAAGTAATTATTCTGGTATTAAACCCTCCCTTCTATCGGTACTAGACAGTACAGAGTAATCCTTCAGTTACGCAAGGCCACTTCCTTGTTTTTGTACCCCCCCCCCCATTTGTAAGGATATGAACTTTTCCTCCTCAATCTTACGTAATTATCGGCGCCATCGTTTTTATAACAAGCAGACATTTTACCAAAAAGGGAAAATGCATTTAGCTTTGACGAAAGCGTTTTTTAATACGATTGTGTATTGGTCACGTCCATTGCGGATTTGGTCTGAAATGGAATTTCACTGCCATGAAAGGAAACGTGTTATTTTAATTTTAGTATAGCCCATGGACTTACAGAAAAATAGAAAAAGCATTTCAAGACTTTATTAACAGTTTAAATGATACTTAAATAATTTCGAAGCGGCTGGTCATTTGTAAGCATTTGCGCTGTGTTCGCGGGTGATAAAGAATAATTAAAATCGTTTCTTCAGAAAAAAAGCTGAATTGATGCAGTTATAAACCATACGCGTGGTTCCTCTTGAATCTCCATCGCCCACGGTAAGGATAAGTAATGAAATGGTGTACCCTTTTGCTTCTTTTAATGCCTTGTAATTTAAGGACATCCCTTGCTGCCCACGACGAAAACAGCTTCTGGTCGAGTGAGCGCAGGTTGTCGCCCGTAGAATTAACAAAATCCAATACTTAATATTCTCTAGTGGTGGCTAACCGGTGGACCGCGGAGAAATTTCAAATAGAGACAAACATCACACTAATAATTTTGTTACAATTGATTGAGATTATGTATTGACACTGAGTCTCTTCTTAACTTTTAGCTCTTAGCCCACTGCTTTAATATTAGTTCATTATCGTTTTATGTTATTTTTACATTTGATGATCCTATGAATGCATTTGGCCAAGGTTAGTCCATTAACGCTTGGCTTAGTGCTGGCTGACATTTACCTTTGCATATGTTCATAAAACAATCACTTATCTTTTTCCATCATTGATACTTTCACAAGAATTCTCTTGTTAAGCCAGGAAATATAAAATAAAAATGTTTCAATAAATTATGTAATAATTTTTTATTTTTTTTATGTTTAATTATGTAATAATTTATTATGTAAAAATTATAAATTATTCCAAAAATCTGCACTCCATAAACAACACGAGTGGTAAAACATGCATCCTGTACATTAGTTTCAGTTGGCACGAAGATTCGATCATTATTTTCATAATTAGATTTAATCCTGTGAGGAATTACATTAAATATGCTTGTATCAGTTTTTTAACGTTTTAAAAGGCCGTCGTGTAGGCAGGTTGATTCCAATCCCTCCTTGTAGTTGGCCGTCATTCTGTGATGCAACAGACTGTATTGATTGGACTATATAGGGCCGGCGTAACGACCTCAATCGTTGAGGGTGTTATAAATCGAAAGTCTGGGACCCAAATCTGGATGTGTATCAGGTATGTGTTCTTATTACTATTATCTCTATCTCAAAGGATTCCCAACGTGTTTACGAAAAATGCAAATTTTGATCAAAATATAGGTTTCTATTTTTTGGCAAAATAATGTATTTGGGATGGTTTTCGCTAGGGTTATCAAGTTAATGTTTCAATCTGAAGAGTTCGGTGATCCTAAATGCCTCGTACCTCTCAGATTTATTCAGGGAGATACTGTCATGCAATCTACGCATGACGAACTCTGACGTTCAGTTTCATTCAGTTTACATTTCCTTGGGCTCCGTCAGGTAATCAATTCGATTACTTGAGTTGGCAAGCATGTACCTTTAGCTGTACTCGTAAAGACTTCTCGCATGAAGATTATTAAGCCCAAGTTAATTTATATTTGTTTCGGCGGTAATTTTTATTATCACGTAATAATTTTTCGAATTGTGTTTGTAGCCCAGCACAAACGAGCATTATTTTTGCTCTTTAGTTTAAGAAAAGTATGAAATAATGTAATGTGCCGCACATTATTCCTATTTATTATTATTAGCTAGTGATTTAAAGTAGTATCTTGTATATTTGCATATTCTGTTAGCAGACTATCTTGTTGGCTGGTCAAAAAGTGTTCGTAACTGGAACATTTAGTCAGCTTCGATTTATTTGTTCGTGTTAATGAGACACAGTTATGTTCATTTATTTAAGAAATGTATGCACACCTATCTATACGCATAATCATTAACGAGTTTGAAAATTTAATTTTGGTACGTACTTGTATGTTGGTCATTTTTATTCTCCCCCTTTTGATTTTAAGCGGGCTCTTCCGCTGTTTAGATGTACTTAAGTGATCATTATTTCCTTAGTATCGGCCATGATCCTCATTTAAACGCCTTTTTATTGCACTTACAGCATAAACATGTCGTCTACCAATAATCCTCTGAATTTCCTGCAAATTTCATTCGACAGACGTGCCAGATGATCTATACAGGCACCACCATAGTTTATTCCATTCCCGTTTTTTTAAATGCATGTAATGTTCAAGTGTATTTGATTTTTTTTCGGTTATAAACGGAAAAAGTTATTAGCGATAATGTTTGAATAAATATTTTACCTTTTAACAGGGTAATTTTAAGTTATGGAGTAGGTGAAGTTTCTTTCACAGAGATTGTGGTGAGTAAACGTGATAGTGGCTTCATCGTGAACATTTTTTGGGATTAGGTTTTTTCCGTCGGAATTCATCGATGCGTTCGCTGGTATATTTGGGCGCCAATGTGCATCTGTAAGGAAGTTATTCGGCCTCGAAGCACTCCGTGTCAGTAGGTCGCATTATAGATTTAAATGAAATAAATAGATACTTTTGTTCGCGTAGTGGAGCGTTGTAGTCAATTTCCCATTATCTGGAACCACAAATGTGGTTGAGAAAAAAAATTGGATTTAGAGGCGTGAAAAGTTTGTTTTCCATTTAATTCATTTTCATCTCGAAAGTCTATTGAGGTCTCAGCGTTAAACTTTTATTTTGTGGATATTTTAATCAAAGTAAATGGGGAGGTGGTATATAATATAATGTCTAAATATTAATTTTATATTTGCCTTGTCAACGAACTTTTTCGCGGGGTTCTATCCTTTCATTAATCTGGATAATCTGGAGAGACCAACAGAGGCGAGTTGGATACCATTGAAAATTCGAGGAAACTACTGGATAATTATCCGGAGAATGCGAAATACTGGATGTATTTGAAAACGAAAGGTACTGGTGAGCTGGAGTCCACGAAATAGATGGGAGTATCTTGAGGAAGGAAGGATTTAAATTGACATTTTGGACTACTTGAAGGAGAGTCGTGACTGTGAGGCCCTGTAGAAAATATACAGTAAGGTAACAGTTTCAGCGCAGAAGAGCAAGTTTCTAGAAGCGCCCCTGATATATATGAAGTATATTAACAATAATGTAAAATATGAGGGACACGTCCTGTTGATATTTTTTCCTTGGTTCCCAGGTTTGATGTAATAGGATCGATTTTTATTGCGCATCGATTTTTCTGAAATTTGTCAACTCCTTTTCTGAACGCCCTTTATTTATAGAAGAGGTCAAACGTTTTGATGTCATATGCAGTCTTAATGGGTGTAGGTCATTAGTAGGTCAGATATTTAATGCCAAACTTTCGACGACTGACTCGGCCTCTCGGTCCCGTGTATACAAGTAGGTATTTCGCTCGCCTAAAGGAATTCGAATCCTTCCGTTTGATAGTGTACATATTAACAGTGCTAGTATTTAAGGTATTTCATAATTAATCAACCAGTCATTGATGCATGCAATATTTTTGCTTTTATTCAATAATTTCCAAAAGTTTCCTCCCTTGACAAAGGTTGTACTTTTTGACGAAATTGACGTCCATTACCGACCTTAATGCCGACGAATAAACTCATTTAAAACAGAACTTTGTCATTGAATGGATCATCGGACTCCAAATTACTTCCATCGAACGTAGTCATAGTATAATTTGCAAGCCTTATAAATGCGAAACGTTTAGTAAATATTCCTACTGTTTTGATGGTTACAGAGATAAATTTGCGTTCTCGCATTTTTGAAATGCACAAAATGAAAAAAATGGTCAATGCACCATATCTCAGCGACCCGTGAAAGACGTCTATCTGACTTGAAGTAAGTCTTTAGTTAGGCGTAAGTCAAAGGGAATCTCCATGTTCCGCCATGGTGACCACTCTTTATTTTCTGGATTCCCCCATCTTCCTTCCACCCTCCCTCACCAGCTCTCCGTCTTACTCATCCCTCCCACGCCTTTCCCGGAGGCAATATCGTCACCCAAGTTGAGTGCGGCGGCTCACGAGGCACTGGCCTTACTCAATCCTTCCGTGGATTCGTCACCGGGGGTCGAACTTCAAGAGTTCCTTCCAAGGTTCGACCACACCCTATCTACACGACGACGCGGGCACTCATTTATCTATCTGCCTGGTAGAATCGTCGAAAACCCCCTATCTTCGGGTTAATACGACCGTGAAGAAGAGAGAAGGTAATAGGCCTCCCTTGCCAATGGGTTTTAATGCCCCTTACTGCCTCCTCGTGCACTTAGCGAGGGTGCAATAAAAACGTGTTTGGCACGAGGATGAAGACATTCTGAGCACTAGTATTTCCAAGAGTATGCCCGGAGAGAGAGGGATGGACAGAGACAGCATTGTCTCAACCGTCGAAACGCTTCGGTGACATTGGTAGAAATCGACATGCTATAAATGATCTCAGCATCCTGCCAATTCTATAAGACATGCGTAAGAACGCTCTGGGAAGGGGATAATTTTTTTCCGACGCTGATAAATTTCCTTGAAATGCCTAAATGTGATAGGATTCGTATGGTTGAACATAGTCATGTATTAATTAGAGAATCTCTGATAAGCGCCCACAAATAATTCTTATAAATGGTCATTAGAGATGAAGAAGCAACAGAATTGGGAGACTACCGCGGTACGAGAAAGTGAATTCTTAGCTTGGGCGAAAAGAGAAATATCTTCAGTATGCGACATATATAATGTTACTAAAAGGTCTTGCATCCAGAAATAATAACGATGTATAGTTGGAAACCTAAGCAGGGAAACAATAAATAAATAAAAGTATCTCTCTTCTTCTAAAAGGTGTTTATAAAATTTAAAGCCTTATTTATGTAAACTACTGGAGTTTATATTATCTGGACCGATTTTTAAAATATTGAACGCGTAAAAAATGCGAAGGGGGTTTGAAAATATCAGCCCCGATGGCGGCGGGGTAACGTCCTCGACAACCCAGAGGTCGCGGTTTCGATTCCCGCCAAGTTGGGTTTTTCATCCCGCCATCTAAGGTCTGGGTGTTTGTAATTATTTCTATTGTTATAAATAATCGTTAACAGTCCGATGCCAAGGCCCAAGTGCTGTTATCGGATTAATTCAAAATAAATAGATAAAGGTTCTTACAGAAATGATAAATACTTAATTTTTTATTGATAAACCAGTTTTATTTTTCAAAAATCAACTTCAAGGCTGATGCATTTCGTTCAATGCTGCCCCAATTTATTGATCCAATACAATTAATGCGATAGCTCTGCTAAATAGGCATTTGTTTCGCATTCACCTCCTCGGTTAAATAATGAATTTCCCGTCAGTTATTTCTTCATATTAGAGAAGAGGTCTCAAGGGTCACATTTGAGAGAGCATTGGGAATGTTCGAATAGCAACTCTGAATTCAATGACTTTTTGGCCAAAAATACGGAGTGAGTTGTTTCGTTGTGGTGTTGGAAATCCTGACGAGTTCCAGACGATTCTCAAAGAACAGTCACTATAATCTGGCCTGCTAAAAAAACGGTCTTTGTCTTCCTTGATGTAGATTCCCTTCTAGAAACTCATTATTTAGACTGTTATTTGTTTCAGGTGTGCAGTGGTGTATCCATATTTTATCAAAAGTGACGAAACGGCGCCTACAGTCCTGCGGATTTCGCTGTAACATCTGCAAACCGGCATTAAACATACCTCATGATTTGGCTTTCGGTCTACAGTGAGCAATCACGGTGCTTATCTTGCAGATAGTTTCTCATTTTAAATTTTTATGCAAAATATTATATACCCGTACAGTCGAGGTGCTCACAAGAATAGTGATTTCATGGACCTTCAACTCTCCTGTCGATTGCACACCAATCAATTATTTCTCGAATAGTGACTTAAAATGCGTTCATAAAGTTTAGAATCACATTTGTATACGACCCCTCCAAAACATTTGAGTTCGCTTATCAACCATTTTAATCGAAAATCCATGTTCTTTAATGTTTATCAAGTTTCTGAGGCGATATGCAGCACTTAAAATAATGCTAAGTCAGAAAACGAAATTTTCTTTGCTCAATTTTTTGGAAATAATTCCTTTTCCTCGATTCAAGCGAATGTTAAACACAGTGCAATATATCAACATTTGTATGAGTCCCGTCAATAGATGCTTAACTGCGATCCGCAACAGTAGTGTCATCTTTCTGACTTTGCGCACACTTCCCATGCTACTATTGTAGAACCCTAAAACTAGGGCGAGTCTTATATTTAGCACTCAATTGCACATTTTCAAAATTCTCCCTTCGTCGGCAAATATGTGATTGTTAAAATCGAAGCTTAACAACAAAAATTTACAGGTGTCTTAGCAGAATAAGGGAGTGCGTGGTGGTGGAATGTTTTATTTTAGTTCATAAAAATAAAACGAAGAGAAGGAATATCAAATAATCCATCTCATTTTCTCCTTCATTACTGGTTTTCATAATTTACATTTTTCAAATTTCCATCAGAATATTTAAAAAATTATTATTAGCTATTTTGTTTGTATTTTAAGTCTGTAATTTTATTTCCATTGTGTAATTTATTATGTAGTGAGCGATATTCTAATGTGGGCTATCACGTGCATTGTATATTTCATTAACACCGTTGTCTGACGTGCTCCTCGATAAACTTTCTAACTCGAAATTATTGTCTGCGCGGTGTTAGCCTTAAAGGAATTTTACCTATATTCAATCTTACTTGAAAATGACCTGTGTCATAAGTTTCCACCCTAGTTCAGGATGCAGCTGGAATTTATATCACATCTGCCCCAAAAGAAAAAAACATATATCGTTGACGACCGCCTTTGTAGGTTTTACCCAAACTTTTCCCGAGCCTATTTTTGGGAATTACAGAGATTGCGCCAGGGGCTGATTGATTCACCAATACTCTCAGAAAAAGAAGGAACTATCCAGTCTCTGGATTGCATTTTTTACTCCGCTTCTTCTACTGCGCTTGATGTCGAATTTTTTCTTTGGCCATTCGAGTTCTTTGAAGCTCGCTTCACAAATGAAAACCAAGTAAGTAGGTATTCACGTGCTGATTTTACTGAGATATATTTTCTGAGTGGATTAGGCATCCAAAATTAATCCGTATTTTTTTTTTTATTTGCCGACATTCATCCGACTAATCCCGCATCCTTTATAATATGTTTTGTTAGCGGTTTTTTCGCTTCAGCAATAACACGATGTAGAAAAGGAGCAGTAATCAGTATAGAAATTCCCATAGCAATAATAATGAAAAAGAGGGCATCACCTATTTTTCCCAGCGATTTTCGGTCAACCAAGGTGACCTTCTACTACTACACAATACCCCGCAAGCCTCCACAAGGGCGTGTGGAGGGGGTGTTAGGTCACGTTCAACGGTGGGAAATGTATTGCGGACTTCACACAGAAGACATCATTGTTGAAAGTAGCTCTGTCAACTGCCAATGGCGTGCTCAGGTTTAGTGAGGAGAGGTTTTTCAGTCTCCTGGGAGAAACATCTGGAGCGGTCCCGCGATATTTGAAACTGATAGATTTACTGAATTTTCTAAGGTGACATTATGCAAATTCCAAAGAAACTGCGGGAGATGCCGCAACAGTAACTTTTAACGGAGTCATCCGCTAATGTGCATTTTAATGCAACAATTTCAGAGCGTAAAAATCATTCGCCTTGACTGGGACTCGAACCCAGATCCCTCAATATCCGGTCGAGTGCTTTAGCCACTTAAGCTACCGAGGCGTCCTCTTAAACTCTGAAATTTTGGGGCTTTTAAAGGAACTAGATGTTATGACGAAATACCGTACATACAATGTCACATGCATTCGTAGTCGTGCGCGAGGCGCCACTGTCCACGAGGTTAAAAGCCAACTTTAAACACGTATGGTGTTTTCCCTTTGACAAATTCCAAAGAAACTGCGGGAGATGCCGCAACAGTAACTTTTAACGGAGTCATCCGCTAATGTGCATTTTAATGCAACAATTTCAGAGCGTAAAAATCATTCGCCTTGACTGGGACTCGAACCCAGATCCCTCAATATCCGGTCGAGTGCTTTAGCCACTTAAGCTACCGAGGCGTCCTCTTAAACTCTGAAATTTTGGGGCTTTTAAAGGAACTAGATGTTATGACGAAATACCGTACATACAATGTCACATGCATTCGTAGTCGTGCGCGAGGCGCCACTGTCCACGAGGTTAAAAGCCAACTTTAAACACGTATGGTGTTTTCCCTTTGACAAATTCCAAAGAAACTGCGGGAGATGCCGCAACAGTAACTTTTAACGGAGTCATCCGCTAATGTGCATTTTAATGCAACAATTTCAGAGCGTAAAAATCATTCGCCTTGACTGGGACTCGAACCCAGATCCCTCAATATCCGGTCGAGTGCTTTAGCCACTTAAGCTACCGAGGCGTCCTCTTAAACTCTGAAATTTTGGGGCTTTTAAAGGAACTAGATGTTAAGACGAAATACCGTACATACAATGTCACATGCATTCGTAGTCGTGCGCGAGGCGCCACTGTCCACGAGGTTAAAAGCCAACTTTAAACACGTATGGTGTTTTCCCTTTGACAAATTCCAAAGAAACTGCGGGAGATGCCGCAACAGTAACTTTTAACGGAGTCATCCGCTAATGTGCATTTTAATGCAACAATTTCAGAGCGTAAAAATCATTCGCCTTGACTGGGACTCGAACCCAGATCCCTCAATATCCGGTCGAGTGCTTTAGCCACTTAAGCTACCGAGGCGTCCTCTTAAACTCTGAAATTTTGGGGCTTTTAAAGGAACTAGATGTTATGACGAAATACCGTACATACAATGTCACATGCATTCGTAGTCGTGCGCGAGGCGCCACTGTCCACGAGGTTAAAAGCCAACTTTAAACACGTATGGTGTTTTCCCTTTGACAAATTCCAAAGAAACTGCGGGAGATGCCGCAACAGTAACTTTTAACGGAGTCATCCGCTAATGTGCATTTTAATGCAACAATTTCAGAGCGTAAAAATCATTCGCCTTGACTGGGACTCGAACCCAGATCCCTCAATATCCGGTCGAGTGCTTTAGCCACTTAAGCTACCGAGGCGTCCTCTTGTTGCATTAAAATGCACATTAGCGGATGACTCCGTTAAAAGTTACTGTTGCGGCATCTCCCGCAGTTTCTTTGGAATTTGTCAAAGGGAAAACACCATACGTGTTTAAAGTTGGCTTTTAACCTCGTGGACAGTGGCGCCTCGCGCACGACTACGAATGCATGTGACATTGTATGTACGGTATTTCGTCATAACATCTAGTTCCTTTAAAAGCCCCAAAATTTCAGAGTTTAAGAGGACGCCTCGGTAGCTTAAGTGGCTAAAGCACTCGACCGGATATTGAGGGATCTGGGTTCGAGTCCCAGTCAAGGCGAATGATTTTTACGCTCTGAAATTGTTGCATTAAAATGCACATTAGCGGATGACTCCGTTAAAAGTTACTGTTGCGGCATCTCCCGCAGTTTCTTTGGAATTTGTCAAAGGGAAAACACCATACGTGTTTAAAGTTGGCTTTTAACCTCGTGGACAGTGGCGCCTCGCGCACGACTACGAATGCATGTGACATTGTATGTACGGTATTTCGTCATAACATCTAGTTCCTTTAAAAGCCCCAAAATTTCAGAGTTTAAGAGGACGCCTCGGTAGCTTAAGTGGCTAAAGCACTCGACCGGATATTGAGGGATCTGGGTTCGAGTCCCAGTCAAGGCGAATGATTTTTACGCTCTGAAATTGTTGCATTAAAATGCACATTAGCGGATGACTCCGTTAAAAGTTACTGTTGCGGCATCTCCCGCAGTTTCTTTGGAATTTGTCAAAGGGAAAACACCATACGTGTTTAAAGTTGGCTTTTAACCTCGTGGACAGTGGCGCCTCGCGCACGACTACGAATGCATGTGACATTGTATGTACGGTATTTCGTCATAACATCTAGTTCCTTTAAAAGCCCCAAAATTTCAGAGTTTAAGAGGACGCCTCGGTAGCTTAAGTGGCTAAAGCACTCGACCGGATATTGAGGGATCTGGGTTCGAGTCCCAGTCAAGGCGAATGATTTTTACGCTCTGAAATTGTTGCATTAAAATGCACATTAGCGGATGACTCCGTTAAAAGTTACTGTTGCGGCATCTCCCGCAGTTTCTTTGGAATTTGTCAAAGGGAAAACACCATACGTGTTTAAAGTTGGCTTTTAACCTCGTGGACAGTGGCGCCTCGCGCACGACTACGAATGCATGTGACATTGTATGTACGGTATTTCGTCATAACATCTAGTTCCTTTAAAAGCCCCAAAATTTCAGAGTTTAAGAGGACGCCTCGGTAGCTTAAGTGGCTAAAGCACTCGACCGGATATTGAGGGATCTGGGTTCGAGTCCCAGTCAAGGCGAATGATTTTTACGCTCTGAAATTGTTGCATTAAAATGCACATTAGCGGATGACTCCGTTAAAAGTTACTGTTGCGGCATCTCCCGCAGTTTCTTTGGAATTTGTCAAAGGGAAAACACCATACGTGTTTAAAGTTGGCTTTTAACCTCGTGGACAGTGGCGCCTCGCGCACGACTACGAATGCATGTGACATTGTATGTACGGTATTTCGTCATAACATCTAGTTCCTTTAAAAGCCCCAAAATTTCAGAGTTTAAGAGGACGCCTCGGTAGCTTAAGTGGCTAAAGCACTCGACCGGATATTGAGGGATCTGGGTTCGAGTCCCAGTCAAGGCGAATGATTTTTACGCTCTGAAATTGTTGCATTAAAATGCACATTAGCGGATGACTCCGTTAAAAGTTACTGTTGCGGCATCTCCCGCAGTTTCTTTGGAATTTGTCAAAGGGAAAACACCATACGTGTTTAAAGTTGGCTTTTAACCTCGTGGACAGTGGCGCCTCGCGCACGACTACGAATGCATGTGACATTGTATGTACGGTATTTCGTCATAACATCTAGTTCCTTTAAAAGCCCCAAAATTTCAGAGTTTAAGAGGACGCCTCGGTAGCTTAAGTGGCTAAAGCACTCGACCGGATATTGAGGGATCTGGGTTCGAGTCCCAGTCAAGGCGAATGATTTTTACGCTCTGAAATTGTTGCATTAAAATGCACATTAGCGGATGACTCCGTTAAAAGTTACTGTTGCGGCATCTCCCGCAGTTTCTTTGGAATTTGTCAAAGGGAAAACACCATACGTGTTTAAAGTTGGCTTTTAACCTCGTGGACAGTGGCGCCTCGCGCACGACTACGAATGCATGTGACATTGTATGTACGGTATTTCGTCATAACATCTAGTTCCTTTAAAAGCCCCAAAATTTCAGAGTTTAAGAGGACGCCTCGGTAGCTTAAGCGGCTAAAGCACTCGACCGGATATTGAGGGATCTGGCTTCGAGTCCCAGTCAAGGCGAATGATTTTTACGCTCTGAAATTGTTGCATTAAAATGCACATTAGCGGATGACTCCGTTAAAAGTTACTGTTGCGGCATCTCCCGCAGTTTCTTTGGAATTTGTCAAAGGGAAAACACCATACGTGTTTAAAGTTGGCTTTTAACCTCGTGGACAGTGGCGCCTCGCGCACGACTACGAATGCATGTGACATTGTATGTACGGTATTTCGTCATAACATCTAGTTCCTTTAAAAGCCCCAAAATTTCAGAGTTTAAGAGGACGCCTCGGTAGCTTAAGTGGCTAAAGCACTCGACCGGATATTGAGGGATCTGGGTTCGAGTCCCAGTCAAGGCGAATGATTTTTACGCTCTGAAATTGTTGCATTAAAATGCACATTAGCGGATGACTCCGTTAAAAGTTACTGTTGCGGCATCTCCCGCAGTTTCTTTGGAATTTGTCAAAGGGAAAACACCATACGTGTTTAAAGTTGGCTTTTAACCTCGTGGACAGTGGCGCCTCGCGCACGACTACGAATGCATGTGACATTGTATGTACGGTATTTCGTCATAACATCTAGTTCCTTTAAAAGCCCCAAAATTTCAGAGTTTAAGAGGACGCCTCGGTAGCTTAAGTGGCTAAAGCACTCGACCGGATATTGAGGGATCTGGGTTCGAGTCCCAGTCAAGGCGAATGATTTTTACGCTCTGAAATTGTTGCATTAAAATGCACATTAGCGGATGACTCCGTTAAAAGTTACTGTTGCGGCATCTCCCGCAGTTTCTTTGGAATTTGTCAAAGGGAAAACACCATACGTGTTTAAAGTTGGCTTTTAACCTCGTGGACAGTGGCGCCTCGCGCACGACTACGAATGCATGTGACATTGTATGTACGGTATTTCGTCATAACATCTAGTTCCTTTAAAAGCCCCAAAATTTCAGAGTTTAAGAGGACGCCTCGGTAGCTTAAGTGGCTAAAGCACTCGACCGGATATTGAGGGATCTGGGTTCGAGTCCCAGTCAAGGCGAATGATTTTTACGCTCTGAAATTGTTGCATTAAAATGCACATTAGCGGATGACTCCGTTAAAAGTTACTGTTGCGGCATCTCCCGCAGTTTCTTTGGAATTTGTCAAAGGGAAAACACCATACGTGTTTAAAGTTGGCTTTTAACCTCGTGGACAGTGGCGCCTCGCGCACGACTACGAATGCATGTGACATTGTATGTACGGTATTTCGTCATAACATCTAGTTCCTTTAAAAGCCCCAAACTTTCAGAGTTTAAGAGGACGCCTCGGTAGCTTAAGCGGCTAAAGCACTCGACCGGATATTTCGGGATCTGGGTTCGAGTCCCAGTCAAGGCGAATGATTTTTACGCTCTGAAATTGTTGCATTAAAATGCACATTAGCGGATGACTCCGTTAAAAGTTACTGTTGCGGCATCTCCCGCAGTTTCTTTGGAATTTGTCAAAGGGAAAACACCATACGTGTTTAAAGTTGGCTTTTAACCTCGTGGACAGTGGCGCCTCGCGCACGACTACGAATGCATGTGACATTGTATGTACGGTATTTCGTCATAACATCTAGTTCCTTTAAAAGCCCCAAAATTTCAGAGTTTAAGAGGACGCCTCGGTAGCTTAAGTGGCTAAAGCACTCGACCGGATATTGAGGGATCTGGGTTCGAGTCCCAGTCAAGGCGAATGATTTTTACGCTCTGAAATTGTTGCATTAAAATGCACATTAGCGGATGACTCCGTTAAAAGTTACTGTTGCGGCATCTCCCGCAGTTTCTTTGGAATTTGTCAAAGGGAAAACACCATACGTGTTTAAAGTTGGCTTTTAACCTCGTGGACAGTGGCGCCTCGCGCACGACTACGAATGCATGTGACATTGTATGCACGGTATTTCGTCATAACATCTAGTTCCTTTAAAAGCCCCAAAATTTCAGAGTTTAAGAGGACGCCTCGGTAGCTTAAGTGGCTAAAGCACTCGACCGGATATTGAGGGATCTGGGTTCGAGTCCCAGTCAAGGCGAATGATTTTTACGCTCTGAAATTGTTGCATTAAAATGCACATTAGCGGATGACTCCGTTAAAAGTTACTGTTGCGGCATCTCCCGCAGTTTCTTTGGAATTTGTCAAAGGGAAAACACCATACGTGTTTAAAGTTGGCTTTTAACCTCGTGGACAGTGGCGCCTCGCGCACGACTACGAATGCATGTGACATTGTATGTACGGTATTTCGTCATAACATCTAGTTCCTTTAAAAGCCCCAAAATTTCAGAGTTTAAGAGGACGCCTCGGTAGCTTAAGTGGCTAAAGCACTCGACCGGATATTGAGGGATCTGGGTTCGAGTCCCAGTCAAGGCGAATGATTTTTACGCTCTGAAATTGTTGCATTAAAATGCACATTAGCGGATGACTCCGTTAAAAGTTACTGTTGCGGCATCTCCCGCAGTTTCTTTGGAATTTGTCAAAGGGAAAACACCATACGTGTTTAAAGTTGGCTTTTAACCTCGTGGACAGTGGCGCCTCGCGCACGACTACGAATGCATGTGACATTGTATGTACGGTATTTCGTCATAACATCTAGTTCCTTTAAAAGCCCCAAAATTTCAGAGTTTAAGAGGACGCCTCGGTAGCTTAAGCGGCTAAAGCACTCGACCGGATATTGAGGGATCTGGGTTCGAGTCCCAGTCAAGGCGAATGATTTTTACGCTCTGAAATTGTTGCATTAAAATGCACATTAGCGGATGACTCCGTTAAAAGTTACTGTTGCGGCATCTCCCGCAGTTTCTTTGGAATTTGTCAAAGGGAAAACACCATACGTGTTTAAAGTTGGCTTTTAACCTCGTGGACAGTGGCGCCTCGCGCACGACTACGAATGCATGTGACATTGTATGTACGGTATTTCGTCATAACATCTAGTTCCTTTAAAAGCCCCAAAATTTCAGAGTTTAAGAGGACGCCTCGGTAGCTTAAGTGGCTAAAGCACTCGACCGGATATTGAGGGATCTGGGTTCGAGTCCCAGTCAAGGCGAATGATTTTTACGCTCTGAAATTGTTGCATTAAAATGCACATTAGCGGATGACTCCGTTAAAAGTTACTGTTGCGGCATCTCCCGCAGTTTCTTTGGAATTTGTCAAAGGGAAAACACCATACGTGTTTAAAGTTGGCTTTTAACCTCGTGGACAGTGGCGCCTCGCGCACGACTACGAATGCATGTGACATTGTATGTACGGTATTTCGTCATAACATCTAGTTCCTTTAAAAGCCCCAAAATTTCAGAGTTTAAGAGGACGCCTCGGTAGCTTAAGCGGCTAAAGCACTCGACCGGATATTGAGGGATCTGGGTTCGAGTCCCAGTCAAGGCGAATGATTTTTACGCTCTGAAATTGTTGCATTAAAATGCACATTAGCGGATGACTCCGTTAAAAGTTACTGTTGCGGCATCTCCCGCAGTTTCTTTGGAATTTGTCAAAGGGAAAACACCATACGTGTTTAAAGTTGGCTTTTAACCTCGTGGACAGTGGCGCCTCGCGCACGACTACGAATGCATGTGACATTGTATGTACGGTATTTCGTCATAACATCTAGTTCCTTTAAAAGCCCCAAAATTTCAGAGTTTAAGAGGACGCCTCGGTAGCTTAAGCGGCTAAAGCACTCGACCGGATATTGAGGGATCTGGGTTCGAGTCCCAGTCAAGGCGAATGATTTTTACGCTCTGAAATTGTTGCATTAAAATGCACATTAGCGGATGACTCCGTTAAAAGTTACTGTTGCGGCATCTCCCGCAGTTTCTTTGGAATTTGTCAAAGGGAAAACACCATACGTGTTTAAAGTTGGCTTTTAACCTCGTGGACAGTGGCGCCTCGCGCACGACTACGAATGCATGTGACATTGTATGTACGGTATTTCGTCTTAACATCTAGTTCCTTTAAAAGCCCCAAAATTTCAGAGTTTAAGAGGACGCCTCGGTAGCTTAAGTGGCTAAAGCACTCGACCGGATATTGAGGGATCTGGGTTCGAGTCCCAGTCAAGGCGAATGATTTTTACGCTCTGAAATTGTTGCATTAAAATGCACATTAGCGGATGACTCCGTTAAAAGTTACTGTTGCGGCATCTCCCGCAGTTTCTTTGGAATTTGTCAAAGGGAAAACACCATACGTGTTTAAAGTTGGCTTTTAACCTCGTGGACAGTGGCGCCTCGCGCACGACTACGAATGCATGTGACATTGTATGTACGGTATTTCGTCATAACATCTAGTTCCTTTAAAAGCCCCAAAATTTCAGAGTTTAAGAGGACGCCTCGGTAGCTTAAGTGGCTAAAGCACTCGACCGGATATTGAGGGATCTGGGTTCGAGTCCCAGTCAAGGCGAATGATTTTTACGCTCTGAAATTGTTGCATTAAAATGCACATTAGCGGATGACTCCGTTAAAAGTTACTGTTGCGGCATCTCCCGCAGTTTCTTTGGAATTTGTCAAAGGGAAAACACCATACGTGTTTAAAGTTGGCTTTTAACCTCGTGGACAGTGGCGCCTCGCGCACGACTACGAATGCATGTGACATTGTATGTACGGTATTTCGTCATAACATCTAGTTCCTTTAAAAGCCCCAAAATTTCAGAGTTTAAGAGGACGCCTCGGTAGCTTAAGCGGCTAAAGCACTCGACCGGATATTGAGGGATCTGGGTTCGAGTCCCAGTCAAGGCGAATGATTTTTACGCTCTGAAATTGTTGCATTAAAATGCACATTAGCGGATGACTCCGTTAAAAGTTACTGTTGCGGCATCTCCCGCAGTTTCTTTGGAATTTGTCAAAGGGAAAACACCATACGTGTTTAAAGTTGGCTTTTAACCTCGTGGACAGTGGCGCCTCGCGCACGACTACGAATGCATGTGACATTGTATGTACGGTATTTCGTCATAACATCTAGTTCCTTTAAAAGCCCCAAAATTTCAGAGTTTAAGAGGACGCCTCGGTAGCTTAAGTGGCTAAAGCACTCGACCGGATATTGAGGGATCTGGGTTCGAGTCCCAGTCAAGGCGAATGATTTTTACGCTCTGAAATTGTTGCATTAAAATGCACATTAGCGGATGACTCCGTTAAAAGTTACTGTTGCGGCATCTCCCGCAGTTTCTTTGGAATTTGTCAAAGGGAAAACACCATACGTGTTTAAAGTTGGCTTTTAACCTCGTGGACAGTGGCGCCTCGCGCACGACTACGAATGCATGTGACATTGTATGTACGGTATTTCGTCATAACATCTAGTTCCTTTAAAAGCCCCAAAATTTCAGAGTTTAAGAGGACGCCTCGGTAGCTTAAGTGGCTAAAGCACTCGACCGGATATTGAGGGATCTGGGTTCGAGTCCCAGTCAAGGCGAATGATTTTTACGCTCTGAAATTGTTGCATTAAAATGCACATTAGCGGATGACTCCGTTAAAAGTTACTGTTGCGGCATCTCCCGCAGTTTCTTTGGAATTTGTCAAAGGGAAAACACCATACGTGTTTAAAGTTGGCTTTTAACCTCGTGGACAGTGGCGCCTCGCGCACGACTACGAATGCATGTGACATTGTATGTACGGTATTTCGTCATAACATCTAGTTCCTTTAAAAGCCCCAAAATTTCAGAGTTTAAGAGGACGCCTCGGTAGCTTAAGTGGCTAAAGCACTCGACCGGATATTGAGGGATCTGGGTTCGAGTCCCAGTCAAGGCGAATGATTTTTACGCTCTGAAATTGTTGCATTAAAGTGACATTATGCATTCATGCGGAATGTTTTGAGGTCAGGGGATGATTTTTTCCCCAATTTGAGGTGATGCTTTAATTGTTATTACTAGTTTCAGGTGATCGTGAGACACTGATGAGTGACCGAGTAAATGGGAAAATTTGTTTTGCGTCTGTCTCGTAAATAAAAGAATACGGTTGTAGAAACACGAGATGGATTCCGAATGTTTCGAACACTTGGTCATTTTAGTTTCTTCTACGTGAAAAAAATAGTCTGGATACTATCTGAAATTGAAATTTAAATATGAATGTTAATTATAATTATTGCACTCGCAATACTTTTGTATAGTAAAAATATCTAATGTATCAAACACGTAGCTTGTTCTGGTACAAAATGTCCAAACATATATACGCATCGTTTAAAGCGCTGGTAATGATCGACTTCTTGGCGTATCATTTACTCAGAGATGAAAAAATTGATCGATATATTGTTGTCATAAAACGTACGATTTTTTTACTTTTTGAAAAGTCGCAAAAATTCTGTCATAATTTCAGAGCCGTCTGCTTCCCTGAGAAGAGAGAGTGAGCGTGCATCGTAGGCTGTTGTGATACGAGTTTGAGAAATAAAGGAAAATTAATTTAAATGAAGTCGAAAGCTGACAAAGCATGATAAGCACGACAATGTATGATAGGGTTCGGGAAAGATTTATAAAGAATTTTGAGTTATGCAGGAAAAAATATATATTGATATTATAAAAATAAAACTTATTGGATTGATGGAGCAAGTGTTCAGATGTAGCGGGAAGTTGAAAGTGGTAGTAGATGGGAGAATAGAAGTAGAGGGAGAAGGAAAATTGAGTATTTATACTTGTATAATGCATCAAAAGCGTGTATTAGATAATATGAGAAGCTAAAGAAATCAATGGAATTAATAGGTAAATGAGTGCTTCGTGTTATAGCAAAATTTTTCAAGTGCTGATTATCGTAAGCGAATGCAGTTGGTTTTGAAGCGTACGAGTAAGCACCTAATCCAATCTATACACGGTGAATTATCTGTAATAGAACAGGAGAGCTCGGTGACAATTTTCACATCAAAATCTCATTATTTTATTCCCTCCAGTAACATCTTGATTTTCACTTGAAAACGTCGATGGCACGTAACAATTGATTTCATTAGATTCGATTTATCCCAAAATGGAGATATTTATTGGTTGGTGAGGAGAGATGTACGAGTACAGGTAAATTTCATCCCTTGCTGATGCTCGAGAGCGCTGGGATCCTCGCACTACGGGCATTTGGTATGGGTAATTCCTGGCGGCTAACCAAAGACGCGCTGCGGAATAAATGTCTGTGGAAAAATGCCAACCAGTGGCCCCAGGTACCGAGTACAGATTGGAATGGGGGAGAAACGGCACGTGGTGGGTCCTCCCCCTTGGTTTGAAGAGTGCTCGAGATGGCTTGGCGGCGGGTCGGATGAGCAGGGGAAGAGAAAGGAGTGGAGGTGGGGCTAGCTGGGACATCTGGGGCGAGTAAGGGGGAAGGTAAGGCTTGGCAATCGGCTGGGAGGATGTGCTGCATTGGGCCCGCAAGCGAGGAAGAATGGCGGTCCAAATCGACCTACAGAGGAAAGCGCATCCATATTGAAAGATCTTCCCCATCTCCAAATGGGGGGTAGTGTTCCCGGTTGGTTTTATTTGAAATCAATTCAATTATGATATTATTTAAGGTACAGTCAATTTAAGCAGTCATCAGTACACTGGAATCAAATTCCAGAAGATATGATTAGTATGCTGCAAATAAGAATACTGCAACCAGGAGTAAGGGATGAAAGAGAAATGGGTGAGAGGAGGTGAGGGTGCGGAATCGAAAGAGAAAAAAAGGCAATTTAAAACTCAAACAAATTGAAGGACGTCTCATCAGAAGTATTCTACCAATTCGGGTTAGATTTTGGAAGGCCCTTAACGACAAATATTTATACGTATCGCGAGAACTTCCCCTTCATTGACATAAATTATTTCCTCCGTAATTTCTTCGTAATTTCTGCCTAAATTCTTGGTGCCTAAATAGGTTAACCTCTATCTTATCCTTTCCTGCATACCAACAGTTCTTCCTTCTTATACGGCCTTTAATATAGAACTATCTTTCAATATTTTCCCCCAACCACTTATTTCCACCAAATACCATAAACCAATCTGAACACCCCAATAACAAATATGTCGAACATATACCTTTTCACTATATGGCCTTCCATTTACGGATTTTAAAAACATAAATTTATTATTTTCTTTGATAATACAATCAATCGATGATGTCTGAGCTACTCTTTCCTGCATTCCTGCCTGATGAAATGCATAATATGAATTTGAACGTACAAGTACCGCCTATGAGTCAGATTAAATATCCGGAGAATTGATCCGCTCAGTGATTAGTTTGAATTCACTTTGTTGTGTTCGTGGTTTTTACTTCCACTTCCTTCATCTTGCCTTTGCTCTCATTTTCATACTCTCTTCAGAAAAAAATAAAAGCGTCTCACCCTCCATTGACCCATAGGCCTGCAATGTTAACCCCACAAGTCATTGCTCCCAACATGATGATACGTGAATCCTTACGTATTCAGAGAATGAATTTATGAAAGTACGTAGGCTTAGCTCAATGTATGATTGTATTTAAATTCCCCGAATGTACCTTTGTCCGCTCGTCGACATTTCATTCTTAATACTGAGTTGCATAAAAATGTTTTGATTTTGTTTTTTTAAGGTTTTCTAAAGTGGGTGCTGGCCGAACAATCGTTACAGGGAGGATATTTTGGTACATACTTAAGCCAAGATTTCACGAGTACAGATATGTTTATATTGTCTTGCACTTCCCTTGTTTTGGAAGGAGACGATTTATTCTACTGACTTTTTAACATCACAAGGACTTTCCTCTCAATTCATATCTCCCCATAGTACGCATTCATATTGGTTCCCTCGGGTTGGAATGAAAGATTAGGAGGATCGGATATTGCCACGATTGGCCTAGATCGACACGGGGAGAATCCAGTACTCGAATTACAAGCACACTCCCCAATTTTTTAAACCCGTCGAGAGAGCCTCTGGCCAATGGGCAATGTCAGAATTGATGAGTAAAATTCAATTTCTAAATCTACATGAATGACATTGTTTCAATATGTTGCAGTTTACAAATCGTAATGTAATTTTTTATTGAATCTAATGCTAAATCCTATTAGAAGGCTAATCTAGTTGACGCGCCCGCGCGTATTGGCAAGTATATTTGAGCTACTCAGGCTATCGTCAGAATCATTCTGCACTATCACTTCGCCTTATTCCCTTGGAATATTCTAGTTCCTAATGGCATTGAAAACAATTCAATCAAAAATTGAGTTTTAGGGAGTGATCGCGTTGGATCTTTGTTAGTATAATCTCAAAATTCGAATGCAATTTCTGTCCGATTTAATTCGAGGCATTAGTGAATAGAACCACTTATGTCTATAATTAAACCCTGAGATCACCTAAAAGTCTCTAATTATGCCAAATAAAATTGTAATTTCCACCCTTTTGATAAATTGCTACCCGTATCCAACTTGAGAAACATTTTCAGTCTGAATTTTTCCAGTATCGTGACATATAAATACATCTACACCTCTGTTAAAGAAGGGAGGATAATGATGACGTCTTTGCCCGTGTGTTATCTGCAAATGTTTTTCGAAACCGGATATTTGGGCTGCAATTAATTACCTCTGCCATGAAGGAACCGTGGTTTACGTTTGGAAATTCGGACAATGGGCTCATTGGTTTTTCGAATTGTGCCTGCCGTATGATTAAATTATTTTACTCCCTATGAAAAATTTGTTTCAAAAATGAGTCATGTCTTGTATGCGAAGAAAAATATTTTTCAGAAAATTTGGTTAATATGATTAGAAAAAATATTTTGTGTCACCTCTAAAAAAACCCCTCTCATCTCCAGAAAGGTCCAACTTGATGTTTGTCTATTAGGGCAATTTGGCAAAAGTCAAATTTGGCAATTTGGTCACCGTACGCAGAAATATATCGTATAGTATTTAAAACAAACGTTTGGAAAATTTTTCACACATTCTAATGATGAGTCTTATTCCGTTAGGATTTTGTCGATTTTGTGCTCTCGCATTTCCACCGATTGCGCGAATGAAGCTTTTAGCGATTATTTCACTAGATATGCCACTCCGGGCTAGCGCGTGAAAAGTTGTCACCGTATCCTGAGAACGGTTGGCTCAGGTGTTAAATATGTAACGTACTTCAGATCTTACCGCCAATAAGTTCCGATTTCCCTTCCTCTCTGTGCCGCAACCTCTTTCAGATGCTTATGATTTTCTCTCCGGCGACAAACTTTGTCAAAGAGTAAAGGAAGCGCCTTCCTTTCTCCACCTAGAGAATCTCCGTCCATCTACTCTACTCCTCTGCTTATAGATGAATTAATGATGAAGCAAGCGAGGTTTATCCCTCTTCTTCCTTTAGCTTGAACAAGCGCATGTTTTTATCTGAGATGAGCGCATATGTTTACATTTCATATCTGAATGTGCCGAAGGCGATCTCTCTTGTCGCCCCCTGCGTTATTAATGACACCTTGTGTTCGGCCCGTACTCCAGCTGGCTGCGGACGTACAGACTGAGTTGCTCCAGTTGAAAATAAGCCTGTGACATTTACCATTTGTCTCATAAACGAAGCTGTAATCTGCTTTAGTTAGCGGAAAGAAGCTTGGTTATGTCTTAATCAGCTGAGAGATTAGTTCGTTGAACTGTGGAAAAAAATGCCTTATCAATATTGTAGTTTAATTTAGCATACATTTGAAGTGGAGCTATGAAAGACCCAATAAAAGTTGTTCCTTAAGGGTCACATTTTTCCGAGGCGCCTTCGAAAAGTGAAGGCCATTTTCTTTTATTTAAATATTGGTGTGTCAAACATAGTTTTACACAAGCAGCGCCATCCATTGATAGCTTCCAGAGCCACTGAAGTAAATACTTTGATGCATTGGCCATTTTTCTGCAAGTGAATACAGATAACAATGCCCGAGAAAATCATTCCTCCTGCCAGTGGCGAAATGCACGTTGTGATTCAGTGTTTGTAAAAAAAAAGTGCAAAAGGATCATCAGCTGCCTAAATTCATCGTGAGTCGTGCCGAGCTAATGGACCTAGAGTAATGAGTGAAGAAAAGGTTAGGCGATTGCGTCGAGGCTTCAAAAACGGCCGCATATATGTGCACGATGAAGAGCGGAGTGGCAGGTTTAGTGTCCAGACCGATGAAATAGCTCAGCTAGTGGACCAAGAACTGCGATCAGGCCAAAGATTGATGATTAGTGCTCTCTCCCTAATGAATTTTATCTTGCTGGACGCACCACTATGTACATGGTTGCCAAGGAAAAGCTGAGATATCGCAAAGTGTGTGCAATGGGAATACCGAAAATACTTACCGGCCAACACAAAGAGTGGATAATGTTAAGCGCACGTGCGTTTTCGGACCGCTTTTGATTTTTTGATCACCCACCGTACAGTCCCGACCTTGCATCTAGCGACTGTATCTACTTCTTACACTTGAAACTGTGGCCTGATGGACAACGGTTTAAAGACGACGATGAGTTCAAATCCGCCGTTGTCAACTGGTTCAATTCCCAGACGACGAACTGCTATGCTAAGAGATTAATGAAGCCGGCGCAGCGTCACGAAAAGTGCTTAGAAGTGAACGGCGTTTATGTAGAAAACTGAAATAGGCTTGTAGTAAACTAAAACCGTCAATAAAAACTTTTCTATCAAATATACTTTTCTATGACCAAACAGACCTAACTTAGAAAATAATCCTCGTAAGACTTAGGTGCTGGATAGTATTTGTCAGGATCCATGTGATCATTGAACACCTAAAAGAGTGATAATTTTTGTTTTGATGTAGCGATGATTTCAGAGTTGGACTCACACGCCTAGGATTCTAGTAATATTCCGGAGGAGGAAATTTACATTATTCTTTCGGCCGGTATCGTATCCGTCCCTTCAGGTACAGAATTTAGTGAAATGGGACGTGAAACCTTGAAATGGTTGTAAAACGAGCCTAATTACAACCCGGAAACCATTTCTCCACAGCAGTGGAGGGTTCAGTCCCTTTTTACCTAAATTCTGCATTGCCCTAATTAGCCACCCGTACTAAGTGGATTCAAATGATCGCATTCAGCGGAACGCGTTCCCCCATAATGACGGACTTTTTTATTTTTATCATCAGGCGGCAGTGGCTATATGAGGCATCAATGGCGATGGGGTACTTTGGAGAAGACGAACATGTGCAAATAAGGAGAAACATAATTAATTTCATTTGTTTAACTAAAAATGTTTCAAGTATTAAATAGCCAGAATACTTGACACATGACATGCAATACTTATATAGGAGAAATTCGAGGAATCTATCACAATTTAAATCCGTTCTTTCGTATCGTGTCCCATTCTCAGAAGACTTAAAATAGGGATATTATAGTGTTTATTTCCTAAAACGCAGAATTTCTCTGCATTAACCATTTTTCTCCATTTTGCACTTTGGGTAGCTTTATGTGATTTATCTCACATAGTCGAATTAAGTGATGTATCTTTCTCTTGTGATCTAAACATTTGATTCATCTCAGTTCGATTTCGTCCATATATATCTCCTCTCCTATATATTGGTTTTCTGTACATCCTCACTCATCTTCTTCTATTGGCTAACCTCTTCATGCTTACACATTTTTCTTCTCTTTCATGTCTCTCGTTATTTGTCCCTTGATTCTTATCTGGGGCCTTCCTTTATTATCCTACCAATTCACTTTTCCCTGGACGGCAATCATTCTCAGGACACCATGCCCCCTATTTTTTTACGATTACATCATTTGCTCTTATATTTTACGTGCGTTTGAACCATGTTTCGATGAATATTTATCAAAATTTAGTCATTGAGATCCGGAAACAGTTTAAGGTCCACTTACTTCAAAATATCAACTACGAGGTCGTAGAATAATCTATTTTTTTGATGAATGTCGCAACTACGTGAGAATTTTAGGCATTTTTACCTCAATTTAAAACAAAGCAACTAACTAAATCAAGAATCAAGGTGGTAACAAGATTATTTTTATCCTTATTAAATAAATTAGGGGCTCGTCATAATACTGCGAGTAGATTGCTGGGCTGAAGGACTGGAGGGTTCGGCAACGGGTCTTTAGGCTCCCTCAGCTTCAGTAGAAATGTTTTTGCTTTCAGATTTTCTTGAGTAACTACGCGCGGCCGAGGGAAAAAGACTGTGAAAGGGTTATCTACCATGATGTGTGCATTTCTCAAGCCGTATAGGGGTTAGTACGAGGCGAGGTGTATACTCGCCTATCAAAGCAACTTTCCGAGTTGATTTATGTGCGGTTTGTAGTATTTAATGAAATGTTAATGAAGCAGATTTTTGTAGTTGCACGAAATATTGTGCAGAAGCAGCACAATATTTCGTGCAGCCACTTTAATTCAACATTATTGAATATCTTCATGGAATGATTTCATATTGTAACTAGTATATACTGCTGGAATCCCACCCAGAGGACCCGGGTTCGAATCCCGAGGGCGATAGGTATTTTGTAGTGGTATCCCTAGTTGAGGTGCTTTGTGTAGGGCGCGCCGTCGGATGGAACGTTAAGCTGCGGATCCCTTGGCGCCTTTCTTTAAGCGTAGGCTATTGTCGACGCCGGTTTTGTCTCCACTCTTCATCCTTTCCTGTCCATCCCTAATGGCGCAAATTGCCTCAGTTGTCGGTCGCCTCCCTTAAAACTACTACTCCAAGTTTAATTGAAATTCTTTCTTTCAATGATTTATACGATATTCATAAGAATGTGTAATGTTGTTTACATTCTCATTTCCTGCTGTCTTTGAAGTGACGGCATGATGAGGCAGAATCTACCAGTAGTCACTCACCTCGAATAGTAATTATCTATGGCACAATTGTGCACGCTCTCAGTGCATGTCACACGGTCGGGCATGCCTTATGTATTGTAATTAAGAGAGGGATCTTGCCACGTAGAGTCCCCATCAATCCTCACCTGTTCCAATTCATTGATATATGACGGAGGAAATCGATGGTTTTGATTACTTTAAATAGGTGCGTGGTGGAGACAATTTTGAATTGTGACTTCTTGTATTTTTTTTATTATTCAGCATTTACTACGTAGCGTACGGTATAGCTTTAGTGGGAGAGAGGAAGGAGAACATCCATATAGGACGCTCGTCATAGGTGCTTACATTGGGTATATTCTTCTTCTTGCTTTTAGCTGTATATTTTATAGCCCATTTTTAGACCAGGTTTTCGGATGGTGGTGATCAACTATTCAGCCATCATTTGAATGGATTTCCTATTCCCATTATTCTAACTTTTAGATGGTTCTTCGTTGCTTGTTTTACTTGCCAGTGACGTTGCATCAATTATCTGTATTTTGTCCCATTAATTGCATTGACCAAATCATTATTGCATTATTTGTGCTTTATTTTACAGTGTTTCATAACGTATTCCCTCTTTATTATATCATATAACGTAACTTTCCTTGAATCATTCTAGCTATTTTCATTTCGTTTTAATTCAATCAATGTTGATCTCTCGTAGTGTCTAATCTAGCTTCCTCGGCATTTCAATCACTGCTCTATTTACTATTTAATATGCAAATTTATGATGGATAAGATGCAAAATTAAGATATTGGTTTAAGGACAGAAGGCAAAGAAAATTTCCGCTGAAAATTTTACCCCTAATAAAGGGAAAAGTTTGTTGCTGTCTACAAAGTAGGATTATTGAAGTTATATAATACAAGAGGTGAATATTAGTCAAGAGATCACCAGCCAAGAAGCCCGTTCATTAAACATAAAGCTTCCGGTGGCACAAAACTTTAAATTAGAGAGCGCCTTTTCAAGTTAGTGCGCTGAATTTAATTAACGGATGCAGGTCAAGGACAAAGAATGCACAAGAAGAAGTTTTAGAGGCAAATGAAATGTTTTGTTGCAAGAATGGTGAATATCAAATAGACGCAATGCATGGATAACCAAGGAAATATCTCTTTCCGAAGGGAGCTAAGAAAGAAGCACCGGCTTTAAATGCCGGATTTAACTCATCGCATACATTGTGGTGCACATAAGTTACATGAAAGCGATAGTGGAATACATGAAAGATAAGTAATGTGAACAATCGGAATTATCAGGAAATGAGTGTAGCAGAAAGCTGATTCAGATTAGACCTAAAACTGAAGACCGTGGGTGAGAACGCCACGTTATAAATGAAATTAAAAGTAGCTTTGAAACTTTTTTCATTTAAAATTGAATTTCAGTTCTGCCAAATATAATTCAGATTTCTAAGAGTGATGGCCGCTCGTAAAAATAGTGTCTTAGTTCAAAATCTCAGATTCATGGCAAATGAAGCAGCACTGTGACACACTTTAGGTTGGCCAATGAACACTCACTCACCCCCCCCCCCTCACAATCCTTTCCTGCTAAAAATTGCCTTTTGGTACTTGGAACACCCTTAACATCTTCTAAAGGGTTTCCATTCTCCGTCACGCAGCCGTGAATATAGATGTAGTTGGATCAATTCCCAACCAAGTCTGATAGATGAGACCCAGCTCAGAACACAGTCTCAGCGCACTCAGAAACATCAAAATTCCTCCCTCCTACGCTCCAACTTGGCATAGACTTTTGCTTGAGCTGTGTGTTGGTACGTATTTCAAAGCAGTCTTCGGCTTCGCTCGCAAGCAGATGAGCATAAAGTCACAAAAGGACAAGGGCCGTAGTCGGTACAATAACCCCTTTTAAATCCCACCGCTAACCTCCTTATCCTAGGGACCATTTCCCGGGTCGTTATTAGCGGAGTTCCCTCGTCGCTCGCGAAGCCCTAAGGCATCGCGAGCGCACAAGGGATCCAAAATGGGTCAACTCTTCTTCCCCGGGTCCCCCCACACACCTTTGCGGAAACGCGCCTCGTGTCCCCTCCCGCCGTTCCCTAGACGTATTTACTGAGGACTCGGTTAACTTATCAAGGGTATTGACCGGGAAGGGAAGCGTTGTGGAAGGGTGTTGTTTACTCGCTCCCCTCGGGGTTAACTCGTTGCCCCGGCACACAGCTAGACTTTTGTCAAATCTTAACAATGGAGTGTAGGATGAGGAATCCCTTATTATAACGATCTGTGAGAAACGAAATGAAAAGTCAGTTTTCTGCGTCCTTCAGTCCCCCATTGGCGTTGCAGTTGACGGGGGTACTTAGGAATTGTGAGTGCAAGGTACACGTATCCTTTTCTCTTTTACTAACTACACCTAAGGCACAATAGGAGTCGCGTGACCCTATTCATCGCGAATCTACCAGCGACATGTAATGGGTCGATATCATCCTCCTTCCGCCATCTATAAGTTTCGGAAGTGCTCTTCATCGCCATAATAGTTTAAAATGCAAGCGAGGTAAATTTTACATTGAGTGTTTAATTTTTATAGATATTCCATTAATAATATGCTTAGATTACACCTACGCTCCGCGTTATTTTAATGCTTCCATGCGGAGCAAAAACTTGGGTAAAATAGCACTTGACAAAATTTCAATCCCCCTATAAAAAGTGTTAAGGTTTGTGAGAATTGAGTTTTTTCGGTACTGTGTGTATGGCAAGAAAAAGACGTCTATAATAGTGATATGAGTTTGGATCGCTTGCCGTGACATCAGTCTGCTGATGGGTTAAACTATATCACAAATTTTTTCATGCTTTAATATTGCATGAGTTAGTTAGGTTTCTCAAATACTTCTTTAGCTTTTAGGTTGAGTGAAGGAGTATCCCTCGAGTCGAGAATATCTGTGACGAATTATTTTTCAATAAATTATATAGTATTATGATTACCTTTTTGATCCTTGGATCCCATGAAAAATCCCTGAATGCAATGGCAATTATTATGCATGGAAATGTGATAATTAATAATTATTATTTTTAGCCGTAAATTTTGGTGCAACTTGTGTATGTTTACAAACAAAATTTATTCACTCTTTAATATCTCGGAAAGCTTGAATCGCAGCTTGGATAAAAATCTCCGATTCAAGCTAAAGGTGAAAGAAAAATGTCCACTTGGATGGTCATTCATTGCTAAATGTTTAATTGCCCTCCACAAAGAGCATGCTCCAATTAATTAGAAGTCTGTGTTTTAATATTTGGTTGGAAAAACTCCGGATAACATTGCACTGTTTTTCTGGTTTGTTGGTGGAAGTGTGGATATGTTTTCAAAGTTAATTAACTTCGGGAATTTTTATCTTTCAGGTATGTATTCTTCCCCTCGTCCCCGTGCGTGCACAGGTGTTTGTCTCCCGAGGTAAGTCGCATTGATTGTCATTGAACTATATCAGTTGGGATAACCGAACCATAAAAAATTGGAAATTATTATTTCCTACTCCTGCTATATGAAACCAATCCTTTACTGCTCCGAACAAAGCATCTGCATTGCAATGCAACAATTTCAGAGTGGAAAAATCATTCGCATTGACCGGGATTCGAACCCGCATTGCATTGTAATGTAAATTCAGCGGATGACTCAGTCAAAAAGGTGCCCCCCGAACTTTCACCCAAAGCATTTGCAATTGTTTCGTAGGCCTTAATACAGTTTTTCCAAGTTAGTTTCCGAACAAGAACGAATCCATTATGTATGCTCATCTGTGCTTTGAAAGTTAACTTCTTGAGTCCTTTTAGTTAAATCTATGCCGGCGTAGTAATCTTTCTTTTTTGGCAGCATGTATTATTATTTCCTTATTTATAGTCGTCTCCCAAGTCTAGAAGATTCTACTGGGTCTCCTAAGACCAAATTTTCTATGCGGAATTCTAGCGCTGGGTGTTCCTGAGGAGTGTGTGTTAAATAAAAAGGTAGAAAAATTTTAGAATCTCCCTTTGAGTATCCCAGCAATGGGAAGCGACTATGAATGCCGGTCTTAATTTTCCGGTGAAAAAATTTACGTTGGCGGAAGCAGAACGTAGGTCCCATTAATTATGAGGAATGAAATTTATCGCTCAGCCTGCGCTACTTTAGGGTCAGCAACACGCACATTGTTCTCTCTAAATAATAAAACTTCATAATAATCTAATATAAACTATATATTCCTATTAAACATCCCATTCCTTTGAATACTTCTATAGTCTATTTATATTTAAGAAACGTCGAGACTCTATTTATACCCTTAACGTATTGGAAAAATGAAATGGACAAGGGTAAACAAAAATTTAAGTAATTCTTGGACTTGAAAAAGTTGTATATTTGGGTAGCTCTCAGCCTCAATATTTTGTTATCACTCAATTTTGTCGCAGTATTTTGTGTTCGGTAATATGACACTTGAAGAAGTATGGTGTATTTTTCGTCATGCATTGCGATTAGTGAAATAACGATAATGTGAGTGGGTTTTTAAGATCCGGGTTCCTTCGAGCTGGCTCTAAGCAAACCTGGAATCAATACTGTGGGCAAGTGACGTCAGCAAATCAAATTGAAGGAATTGCTACAGGGGTTCTTACCTGTCTATGAAGGAAAAACTCAAACGTGCTTGAATTGTTAATATTTCGTCGCACTACGAATGAATATCACCGCTTTATTTACTCATTTAAAAATTTACTGAAACTATTGCCGCGAAGTTGCAAAACTATTCCCGCAGTGGCGTAAGCACTCTTGCAGAAACCTCTGGACGAGAGAGCATGAGCTCTTGGTTTTTTCATTCGGTTTAGGACCTTGAATTTTTCGTCTTTCCTCTTTACAAAATGTAATCAATGGTTCTTCGTAATACCCTATCCACTTGCGAAACCCAACGAATGGCAATGTGGGCACATACTATCATCTACAATGATAAACGATACTTCAGTGGTTAGAGCCAAGGGCTATCCACCAAAGGGTACGGATATTCGCTTCCCAATCATGCGTCTGGGAACTCTCAGCATCACTCAAACTCTATGATTTTTCGGGTACCAGACCTACCTGGATAACCACAAGTGTGCAATACTGCCTTTACAATAAGCAGAATCATCCAGTAGTTGACGTATGATGTGTTGACTAAGCATCAGCCAACACGGATTTAGGCTGAGCAGATCTTTCGAAACACAATTGGGTCTTTTCATACTTGATATATTTAAATCGGGAGAAAACAACCTCAAGTTGATGCAGTATTTCTGGATTCCAAGAAAACCTTCGATTCATCCCGCACAATAAATTGTTACACACACTTAAATGCTATGGTATTAATGAGAAAATAATAAATCGAATGAGAGAATTCTTGTCAAATCGCAAAGAAATGGTAATCATCGATGGGTTATGCTCAACATACGTATAAAGATGTAACTTCGGGTGTCCCCCAGGGAAGTGTAATATGGCCGCTTCTATTTTTAATATACATACATTAATGACTAATGATGTAGATTGGCATGAATTCAAAGGTTCTTCATGCGGTTTTATTATTAAACGCGTGGTGACCTAACACCCTCCGCCACACGCCCTTGCGGCGGCTTACGGGTTACTTTATGTATGAGTGTGCCATTATCGCCCTATCTTGGCGTGAGAATTTCACACGCCGTTGAGCTTAGTACTAGGTGAGCTCTACCTTCACTTAGCACGGCAACCTGACTGAATACTATGGTTTTTATGATCAATGAAATCCAATTGGCTCTTACTTTAATTTATTCTTCGTCTGTTATGGACGACCCAACCTTTGGGTGACTCTCGAACTGACGCTGGTTTCACTCTTTACATCCGTAAATTTGAACGTATTTAATACCCAGGTTCATGCATCAGGGCTGTAAAACATTAAGACTTTTACTGCTCATCGTGTCTGTTATGAACCTTTGGTGGCTTTCAAATGTAAGGATTGCGTGAAAAACTTGTTTGCCTTCGCAGAATTCCCAGAATAAACCTTAATCTAGAATTTCGGAAATAAACGTTGTTAATGCCGTTAAAAAAATCAAAACTAGATGCAAAATGTTTTTGTAGATAACAAGTATGTTTCAAATTTCATAATTTCGCTTCAGTAAATTCTTTCTTAAATATTTACAAACCATAGAGGAGTTCTAAATTTATACTATTGTTTCAGGCTTCACTTCGTGGAAGTATTTAATATCACAGTACATATGTACCATATAATAAAATCGGTGGAAAAGTACAAGTCTTTATTTTTAGTATGGATGTACAAAATTTAGTTTTAATGGAGTTTATACAAAACACCTGCCACTCTGAATGCATTAGGGTAGCGTAACCTATGAATAACCTGAATTATTAAAAGACTGTAAGTGAACGGGATTAAAAATCCTATGAGTCTGGCATCAATCCTCACGCTGAAACATTCGGAAGTGTACTGTTTTTTGATGTAAATGTTCTTGACTATTTTGCATTATTTGTCGGAAGCGCCGTTTAGCCGTATAATATCCTTAAACTGTGTTTCGTGAAACTATTGTCGTTGATTTTGGCCACCTCATGAGGGGAAAGATTAAACGGAGTGGGACTGAGAGGCAGATTTACATTCAAGTATTTCTGGTTTCGTAAGTGAACGGACTTTTATCGCTAAAAAATCGTTACAAATAAACAGGTCGCTGACGTGGGCGATAAAGAAATCGTTTCATGAGTTTTCAGAGAGATGTTAGGCTTGTAAGAAGGCATGAAGCCAAGAGATCTCCAGAAAAAAAAGACAGTATGAATTTGGGCATGCAGTCGCATTTTCGAAACTTGTAGCACTTCTTCTTAGGGAATTCGGGGCGTATGCATCTATTAAGTGCATTAAATCCCCGACGCGACGATACATCTTGAATATTTTGAAACTAAAAGCCATGCAAAAAATTGGTTAAAAACCCACGTTTTTACCGAATTTTCATATTCCGATCGTTGCAAATGGCTTGAAAATTCAGAAAATACAAAAGTTTCTCTATCGTAAACCACGAAGTTCAGTTTGGCGATGGAAACTGCAGCGCATTTTTATCTCTGTTATTATCAGGTTCTTGATTCCACAGAAATTTTCTTGTACCGCCGGTCATCTCCTTGTTGATATAACAATTATTCAAACTCATATACCTTTTATGAACATAATAATTCTGATCGCCAGAGCATTGATGTGCTCTAGCATTCGCGGATGCTTTATCTAGAACGCACGTTCCATTTTGCAGGAATGAAAATCTGCTGGTTACTAAAATCATAAACTCTTAATGATTTGATGTAGCGGCAACAAAAAATATTCCAATAAGTGTTCTTCGAATAGTTCCACTGCGATGCATTTCATCTTCCAAAGCGTCAATTGAAAAAAAAGAAACATTAAATTTAGAGCAAAAAAGAGTAAAAATCATACTTTTTGATATGATATAGTGGTACATACTACGTGAACACGAGGACTTAAGAAGATGATCTTTAGCGTGGAAATTCACAGATGGTGAAATAACAAATCCAGAAAAGAGAAGGTTTTTGACTGTATTGAAATAACTGTTGCTGCGGGAGAGTGATGGAAATTAAAATGGCTCATAAAATAATCACAGAATAAGTCTAAAAGTGAAGAGGAGGAAACGAAAGAATTTTTTTCGCTCACCTTGCGAAGAAGGACATAGGAGCTAACTTCTGGGCTCGATATCCACTTATGTCAATCCGGAATATGTTCCCTGGGACAATTATGGAAGGAAGAAAGATGGATAGGAAGAAATATGTAGGATCAAGGATTTATTAAATCAAGCTCTGAATGAAATGTAGTAATATTAGGTGTAATGAAGAAACTTAGAGTCGTCCCGAGATGAAAGCAGTGCGGGGAGCCACAACGGACCTCCCCTCTGGCGGATAACTACTGATTGTGAAGACATGATCCACGGTCATCATCTGGAAAGTTTCTAGGGCTGCCTTCTATGCACTCGAGAAAGTGCTTCATTGAAATTTGCAGTTTGAGTGTTATTTTTATGTCATCTGTTGGCTTTAAGAGAAACTGAAAAGACTGGAATTGAGGGCATTACAATGCTGAAGATGTTGGCTAAACGGTCCACTGACGAAAGTCGCGCGGAGACCAGGCGTTGGACGGATTTCGTAAGAATTATAACCCGAGGATGCGGTCTCTATTGACGGCACAGTCACCGGCAACAGTGACAGAATATGGAGGACTAGGGAATAGAACCAGAATGAAAAATATTCCATGGAGCATGAAGATGCGGATTTTAAGAGGCTATTCCCACAAAGCTCAAGCTATCCAATGAATGTACAATAAACATCCACAATGTACCTCTCATGTCCAATTATTAGCTTGTATATAATGAATATACATCATAGATCCATGATCCATGACTTCATATCCATCCACACAATTCTATGTAGGAGTGGGTCTCCTTTGAAATTTAACAAGATTAAATAAGGTGGAAATATTCACGATAATGTACGCACACGATATCGTCCGAGATATTTATATACTGCGTGTATAATATGTACTATATTGATGTTTTAGGAAGTATCATATATGTCTATATATATATATAAACACACACACACGTACATATATATACATATACGATTTACCCCGGTGTGTAACTAGATTCATGTTTGAGTATAAGGATATTTGGATATTCATTTTAGACACATAGGATGAACTCTATACATTCAATGGATGACATGTATATCCACGACGTGTATACATTGAGTATGTAATGGATTAAATTGCACGAAACCGGGAGTGGAAAACCTTACAGTCCGTGGTTGGGTGTTTTAATCGTTTGAAAAATTAAATCTATCCCTGCCTTGACCATTTATAGTACGTATTGACAGTTTAACTCGAGAGTCATAGCGCCCCAAAACCAAATTCCTCGACATACAGATCGTCCTGACCCATCCGAAAAAGCATTTCATAATTCCCAATAAAGTTGCTTCTTAATGCGTGCTCTCCGTCGCAATGAAGATTGAGTTGAAGGTATAACAGCGATAGCTTATCGTGCACATTTTGATATCGTGGTAAATTGTGCTTGCTTCTTGGCGGCGTAAGTTATATCGACGCTTTTCCTTCCATCCCTAAACATTCTGCCGCGAGAATAGACTATTTCCATACTGAAAGTTTGTGCTGCAAATTGTTGAAAGTTTTGTACCGTCGTTCTTCTGGGCGCATCCTTTGATTAAATCAGATATAATTTAAAATATGAAATCAATGATAGTACAACTACTACTACGCAAGAACCTCTGTCTTGAACTCTCTCCAGAAATGCTCCCCTGTTGTCTCAATAGGAAACAAAAAAATACTTTCTAATATTGAGATGTCAAAGGCTCCCGCTTAGCGCACGCAAGTCAGCCCCGCGTACGAAACTAAATACGTTATGATATTCTTTTGCCTTCCTGAGGTCAAGCGCGCGCTGCAATCGTGATTACGATACTTATCGTTCCTCGGCGGCATCGATTATGTCCTCATTGATTGCTACAACGATGCCGGCGCCTATTATAGAAGGGCTGTCTGAAACCTCAGTTCACATAGGGCTTGCGTAAGATTCAGCTATATACATTCATATGTACACATAGTTGCGGATTTCCGGTTGCATAATTTTGCTCTCACGAGAGTCAAACTTAAATTCTTTGCGGTTAAGCCTTCAGTAAATGGGTCGATTTCGACCACGTCGAGTTTAAAACTCGAAAAAATCTAGGACTGATGTAAGATGTAGTAACTCACATTCTAATGGCTGGCATTACGGAGGCACAAAACGTTTCGCACTCCTCGGAATCGGGGCCATCACTTCATCGAAACCATTTTGTTCCGAATCCCCTAGAGTTGGTCACGTCTATTCAGTACCTATCTTGCGAGTCGTAATCATTGTTTTCTCCTTGTATTGGTTTTTTAAAGTTGTTCTTAGCAACAGTAGATGACATGAAATGGAGTCCTTTTGCATGAACAAAAATAAGAAATAGAAAGTGCACCTTAACCGCCTATTGAATGGACGGCAGCGTATTCGAAAATGCATCGTCGTAATTGAGCATAAAACGTTCGCTCATTATTAGGTGTCGAATGATGCATGTGCAATATAGTGCGTAGTGCAACGATTTCTGCGTTTGATAAATCATTTAATGTTGGTCTTTAAGAAAAATATTCTGGTCCATCGGTTTGCTTTTGTTATGATTGCACATCGTGAGAGGGAAGAATTAGTACTTAAATTTGTTGGCGATGATGTTTATCTCTCTTTTTTGATCCCGGTGGTCGAATCTGCCTTAATATTTTGGGGAGTAATAATTTCCTTGGTGTCGCAGAAAATGTCAGATATCCTGTGTCTTTGTAAAAGTCCAAGCCTTGCAAGTTCTCTTGGTGATCTGTGAGACAAATATTGGAGTATGTGGGATAGTATTCGGTAAATTTGGTAGAATATCAATTAAACAAAGCACTGAAATCAATATGAATTAGTGTGAGGGATAATTTTTACAAATCTGGATAGCACGTAGGTTACCATTCTGATCATCTCGCGACTTATGGGTCAAGGCCAGTAATGGAGTGCACCTACACTTATCTGCAAACATCCCTATCCCTGAGCGTGACTGCTTGCAGTGATCCGTTGTATTTTCTTAATAGCTCTTTGGCGTGGGCCTAAAATGAGGGAGCATGTCGCAAATGGTGATTAAATAAATGCTGATTGTTACGGCTTTTTCATAGAAATATAAGCTTCTAAAAGGTAAGATTGACTACCTTTTATACTCTCTATTTCATTGAGCATTTTAAAGTTTAGAAAGTATTTACTAACTTCTGGCTTGCTTTTCTGATCCTATAAGCCACAAATTACGCGTAATCTTATGTACTCAATACTTTTAGTTTATGCCTTTAAATAACTTAAACATTCACCTTATGTATTAATTATCAGTACCCTTTTTTTTAGTGATTTTCTAGCGACTATGTATCCCTGTTTGCGTTCTCTACCTCTGTAATTGAATGATGCTTATAATCACAGGATAATATCATGCGAGCAGCGTAGAATTACTTTTTAATGGCAAGCCTGTTTTGTCATGTGACTTCTCATGCAAGTTATCTTCGCCACTCTTTCATGAAGTCTGATTGACTTATTCTGGGTGCATAAAATTCAAGTGGAAGGATATAGTTAGCATACAATCCATAGGTCATTATATTTCGATTAATATGCTTCGGTGTTGTAACAGGCGAATACATGTATCCGTAAGGTGATTGGGGACTTTGGTGTTCCAAGCAAGTTAAAAGATTTTTTTCGTAGTGAATATGCACGTGTAATTAGGTAGGGTGATATTTCAAAAGTGAGTTAAATGGTCCATTAGGTGAAATAAAAAAGCCGATAGAACATGAGATGATATCGTGTTTTAAGGAGACCAAGCAAAATTTTTTTCTGTGTTGGTATAGTCATATACACGTTAAAGCTTCAAAATTCTCCACCACCATCCGTATAAGGTCGGAATTGTATGGGACGGAAAGAGATGGGAAAACTCACAAGGGAGGAAGCAATGGTAAGGTCAGGGAAATTGGAACAGAGGCGGTTTGGGTAATTGAAAATTAAGTCACAAAAATAGGAGAGATGGGGTGTGAAATGAGTTTTTAATGAATGGATATGGATTGGATGCAGTGGTTGTAGCCGAATATGAAAGATATGTGTTACGCGGGATTGCTCATCTGAGAGATTTTATGAGGGTTGGGGCCGACAAACAGGTATGAGAAGAGATTCAATGGCTCGAGAGGAATGGATAGACCGAGTAAGTCTTGAGCGAAGGAACCTATTAGAATAAGAAAAGGTTAGAGTCTCAGGAACGGGTGATTACATAAGAAATAAGGTATGACTAATGACAGAGGGAAGGGAGTATACAACCGGGAAGTATGAAGGAAGTTAGTAACTATTATTGCCTACTTTACTTTGAAAGGCAGGTTTTGGATGGACAGCGATTGAAAAACGATGCTTGTACTAAGCCAGCAAAGCGCAACTTGGCACCGGGCACTGCAATAAACCCTGCTTCAAGTCCCACATACGTACTTTCTTCCTCCCTTGATTTCGTCCAACTTACGAGTGCGTAATTTCGTCCAAATTGCGAGTGCGCGCCTTTTCCTACCCCTACCTCGCTACCGTCTATCACTGTCTTCAATATGCCATCGCCAACCGAAATGTTCTGAATTCAGCTTTCCTGTCTCCTTTGAATTTCTCCTCAATGGACAATCCTCTTTCCTCCTCCAAAATGCCTTAGACTTCTGAATTTGTAATTATAATAATGTTGTTTATATTTACAGCGGAATTTGGGGAATCCGTCGAAATTGAGGCAATACATCCCCCTCTTATCTTTAACCGCTTCTTTTACAATCAGTATAAACGAAGAAGACAACATCCCAGCCCTAGGTTGAGGAGCAAAAAGCACCGAAGCAACAATCGAACCGTGACTTCTTCATAATTAGACTGGGTCGTTCCTTCGTAGCCGAGGCTGCTCGGTAGTAAAAAGTTGTATACCGCCTGTTGTGACTTGCAATTAGGCTTTTATTTCTTTTCCAACCCCGAAAGCGGACGTTATGAAGTGTGGTTAGGTAATTAAATATACATTCTGAGGGCGACTTTTGTCATTTTGTCTTAGAGAAAGAACATTACTTTATTGCTTGAGAGACCTGTTGATACAACGGAAAATGAATGAATTTCCTATAAAACTAAAGTTCATGCAATGCTTTATTCATGGAATCTTTTGAAATTTAATCCAAGATTATTGATAGACCATAGAAAAAGCTTGTGAAAAGTCAGTGCAAAATCCGCGAGCTTATGCTGTTTGCGACGGTTAGTGTTGATTATATTTGATTCACAATATTTGTAATATTACGTTATAAATTCTTATCATTACATTGAAATAGTAAAAACCTTTAAAATGTATGTTACATTTGTTTCAATATGCATTATTCTTAGTTAATAACCGTGTCTACTTAAGTTGCTAAAAAAATAAAATGCACGAAGTTATGTCTGTTTTAGTACAGATTTCCTCATACCCGCCAGCTCATTTAAATATCTATTTTGCTGCCCTTTAAGAAACGAAGGTTCACTTTTGTGGTCAGTATGGATTTTCGCAGTTGTTTTTCAATTCATGAAATACGTATTTTTTCCTTGATGAATCACTGCAGTGGCTTTCGAAAGAGTCCTCCCTATATTTCCTCTAAACTAAACTTTATCCACAACTCGGCGCTCTTAAATGATGGCTATTTTCCCAACCTTTAAGGCCGAATCATGCATTTACTTCCCGCTAGTTTTTTTTATTTTATATTGGGTGTTCTTTGGCATGGAATGCATCGGATTTCTCCCTAGATATTTTTGGAGCTTTTTTCTCAAAATTTATCATTCCTGATGGTCCCAATGTATGGCCTAGCAATTTAATAGTGAAGTGTGCTAGAGTATTACTATCTAACTCAGAATTAATATGATTTGTTTATTTTTAAAGCGTTTGGTTGCGAAATGAATGTCGTTTTCGGAGAGTCAATTCATAATCAGTAAATTTTAGGAAGCAATTAGTGTAAAGACTTGAGAAACTATTTTTGTGGATGGTTGAGCATTATATTATTTGCTCTTCCAATTTTGTTTCAGAAATTTGGAAACTTTTGTTCTAGGAACTTAGGTGAGACAAGGAACTTTTAAAATAATGTGGATGTTTTGAACATTTGTCAGTTTTGATTAGCGATTAATCAGTTTTTTAAGGAATTTTGTTGATTAGCGTTTTTCTCAAAGCAGTTTGAACTATTAATTGCATCCCTGCTCTTTCAAAATATATGGTGACGGAGGAGGAAGGGCGGGAAGGTAGGGGTTGGTTCGCATTGGGTGCATGGGCAGGGTAAGGTTAAGTGGAAGAGGGTTGAGGAGAGGCTGAGTGGGGTGTATACAGTGCAGACCTCCAAGCTGCTATGGTTGCAGTTCAGAAGTCCATTTATATCGTATCTTGACCTCGCATCTTTATTAAGGCTATAGTCGGAGAAGAATGCCGCGCACTCAGACTGCCATGGTTCGTATCGGCCATTCGGCAACGGAAGCACTTCGACCGTATTTTGTACGCTGATGTCGCAGTAGCCTTTATCGGATGTTAGAATGGTTGTATAATAAAATAATGTGATTAATAAGGTAAATAAGCTGCAAATTGAATAAGATAAAATTTATAATTATTTATGACGCCTATTATATTGAGCATTTTCGTACTGCTTTGTTTAATTTTACACGACATTGTTAACCCTAGTGGTCGAAAAAACTTATCCAATTAATCAGAGATTCAAAAATATATTCCAGAGGTATCGTCGGAGATACGAATTAAAATATCTAATAAATTTATTTCATGATTGAAAAAGCTGAGGTTGGCCGTTATAATTTCTTTCACCTTACAAGCCGCCATGATTATTGTCCGCTTCTCCGCTATCTCTACACTATCCATTGTTCCAGAATTCGTCTTAATGCGACCTCCACCTGATTGCGGCCTATTGATTTCCTTATCTTCCTTCTCTTTATTTCTCTTTTTCTCTCTATATATATATATATCTCACCCGAGGTCAGAGGGATGTGCATGTCACAAACAATTTTTGGAATTGGGGACGGAATTGGATTTGCCTTACTTGGAGGCTAAATGAATGATCTTGTCCGCGCGAGGCCATCAATGCGCATTATCTTCTGCGCGATGTCCTTTTTCTTGCCTTGAAATTTGGGTTTTCATCCCAAAGGCGGATCAATTCCTTGCGCTAGGTCAGGAGATTTGGCCTCATTTCACGAGGGACTCCCGGGAGGGAATCGAGCTTTCTGGACCTTGATTCCATAACTTTTCCTTCTATTCATGTCAAGTGAAATAGGCGGTTTTGTCAACAGATATTTTCCCTTGGGGAAAATCCGTGTTTACGGTGAGATTAAGACAACACTGGATGTCATTTCACTTGATGCGAATCGATCGCGATGTTTTGGAATTTAAGCCTTGGTGAGAATGTGGGAAATCGAATCATCTGAATTTCGACCTAAAATGTCAGCCGGTAAGGAAGTCGCCAACATTTACCATACAAATGACTAAGGTTGATGTCTTGCAATTAAGACGAATGTAATATGTTCGAAATAGGAATTTGCGGATGTAATTAGTTATTTTTATTATCATTGTTGGAATACTTGATTCCGCTGTGATCGCTAGATGTTCAGGGAATAAAGAATACCTATCTCAACATCTTATTCCGGTGTCTGTTTCACGTATTTAATTTGGTTGTTCAGATCTTCCGAAATTATTCAATAATCCCTTCGGTCTCAGGACTAAACTCGTATTCTGTGCCTTTAAAATATATCCCGTTACATCTTTTTCTGCTTTCCTGTCCTCTCGCAAGAATATCACATTTGTTAAAATGATTCGCGTTGACCGGGACTTGAACCCGGATCCCTGGATTTCCGGCCGAGTGCTTTTTCCAATTAAGTTACCGAGGTATTCTCGTTGCCATTTGAAATTCATCATAACATCTTATTCTTTCGAGCACCTTGGGCATTCTTGGTGCAATAGCAAAAACCCGGAAATCGACGGATCTGGGATCGAGTCCCGGTCAAAGGTGAATCGTATATTGTCTGTGTAATTCCTGTGCTTCGATGCACATAAGGGGATGTGTCCGTTAAAGTAACTGTCGTTGGCATCAGCCGTAGTTCTTTAACCTTTCGTCCTATTTGTTTTTAGAATTAGCGCCCCATGGCCAAGTATCGTATAATTTTTTGTTTTTCCGAATGTATGTCTTATTTTTTTACCTTTCCGTTCCTGTTACTAATGTCTCCGTCGAACCACTAGTATAGGGGCCTTATCAAGAATTATATTGTAGAAAGTGCTAATTGGATAAACTTAATAAAGGGTTTGGTAAGGAAGCATTTAAATGTCCCCTTTATTAAACGCGTCGGCGTAGGTCCATGATAGAACACTTGGGCGCATCACGAAAGAAGTAGTCACGCAACCAGATCACGTGAAACAAGATTATGTTTCCCAAGGCCGCAGTCTGCCGAAGGGGTGAAGGACAATCGATGGAGAAGGCATGTTCATCTTATTCGAGAATAAATGATAATGTGTGGAACGTCCTAGATTCGAACCTTAAGTTCGTAAAAATGAATCAATTACCTATCGTAATGGCGATGATAATGTCTCTATGTTTCAGTAATTTCTGTAATGGTGTTATTTTTTTCAATCGAGGAAGAAGGCATCTGCAGATGAGTTGATTGCGGCCAACCATATAAAATAAGAGGCAAAATCCTTTTCTCTGTTTCTCTCTGTGGCTCACGCCATCTGTAACCTTTTCCAGAAAACACCATGCTTCCTTTAGAAGAGGAGGCGGAAACGTTAACGGAAGGTCGTCATGCACCTTCCTACTTCCTGCCGACCTTAAGGCTTCTGTTCACAGGCTCACGCATTGGAAACAGCGATAGAGGAACTATTTCTATCCCTGTGGTGTCTGCGGTGTGGGAGTTGGTGGTTCATTTATCGCATAGTGAAGCTCTTGTGTAAATTGGAAGGACGTTTCTTTATCAGTGAAGTTGAAAATGTATAATTATTATTCCCATCGTACTACGGTAGGAGAGATCATGTCAATAAAATTAGAGAGATCAAGTGTAGAACAAATAGATTTAAGATGTCATTTTTTCCAAGAACGATAAGGGATCATAACAACATTGTCCGACCGCGGTAGGGTCATATTCGTATAAAACATTAGTCCGGTGTGGTTTCACCCCCTGCCACACACCCTAGCGGTGGCTTGTAGGGTGCATAAATAAATAATACTGTCTCCTTGATAGTGCTAAGCCCCGCAACGGACAACTGAGCTGAGAGAGAAAACGATCCGTGGCTAATCAGAGAACTGAAGCTCCGAAATCAGATAAATAAATCCTAAAGCATACAGTGACTTATTTTAAAGAGCATTTAAACATTTTCTCGTATAGACTATATTTTCGTCCCACCATTATTCCTCTATAAATCATATCGGGCGCGTTTGGTGTACTTAAAAACTAATATTTTCTAAATGTCCCAGAAATTGTCCCAAGTACATGGGAAAATACTCTGTGTCAGCCGGTAAATATCCCACGAGGTCGGTGTTGACTACAACGGCAAAAAGGTTTTAAATATCAGGAGTTGTGGCCATTCATATATTCACATTATTTTTGATTTTTTCACAATAAACTCGAATCGGTACTGCTTCCAGTAATGGTAGCCTCGAAACAGTGAACTTAAAGAATAATAGATATTGGAAAAATTTTACTTTCCACAGCATTCATTGCGTACATCGCGTTTCAATGCCAATGCATCAACATCGCACTCGTAACATCATAAGTTCCTATTGAAACAGGTTTTGAAATAAATAGCTGTATATTTAATAATTTTAGATTAAAGATAACTTTGGGATAAAAAACTAACGTCGCCAGACTTTTCAATTCCACTATATTTATTAGCTTATCTACCGGTTAAGGTAGGTTTTGGATGGACACAACTACCATATCAATATCTTATAGCAAAACACAATCCAGCATCCTACTCAACAACAAGTCCATCTCAATAATACAAGGATTCCGTCAACATTCCAATCCTACTCCTGTCCTTTCCTCCTTTGCCTAACATTTTCCCTTCTATTACATTCTTCAACAGCCCACTGCTGATCAATATGTTTTTCATCCATTTTTCCTTCCTCCTTATGACTTCTCCAAACAATAGCCTCTCCTCGCCCACCATACCTAGTACTTTCTCGTTTGTTTTCCTTTCGGTGAATTTTTATTTCTTCATCCTTCTCCACCCCCACATTTTACAAGCCTCCTATCTACGTCTATCCTCCTGCTTCAGTGACCATGTTTCCGCGCCGTATTTAATTACGCTCCATATCACAGTTATCTCAAGCCTTTTCTTAGCATCCTTGCGCAACTTCTCCCTTCTCCTCGGGAAAGTCTCTTTGCCTATGGTATTTATTCTGCTAACATGCCTTCTACTTTGACCATTTTTTTCACTTCCGAGATACGCTCTGTTCCACCTGCTCTAGTTTTTGCTCTCATATTTTATGATTATCCTAGGCCATTTTCTTTCTGAAAAATCGCATAACCTTTTTTTTATTTATATTAATGCTCATCCCGTCTATTGCACCGAATTTCCAATTCACTCAGCAATGCTTGCAATCCCTTGGCTGACTGACAAACTAGAGCTTGGTCATCAGCAAACCTAACTAATTTTACGACTTCCCCTCCGACTTTCATTCCTATCTCCAGTTCTTCCCATGCCTCTTTCATCATTCATTTCCTCCACATAAGCATTGAACAGCAGCGGTGATAATGGACAACCCTGCCTTACACCTCTTCCTAACACTGCCCATCCGGACTCTCCGTACCCCGCTCGCACCTGAGCATTCTGAGATATGTACAGGTTGCGGATCACCATCCTGTCCATCCAATTTATTCCAATTTTCTAGAATATACACATTGGTTTTTCCCAATTCATTCGATCAAACGCCATTTCTAAATATACGAAACAGGCAAATACTTCCTGATTGTATTCTGTATTCCTCTCGATTAGTGATCTCATCACTGCATTGGTATCACGCATGCCTTTCCCCATCCTATGCCCAAACTGATCATCCCCTAATTAATCATTTGCACTACTTTCTATCCTATTGTTGATCATCCCGAAAATTACCTTAAGCCACGTTGGAAGTCCAAGTGTTGTTCTGTAGTCCTCACATGGTGTAGCCTTTACGTTTTTCGGAATAGGAACAAACTGTGATCTCGCAAATTCATCCAGCCTGGTTTCTTCTATACAGATGCGACAAATCAGTCCACATAGACTTCCTCCTACATTTTCCTAAATCTTTTAGTAATTCTGCAGGTATTTTTCGACCCTTACGGCCTTATATGATTTCATCTCCCTTTGCCATTCCTATCTCATCGTGGAGTATGCCTGGACCTAAGCTATCTTCATCTACGTCATGTTCCATCTCTATATCCAACCTTGCTGGCCCAGCATATTGAAATTAAATAATTTACTTTATAATCAGCTGATGATGACGTTCAACGGCGAAACCTGGATCGTGTTTTTTTTTAAATAAAGTGTGTGGAATTACAAAGTAAATTATTGCATTTCAATATGTTATGCAAATTCTATATAGCTACGCCTGAGACAACAAAATTGCCGGCCTAGGTTCTTTACCATACAGTTCTTCTATATATTGCTTCCATATTTCTTGGATCTTTTCTGTGTCAGCTATTAATTTACCCGACTTATGTCTAACTGTTATCGCACGTCTTCCCTTCTTATATCACGATAGTGTTTTAACCTTCCTTTGTAGCGCACCAATTTCACCCCTCCTCTGCAAACATTCCGTATCCTCGCACTGGGTCTTAGACCATGGATACTCTTGCTTTATTCGTTACCCATCTCAATTTATTATTGTTAACTCTTTGTACTTCCTTTTGCCCTATCTGTGTTAACATTCTTCCATTTTCTTCTGGAATCTATCTTTGTAATCACCTCATTCGTGATCCATGGTTTCCTTGTCGTTTTCCCCATACTGTTCCTATAGGTTCTTTTGAGGCTTTCGATATCCCTTTTTGGTACCCTCCCATTTTCCTCTATACTACTCATCTCTTTACCCTCATCCATGATTTCCTCTACAGCCTGTTGCTACTCCTTCCTTGTCAATCCATTTAATGCTTCTACATTCCATTTTCTAACCCGCCGCCTCTGCCTTACCTTTTTGAAACGGACTCTACACTTCATAAGAACTTAAATGTGATCACAGCCCGTATCCGCTCCCGGGAAGCTGTGCGAATTGATCACACTGTTCCTAAACCTGTGTCTAACCAGGATATAATCTAGCTGATACCTTTCTGAGTCACCTGGCATTTTTCATGTATACCTACGCCTTTTGTGGTGTCTAAACCAAGCGTTGGTGATGACTAATCCCCCTCTCCTGTAGAATACAACTGCTTTATCCCCGCGGTTATTTCTCGTGCCTTAACCGTAGTCCCCCACCTCATCACCGGCTCTTCTTTCGCCTACCGTCGCATTCTAATCTCCTATCAATATCAAATCATTTCCTGCAGCAACACACTCGATTATGTCCTCTGACTGATCGTATATCCTATCGACTTCTTCCTCCTAATGATTGCTTGGTGGGATGTACCAGTATACCTTGGCAATGACCAAGTTCGTCGGATCTGCTTTTATCTCTACTAGTAATATTCTATCCATTGCTTATTCTATATTTATTATGCTTCTTCCTGCCTCTTTATTCGATAATTTGGCAACCCTACGTTGGCTGTCGTCCCCGCCGCTGTATATTACTCTATAACTATTACTCCAGTATTCCCCGCGATCCTTTCATTTCACTTCGCATTGACCTAAAATATCTATTTTTCCTCTTTCCATCTCTCGCTAAATACTCTCTAATTTTTCTGTCCTCAGCATTGTCTTAAATTTGCAATGGTTTATTTGATGGTTTATATGCTGACGGCGCCGTTGAATATTTTAGAAAGCTAATACTTCTACAATAACGACGGATTTCTAACAGCGTCATTATTTATTTTATCCTGGGTTAATATAATAAGATTGATAGCGAAAAGGGGTCAAGAGGAAGCTAAAATACCTTGAATACTACCTTACACCATATGGATGACATATTTTTTGAATGTCAAAATCACATTAATCTATGATAGAATTAATCAATTATGAATACTCAAAAATTAGTTGGTGGTTTCCGGCTATACTTTATGGAGTTTGCTGGACAAAATTTGGTTGAATCAGGTACATTTTGTTATTCCACATAGAAGTGTAAAGCCTGCGACTCTGTTTTGACGGTTGATGTCATCATCATGATGATGTCTTGATCATGACGTAAATCGGCGAAACCATGGTCGTAAGCTATTAATGTTCACTATAGAATAATTAAGTGTGCCTTATTCAGCCAAATTCTCAAAAATTAGTATTTGGTCTATGTGCTTGGCGCACTCGAGTAAAATCAATTATAGAGCGAAGTAATGATGAATTTTATTTATTTATTTCGGATATAGTGGGATATAGGAAGAATCGAAACAGCCAGTGCTGGTAAAAATTCAATTTTTCTTAAAATTAATATTCTGATAAAAATTCGAAGTAAAGTCTCATACCATATTTAATCGGGATGGCATGGCAAATAGGTTGCATTTTAAAGTGGTTCGTTTGGGCGTTCCCCTTAGCTGTAATGCAGACATTTAAGATAAGCCCCAAGTATTGCTTACACCCACGCTTTTTGCTTCCCGATCGTTAGCAAAATTTGCATGGCAAATTAAATCTTAAATGGAAGGGTATTATACTTTGAAAAGGAAGAAAAAGACTGGCACTTTGAATGGTAATGAGGACAGATAATTCTGTAAAATGTTTTTTTACAAATTCCGCAGTTGCGAAAGACTTAATCGGGATGTAATCTATTCTCAAAATAAATAATGGCAAATGCATGTCTCATCGAACAGTAATCGGTTCCAGGCATAAGTGGAAATCGCGATCAGAGACTGAATGAATTTAACCAGACTGGAGGTAGTCTGTTTGGTGCCATCAGAGAGTTTTAGGGAGTCTTAGAACGTAACATTATGTGCATATAGACAGGTGCAATGTATCTCTGTCATTATCGGAAGTGAAGACGAAATTCTTGTGGTTAAACTCGTTTACTTTTCATCCAAAGTTACCCTTAATTTTATCGTTCTTTATATCGCTGGTAATTATTTTATCCAAATAATTTTTTAATGCATGTTATTTCATCTCGGCATAACATGTTTTCCTGTTCATAACACATATCATAATACTTGGTTTAATTTTCTATAATTCAGAAGCAGATGGAATGCCAATTCAATAACACACAAGAGTCCAGTCCACAGTTGCATTACTCATTTCGAAAGTCTTTTCAAAAGCGTAATGGATGAATTTTGGTACGTAATATTATATAGCATACGAATTAACAAACTTTATGTAAATGCCGTAGTCAGCAAACGTGATGCGGATACTGCAGTCAACAAACGCCGATTTGCCTTGTCTTTCGCGTAATGAATGAAATAAAATATATGCTTCATGGAAATCGAAGTAAAAGCACTTCTGCGTTGTAGGAAGTCCCGAGTGATATGGGGATAAAAATGTACGTGTATTACTATCTGTCCTATGGCTTGCAAGCTTTCAGCGAGAAATCAATTTCTTAGGATGTAGTACGCTTTCCAACCAATCATCTTTCAATACAGCCCGGAAATCGGTCGCCAATTCGAAAACTGTTCAGCGGCGCATCGGTAAGAACGGTCGCCATATCTTCCCTCGTAGGTACGTGTGGGCGGAGACTATCTCTGAGTGAACCTCGTATAAAGAAGTATAAAATGACAGCCAATTCGCGAAGTAGAAAAAAGGAAACAATACGAAGAAACGCTGGCCTTTCTTAGGTTAATCGAGGTTTCTAGCAGTTAATTACCTTTTGTATGCGCCATCAGCATCGACTAAAACGTATATAGCCATGTGTCGCGTATTCAACATCACTTGTCGATGTACGATCGTATAAACTCGTGTAAACTTCAATACTAACTTATATAAGTAACAAAATTTAGGATTATTTTTTATGCTGGTAAATAAAGATTATACCGTGGCCATGAGTTGGAAACTCCCTTCCATCCCGCTGCAACGCGGAAAATTGCTGGTAGGTGGTGCAATTACATAAATAATTCCTTCTCCGGGAAGTCTCTGATCAAGCCGCTTTAATTAGCTGAGGCACGATTGTCCACATTACCAAGGTAGGCGATAAGTTAAGTTTTCCCATTCAATCGGTTACTACTTCGATATAGGACTGAGTTCATTGCTCGGTTCTATTCCCATCCGTTGATTATGAGAGATCCCGTTGAGAATGCAGTGGTTTACGCAGGAGAAGAGGAAAACTATCTATTAATAAGTGAGGCGCTCATGTAAAGGTCTTTGAAAGCATGCATTTCTCTGAAATTTTTCTTCGTGGATATTCGAGGGATATTTTTGATATTGTCTAAGAGGGTAAATATCTGGCTTATTATGATAAGACCCTTCCAGTTATTTTTTATGGATGATTGCATCATTTATTTCTACTACTTCACTTCTATCCTCTAGGTGGTGGGATCGACGCTGCGCAAGCCAATGTGTGAAGTTAGTTCATGTATTAAATACGATTGATGAAAAGTTACGTTGCTCCCATTCATGAGTAGTTGTTAGTATATATGGTGTGATTTTATGTGCTGTTTTAAGTCTTCTGAAGTCCTTATTAATTTTTGAAGCATGCTCTGAAATTTAGTTTTGGACTAGTGATGAGGCATCATATTCGAAAAGTTGCGATTTCGGAATTTTTCCCACAAATCAATGTAAAAGGTCTCAACGAAAAGATGTCAAAAGGTATCATTTAAACGAAGGCGAATAGGTAATTTTATTTCAACACTAATACAAATATTATACGATATCGTGCGATTGCGAACATGATATTAGTTTTTCTTGAGAATGACATGTATTTCTACACCATTAATCTATAAATTTCATTGTTAGTCTTTAGTTGCCTCGAGAGTGTGAATGAAATCTTGTATTTTCGGTTTTATTATCTGGGAAAACCAACACGGGAAGATCCTGTTTTATCGTCGTCATTTTATATAGTGCACAAAGAGTATGTATTCAGAAAGTTTTATCAAAATAATACATGCTTGACATCTATATCCAACCTCCTTGACGTCATTTCAACAAATAAATTCACGTTGTAGGTTTGACAATTCCTAAAATCTAATACACTAAGAGATCTTCATTGGTCTTTAAATATGCTTTCGTTGCCCAGTACCGCGGTACCTTGCGGGGTTTATTTATTATTTCTGATTGAAAATCAGCACGGACAGTTGTTTATCTATTAGGTCGTTTTATTAGTTTCTTTTAAGTTTCATAACCATATTTTCCAATCTTCAAAGCCAAAATCTAACATTGGAAATTTTCATGACGTTCATGTATTTGGATGGTGAGTTTCCAGCCGTGCCTCTGGCTCTCGTTTAACTGCTGAATTGGAGGTTTTGTCTTCATTTACATGGATTTTTTTCATTGTTACGGTCTATTACACAGCATAGTGGGAAAAGAAACCGCTATTATATTTCTCCCAACTCTTATCCCGGGTATTCTCTTAGTTGTTCACCGTTTCACATATTGTGCTTCAAACTCATTCCAGTAATCCTTGCGCAAGGTCGATGTTTATCGATCTTCTCTCTCGACATTGTCGAGCCTTTAAATGACATCCACTCAAATAAAAGTGCTTCCAGCATTCTTCGCCTCAAGGCTGGCCCATGAAAAACCTAAAAAGATGTGCGACCCTAAGATTGTGAGATGGCCCCAAAGTCACCGAGCCTTATCTCTCTGCCAATCTAAACGAAATCACGCCATCGAGGATCGTCAGGATGTTCAAAAGAGCGATTATCCATTCCGGAGGCAACCGGCACAGCACAAGGCTAGCTGGGATGAAACATCATAATTAAGTTAATTGAGAAGTAAACCCCTTGAGTTACCTTCTTTTTAATCCTGGAAAGTACATTTTTACGTTTATCAGATGATATTGGGAATGAAATTGTGTATTGAATTTTCCTCGACCATTGTTTGAGCATACATATGCTAAAAATAGCTCAGCTCGCGAGTGGACATTAGTGGTGGAAAAGTGGACCCGTGATGAAAGTGGAGGCCATCAGAGGGGGGTAAGGTTCTTTGCTAGTGCTTGTGAGAATATCCGGGTTTCAGAATACCTGGTATTCCAAATGCCTTGTACTCAAGTCTTTTGATACCCATCAGCCTGAGATTTCAAAAAGCCGGGTCTCGGTAATTCGACCTGTCCTATTGCTTAAAACGTTAATATAACATTAATCTGGTTGACTTCTTGTTACATTTTACAGCTATGATTCTTTTTAGGCCATAGCTTTACCGTATTCAACATACATTTTTGTTGATTGTTTGAAAGTCTATCAGCGAAACAGAGTCAGTTTGATTCTATGGAATTGAAAGCATTGATCAAATTTCGTACGTCAAGCACTGACCCGAAAATTGGATACATTTTCTGGTATGAAATTCCTTGGGAAAAGGTTTTTCGTCCTCTCACGGCATGCTCTCACCCGTCTCAAAAGGAATACAGGCCACAATATTCACAAAGATAAGGTCACTAATATAAAGTTCAGTTTTTCCTCAGTGCGTAAAAATGGGCCTCAAATGAAAAGTTATAAATTTGAGGAAATTGAGACTCGCAAGTATCATTTTGTCATCTTCTTCTGCCATAGCGTGTTGAGAAATACATTTTCATATTCTCACATTATATTCCTAAGTAAGGAATAATAATAACCTTAACCAGAAATAGTATGGCAGTAAAGAAACAATAATTAGTCGGAAACCTACGTGATTTCAAAACAGTCGATAGGTAAAATGTTTGATGAGAATATATGAGGCTTAATCTCTTAAGGAATGGAAGTGGAAAAATCAACTTCTAATTTTTTTGCCTGACAATATTGTGTTTCTCAAACGAAAATTTCGGGATTTTAACGCTTTCCTGTGCTAAGATTCCGGTGTAAGGGTCTGAGTGATTAGATTTCAAAACAGGTGGTTGTGTAGGGATATAAAAATCCAATATAATAGGATATGGTTTAAATGAAGTATGGCCTTGTTCATCAAATGTGATGTCATTCTTAACTTTCGAGAAACTTTCACTGCAAAATGAAAATTGTAACTGTTTCCGACAGGTTAAAGAATGGCATATACGTACCTAATGAGAATATTCTATATTTTAAAATTAAATAAACAATGAATCACAATTATCAACCTAAAGGTTGCTTTGATTGATTCCGTCTGATACTGTATTCAATGTCATATGAAATCCACTCATCAGAGTATGGGGGCCAGCTCATTTCCCTGAACCTCCTGTGGCTTCCCGAAAATTTTCGCTGCTTGGGTAAAACAGGTTTTCCAGAGGCATCCTTGGGAATAGAACTTGAGCCCTCCGATCCGTAGTCCAGAGCTCTACCCACTCGACTCGCACGTACCGCAAACATGACATAACTAATGGAAAAAATTCTGTAAAACTATATCAATTTCTGAATCTTTATTTTTCATTACCCGTGTCCGTGTTTAACAATAGCTCTTTTGTAAATGTATACTAACTAGTCTTGATTTTATTTACTCCCTGAAACACCCTTTTTCAAGGGATGTTAACAGAAATAAGTGGTTTTGCGTGTTTTAGATTTTCCGTGCATTGTTACCCATCCTCGTAGATTTCCGAAAAATATCTCGGCAAAATGAATACTCCTTGCTCAATTAATGTTTTCTTCTTCAGATCCTTACTCTTTCATGCCATTCAAAACGTCTGTTCCCTTCTATGAATTTCTTCTCACCTTCCTCTCTTTCTTTAAATTTTATACATTTGCAATAACCCATAAACTCTATAATAGCTTAAAAGGTTTCTCCTGGAATTTCTCTCAGAAAATTCCTCCTTTTCCCTAATGTATGTGAACATTATTTCTTTGTTTTCCTCCTCAGTGAATATTTTCTTCTCTTCGTTCCCTTCTCTCACGCTCCCATGTTATCACCTTGCCTTGCGTAATTTGCATCATGATTTCTAATAGTACTATATTTCAATTCATCAGTGATCTTCTCTTATATGGGGGAAACCATAAATTAGGGTTTTAAGAATGACAGTCGCCCCAGTCATGAAGGTGTACACCATAATCTTGTGTCAGAAACCTTGAAAATGCTAGGATAATGATTGTTTTAATGAAATTCCATGTATAGATAGTCGTCAGTAAGTTTTACACCACCAATTATGCCTTTAAACTCGTACTAGTTCCTTATCCTCTCTGGCGTATGGTTGAGCACAAACGCATCCACAAAGTAAAAGAAATTCTGAACAGGTAAATATGAAAATTTTTAAATTGAAATTTGAACTAATGGATTTAATGCAATTTGTTTTGGCAAATATTGTCCACACATAACAGTTGCTTAAGTTTCCCGCTGATTTTTTATATTCCAGAAAACTTTAATCAATGGAATAATATTTTTGCTTATATCCGCTGTGCCGACTAATGGAGCTAAATTCATTACTAGTATGCGATAGTGTGGTGAATACATAAAGCATTCCATACTATCGACGGAAAATTACAATAATTATTCCGATAGCATTGCCATAAAAAGGATTAAGGTTGTAAGTTGTAACATGATACTTTAAACTGGCGTTTTTTCATGACTAAATAATCGCCATTTCCTTGTGCACACCGTAGAGTTAAGCTCTCCGGAGGCTAACTCAACCCTTTACTTCATTCGCCATGTTTTCCTGTCCATCGATCGAATGGCAAAAGGAAAGAGGAGAAAATGACGTTATTTCCGGATTATGAGCGCCTTTGCGTGACCGTGGAGTCAAAAAAAGTATTAATGTGTATGTTTTTTTCATCTCGGGGTGTAAGGGGTGTAGAACGAAGGAAAAGAAGTTTCAAGTTCAACTATCAAAATTAAACTAGCTTCCATTAGAGTAATTAACGGCCGTGTGTGCAAGCAGATCAAATATTCAAAACCTTTGATATTATCACTCGTCTTTCGGTGACGTCATTTTTGGTAAGCTTCCACTTAAATGAATTGTATAGTTAACGGATATTGTTTAAATTTATCGCTCATATCATCCTCCCGGAGGAAAATGTTCTTCCTTTCATGCGTCGGTACTCAGCCTTGGTGACGTAGGGATCAGTTAATGAGAGTATAAGCCTCTTTGATAATACCATAGGCTGCCGATATACCGGTACTATATATATTTTTTAACCTTTCTTCCGTGTAACCAAGGAAACTGGATATAGGGTATTTTGAATGGCCATGGAGCGCTGAAGACTTCGATAGAGGGGAGTATGCTGAGCAAGTGAGGTAGGGGGAGAAAAAATAGGCATTTTGGACGAAATGAAGGAAGGCAAAAAATACGCGGAATTGAATTAGTGTTCTCTGTTGTGCCGGGTATCACGTTGCGTCATTTTAGGCGAGGATTGAAAATGTAGCAGCAGTTAGTGTGGATATCCATCTACAACCTTTCTTAGTTGGCAGGTTGCCATTAATAATAATGCGTAGTAATAATAATAAACTAGTTAGTGGTTAGTTTTGAATGATCCCTGAAAACTATGCGCTTACATGGCAAATAATGTATGCTCCACATAAAAAAATCAAACGCAAGGAATTTATTTCTTGGGTTTCCCGTGTTTTCAACCCTATATTGAAAAAAAAATGTATTTAAAGGCAATTATCGCTCTTAATATGACCCTTAATATTCATCTACCTCTCTATTAATTTTCCTCTTCTATTTTTTTCTCAAATTCTTTTTTCAGTTATTATTACTGCAAATTAAATTGCAAAACAACTATGTATATTGTCGCCATCATTGTTAATCTATCTAATAGAGGTAGGTTTTGAGTATCCTCTCAAATCCTTTATCTTTAGTTTTTCTGTGTGAGGGGAGAACTCTCCCTTTATTGAATGCCTGGAAAAGTCTCACGATTCCGGTTTTTTTCCTGGTAATACGAAAATCGCACTCCTGGGATTTTTATATCGATTATTCCGAAGGCATTTAATTCAGGATTTGAACTCCAGACCTTCCCATTGGAATTAGAAAAATCTGCACTACATGCGCTAACCACAATATCTGTCCTTATAGAAATGCAATTCTCGTTGAATTATTCGTAAAAAACCTTTTCATAGCCCTAACTCACTTCTCTGCGTTATTTCGTTCTTCAGTTCTTTATTCATTTGAAATTGTTTTCGAAAATGTGAAGGTTATAAGCTCACTGAGACCCCTCGTTAAGTGCTTGATTACCCTCGCATGTAAGTGTCTGCTTTTTATTTGTTTGTATTTTGTAATATTTTATTTCCGCGGAAGTAAATTCTACGTTTTAAATTATTCATAGCGCTCAGGAAACTCGAAAAATGAGCGAAAACACAACGAATCCATCGGAAGCAAGTAGTCCAAAACTTTTAAGTTTTATATAGGCTGATTTCTAAATGCAGGTGCCTGAAGTATTAGTTCATTTTCTAAAAAAGAACAATAAGTTCACTGTTTACAATCCGGACTGCTTTACTCAAGTGGGCGTCAAAACTGCATGTTAAACTCGCCCGTTAACTCTGCGAGTCTTGAAAACTTTTGTTATTAAACGGTAAGCATCCATGGTAAAAAAATCGCTGGTTTTCACTAAAAAACATTTTGATTTCCAACTTGGTTTCGTTGTTGTACCTACATCATTCTAAAGTTTAATATTTCGCTAACGCGGTTAACATTTTGCCACTGAAAAATCAGGGGCCCATTTCTCAAAGGTTTATGGCAGTTTACAAATCCTCTGAAAGCAGTCTTAAAGGTTACTTAAAAGGTATTACTTTCTCGATGATTTCCGTTGAAATGGAGACAAGTCATTGGAGAAAGTGGGGTTTATAGTTTCGCGTTGGGTATCCAAGTACTCTAAATGATATCTAGCATGCCAATTCATTCCATTTATTTAATAGAAAGTTGATATTTTGTTGTCCACACAAGATGTGGAAGCCTTATGGGAGGATGATATAGAACCGTGTTTGATGTGTGACTTTCAGCGTTATGTGTTCTCGACATTTCTGTACTCTAGTTTGGATTCAATAATTTCGCAGTTCAGAACCGTATTGGTGGTATTTTCTGATTATTAACAATTAAAAATTCTTGCTAAATGCATGCACCCATTAACCAGTATGTCACATTATTCTGCTGCAACAATGGTCTGTAGCCTTAAGAAATCTCGACAAGTGTCACGCATATTATTTATCAATATTGCCCTCCCTATTCCTTTGCATTCTCTGGGTCAAGTCAATTTGAGAAATTAGTCATGTTTATTTTTTTACTTGATTCACAAGTGTTCCCCGAAAGAATACTGAAGTGATCCACAGTTCATTGTACTTTTCGATTAACAGGGAATTTGTTGATCTATAGGTAATGTTTTCTCCGATTTATAATTTGAAAAGCCGGGTGACTGAGCAACTCATTTCCCAAACCTATTCATTTGTTTTGTTTATTCGTTGCCTCCAAAGGAAAAATAAATTTCTCTCTCGGTGCGCTCATCGAAATTTTACCCGCCTGGGTTTTAGTGATTGATTAATATTCACTTGCGCAAGTTCCCAATTTCAAAACAGCGGTGTCCTTTTACGCCTCACTGAGGGGGGGGGGTACAGGGAAAAAATCGGTTTTCCAGCCGATTTGGCCTTTTGTTCGCTCGCACCCGTAAAAATAGGTAGCATTATTTGACGATCACCCCTCCACAATCCCCTCTGTGGCCCCCACCATCTCGTTGTTTTTGCTCATGTAATCGCATGATGGCATTTCGGGTCCTTGGCCCGCTTTCTCCCAGCCATTGCAGCGGGGCGGAGGAAGAGCGGGGCCAGGAGTGTGTATTGTTGACTTCGGTCTCCACGTCGAGGGGCACCCACTTCCTTCTCCTTCCCACCCTTCTCCGAGACGATGCGTTCTCAACCCTCTCGATTTCCTCATCCGACCCCTTCCCTTCTTCCTAATTCGTGACCCTGCGGCCTCGGCTTTGTGCCAATGTGATTGTATTACATGGCTTCCGAATTTGCCGTGTCCTTCGCTGTTGGTTTTCGGAAGTCCCAAGGGAATTCCGCAAGTCCCACTGTGACCACTTGATGAGAGAGGCAGAGGTCGAACCTTTTGCTCCGCACCCGACGCACGATTTATCTTTCGAACCACTCCTTTTACTATTTGTCGTCCCTTGATAACGAATAATTTCGACCCGGTTAGTCTGTTGAGCAACACATTGGCCGGCTATTATGAAGGTCACAGTTTTAAGTCGCATGAAGAGTGTGGTCACCTTTAATCCTTTCACTGCCTAACACCGATTTTGTCAAAAAATAGAAAAATAATAACTGAATACTAAAATCTTACATGTTTTCTAAAATATGAAGTTGGTACCAAATATTTTCATTGGGAAAAAATATGGGTCTCCCAATGACTTATGTTTGCTTATTCATTACCATAGTTAGCCTGCCAGTTAAAGGTAGGTTTTGGATTGTCTTACACAATGTTAGATACCATATTGTGAGCTCTCTATTATTTTTTCATCGGGTCCTCATACTTCTACCTCTCCACGTTAGCCGTCCAATGACTAATGGATAATTGTTTCATGGAGCAATGTAACTAAAGTCATTACTGCGCATTTCAATTCTACTGTGATGAGGATTTTCATTATTTAATCACTCTAAGTCAAAAATACGTAACATTAATTACGATGAGTTATTTATCTCTCTTGGATCCTTTTTTAGTAGTAAACTAATGTTTAACGCAGGTTTTGGATAGACAAAGGAACACAGGAAAGACAAATGAACTATCGCTATATTTCAATCCCACCTAAGGAGTCACAACCAGACGCTCTCCACTACAAATAAACCTTTCTTCATCCCCGCATACTTACTACCTCCCTTCATATCGTCTAACATGTCAATTCTTTGTCCTACCTCTATCATTCTCCTTTTAATAGTTTCAGGTTTTACATTATAAAAAACCATAAACACAGTAATCAACCCGAAGGTCTGTTTGGTAGGTGATGCTAGAGTTCACCCAGTACTAAGCCCGATGACGTGTGAAATTCACACATCAGGGTAGGGGGGCCAGTTCCTTTCCCTGTTTCGGTTATGGTTTCCCGGGAAGATCTGGTACCCGAAAAATCACATATAGTAGCTTGGGTAGAGCTGCAGGTGCCCAGAGTGCCTTTCCCGGGAATCGATCCCGGGACCCTCCGGTCAGCAGTCCAACGCTCTACCCCCTGGACTACCACGACCCATATTTTAATTTACATGACCAATTAATTTGTATCCTAGAAAGTTCATGGAAATCTGGAAAGATCTTCGGTTAGAGCTTTTATCATTTGGTGAATTATAGTTTTTTCCTCATCCTCGGATATATGTTTCTTTTTCATGTATTTCAGTGGGATATCTATATTGTTTCTATCAGTCAACATTTTTCTTTAAATACATGGCGGGAGCAATATCATTAATACTAGAAAAATATCTTGACATAGGTACTCATAACCTCGATGGGATCAAAACTTTGATAATTTGACCTTCAGTTTGCGGACTAAAAAAACCTGTGTTGGTAGGACATTAGAATTTTTTATTTGTCAAGAGTCTTAAATTTATCGACCAATCAAAGCTCCTTGCTGATGACTTGCATGGTTTAACGTCCATTTCGAACTCGGACTGTTATTGGACGCAAAAGTCCAAGTAAGATAGAGGAAGTACTCTAGCTCACCCGGAGGAAATGTCTGCCACAGTAATAAATTAACCTTTTGCGGTCGAATGTCTGCGAAGGAAATTCGCAATTCCCGCAGCTTTTATGTTGCCAGTTTCTATACCCTACAGCATAACTTTGATTTTTATTTTCTTTCATTGACGTTCCCTATCCTTTCTGACAAGGATCCTAAAGTGAAATAGATTTTCACCCCTTATGCGTTCCTCCAGTGCGACTTAAAATTAGATCTTGTGTTAGTAAGTTTCCTCACCTTGAATGATGAAATGGAATCAGGCAAGGTTAAAACTAAAATGATATAAGATAATGCTTGCCAAATTTTCTATACTAACTTGCCACGTTAGCCATCTGCGCATTTGAGTAACTGAAGCCTTATGAGAAGGCGTGATGATTACGATTACCACAGATAATTAAGAATTCGAACAGCTCATCTCCGGGGTTTTTCGAACTAAATTTTTACCCCTATTGTTTCACCTAAACATACAGATCATACCCATCAAAAAGTTTAAGATGAATGCGTCGGATATTAAGGACTTATCCTCCTCTCCAATCATTCAAGGGAAACACAATACAAGCTTATTCGGATCGCCTGGGGATCGGGATTGGTTTGGTGGCTATCGCACTGGCTTCTCACCCAGAGGGCTCGGGTTCAAATCCCGGCGGTGAATATTTTTCAGAGGTATCTCGATCCCTACTTGAGGTGCTTTCTGGAGAGCACTTTGAGTGAGTACGCCGTCCGTCGGATGGTACGTTAAGCTGCAGACCCCTTGGCGCCTTTCGTAAAGAGTAGGCTAATGCCGACGCCGGGATTCTCTCCGCCCTTCATCCTTTCCTGTCCATCCCCTATGGCGCAAATGACCTCAGCAGTCGGTCGCCTCCCCTAAATACTACTACTACTCGCTTCGCCCATAAATAAAATTGACATAGGTAGATGGTAGACAAATAATATGAAAAGATAAATGAATATTGTACCGACGAAACATTAATTTGATTAAATGAGGAAAATAGGTCAATTTATTAAGATACCTAGAAGAACGCCTCCTTGAAGAATTTATATAAATTTCTGCGTATATGTGTCTTAACTTGTTGCGAGAAGAAAGCAGTCATTTTTGAACAACTAGGAGCCTCCTTAAGTATGGCAATAAAATAACAGCTTAATTATGCAAAAGTCTGAGTTATTCTAAATGAGAGCAAAATTGTTTAACTCAAACTCTTCTGTACCTAAAAATCAGGGAAATGTACTCTGGAACTGGGAGATATAACGAATGGTTCGTACAAATCGTGACGATGACAGAGCCAGCATTAAATACCTTATACATTCATGGTGAATTAAAATCGCCATTTTTCTTTTCCTTGTACAAACATTTCAAAAATCCAATTTGCAATTTCCTTTGAAATGATATATCCTCTACCCGAAATGTTTCAATAGTCACATAGTACTCGTGATGTCCCACAGTTGACAGCTATTGTCCGTGCCACCGTTGTCAAATGTCGAGTCGATTGGTCGTAATTCATGATATTTTATTATTATTGGTTCAATCTAATTTATTAATTTTTTGTTATAACTTTATTTTTAATTTTTGATTGCTTTAGCTGTACCTTGCCACATGGCTCCTGGCCAAATTGCATTGTAATAAATAAATTAAATAAATAGTTTGCCGCGTTTGGCTGAGTTTGCCTCACAATACCATTCTTTGAAGCCTTGGCTAAAACAGCGCTAAATACCTTAAATCTCATACTAAATATTACGATAATTTGTTCATTAGCGGTGCATATTTTCTACCTCCCTTAATTTCATCCATAATACCTATTCTTTTCCTCCCTCTATCTTCTTTTCTCAGCATTCTACTCCATAATACCGTCCTAAGCACCTCTGCCTCTCATTATCTCCCGCATTTACCTTCTTCGAATTATTCCCAACAGTCGTCTCTCTCTTCCTCACAACCTCGCTTAAAACTTCATCGTTTGTTTTCCTTTCTCTCCTTGTTATTTTTTTCAATTCTTCTGAACAACTCGCATCTGAAAGGCATAAGTTATACCATAGGCACCATTTAAATATGAATGAAAATATGTTTGAATTTATATCTTTAAAAATGTAGTATTTGAAGTTCTTCGGATAGCCATATAAAATCTAGTGCTCTTTTTTCCTTTGCATTGCCTTGCAGATTGGACGTGGTCATTATTAAAGCCAGTCCGACGCTCCTTTCTCTTTGGGATGATTTTGTTCGCCCTCATGAGCAATGAACGCAGCAGGAGCGCATGAGGGTTCAGAAGGGTGAGAGGGATTACATAACGGGCTCCACTCTTTCTGTTGCACATGCATTCACGCCCCGGTGAATCATGCGACGATTTTTCCTTTCTACGGTGGAAGGAACTCCATTAATGGGCGTAGAAATAAATGCTCGCTGCTAAGGGGACCTGATGGTTAATCTGCGTTCCTTTGTGGGTGTCATGTATCATCCAGAGTTTCATCGCAAAAGCTCCTCGTTGAAAACTCTCGGTAGGTTAGCATGCACATACTGATCCGACCTACGATCTTGTTTGTTTGCACTATCTGCGTATAAAGTGAAAAGTGCGATAACACGTGATACGTATATGATATTTTGGGCAAACATAAAGGGTGATAAACTCATGGGTGTGAGGTGTGGTAACTGACGGAAAGGAATGCATAGGTGTTTATGCTACAGAGATGCAATTATAGAAGTAGACGAAATAAAAGGATTCGTGAAATGATGTGTGTCTCGCATTTGATACGTCTTCATCTACACAATTTGATATCGGATAAGATACGAACCGAATTTAAATGGTGTGGCTACGTCCAGTGCATTACAGAAGAAAGATTTCAGGAGCAAGTACCTCATTAGCAACCTGTAGAACAAAAGAAAAGAGGCCGACCCAACTACCGCTGGTGTGGGGGAGTCAACTGAGTAATGCCGGAATGGTATATCGAAGGGTAACAACGGATGAAGAAAGCCTGATATTGATAATCTGAAGACGGTATATTAAGAATGGACAATGGTATTTTGTCCATTAAAGCAAATGTAACCGTGAGATATTGATGGGTATATTCGTGCTATATATGTGGTAGGACAATAACGATGAACACACGAAAAAATGGAAGCGAATAATATATAAACCAGGGGTGCTTTGAGAATCAAAAACCATTGTACTTTTTCTGCAAATCTCATTATCCACTGATCATGGTTTAAGCGTATCAACGACCGGCATGCTAGGACAACATGCTCGAGGACAACATGCCTTGAGAAAATACAAGATACTCGTAAAGGTGGGGAAGGATAAAATGGTCCGTTTCTTGATGGAGGAACATGTAGCGCGATAATTAGGGCATGACATAACGCCACAAAAAATCGAAAATCGAATATTCTTAACCCGCGGGAATTCAAAATTCGCGATACTTTTTTAACAATATGTATACAGTTCTAGCTTTTGAATTTCGCGCTTACATTGGTAACTTTCGTATTTCAGCAGTGACCAAACGTTGGTCAAATAATTTACTTTGAAAATGGCATCAAGTTTGGATTTTATATTTCATTCCTTTTATGTAAAAGTGTACTTTGATATAAATGTGTTGTGTAATTATCATGCAAGACGATTTACTTTGAATAGCTCATGGCTGTGGTATACATTTTGCTTGTTCCTTAAGTATGTGTACCTTTCCTGTTAATCCTCATCGTATTTCGGATTAATTCCTATTGTACGTAACGCATCCGTTTGAAAGTACCTTTTTCTTGACCTTCGGCTAATTGATTTCAGAGAGAATAAATATTGTTCGAGTTATCTTCATAAAGGAACCAGGGGTGCTTTGAGAATCAAAAACCATTGTACTTTTTCTGCAAATCTCATTATCCACTGATCATGGTTTAAGCGTATCAACGACCGGCATGCTAGGACAACATGCTCGAGGACAACATGCCTTGAGAAAATACAAGATACTCGTAAAGGTGGGGAAGGATAAAATGGTCCGTTTCTTGATGGAGGAACATGTAGCGCGATAATTAGGGCATGACATAACGCCACAAAAAATCGAAAATCGAATATTCTTAACCCGCGGGAATTCAAAATTCGCGATACTTTTTTAACAATATGTATACAGTTCTAGCTTTTGAATTTCGCGCTTACATTGGTAACTTTCGTATTTCAGCAGTGACCAAACGTTGGTCAAATAATTTACTTTGAAAATGGCATCAAGTTTGGATTTTATATTTCATTCCTTTTATGTAAAAGTGTACTTTGATATAAATGTGTTGTGTAATTATCATGCAAGACGATTTACTTTGAATAGCTCATGGCTGTGGTATACATTTTGCTTGTTCCTTAAGTATGTGTACCTTTCCTGTTAATCCTCATCGTATTTCGGATTAATTCCTATTGTACGTAACGCATCCGTTTGAAAGTACCTTTTTCTTGACCTTCGGCTAATTGATTTCAGAGAGAATAAATATTGTTCGAGTTATCTTCATAAAGGCTTGTGATTGTCTTTATCCGTGGCATTCCGGTGAATTCCCTCAATTACTCCACCTAGTTTGATGTGTCTTGTTTTCAGTTGATCTAAATGGGAACACGGACTTGCAGGCATCCCGTCATTACCAATTCAACCCCTTTCGACTTCGAGAGAAAGAGCAGTTCGATAAATTAACATTGTGAATGGTCCGTCAGAATTTTCTCGATGGCTCACCTGGGCTCCGAACCCCATCGAAATGGAAAGTAATCAGATTGATTTCGCTAAAAAAGTTTTCAATTTCACTTACTCTCATTTTCGAAACCATTCTCTACTAGTTTCTAATTGTTTTCTGCGTGTCTCTCTGGAATGAAATCGAATGCTATTGAAAGTGAATCATTTCGAAAACGAGCGCTATCAAACATTTATTTGTGCTCTGCGAATAATTATAGCGCGGTGAGTGATGAGAATTTAATCCTCGATTAGATGCTCGGATCAATAAGCTCGACGAGATGAATGCTCTTGCTAAATGAATAATTCCATTTCCGTTAGGGTCGATGGCCTTGATGAAAACACTCATGTTTTGAGGAGCTATTGCTTCCCGAATTATGGTACTTACACCCATCCGTGGTTGCGCCGTTGAAACTTACCCAATGATAATTGTTTCTTGATTCAAACTCCGGATGATGACTTTGGTGAAAACCCAGTTGAAATCCACTTGCTGAGATTTTATTCATATCAAGTAACTGCGGATGACACAAGAATAGGAGCTCGGCCACCTATGTAGTTGAATGCCTTCCACGCGCTAGTGTTTATTATTTCGAGGTGAGCTGATCAAATATTTCGCCTTTTACGTTCTACGCATCACTACTCAAAACTAACACTGGCAGTATTGTTTGTAGTCGGAAAATCCTTCCCGCCATCCTCGAGATTTTTTTTTTCGCTTTCCTCTTCCCGAATCTTGAGAAAATTTGGTCGGGAAATCGGGAAAATCGACTTCTTGAATCTAGCAATACTCACAATAGGAAATAAACGTACTCCTCATGAGGTATCTCTTAGACATATTTCCTATTTATCTCTATCTGAAGTTATAATGTTACACGCCACCAGAATGCGTGACACCAGAATCAGATGTCACATGACCAGCTGATTTTAAACCTTGTATATCGAGCACATTTGATCATTGAGAACCCCTATGTCTAGGCACCACATAAAGATTGCGCCGGGGCCAGGAACCGATTGCCCCACCTAGTCTACGACTTATCTGTTTATTAGCATTTACTGCTGCAGTCATTATTACAGATGATTAGCGAAAATTAAATAAAGGGGATAATTTCGAGAATTTCGGGAAAAACGATTTCCCGTTCTCGATTTCCGAAGGTTACAAAATGCCGGGAGTTTGGAAACCTTAATTGGGAGTGATTACTCTGGCTTTTTGTGGTTGATTCTACACTTACGTATTCCGTAGTTTAGGTTATCCAGATTAATTATGAGACTGACTTCCGCACTCATAGTTTGAAATTTTCATTTTCTCTTGCTCCAAGTTCAAGATGCCGTGACTGTAAGGCAGTACCTTATCATTATTAGTGACCTATAAATGCTTTTTACTAGATTCTGCTTTATGAACGGGGTCATAAAATACTTAATTAACTCCCTAAAGTCATGTGCGTCTCCATCCGCACGTTTCTCATCAAGCCGCCACGGGGGCGTGTGACAGGGATTGTGAGGTCATGTGGGCAAATTACGACTCGATAAGAATTTTAAACTCAACTCCGGATCGGACTCAGATCCGGAGCGGAGTTTTAAAAAATTAATTAGGCTATATTTCATTTTTAAGTAGTTGAAATTTACTGAAAGAACCCAGGTGTAAATAAAAATTAATAACTTTTGAAAATTTCTGATGAGGTTCGAGATGAAAACATCTTAGTATGCCCTACTTCAATTATTTCGATTAAACAACTCACATTTCGACGCTTGGGCTGTCATTTTCATGGCTGCTTTACTATGACAGTGCGTGGGTCGGTCAGTAAAAAATGTTTCGTGTATGAAGATATTTCCATAAAAAAATGTAGGTAAAAATTTTTTTGTATTACAATATATTGCACCGATTATTTTAAACGCAGGGTGCGAGATAGGATCTCTTACACCTGTTTTGGCGACCGGCAGTTTTCATTCACGTTCATTTTAGATTTAGCTTCCGAGGCAGTATAGGTTTTCAGTTACGCCTTATTAAAATCTATTGTACCTGTATATTGAATTCGTAAGGTTGGTTTTTCTAGTAGCTTACTGTCCCCCGCCCTGTACCCACGGGGATGCTGGATGGATATGGAATAGATTCAGATAAACATTAGTTTAAACTAAAGCGTTAAGGTTACTGGTAACTTTTACATTTTAGCCTCATTAGCTGAGAAGAGTTATCTCGTCTGGCGGGAGTATTTTTCTTAGAAACATGTTTTCCAGGAGTGTCAGTCCTGCGTTTTATCGTGACGAACTATTTCTCTAAGGGAAATGTTATGCCCTCCAGTTGTCTTCCTAATGGCAACAATCGGTTATGTGGAAATATTTTGTAAAATTTATAGCCATTTCATTACTGGAACCGAGCTCTATCGAGAGGGCTATATCAACGATTCTAGTCCGCACCAGTGCTAGCGATTCGAAGCTGGTTCTTGATAAAGGTCCCTGCTCACAACCCTTCCATTCCAGAGCTGAAGTTGTCATTATTATGCCGGAGTCAAAAAAAAAGAAAAAATAAAGTTTTCCTGTATTCAGAGAGAGAAAAGAGGATCATACAGGCTGATCAGTTCTCCGTGGAAATCAGCTGGCTTTGTATAATTAAGTTGAAAATCTGCAGATAACACCCAATGACCACTTCAGTTTCAAAATGGGTATTGTACATAGAGCTTTACCAGTGTGAAAAAACCTGGGTTTTACAATCAGGTGAGCCAAAAACTCAGTCAAGCAGCAGAAACAATATATAGAAAAAGAAAGCCATAGGCATTTTGGATGGAGTTTAGGGAAGTAAGGAGTGTGCAGAGCTAAATAATGAGTTATTGCGATTTTTAGTATGCTGTCTATGCATATTTTTTGCCATGTTAATTTAGGCTTAAGTGCTTAGTAGTGTATAGTCGCTGTGTCCATCAAAAACTACTCCAGTAGACTAGTGCAAATAATAATAACCTTAGTGCATGTATACTTAAATATGGCTCATTTATTTGAAGGCCCTACACTTCCAAGTTCAAAAATATGATTTAAAATGTTCAAAGGAAATTTTAAAAATTTCCTTTGAACATTTTTGAAAAAAAAGGCACTTATTCCAAATTCCATGAAACTGCATGATATGCCGTGACGGTAACTTTATGAGGGAGTCATCCGCTAAATGTACATTACAATTTCATAGTATAAATCATTTTTCTTGCGAGAAATAGGTTAGCTGGCTAAAACACTCGGCCTGGCATCGAGGGATCCGAATTAGAATTCTGGTCGAGGCGAATGACTTTCACTCTCTAAATTTGTTGAATTGTATTTTATGTACTTCTTTGACAATGGTTTAGCCAAGTTGTAGCTTGACATTCAGCCCTTTGGCTGACTGGCGAACTATAGCTTGAATAGCCTCAAATCTAATTCATTTAATGGATTCCCCACCGACTTTCACCCCAATTTCTAGCCCTTCCCATGTCTCTATTACCATTATCTTCGCATATACAGGATCCGCTATAAAAATAATTTTCATTCTGTGAAAAACATAGATTTATTGATCGTACTTGTACAAATGCTTAAAATTCTTCAAAATACTCTCCGCCTGCATCAATACAATTGCGGAGACGTGTCTACCACGCCTGGAAGGCACCCTGAAACTCCTCATCGGGAATGTCTCTTAAGAACGTGTGATATGCATACTTTTGGATGTTTTCCACGGTCTCCAAATGCTTTCCTTTCAGCTTTCTCTTCAGTTGGGGAAACAAAAAAGTCGCGCGGGGCCAAGTCGGGACTTTGAGGGGGCTGGGGAACCACCGGGTGCTCCGGATCAGGAAGTTGGTAAATATGAGGGACGTGTGGCTGGGAGCATGTGGCGTGTGCCTGGGCCTTCCATCGCACCGTGTGACAAAGTCGAAAAACACTTCACGCGGAGGCACGCTTTTCCGGTCGGACTGCTCGGAGCAAACTGGCGACTAGTTGCGTTGGAAGGGCGGATCCCCCAACACATTTCCCGACCGGTTTTACCGCACTGTCATGGATAGTCGCGTCACAAAATAAAATCATGCCTTTTACTTTCATATTGGACCATTTATATGGAAAAGAAGAGGTGTTTGTCAGAATTTCTGTTTCACTCCCATGTCTAACAGTGTCCATACCGACTATCCATTTTCCACTCGAACCTGAGCATTCTGAGCCATATAAAGGATGCTGATAGGTCGCCTGTCCTTCCAATCTATTCTTATCTTCTGTAAATCAATCATTAATGCTACCAATAGCTCTATCGAATGCCTTCTCAGAATCCATGAAACAAACAAATACATCCTGATTGTATTCTACGTTCTTCTTTATTAGTGACCTCATTACTGCCATGGCATTACTCGTATTTCTCCCTTTCCTGAAACCAAACTGCTTGTCTCCTAAGTAATCATTTGCCCTCCCGCCCATCATTTTGTTGATTGTTCTGGGTAACATTATAGCTATGTGCGGAATCAAAATTTTTGTCTTTAGCCCTGACATGCGGCTACCTTTACGTTTTTTGAGATGGGAGCATATGCTGATCTGATGAAATTTTCCTCCCAAAGTCCCCCCTCATATAAACTACGATTTAACTCTTAAGAACTCGTCCTTCATTGTTGGCCTAGAATAATATCAGGACGCAACTGTTAAACACAGGAAGGGATTTTTGATTTTCCTGCGGTCCGTCCGACTTGGTCAGTGAAAGTCTATTCTAAGTGACTTGACTTCCACTGACGAAGACTGACGGAACGCCGAAGCGTTTATAATCCAAAGTTAGTTTCCGTTTTGCGTATATTTTTGTGTTTCGGTAATGTATCCTGATATTATTATGGTGTATCACCACTCTCGAGTGTTTTTACTGATACATATATTCGCACACCGAAAATCGTATAGGATGGAATCACTGGTGACTTCATGATTATCCCAGAATGTGCTGGTCAGGTTAGTTGGAAATACGTAATGACATGGACGTCCTAGCTAAAAATAAAAACCTGACTCGCATAGCTTCATTTCTTTCAATAAAATAATATTAAAATCTTTATATACTCTTCATTCCGAAAAAAAGAATTCATTTAAGAGTGTTTACGAAAACTCTTGGTGTTAAGCATTAGCAATAAACCCGGAATGGCTCGCTGAAATAATATATCTAAAATGTTATTTTGACATTATCGGACTAAAAGGATCAATGCGGGAGGTGTGGTGGAGTTAAACTGGAGGAAAACAAAGTAATGAAATAATCGAAAATTGGTGAAGCTAATTCAAACGTTGAAGTAGTAGGGAATAAAACAGAGAGGTTGATATAATCCATACGTATATTTGCGCAGTATTTCCGAGGATAAGGAGATAAATAATGAGGACATTCGGAGGAGACTCATGTTAGCAAAATATGCATTTGAAAAAAGAAAATTCATGATTGTTCTTAAATTAAAGGTGTGAAAAATAGATTATTCTATACTTTTACAAGGAGCTAGATGTATAATGGTTGTAAGACCTGGTCTTTGAGACCAGAGGATGTGCCTACGTTGGAGGGTTTTTGAGATGCGCGTGTGAAGGAGCAAATAATTCGGACAGAGAGGAAGACGAACACTAAAGTTTCAAACAGGGTGAGTGAAGGGTAAGTTGCTGGGGTAAATCCTAAAAAGGCAGAAAAGTGGAAGAAAAAATGTTAGAAGGTAAAAAGTATATACCGACGGCCGTGATAGAAGGGTAAGTTTTGGGTAAGTAAGGCTTTTTAGTCTGCGGGAAGACATGCAGAAATTACTTAGCGATGAAAAAAGAAACGATGCAGGGGAAATAAGCAATTTATCACGATACTTGGAAGTAAACAGTCGTTAATAAATACCTTAATAACATCAATCGGGCTTAATGGAACTAATACATAGATGGAAAATGAAACAGCTTTTATGGATTTAGTCTGTCAGAGGTGCTTTCTTTTAGAGTAAAACGTTCAATAAATATTTAACGATTCTTATATATGTATACCTTCGGTTTGGCCTGATTTCCGCCTTTGACTTATTCCGACTTACACGTTTCGCAGTAAACTTAATACTGCAAAGTTTAAAAAAGTCAATGACCGGTCATATCATGGTTTGCAGGAATTTGGAATCCACGGCCTGCAAAAGCTCCTGAAATTTGTGAAATAAGTCAATGCCCTAATCAGCCATATCGCTTTCGAAATATTCCCCCAATGACGTGCTCAACCAGGCCCTAACCCTCCTGCCATCGTCAGAAGTTCCGCCTGTTAGAAGTCGACCTTGGTCAGCTCATTTAAGTGCATTGTATGATTCCCTATTGGGTCTTCTCGACGGTGCCATATCTTTGTCCCTTCTGCTTCATTTTCTTTCTTGCGGAGGAGGGAGAAGTTTGACGGCTTTTCTTGTTCAGCCAAGTAAAAGGTTTTGGAAGGGGGGGATCGGAAGCCACTAAATTTTTCGGAACCTAAAACTGATAAACGGCGAGGGCGATGTCCGCTGGCGCATTGTCGTAGTGGAACAATCGTCGTGACGTTTCCGCCTCACGTCTTCCCAATAAACCCTCTACGCGTGACAGCATAACTTAGTATTGCCATAGATGCAAAAAAAAGTATCTTATTTGCGATTACCTCAGTGTAAAAACAAATAATGTACTAAACATCGGTTGGTCCGACCCGTCTTTTTTTTGTCGAAATAGAAACTGGCGGGTTTCTACGGTGAAATAGGACAGCTAGTGTTTTGTTTTCGTTTATAGCCATAGGTAGCTTCAGACTCAATGCTCATAGCCAGTAAACACCATAGAGTGGAATTTAGAGTTATGTGCATGCATGAACTGGTACATACTTAGTGGTGCGTTTTTCTACGTGAAGGGCGACCGGATTACCGATATCTGTAGGTACAAACCCTTCGTTTGCCTTTGAAAATCTCATGCCAGTGCCTGCAGCATCACCGCACAATGCATCACATTAATTCGAGAATTCCCCGTGATGCTAAGTTTAAATAATTGATACAAACGTTGTACTATTTTAAAGATAAAAACAACTCTTAAAACTATGAAAACATGACCATGTAATTGCTTCCAGAAGAAAAGAACCACACAGCGAAGCACCACATGATATAGGACTTGCTATTGGAACATTCCTACAGTGAGCGATGCAATGCAAAATTTTCGTTCGCCAATTAAATTTTGAGTACATTGACATCTTGTATATCAAAATTACAAGTCGCACGGTATCCCATTTCGAAAATCGCCACTTAATTCAAAAAATCTGAATGAGATGTTAAGGATACGGTGAACTTTGATCTAGCATGTCGTCCATGTTGCTATGAGATTACCTTCATTTAGGAATATGAAATAAATACTAGTTCTACGCGCTCCATATCCTCAGCATCTCATGGTTATTTTTTATATCCTACGTTAAATGTCAACGAGAAGTCACTGGAGAGATGCGCACGGTATCTTAACGTCCAAGAGCTTCCCATCTTGTCCCAATGTAACTGCGATTCAAATTGCGTATCATTTGAAATTCGATGCTGTCAATTTATTCATTGATGCCAATACGTGGAAGCTTTTGTGATAGCCACTTAATATCGTAATGCGATGTTGAAATTCGGACATCGCACATCCTAAATACAAATATGTCGCTATTTGCACTAGTCACCATCCCCCTTCCGCCCCCTCCACCGGGTGAAGAGACCCTCTTTATGGTAATCGAGGGAGGAGGCATTTCTTTGACTGACCATATCACTCGCCGAGATTTTCGCAACATTGTCCTTAAGGTCTAATCATTTTGACGTGATACCGTCTTGAGCAAGCCAAAACTTGGTTGGGGTCCCCGGGGGAAAGGAAAAATTTTCACCAGTGGGAATGATAACTACTGAATGTCCTGGGGAAAACACATTCGTGAAATTTATGGATAGCTAATAAAAACTTAGAATTCATGAAAGGAATCCTTGGGAATCGTAATGAAAGGGTCAAGGATCTTTGTTATTTCACGTTAGTTAGACCCCACCTTGAGTACATGTATGCTGTAAGGGTATGGGATCCTCATAAAGTAGGCTTCATTTTGGAACTAGATCGAGTGCAACGTAGAGCCTCTAGGTTTGTGAAAAGTTGTAATGAACAAGGTAGCGGTGTCACGACGCTTTTGGAAGAATTAGGATGGGAGCCACTAGTTGACTGCCGGCTTAAATACAGATTAAAGGCTATAGCGGCATAAGATGGTAAAATCTGCACTCGGCTGAATTCTTATTTGGGATTTGGCACTCGAATGTAAATATTTAGGAACCCTATTGATAGGAATGAGCTCTTACGGCTAGTAATATATAATAAATGTGAAACTCCAATAGCCGTAAACAGTTTACCTTTCTAAACAAAGTAAAATTAAAATGCTGATGCTGAAGAGGGCTACTTTGTGGCCGAAATACGCGTATTCGTATTCACCTTTCTTATCCTCTCCTTTTCACCTTTACCCCCTTTTACCTACCTCATTATCCTTTTTTACCTTTTACCCCTTCTTGACTGGTGGCGCTAGCCAATTAATTTTAATTTTACTTTGTTTAGAAAGGTAAACTGTTTACGGCTATTGGAGTTTCACATTTATTATATTTAGGAACCCCTTTAGCCAAAGTTTTTAGCTCCCTAGGTGGCCCCTCGGGTCTCATATCGCAAAAAATGTGTTTTTTCGAAAATAATTTTTCCTGAGCGATCCTTAGCTTTAAAAAAACTGAAAAAATTAATGAACATACATTTTTATATCCAAAAACATTCCGATTTTTTGGTTCAAAATTGATCTCAGGAAAAATGTTTGAATTTTTCAAAGCATTTTTAGGCTATGTAGGTAATTTTTGGCAAACTTCTAAATAATTATTTTTCGTGTGTTTTTTCGTTCTTTTGAATGGCAGGGTTAGATTTGTCATTTTCTCTCCGGAACATCCTCAAAATTCGAAAAAACCCATTTTTTTTGGTGTTTTCCTCCATGTTTTTAGCATAATCTCAACTGCATGTCAATAAATAACGATTTTTGATATATTTTTTTGTTATTTCTAATAGGGGGATCAGATATTACCTATTTGAACTTTCAACAAAAAAAATATATTCATGCGTCTTAGTGAGTTCTCTGAATAAATGCTGAATGGTATACAACTGCTCTATAAAATCACTGAAATGGAGCTAGCGTAATGATTACGCAATACATTATAGTTTCCGCATGTAGTATGCACATTTTAAAACTCTTTTTACTCTAATCGGATCCGTTGAATATTTGATTTTTTTCATTCTCGTTGAGAGTTTTATTTTATCATAATTGTTGTCTCCTATATGTGGGAGACAACAATTACAATAGACAATATAACTTTAATTACGCACTAATGAACGAGCGAGAAAAACGAATTAATTTCGTAAATCACCCACATTAATACGAAATATTTGCTTATAAAAGGTAGTGCGATTTTAGACGACCCGAATGGTAATTTTTAATTTTTACTGTAAAAATAATTCTTGAGAAAAAATACGGAAGACTATGATATCATGTTTTGTTAAATAAATTATTTATAGGACTAGAACAAACTAGAACAAGGATAAGTTCAGTGCAATAGAGAAATAAAACCACATGCGTGCATAGAAGTACAATATAAAGGACTACCATACCCTGGTAGAAACGAGAACATTAAAAATAGCTAGCTAATTAGAAAATGGCTCATTACATGTCTAAGTTTTAGAGTTTACACTTTCTCATTGGAAAGTCTGTACAATAGCTATTTACCATCAAGTCATAACTGAATCAATACTTGTCTATTTTTACAAGGCCTGGGGCCACCTGGGGAGCTAAAAATTTGGCTAAAGGGGTTTCTAAATATTTACTTTCGAGTGCCCAATCCCAAATAGCCAGCCGAGTGCAGATTTTACCATCTTATTCCGCTAAAGCCTTTACTGCGTAAATTCTATGGTAAATCGATATCACCAACGTAAAATCAGGGAGATGTACTGTAGAATGGATGGATTTAAAATGTCGTTTTTTCCTCGTACCATTAGAGATCAAAATAGAAATGACCGCAACCGCGTAGGGGATAGTTGGAATTGGTAGTGTATATATTTTACGATATCCTGCATATTATTCTTTTTATTTAACAGACCCATCTTTTTAACAGTTCTACTATATGATTTGAATATACGCATCCTTTCATTGAATATAGTTGCATGCAAGTAATTCCTTTCGTGTGATTAACATTTATTGACTACATGAGCCGACTAATATTTGTGTAGAGGTAACATGATTTGGTTTTGCTTGTGGTTTTCTTCTGTTTTAAGGGTGGTGGCCCAGCATCCCCCGCCACAATCCCCCGTTGCGGCTTGCAGGGTATTTTGTTTGTAGATGATTATTTTAAATGTACTCTTACGGCATAAATCCAAACAAATTGCACGCACGCACCGCGTAAACGTTACCAGCACCGAAAACTCCTTCGGCGTTCACAAGCACACGCATTCTGAGAGAAATTGTCCATCGCTTTCTCGGCCTTTTCTTGGATATGTGAATTATTCAAGTCGAGCATTCCAAATGCTCCATTTAAAGAGGTACAGCCTGTAAGTTTGCGCTCAGTGGTCTCACCAAATATGGGTTCGTGTCTGTCGCGTGATACTAGATTTAAATTATATAAAGCCATCATCTGACCTAAATTACTCTGGTGGTAATATATTTTTACCAACGGTAAAACGGATTCACCGGAGGTTGGAAGCATTCCAGTGTAAAACTCGACGCCATTTCCTTCGGTCAAGCAAGCTTAATATCAGTCAAGAAGATAAGAAAATTCCACAAGCTACTGACTGTTGAGGAATGCATGGAGAAACTAGCAACGTTATCCAAACTTGACTTTCCACGATGCATGTACATAAGAACTCGGAAAAATGATATTTTCCATTCATTGTGTGCCAGTATTGGTAGCGTTTAACTTCCCATTTACAGCGCTACGCGGCACACAATCTTATAGCACGTACGGCATCTCTGGTCAATTGGTTGTGTTTAGCTTAGCTCACTCACTATCATATTCAATCGTTTTACCTTCTTTCAACCTTCATGCCCTCTTACCTCTACATATCTCCTTCGACCAGTTTTTGCGTTTTCGGATTTCCCACTGCAAGGTCCTCACCCCAAACATGTCTAACACTTCCTCATTTTTTCCTCTCCATTCGGCTGATTTTGTAATCCCTAACTAAACCTACACCTCAGAAAATTCACGATTTGAATGTGATTTCTATGCGCTGTTATAATCGTAGTAACGAAGCGCCAGAGGAGAGGGTTTATAGAATATTCTAACGAGGGACGAGGACGGACAGACGAGGAGGCTATCGCGTACGTAAACATCCATTTTGCAGAGAAAGACGTAACGACTATTTGGTAGGGTTAAAAAAGTTAGAGAATGGCTGGAAAAAGTGTATTGACTTAAATGGTGACTAAATTGAAAATAAAAATAAATTTGGAGAAATAATGTCTCGTTTTAATGTTAGGTCGGAAACTTTTCTGACCTCTCGTATCGTAGCTCTTGGATGTAGTCTCAATGAATTCTTGGAGCATCGCAAGACTTCCATGTTAAGTTTTTTCTCATTCGGTCCTTACCTGACCTGATACCAATGAATGATGTAATTAACGATGCATTTAGGATAATTCTAGATTTAAAGAAGCTTTTAATGGAAAGTTAGTTAATTTTTCTTACTGTGGAATTATTTGAGAGATATCTCAAAGTGGTACGCTGAACTTAAATGATGAGTTATATTCGTAAAATTGAGCTATAATCAAATCCCGGGAGGAATATTTTCTCTGAGGAACGAGTGTGCGCTTAATTATTCATAGCAAAATACCCAAGTGATGCAAATATCTGGATACCAGAACTTCGTGAAAAACACCGAAGTTGACCTTGAGGAAGGAATCTCCTCCCCGAGTGTTTGAATTTCTCACACTACAGGTCTTAACGTCAAGTAAGGTCCACCAATCTTCGATTGCTAAGGGCATAGAGGTATTTTGTGTACTAACCGGGTGGTTTTGACTTTGTTAAGTATTTCATTTTGTCAAGTAAACATGATTGAAGGTTTTGCTTAAAGTATGAGTTTCCACAAGGGTGCGCCTTAATGTCGGTGAAGTGAAAATACGTCGGTTTTTTAAGGGTATTATTAATTTACCCAAATTAAAGATTCGATAGTGTTATTATTCTGCGCCGGTTAAATGTCCATTTTTAGATTGAGGGCGGTAAAACGCAAAGATTGCAATTAAGTTAGAGGTGCGTGTATCGTCACAATGCTTTCACACCAAAGTTTATATATTTCTAGAGCCAGCATTTCACTGCATCGACTAAGTTAAGTCATATATGTTCACAGCTGAAATTGAAATTAGTTCTTCGTTTCGCAAATTACACTTCGGGCATTTCATATTTTTTAAGTAATCGACCGGGTAAGGTAGGTTGTGGATGGACACAAATACCAAATAAATATTGGGTTTCTCCAAAGAAAGCATAACCCAATATCATACTCTACGCCAAGTCCCTCTTCATCTGTGTACTTCTTTTCTCCCTCTATCCCGTCCAACAACCCAACCCAATTCCTGCCCTTTCCTCGATTGCCAAACATTCTCCCCTCTATTACAGTCTTCAACATCCCACTGCAGATCAATATGCCTGTCATCCATTTTTCCTGCCTCCTTATGATTTATCCCAACAATCCGCTCTCCTGGCCCACAATACCGGGCTTCTTTGCGTAACAAAGTTCTTCTTTTAGTGTCCTTTGGCCGTTTTCGTCCAAAACATATTCGACATATTTAACTAGTCCACCTGCTGTAGTGTTTGCCCTCCTATTTTATGGATAACCTTGGTATTTTCTTCCTGGAAAATCGCATGGCCTTTGTTTCATTAATATTAATTCTCATTCCATGTCTATCGCGCTGAATTTTCAATTCACTCAGCAATTCTTGCAACCCCTTGGCTGACTGGCCTACTAGAGCTTGATTATCAGCCAACCTAACTGATTGTACGAATTCCTTGCCGGTTTTCATTCCTACCTCCAGTTCTTCCCATGCCTCTTTAATCATGTCCTCCAAATATTAGTTGAACAGCTCCGATGATAATAGACAACCCTGCCTTACACCTCTTCCTAATACTGCCCATCTAGACTCTCTGTCCTCAACTCGCACCTCAGAAGTCTGAGATATGAACAGGTTGTGGAGTAGCCTCCTTTGCCTCCTCTCTATTCCTATTTTCTGCTATATACACTTTCGTTTTTCCCAATTTACTCTATCAAACGCCTTTTCGAAATATACGAAGCAAGCAAATACGTACTGATTGTATTTTATGTTCCTCTCGATTAGTGATGTCATTACTGCAACGGCATCGCGCGTGCCTCTTCCCTTCCTAAACCCAAACTGATCATCCCCTAAGGAATCATTTGCATTGCTCTCCACCCATTTGCTGATGACCAGGAGGCTACATTTCATAACAACTAAATTGTGGTGAGAGTCCGTATGCTCTCCCGGGAAGCTGTGCGGATTTGTCACACTCTTCCTAAACATGTGCCTTACCAGAATATAATCTAATTGATACCTTTCTGAGTCACCTGGCATTTTCCATGTATACATGCGTCTTTTGTGGTGTCTAAACCAAGTGTTGGTGATGACTAAGCCCTGTCTCCTGCAGAACTCAACTGCTTTCTCCCCGCGGTCATTCCTCGTGCCTAATCCGTAGTCCCCCACCTCATCACCATCTCTTCCTTCGCCTACCGTCGCATTCCAATCCCCCATCACGATCAAATTTTTCCCTGCAGGAACACACGTGATTATGTCTTCTGTTTTTGTATCCAATTAACTCCTTCTTCCGTATGATTGCTCGGTAGCATGTACCAGTATACCTGAACAATGACCAAGTTCGTCGTTTCTGCTCTCCTCTCCACTGTTAATATTCTATCTGTTGCTTTTTCTATGTTTACGATGCCCATGTAGTCCATGGGAGGGGGTATTTCATATAAACATAGAGAATTGGAAGTTTGAAACTTACAAGTAATGACCATTTTTCTGCAAATAATAAATGATATCAAGCTGACCTCTCCTTAATCTTTTCTTGTGCTATTTTCCACCCTTTTCTGTACTTGTACTTTCCCTATCTACCATTCACCTTTAGGTAGCTTACAAGTTATATTATGAAAGCACAGCTCGTAAATTTTCATTGGATTTACGGCATTTCTTGAGGTACTCATACCTTTTTTTAATTGTGTCTTTGTTAAAATTTAAACCTTAGGCGGATTCCATCGTTTAAAGTCAAAATTTATGCTTTTCTTTACTAACTTGTTTCTTCGTTAAATCAACTCAAAAACCACGTACAGTCTTCCGTTATCATTGGGGGATTGCAATTCAAGGTTTTGTTGGTAGCAGCTCTATACCCTGTTCCCAGCCCAACTCTTTATCCTCCCATAGGTCCTTTCATCCACATTTTCCATTACCTCTTCTTCTATTACTTCTTTCAATATCGCTTCTCTTAGTTCATTCTTGGTTGCTTCTCCGTTTCCTTCGATTAAAATTTTCAGTAACATCCTCTGCTTCAGGTTGTGTCTAATCAGTTTCCTTTTCCTCGGGTAGGTGCCCTCGATAAGCGTATCTCATCACAAACTCTTCTAAGTACAGTTTTCCTGAATATCTACGTTTAAGTTAATTTCCATATCCTTCCACAGGAATTTTGAAAGAATGCAGCATTTGATTCACTGGAAGTTGATAGGTAGAAATTTCTTGTGAAAATAACGTTTTTTTTGTAAACCTGTTCTAAATGGTAAAATCCGACTGAAATTGTTGAAGCTCCAGCTATGACGCGCAGTATATGCAGAAAACTCAATTATCACTGGTTTGCTAGAGGTTTTATTTTGTTTTATTTATTTTTTCTTTTCTTTCCATTAGGCTCTCTGGAGTTAAACTTTGAGCTTTGGTAAGGAATGCTTTCGGATTTTCAGCCACCGACGAAATTTCACACCGAAATGAGTGAAAGGGAAACAGTCATTCTAAGCAAACGTGACACTTGTACGTGAAATGTCCACTTTTACTGGTTGAATCTTGTGAGCAGAGGCATTCGATCACTATTAATAGCCAACGCTGTAATGTGCCTGTCCATCTTGCTCTGGTAGAAACTATTCCATGCTGTAAATGGTATTTAGCAGCCATAGGTAAGGAGTACTATCCGGTTAGAAATTATAATATCATTATAATAATTGCTTCCCAGTGCTAATAAATATTTTAGTATTATCGCGTTACTTATACATCTTTTTTTTTCAAAATGTCTCTCAACTTAAAACTTTTGGGTCAGTTTTTCTCGATGACACCTCGCAAAAATTTTAATGACTGAGATTGCTTCATGATCACATCCCACCCCTCCCTTTGGCCACAATTTACTGCTGTAATCATCGATTTACATCTTTCTAAGGGTTTTGCGAGTGTGCGTAATTCTGTATCTCCTGGCTAACTTGGCCTGAAAAAAACCGCCGCTGTGGTATGTGGAAGGGAGTGTTTGGACACCGGCCTTTTTTTGTGTAAATATTCACCAAATACAAAAAAATATCGAGAGCATAAACATACGTGCATAATTATCTACGTCATGTTGTAAGGGCTCTGTTCGGGGAAAAATTTAAATTACTTTTTGGATTTTCAACCATTACTATGTACTACTACAGAAGATTTCGAGTGAACGCCCAAGTATTTTACCTGGTGTAAAATGCTTAACTCTTTCCCCTGTACATAGTTTATAATAAACGGTTTTGTTCTAAATTTCAGTGCTTATATATTTAATTCATAAACTCTATCTTGTGTCTTTTATTCCCTAACTTCAGTGATGTACATGATCTGATATTTAATTCTTCTAACTTCCATTCGTTACACCGTTATCTGAGTCGTTAGAAAGAAGCATGTATTCTTCCGGTGTCCTTATTTCTCTGTAAATCGCTCTCTCTTTTGCGAAGAATTCAGGATTTCTACTAACGTGGGAACTTAGGTCTTTATTGTACAACAACGAGAAGAAGGACCCTATAAAACTTCCCTGCGGCTCTCCTGAAGTCTGCCTCTATTGAGCTCAATTCGTCGACGACTTATTTTGTTTGCGGTAAAATAAAAATCTCCTTTTCCAGTTAGTGACTTTCTCATCATAATATCTTAATTTTTGTATCAATATCTCCTTTTTGAAAGCTTTCCTAAAATTTAAAAATACACCATCCACTTGCGTATTCCCTTCTCCTTAATTCAAGATACCATGAATAACAACACCAAGTTGTGTTTTGCATGATCTTCTTTTCCTAAACCGATGCTGGTTACGACAGGCAAAGCAAGAAAAGTTGGATTCATGGAATTTCGATTGGCGACAGAATTTCAAAGAGTGTGGCTGAGGAAGAAATGTTTGGGAAAGCGAGGTGGGGGAAAATAAAATGCATGATGGACGGACGGGAAGAATGAACTCAGAAAGTATGCGAAATTGAACAATGGTGACTTTAGATTTAGGATGTCACGCTGTATCTTGTTCGGTAAAGCTTAGAAAAGTAGTGGTGTGTGTCTCCTTCCAAAATCTACATTAATAAGTTTAATAACATGCAATAATGAATGAAGTATACATAGGTACTGAATTTCGCATTGATAATTTTTCCCCATCCTCAAAATCTTATATGATGCATTTATAAATACCACGCTGTCCGTAGATATCTAGCGTTCTACCAAATAAGTTTTCTCTCGCACGCGTTCGGATCAATTTTTTACCTGGAATTTCCCTTCTCTTGTTTAGTAAAACGATCGGTACTGTTCCCGTTTCTGCCTCTCCATTATGGCATCTAGTATCCGCCGAAAACCCCTTCCCTCCTCGCTTCTCCGGGCGCCATCTACGCCCGGCCTACACTTTGTTTCACCCATGCGTCTCTTAGCAACCGTCTCCATTCTCTTGAGACTGTCTTTTCTAGGTATATGCGCTCGACCTACGAGGAACATCCGGTACTTTCATGGAAAGCCTGCCAACACGTACGCTTGAGCACAACGCACGTATGCACTGACCAGCCTTTCATTTACTCACTCAGTCATATTGTTATCATTCATAGCATCATCACTGGTCTTCGGAACCAGAATTGGTGGTGACTGTGTAAAAAAATGGTCAATATATAGTATAATATAAATGTAGCCTGGCGGCTAATGGACTGGAAAAATTCCCCCCTGGGCAGCAGGATACATCTTAATCATAGACTATTGATGTGTGAGTACAGCACAAAAATGGGAAAAAATAAGTTGGACAAAGAAGAAAACAAACGGTGAATTCTTAAATAAAAATAGGATGAAGAGATTAAGGTGTCAGGGGAAATTAGAAAAGGGCATAAAAATTGGATGTAGGAATTATTTAAAGATAGTGGAATGTTAGAGGCCTAGATAAAATAGAGAATGTCAAATCTACATTTACACGATCCTCCGCAAGGATGTGTGGCATGTTAGGGTAGTGGAAGGAAAGAAGAAGGAAAATAATAGGCTTTTTAAATAGTATGAAGGCAGTTGATGTTTCGAAGAACTGAGGAAGGAAATAGTGTTGGCTGAAGAAGAGTTAATTCTCGCGATGTGTAAAAAATAATCGATAGGAAACAATTAGTGCTTACTAGTATTTTAGCAGAAAGACTGCCTCGAACGAAGAGACATCTAATGGGGCATGTAAGTAGTTTTCATTTTGACCTATATCTTCAGCATTGGGGTTTTAATTCCAATAAAATTATATATATATATATATATATATATATATATATATATATATAAGGGAATATCTAACGCTCCGTGTATTATAAACGAGAAAAGTATTTTTGTAACCGCAAATCATTTAGTTACAGTAATAATTTAATTATTTTGTTTAATGTAAAAATCATGATGAAGAGGCATTTAGAAAGACATAGACTTGATGACAGGGGCCTCATGTGATTACGTTGGAGGGATTTGTGAAAACCTCGGTATGGAGTGATCGATATTGACTCGTTGTGTGGTTCCGAATTTTGCCCGTTGAGGGCAGAAGATAATTATAGATTGGAGGCTTTTGGAATGTTGGCGAGAAAAATGAAAGGATGGAGAAAATAAAATCGACAGAAAGGAAGAGGCGTGGTTGGTTCAGAGAGAAGGTAGGCAGAAATCCGAAGAAGGCAGGATAATTGAGTGGAGGAGATTAAGAGAAGTAGTCGAGTGTCAATAAGTGTTATACACGGTAGAATTTTTGGCCAAATTGCAAGAGGGTGGGAAAGAGTAGGCATTTTGTACAGAATGAAAGGGAGTAGAGAGTATACGGATCTGGAGAATGAGTTAGTTGAATTTTAAGACGTTTTCATATTAAACGTTACGTAGAAGTGATGGGTTACTTAGAAGATAACAGCGTTGTGCAAGAGCTTTCATACTTTATATATCAAGTTTCATACGACTAATCTATTAAAAGGATTTACTTTGCAATTTGAAGGAAATTTATATCTTACTCTTGTGGAAATCTTTAACGAGATTTTCTAAGCAGCAGAGTTGTTTTCTATCAGAAATTTCGCAAATACTTGTAAACCGATATAAAAAGTCAATTTTTCAGATTCCTTTACATCTGCAACAATATGCATTATTCCTTTCCGTGCATTACGAATTTTGAATTTAAACTAATGAAAACACAACTTCATATGGATATTATAACAATGCTCTTAAAATTTTCTATATCGATAAACTTCGACTTCTTGCGGTTTGAACTCTATCCCTTATACATTTTTCTCTTTGAAGGTGAAAAGTTAATTAGAGTCAGGGAATCAATTAACGAAAAATTGCAAGTTTTGCAATTTTTGAGATATTTTATACAGGAAACGTGGACTAATCGCCCTCATTTCGAATGATATTTGCAATCATCAATCTTGGAATGCATCCTGGAATTGTGTGGGTTTATTTAAGTGTGTCTTCAAGAGAAGTAAATGCGTATTACTATCCGAAACCAGGGAAAATGCCTGCCATAATTTTGGTTCTAGACTTCGAAGTTACGCGTAGATGTGCTCCTTTCTCAAATTTAATGGAAGATTTTGGAGAATTGTGGAAGGCGGTTTTTGTTTTGTTTACATGTGTTCGGATGTGGACTTGTTCTGAACCTCTCCCAACTTATTCTAACCAGCAATCCCTTTAACTTCCATGCGGAAAATTATCTCCAGTTCTAAGGTTGTGTGTTGGAAAATAGATTCAGCCGCTCATTCAACCTTCAACTTGAACTTCTCGAAAACAATTTCCTGTCCTGTTACCCCTTGCAATCTCTCTTCCGGTAAGTTACATAGATGGCATACGTGTATTCTGTCACTGGCCCCTCCGAATTGATTTCCTTAAAACATATATTTTCTCCATAAACCCTTTCCCTAGTCTCTCCTTTACCTCCACTAACTCTACCTCAAAAATCCCTTTCCTCGACATCAATATTTGTCTCACCGATCATCATTTATGCACCTCGGTCCACATGATACCAACAAATGTACAACCTCTACAATACTAGCTGCCACCCATCGCACACTAAATGCTCTCTTCCATTCCTACTCTCCATCTGCGGTAACTGAAACTGGAACCCAGCCTCCCGTGATAAATATTTTGCCAGTTTACAGATCTCCTTACCCGTGGATATCTAGAGTCCCTTCAAAACAAAAAATAACTCTACTAAACATTCACGCACCCAAACCCTCCCAAAATGATAACTCGCCCACCATCTCCATCGGTACCACTTACTTCTTAAGGATTCAGTCGTTCAAACTCCTTTTCCCTATTCTGACCATCCACAAAATAGCGGATAGCATATTAACTAAATTTCCCTCCGTCACGTATAAAGAACCCCCTTATCTATCTGTGACATTGAAATTCATGAAAACCTAATTTAAATCCTCCGTTACCCAAATATCCGCGCCGACACCTTGCAATTGATCCAAATGGAATAACATCCCAACTTCACTACTTCTTCCGTCCCTTCACAATTCACCAATTCTCTCCCATCCCTCTTTACTCCTCATATATAATATACTTTACTATTTTAATTGCGAGCTCTGCCCCTCCTTTTAGTTTGGGCCATACACCACATCCCTCAACAACCGCATAAACAGTCACCACGTCTGCTGCAATCCTCAGTCCGTCTACTAATTCACAAACATGTATCACTCCGCAATTGTTCCTTTAATATCTGAATTATCGTCTTCTTTACTCCCTCAGACACACCATTACATCTCAAAACCCTCGAGGTGGCATCTATTTGGCTCTCAAGAGCATGCTCGGACCTTGACTTGAACCTCGTCCACTACTTCCCGTTCACCCTCCTGCCATCTTCACGTCGGTAACTATTGCTGCGGGTGTTCGTGCGTGAGTGCGTGTTTATGAATGACGCACATTCGAAAATTAAGGGCCGTGTTCAATACTTAAATAATGGCCGTTGAGAACAGAGTTGTACGCATGTATCGGCATCCATTGATGGTTTTCGAAGTCAATAAGTTACTGTTTTGATTTAGTAGTCGTTAGCCTGTCGGTGAATAGAGTTAACTTTGCCCTCAAAAATCGTTGCTCCCCCAAGTGGCGAAGTGTGTGATTGTGATTCCACTTTTGTTCGTAAAAGAATCAGCAGCTGCCCAAAATAATAGATAGTTGTGCTATCGGTGGGAACTTAAGTAATGAGTGAAAGAAAGTTTAGACATTGATATCGACCCTTCAAAAATGGCCGTACAAATGTGCATGATTAAGATCGGAGTGGTAGGCTCAGTATCCAGACCGATGAAATCGTTCAACAAGTGGACCTAGAACTGCGATCTGATCGACTGTTAGTCGTCTGGCTGATAAAATCCCTCTTGTTGAACTCACTGCTATTTAGACGATTTTTACGGAAAATCGCGGTTATCGCAAATGGTGGGAAAGATTGACACCGAAAATGCTCACTGACCAACACAAAGAGGAGAGAATGTTGAGAGGACGAGCGTTTTTGGACTCCTATCCCATGACCCGACCTTGCAATCAGTAATGTCCTATTCTTCTAATGAAAACAGTGGCGTGGTGGACAACGGTTTGAAAACGACGGTTTGAGAAACTCAAGACCGAAGTTGTTAACTGATTCAATTTCCAGGCGGCGAACTTCTAAATATGTTGAGGGATTAAAGCTGCGGGTGCAGCGTCACGTAAGGTGCTTTCAAGTGAATTGCGTTTATGTATAAAAGTGAAATAGGTTTGCAGGAAACTAAAACCGTCGGTAAAAACTTTTTATGACGCATATTTTTTTATGACCAATAGGACAAATTAAAAAATAAACCTCATATGTGTTGGTGTGAATTATTGCTGCTAACATTGATTTGAAACGTTATAGCCATGCTGTTTATTCTCACAATCACAGTTTCCTTTTATTTTGAAATTCAGTATTAAAATATCGCGATGCCCAAATTTACGTGAGAAAGTTAACTTTTCTTAGGCTGGCCGATATATCAGTATCGTATTATCACACGAACTCCGGTCGTAGCCAATGCGTCGCGTAATTCAACTTCCACATGCGAAGGAAACTTGCGGTGCTATACCCTCTCCACTTCCGGGAAACTAATAGGCAAGGCGTTGGAGGTAACCGGGTTAAAGTGGAGGGTGGGGGACAAATTTGCCTATGCCTACGCGCGAGGATGGATTCTATAGTACCAGTTTGATATGCGGACCACTTTCGCCCCCCTTCTAATCTGTCCCGCCGCCCGTCAAGCGCAGAGAGACAACGGATCGCGTCACGATTTGACGGGACATACGTACGTGTATCGGAAGCGAGCGAGAGATTGCATCGGAATTCGTTAGCATCTTCCTTTTCACCTTCTTAAAGAATCAACTCTGTCTTTGGGCCGTTTCATGGTTGGAATTTTCTCCCTTTCTCTCTCCTCTTGCCCTCTCTCTTCATTTCTCTTCTTTTCCCTTTTCTCCTTCCTCATTCTGTCTTCCTTTGTCCATCAATCACCTTGTTCGGAGATAAGCGATTCGAATGATGTTATCGATTTATCGAACATTGACCCATCGACCATATAAGGTGTCTAAGCGACCGATTAATCGATTCCAGTCATATCCTCGGTTCGAAATAAATGTTAATTAAAATTAATTATGCGTCGTGATTAGCAGAAACTTTCATATTTGATCGTTTAGTCATGCGAACAGGGTTTCGAACCGCAGGCCTTATTTCTTTCGCAGTGTTTATACTTTCTGTGCCCCCGAAGGTGCATATTTACCTGAGAATATTTAGTGGCTGCTGAGGAGTTGCTCATTTTGACAAATAAAATCTGAAATTTGTGAAAAAATGTCTCTATATGAACTTAGATTGACCTCACACTGAATCCTGGATGCTATAAAAACGAAGGTAAGCGAAAGCTGCATGGTTTCGATTCTCGATTCAGCTAAAGCGTTTAGCCTAGAAATAAAATGAATTGATTTCCAGCCAAAATGACAACTGAGATTTTATTCTTTTTGCATTACTGGCCTGTCACGGCGTTTGTGTATTATTATTTATGGCCATGTTGAAGATAATATTTTAATTTTTACCTATAAAAATTCAGTTTATGAAAATATACCTGAACTTTAATATTTTATCGCCAGCAGGCTCTTCATTGATGTATTAGAAAGAAAGTGTGCTCCTCTATTGAGAAAAGTATGACACATGTTGAAATCTTGTTAGCAAGACCTGATTTCATAGCAAAGTGGAATCGGTTGTGCGATGGTGCGACGGAATTTTAGGGCATAATGGACCAAGAAAGGCCACTGCGAAATTTAAAAAAAATTACCGAAGGCACCAAGTTGGCGATAGCGATGTGAACCTTATATTATAAAAATAATCATGCTGACAACAACATCGTTCTAATTATCCCCTTTGGCCCGTTGTTTGTTCGTGAAATATCGTTAAATGAACGAATGGAAAGAGTCTCACTGCTACTGGATATTGAATTTGCAGCCGATGATTACGAGAAACTTGAATGCAAGGCTTAAAATACAAGATAAATACAAATCTTACGACTTAAGCGTCCGACGACGACTTATACGGAATAATTTTAGTATCGCATAATATGCCAGACCACAACGAGAATGCATGCATTATGGAAAAAGGTTTCCCTACAGAATGAGGGGAATTTCTTTTCCCTCGAAATATTCCGGACAAGAACAGTATAGATTAACGTGCAATGCTACCAGAAAGTAAAATTATTGCCCAATAATTAATAGTTTCCGATTATACTAACGGCTTAGATTACTTAACAACCCGTGTTAATTTGTGGGGTAAAATTTAGGTGTAGATGGAGAGTAAAAAAACGCGATTCCTACTGGAATGATCGATTTCCGAAGTAATCGAATCACGATCGCCCTCAGCTCACCCCGCAACACCTTGCGTCACCTCGCCAACCTGCCAGAACGCCACCCTATATCCTCTGCATCCCCGCAACCCCCCCCCTGTTTTAGCCTTTTCGTCGCTTCCCTCTTTTGCAATTCACTGAATTCATCATATGGTCGTTCCACGGAGCCATAACATGACGAGTGTATCCTCCCATCACATTATCCCACTTTTCTATTATTTCGAGAGAATGCTCTTGTGGCGTGATCTTGAGAGCGAAGCCGAGTATGTATTTAAGTGAGCATTAGAATATGGGTTTGTGTGTTAACCTATGTAAGGAGGACTGTTGTTCCTCTGTGTCTCTGAGATGAACGTAGGATATCTGATGTCACGTGTGGTATTTGTGTGGGCACGAATTTAAGCCTATACGCTTTATCCCCTCTTTTCATCTCGATCAAAAACAACCTCATCCAGATGTCGTTGTTTCAATGAGCTTCTTACAGTTCTTGTACAATTTACTGGCAAATTTGGGAATCTGAAAGATGTTCTGGTGGAAGCCTTTTTGGTATCTCTCCAGAAGGATAGTACTGCTCTCCGGAAAATGATGAATTGGAAATATTACGGACTTGAACGCTCCAACGAAGGTTAAGAAATACAATAATAATTTAAAATAAATAATAATAATTTATTATTCCAACTCAATATGTTTTATCGGTCCTCATCGAAACATAGGCCGTTAATCAAAAGCATATCTTTCTTTAATAATTAAGTAGAGTTCCGCCTGGTCACGTAAACGATTCCGTCTCAACTTTATTAAGGTTGCTCAACTTCCAGGATGCAGGACGAAATCAAAATCATTTACATGTGACCTAAATATTGTTATATACTGGTCCAATCCCTTCAACATAGCTTTGTAGCTTTGAACGCCCCGTCAACTCGCCATTATTGTGCGCTGCAACATAGAACGTTACCATTCAGAAGAATCTCTTTTACTGGATGTTGTGAGAATTGGGAACAAATCAATTCCAACCTCTCCTCACCTCTCATCACCAACTAAATTACACGGTATGTGCTCAAAATTGATTCTCACCATATCTACCATGCGTACTCCAAAACCCTCCAGCCCCGCATGTGCCAGTTCAATAATATGGGATAACAACGGCGACTCTTCAGAATTATAAATACTGGAGTTAAAGACTCAGATATCGGCCACAATTCGGAGGACTTTCGTCGTTGGAATTTATTTGTTCGAATCGACATTCCCCGGTGACTGAGTGTGTCCTCATGATAAACAATTATGGTTATATTAGGTATGATAGAATTTGATTTTATTACAGTACCTCTTTCAATAATCTGAAAAAGGAGCGTTACCTGCAGGGAGCGGTTGTGATTTAAGATAGCTTCAAGGCCATTCCATGGATTATAACCTTGACGTGGTGGAAGTGCTTGTGCGTTCCGATGACCCCTAGAGCTGTGCTGGCGGGAGTAATAATAATTGCTCCTGGTAGGGTCACCCATGCCAGATAGGTCGAAGGTTAGGAGCCAGACGAAAGGTAGTCCACGCAGCGTCTCTTCCTCAGTGAGAATGGAGCAGAGGCGTCTGACCAGTGGGGCGGCCATTCAGTGTCACGTTAAAAACACATTGGGGAAGACAACGGGAAGCGATTTCAATTATCATTCCCAAGATTAATATGATGGACACTACGGAGAATATGAGTCCCGGAAACTATGGGGCTCGGCCCAATCAGCCGTATGTCGTGCCCGGCAGCGGGAGAGGCAAGGATTCCGTGGTGGTTATCTCACGTAACCCTTGCGTAAGAAAACCGACACCAGCAAGACAGAAGACGCAGAAGAAGAAGACCAAATTAGTTAGAATAGGAACTTGGTATATTAGGACAATGTTCAGGGTAGAAAAAATAGAGAATGTAAAGCGATAGATGAGAAGAGGGATTATAGATAGTTTAGGTTAATACGAGAGGAGATGGAAGAAAAGCTTGGATTACTGAAGTGATAGTAATTGAGCAATATACAGCGGTGGGGACGAGAGCCAACGAGGGGTTGCATTAATATTGAATAAAGAGGGAAGGAGAAGCATAGTCAACATAGAACAAACAACGGATAGGATATTACTAGTAAAGATAAAAGCAGAACCGACGAACTTGGTTATTATTCAGGCATACATGTCACCGAGCAACCATAAGGAGGAAGAAGTCGAGAGGATATACGATTAGTTAGAGGATATAATCACGTGTGTTCCTTCAGGGAAACATTTGATAGTGATGAGTAGTTGGAAGTAAGAAGGGAAGATCTTTGATAACAGTTAGATATAAGTGGGGTGAGATAATAATTGACACAAAATAGATCCAAGAAAAATGGTAGGTATATAAAAAATAACTCTATTGTCAAGAGCATAGGTCTTCAAGGTTAGACACAGAAAGAGAACATGACGTAGAGGAAGACAGCTTAGATCCAGGTATACTCGACGATGAGATAGAAAGGCAATAAGGGAGACGAAATGAAATAAGGCCGTGGGGGTAGGCAGTATATCTGCGGAACTACTTAAAGGTTTAGGAAAATGTGGGAGAAAGAATCTATATGGACTGATTCATAGCATCTATGAGGTAGAATTCTGGCCGGAGGACTTTTTTAAATCAGTGTTAGTTCCTATTCCGAAAAAAGTAAAGGCTATATCATGTGAGGGCTACAGAATAATAAGTTTGATTTCCCATGCAGCTGAAGTGGTTTTCAGGATAATCAGTAAAACGATGGAGAGCAAGGAAAATGATTTCTTAGGAGATGATCAGTTTGGGTTTAGGAAGTAGAGAGGCACGCGCGATGCCATTGCAGTAATGAGTTAACTAATCGATAGGGATATACGATGGGAGAATTCAACGAGTACGTAATTGCCTATTTCTTATATTTCGATAGGCGTTTGATAGAGTGAATTAGGATAACCTAATGAGTTAATTGCATAAAATAGGAATATAGTGCAGGGACAGGAGGCTAATCCGCAACTTGTACATGTCTCAGACTGCTCAAGTGCGAAGGGGGAACGGAGAGTCTAGATGGGCAGTGTTGGGGAGAGGTGTAGGGCAGGGTTGTCCATTATCATTAAGTCCTCAGCAACTTCTCTAACGGTGATTCGACGATTGGCCAATACTATCTTCTTTACTTCATCAATGTTTTCGTCTGTTGTTGACGTGCTCGGGCATCCAGCACGCTCTTCGTCGTTCACATCTTCTCGGCCCTCTGAGAACACTTTGCACCTCCGATAAATGTTTCTTCGGTCCAAGGTAGCTTTTCCATATGCCTCAGTCAACATTCGAAATGCGCCCGCGCACTTAATTTCGTTTATCATGCAAAATTTGATGCAGATTCGTTGATCCATTTTTTGTAACAGGCAAAAATCGATGAAAGTCAAAACACGCCCAAGCAAAAGTGCTGTCAAGAATTAACGGAACATTCAAAATGACCGAACCTTTCGGCATAAGTGAGAGACATAAGGACCGACATAACGCCACAAAAAAATCGAAAATAAAATATACATGACCCGCGAAAATTGAAAATTTCGTATTTTCTGGAGAATATTTGTTTTATGAATATTAATATTCTTTATTGGCTGCTTATGCCATTTTCTTTAGCAGGTGGCGTTTTACTTCCAATGGTGCTATAATATAATGCCATGTAACGTAGGGTATCTGAAAATATTCGATAGGAATTTGGAAGTAAAAGGTTGAAGGCCTTTTTGTGAATCATTCTTTCTATGATAGATGAAAGAGAGACGAAACGTTTTTAATTCACCCAACAAATTACTTATTTTGTCCAGAATGGCGGCGTAAAAGAAAGGCCAAGTGATTGATTGATCAATTGATCTTCCTCTTTCCCTTACCTCCCCATCCTAAACCTTCGGACAAAAAAGACCCTCCTCTTGCGATATCCCACAGTCGAATTGATTCTTGCTTCATACTCCTGACCGAGGGGCGTCTGCCTACCCATCCATTTTCAATTATTCTGTTTCGCCTGCAGGTAATCCTCAAGGAGCAGCATTAATTCTCTCCCTCCGCTTCGCGAAGGGACAAGCATGGGGAAATCTTTCACCCGAACACTCTTGAAAAAATACCCCCGTCGAGTGCTTGTCGCTCGCGTTCAAAACATACGCATTGCGAAATTTTTCGCGAAAGTTGGCAACGTCGCAAAGCTAAGTTCCGAAGACAGAACGGCCGTAACATCCTGTACGAAGACGTGATGGTCTCTCGTCGCTCGGAAGATTGCCTTCGGATATTCGCCGATATTATTACTCGTAATCGGATGGACGGAACAAAAAGTTTGATCTTCCACTCGGCTAAAGTTGTTCTCAGGATAATCAACATTAGGGTAGAGAGTAGCGCAAATGATTACTTAGTGGATGGTCAGTTTGGGTTTAGGAAGGGGAGAGGCGCGCGCGATGCCATTGCAGTAATGAGATCACTGATCGAGAGGAATATACGTAGAATACGATGAGTGCGTATTTGCCTATCATATAGATTTCGTTAGGTGTTTGATAGAGTGGGATAGCCTAATGAGTAAATTGCAGAAAATAGGAATAGATTGGAGGGAGAGGAGGCTAATCCGCACCCTGTACATGTCTTGCACTGCTCAGGTGCGAGTGGGGAACGGGGAGTCCGGATGGGGAGTGTTAGAAAGAGGCGTAAGGCAGGGTTGTCCATTATCACCTGTGATGTTCAATGCTTATGTGGAGGAAATGAATGATTAAAGAGGCATGGGAAGAACTGGAGGTAGTATTGAAAGTCGGAGGGGAGGTCGTAAAATTATTTAGGTTTGCTGATGACCAAGCTCTAGTTTATCAGTCAGCCAAGGGGTTGCAAGCATTGCTGAGTGAATAGGAAATTCAGTGTGCTAGGTATGGAATGAGAATCAATATAAATGAAACAAATGTTATGCGATTTTTCAGAAAGGAAATGGCCAAGGTTAACCATAAAATATGAGGGCAAAAAGAGAGCAGGTGGAACAGAACGTATCTCGGAAGTGAAAAAAATGGTCAAAGTAGAAGGCATGTTAGCAGAATAAATGCCATAGGCAAAGAGGCTTTCGCAAGGAGGAGGGAGAAGTTGAATAAGGGTGTTAAGAATAGGCTAGTCAAAACTTTGATATGGAGCGTAGTTACGTACGGCGCGGAAATATAGTATGGTCACTGAAGCAGGACGATAGACGTAGATTGGAGGCCTTCGAAATGTGGGTGTGGAGAAGGATGGAGAAGGTGAAATATAGTATACCGAAAAGAAAACAAGTGAGGAAGTACTAGGTGTGGACGGCGAGAAGAGGGGATTGTTGGGAGAAGTCATAAGGAAGCAGGAAAATGAATGAAAAACATATTGAATGGCAGGGGGATGTTGAATAATGTAATAGAAGGGAGAATGTTATGCAAGCATGGAAAGGGTAGGAATAGGATAGGAATGTTGGACGGGATGAAGGGAGGAAGGAAGAGCGCAGAGATGAAGAGGGAATTGTTGTAAAGCAGGATGCTGGGTTGCGTTTGGTTTGGAGTAACAAAATATTTATGTGATAGTGGTGTCCATCTAAAGCCTACCGTCACCGGTAGATTACTTTAACAAAATCGGATCCAGGAGCCCTGCGCATCGTCCGTACATAGAAATGATGAGGCGGCATGCAGCGCTTGTCATTTTTATCGCCCATTATTGGTATGAGGCCTCTCGCTCATTCGCCGTAAAGAAGAATCAACCATTAAACTGCATTTTTTCCTGGCTGAAGGCGGCTCTGGTTTGAATGATTACTCCAGAAAATTTTGTTAAAAACCTAAGTATTAATAATGAAATAATGTATTTGGTATACTATATGTCTAAGTAAGTTGCTTCATACATACAAAGCACTCAGTAATCAACCCGAATGTCGGATTGGTAGGTAATGATGGAGTTCACCCGGTACTAAGCCCTTTACGGCGTATGAAATTCCCAAATCAGGTTAGGTGGGCCAGTTCCTTTCCCTGTGCCGCCTAAGGTTTCCCAGGAAGATCTGGTATCCGAAAAATCACTTACCTTGGGTGGAGCTGATGGTGCCCGGAGAGACTAGCCGTTAGCGTTAATCGATCCCGGGCCCTCCTATTCGCACACACAAATATGCATATGCACGCGCACACGTTTACGATTAGTATTTTACATATCAAGTGTACTATTCACGTGTTATTAAAATTAATGTTTTTGGTTGATAGCAACAACTAGCCTATAAATTCCAAAGAAACTGCGGGAGATGCCGCAACAGCAACTTTTAACGGAGTCATCCGCTAATGTGCATTTTAATGCAACAATTTCAGAGCGTAAAAATCATTCGCCTTGACTGGGACTCGAACCCAGATCCCTCAATATCCGGTCGAGTGCTTTAGCCATTAAGTGGCTAAAGCACTCGACCGGATATTGAGGGATCTGGGTTCGAGTCCCAGTCAAGGCGAATGATTTTTACGCTCTGAAATTGTTGCATTAACTAGCCTATATATTATGGTTAGGCGCTTATTTAGGACTAGCATGATCAATTCGCACAGTTTACCGGAAGATAATACAGACACGGATCGCAATTGATAAATTATAAAGGGTACCGTCCGATTTAAAGAGATAGAACTGGGAAGACGGTTTAGGAAATGGAACCTAGAAGCACTAATAGGATCGAATAGAAAGGTATATGAACAGGCTTTAGAGAAAATCATAAATGAGGGTAAAGAGCTGAGTACCATTGAGGCAAAATGGGAAGAAATCAAAAAAGGGATATCGAAAGCCACAGGAAAAACTATAGGAACCGTTAATGTGAAAAAGACAAGGAAACCATGGATCACGAATTATATGATTAGAAAGATAGATGAGGGAAGAAAATGGAAGAATTTAAACACAGCGTTAGTTAGAAGAGTACAAAGAGTTAAATAATAAATGAGACGGGTAACAAATAAAGCAAAAGAAGCAATTTGGAAGACGCATTGCGAGGATATGGAAAGTTTGCAGAAGAAGGGTGAAATTAGGGCGCTATACAGCAAGATTAAATCACTACAGGGAGTAAGGTGGGAAGATATGTGTTAACAGTTAAAGATACAGGTAAGTCGGGTAAGATCATAGTTGAAACAGAAAAGCTAAAGAGAGATGGAAGGTATCTGTAGAAGAGCTGTATGCTAAAGAACTTAGGCCAACTACTTTTGGCATGGAAAGAGAATATGTCGTAGATGAAGATAGCTTAGGTCCAGGCATACTCGACGATGAGATAGGAAGGGCATTAAGGGATGTGAAATCCAATAAGGCTGTGGGGTTGGACAACATTCCCACAGAACTACTAAAAGGTTTTGGAAAATGTGGGAGGAAGAGTGTTTACGGATTGATTCATAGTATTTATGAGGAAGGGATTGGGCCATCAAACTTTCTCTAATCAGTTTTAGTTCAAATGCCAAAAATTTAAATCGTCAATATATGAGGAATTCAGATCAATAAGATTGTTTTCTTCAGCACCTAAATTGGGTCTCAGAAACAACTATGATGGAGAGAAGAGTAAATGAATACTTAGGGGATGATCAGTTTGGATTCAGGAGAGGGAGAAGCGCGCGTGGCGCCTCACGAATAAATCCTAATGAGGTCTAATGGAGTGTAGCATAAAATGCAATCAGAATGTACTCTACTGTTTCAGGCTTACCCTCTTGGAATTATTTATTATCCATACCAAAATGCCTCTTTCTTTTCCACAGACTTATTATAAGGTACTACATGTTTCACCGGCTTGCGGCATCATTAGGTGCAAGTTTTCTTGACCAACAGTGCAAGAACAAATACGCTCAGGACAGAGTGGGGGAGGGGTGGAAGGGCCTGAGAGGGGTGGAGGCGATCAGGAGCGTTGAAGGGTTGGTTTTTACATTTCCAGGCTAGTTTCTCGGAAAGGAGTGGGGAGGGGCATTGGAACGATTGCTCGTTACAAAGGGTCGTTGGGGTTTGCCAACTGCCTTCTTATCTCCATTTGCTCGAGAGCGGGCTGGAAGGGCCTGTGCAAAGTACAAAATGTTTTAGTATGTGTTTGTCTGTCCCGTAGATTTCGAGAATATTTTATAGAGAGTATTTGGTGGAATTAAAGATCGTATTGCCGAAAATAGGAGTAGATTGGAGAGATAGGCGACATATCCGCCAAATGGTTTCAAACTATGCGGAATGCTTTGAAAAGTTAGTACGATATATATGGGATGAGAATAAATGTAAATAATACGAGGGTTATGCAATGTTCCAGAAAGAGCAATTCTAAGTTAAACATCAAGATAGGAGAGTAAAAACTAGGGCTGGTGGAATAGTTTGCCTATGTCAGAAGTGTTTTTGATCAAAATGGTCTAGGTAGTAGGCACGTATGGAGAAGAATTGAATTAGATAAAGCAGCTTTCACATGGAGGAAGGAATTGGTGACATGGACAATGAGTGGGGATGTTAAGAAAACGCTTTTTGAGACTTTAATAATGATGGTGGTTTTATACGACGCGGAAATATGGTCATTGAAGCAAGATAATATGCGTAGATTGGAGGCTTTTGATATGTATGTGTGGAGAAAGATAAAAAAGATGTGGACTGAAAGAAAAACAAACGAGGAAGTACTACACATGGTGGGGTAGGAGAAATGATTGATGGAAGAATTCAAAAGGAGGCAGGAAAGATAGTTTCCGAGTTTTTATTGGCGATAGTTTCCATTTCAGGAGAGGTTTTTCGTAAGGAGAGGCATGTAAATGTATTTTTGGTCTATTGTTTAGGCTGGGTCTATCCAGAGGCTATCCTACCGGTAGAAAATGTTTTTGAAATGTTCACATTATCTGGAATAAGTGACCTTGAGGATTTCACCGCCGGTTAAGTGTTTTAAACACATCAAGGACTCCTTTCGGAAATGTTCTCGCGTCGATTGCTTCCTGGTTTGCCTTTTACTTATCCCTCCCTCATTTCAATATCGGTTCGGTGACTTTACTCCCGCACACTCCAAAATAACGTTGTAGCCATCAGTATTTTCCTCCTTTTATTGTTATTTTTTAATATCAACCCGAACGCCGGTTTAATAGGAGAGGGTAGATCTTGCCTGGCACTAATCAGCAGCGTATGAAATTCACGCATCAGGTCAGGGTCAGTTCCTTTCCCTCTGTCACTTATGGTGTCCCTTGAAGATCTGGTGCACGGAAAAGCACACAGCTGCGGTGAAGCTGAGGGTTCCCAGAAGTGTCACCCGTAATCGATTCCGGACCCACCGTACAGAGTGTCAGCGCTCTACTCACTGGATTACATTGTCATCTGATAACATATATCGCGCATTAAATGCTCATCAAATAATACCAGGATGTAGATGGGACGTCATTTCACTTTTGGATGTCCTCTTTTATGAAATATAATGGATACTGAATCATTTATGCGTACGTTATGAGTTAAATAGTCATTAACTTCGTCGCAACACATTATTATCATAACTAAGTAACAATTTCAGAGTGTAAAAATCATTCACCTTGACCAGGATTCAAACCTGGATTCCTCGATGTCCGACCAATTGCTTAAGCTAGTGGCGTCCTCTTTCATCTCGAAATTTTGGGGGCTTTAACGGAACAAGATGTGACGAAATGCCGTTATTAGAAATTGAAACTCCACACTCGCGTAATAAACCATTCTTCAGGTTGATAAATGCAATAAGAGAATACCAGGGGGGGAGGTAATCTAAGTCATTAGCCAGGATGGAATAATGATTGTTTTCAACATGGTCAAACATAAGGAAAAGTTGGAAATTTGATGTAAAACAATATGAAAAAAGCAATAAAAAGTTTTAAAACCTTTGTATTTTGTTCCTTTGTCAGGGATGTGGCCTTGAACCCGAATCATTGCTTTGATTTTTTAATTGTGAATAGTCACTAATAATGTATAATTGTCGACCCTTTGGAAAACAAGTGATTCCTAGTCTAGTAGCCGTCGTGAATGCCAAGTAAAAGCAGATTTTTCACCGATACTTGTACAAAGTACAGTCAGCGTCGGGAGTAAACTTTCTGTGACCTAGAAATAATTCCGATTATTAGTCCAGTTAGTGATAGCCACTCGTCTCTTCTTGTTTGCTGCTACTCTCTTCATTTCATTTCCACGCTAATCTCTTGCATCACTTGTTTCTCGTTTTTCGCCCTTGACCTCTGTTTATATCGTATTTCTCCGTTTCCATCACTCCTGCTGCGACCTTCGGTAAACATTCGTTCCTTAGATTAGAGACGAACAGTTTTCCTCTCTTATCTAATTATTGTAGATTTTATTCTTTAATCAGAGTCACATGCTCCAACTGGTCGAGGGTCTTTTTCTTCTTTGTTTTTGGGCAAACGGAATAAAGCGTATTTGTGGTAATACATGTAACAATGTCTGACTCCTGACTGCTCCATGCAAGTTGTCTATCGCAGCACATGTCAATTTTGTAGTATTTTCCTTAGAACAGACCCTTCACATGATCACCAAAGGTCACTCCTTTAGGGTATACACGCGAGCAATATATTTTTCTTTTCAATTTTAATTGCATAAGAACGTTTCCATCCAGTTTTATCAGTATACCTTTCCTCATCATAATCACTACGAATTGAATACTAATGTTCAAAGTTGTCTTCAGTTACAGATATAAGACTCCCCTTTCATCTTTTATTTATATGCTCATATCCATAATGCATACTAGTTTCCCATATTGCCACCAGATCTTGTCCTGGACCGTTTGGTGATTGACACATGTCTCTGCAGCATTTTTACCCCTTATGGGTCGCCAACACACCATTTGAAAAAAGGGATAGGTTTCGAAGGTGTGTCACTTGTGTGGTAAAAATACCTCTTGACAAGTCAAATATCGGTTTCAATGTGACTGAGACATCATTACAGAATGTATTATTGCAAACTTGGACTTGGGTGACGGGGGGCGTCAATTTTTGTGGTCGGAAAATACCCGAGCTACATACATATTTATCATAATGAATGTAATAGGTGATGGAATGATTTTTCGCATCTCTTCGGGATGAAAATTTCAGTTCCGTCTCTGCCGTGAGGATCTGCTTGAATTAATAGGAAAAGTGCGTCCAAACGTGAAATCGAATGATTATTTATCGCTCTTCGTGTGCAACTGCCACAAAAAACCGTTTTCTTCTTGATGAATTCTCCCGTGCTGAAATGGGTGGGCTTTTACTGCTTAGTGAATACTTTAAAAGCCCGATGATCTTTATACGACGGGTGATTTTTTTAATGCTCGATGTCGACCCCAAGAAATTTCAAAAGCTTTGAAAAATGATAGTACTTGTAAGAGTAAACATTCGCAAGACTACCAATGTACCTCGTTCAACAAGAATCAGATCTTATTAACACCGTATAACTGATCAACCTGTCTTATTATATTTATTTGTGCACCCATTATAATAATTTTATGTGTATATGCGAGTAATTACCGATTTTTATATGGATGCATATAAATATATCTGTAGTTGATTCATATTTATTAGTAAACAGCAGAAACTGGAAGTAAAATACTAAGTACAGGATTTGTTTAGCATCATTTAAAATATTCATTAAATTTAGAGCATTTGCCAATATCAGAATGATTTCAGTGTTTCAGCATTTAAATTCGAATGGTGAGATAAGATCCAAATAAGCTTGCGTGATTTTCAAATCCATGAGTTGTAGTTTTTAGGGTAGCTGAGGTCATTTGCGAAATTAGGGATTGATAGGAAAGGATGAAGGGAAACCCAGCGTCGGCATTAGCCTGATCTTAACGGAAGGCGCCTGTCCGCATCTTAACGTCCCATCCGAAGAACGGCGTGAGCAAACGAAGCACCTCAAGTAGGGATAGGGATGCCTCTGAAAATATCTTCCGCCTCCAGGATTCGAACCTGGGCCCTCGGGATGTTAGGCCTGTGCGTTAGCCACCGCACCATCCTGATCCACTCATATCCATGATTACGGCTGTTTGTTCTATCGCTCTTTTTTGACGACCTAAAGTAAGTAAAGAAAAATTGGTCAATTCGTAAAAGCTATGTTCATAAATAGCGTAACCTTTTTGTAATTTTTAAAGTAAATATTACATGCATTCTTACGCGTAGAATAGAAGAAAATTGGCGGACTGTCGATTGCGTACTTCATTCAAATCATTGTTGCATTGTAAGTCATTAGTTCTGATTGTAATGATTTAGCGAGCTAAAAATCCGCTGGGGCGATGTTGTCGATCTTGATGGCTATCGTTTGATATTACTCTCCGGCGTTCACGGTAGTGAACCCTGAAAATTTTGAAGACAATGGGCATTTGGTAAATAAGTCAGTTATTTTTAATATCAAGGTTAGAAATATTTGAACTTATTTGTAGGACATTGTTGAAGATTAAGTGGGCAGACAAAGTGAGGAGCGAGAAAATATGTAAATAGAATGACAGAAGAAAGAAGGACAATATCGAGATCTTTACGGTAAAGGAGAACTTTGATGGGTTGTACACACCATGAGCCACTATGGATTCGTTAGAAACGTAATAGAAGGTAAAATTGAAGGGAAGATCCCACGGAGAAGAACAAGAGATAAGCACGTAGGAAAAATTGAGATGGACGTAAAACAGAGAAGCTATCAGGGGCGAGGGAGGGAACACTGAATAGAGAAGAATGGAGGGCAGCAGTAAGCCAACCTTAGAATTGCAATACGGACGATGATTTTCAATGCCACTGTAGCTCGTGGCGTTAAATGTAGAATGGAAACCAGTGCCCTGTGTTGCATCACGTCCCCCCTCCCCCAACTAGGCATTTCGAGTTCCCAGAGGGACGATCGTGCCAGGGCGCACGCCACGCGAGCGGCAGTGCGCGAGGGGATCAAAGGTCTTCGCCCGAGTCACCGTCATGGAATCCAGGGGTGCAAACAGTCCTCCCATTCTGACCGAATGGAAGCGCATGCCGGTTCAGCAGAAGGGTTTCCCGAGATACCGGCTACAGCGACGGCCGGACAGGGGGGCAGGAGGGTGAGGGGACTCCTCCAAAGCGCGGTGAACTTTTGTCTCCAGGAATAAAACGGACTCTGAATACGGCTTCTCTCCTGGGCACGCTCGGCCCAAGGTCACCATGCAGCTGCAGTGCTACTGACGGACGGCTATTTCCGTTTTCGAAACCCACGGACGCGAGCGAAACACGAGGAAACGCTGTCTTCAAATCGAGGTGGATGTTGCTGTGCCAAAAGATTGCGGCTCAAGTAGTTTTTCATCTCCACGTGCTCCAAAGACACTAGTAAAAATTCTCCTTTCTTGCCAAGGGGAATCACAGCGTATTATCTTTTGCGCGTGAGGTCTAAATGTAGATACAGTGTAAATCTAACGGTTATAAAAGTACCTTCATACTCTTCTTCATGGAACTTCAAAACATTAGGGCGCACTCCAGTGGAGTTCTGAATTCTGCGTCATGTTTTACCCAGGGAAGGTTTGCTATTACTTTTCCATTGCTCATATACATATGTAAGTGTGTATTCAAATAAAATAAATAGTTTAGTATAGTTAATTGAAATTTCGTTAGTATAATCTCAGAACAAGGAGCGATTTTTGCTGTTTTATTTAAATTGTCTATGAGAAAAGAGAATACGGCCAGTTACATGCGATAAGAATTGTTTTAGTTTTCAAGTATTTTGTAAACTTCATTATATATCTATCGGAAAATCATTAAAAATTTGTTCTAACGATGAAGAGGGATGTATGTTTATCTGATACCATCCTTTCGCGACTAAATACTAAACAGCCTCGTTGCCCTTTCCCTACCTTATCCTTTACCCTTTCCACCTGGCGCTTACACCCCTTGCCACGCACCTTTTTAGTGGATCTTGACGTATTTTTGTAGACATAAATGTAATATTTCAGGCCTTTCTATCCAGGATTAAAAATGAAATCGTGTATTTAAAAGCCCCTTAAAATCTATTTAACTCTCTTCCCTCCAATATACCTTTCCTTGAGTGGATGTCATACTATTTACTCCTCTCTCAAGTTAAACAGGTAAAATATTAACTACTTCTTTCACTGTTTTACCGCAAGAAATATAGAACAGTAGAAAATTTCTCATTGCTCCCGCCAGCACAGCTCTAGGGGTCATCGGAACGCCTAAGCCCTTCCACCACGTCAAGGTTGTAGCCCATGGGAGGGATGTATATATAATTTTGAAGGTGCATCCCTCGTATGAAATCGACCCCTGCCGCATACTATATCGGTACCTTGAACGCTGTGAAAATTCACATAACTAATCTAGAATTAAATACATATTTTTTTCTGGAGCTGAATGTACGTATGCATCCTGAGTTCATCTACACCCTGCTTCCGCTTGAGCGAGGGATTCCCGGCCCGTCGCTTCTCCATAGTTTTAGTGGCACCGGCCCAAGCACCACCATGAGGGGCAGATGAGACTACTCTCTCTTCCACCTGCCGCATTCTCCTCTACGGCCGTCTCGCAAGCTGAACCCAATCCCTGTTTCCAAGCATTCCCCGCCTCGTCTGCGAGTCTTCTTCCGCGTCTCCCCGCCCTCGAAATCCCTCCCGGCGTCTTCCTACTCGCCTCACGCCTAATCTACGCCTTTCACCGAAGCACTTCTTTATCTCCATTCTGGGGCGGGAGTAGGTTTCGTAGAAAATTTTTCCATACATTTGGTTTAATTTCTAGCTATTCGTATGACCCTCTGATGTTATTTTGATGGCAATGTTGCTTGTAGATATACGCGCTATATTTTGATTTGCCTAGAGGGAATGGTTGTTTCTAAGAGCCTACATCACAGACAGTTGAACGCATTAATGTATTTACATGTGTACATGTTCATCGAGGTGGGGATAGAAAGACCCATCTCATAGATCTTTTTGGTTCACTGTCGCTATTTTATCGTCATAATATGGTATAATGCAAGATCGTGGCTGCGTATATATTAATGAACAAGTCACTCCGATTTTGGGAAAGATCTGATCACTCAGAGCGATTATGGGAAAGCAACTTTGCTAACGTCATTTTTGGTAATGATTGGGAAAGATGAGTTATTTTGTTCTTTGAAATAAAATCTGTACAGAATTTTCTCATGTATACTTGTTTCCTAGGCGGACGTTCATTCAAACAATAAGCGTGTTGTTAACAGAAAGGATTCTCAGAAGAGGTCAGGCAATAAAATTTGCATGATGAGATTGTTTCATCAAATTTTCAAAATAAAAATCAGCCTGGTTTTTTGTTCGCCTCTGGAAGGTTTTCAAATTACGTAGTCCATTTCACGCTAACAGGGATTGGGTACCTAGTTACGAAGTCACTAACTAGATTTCATGCGGTGAGAACTTCTTTAGCAGATATATAGCCCCAAGGACGCCGACGGTAGAGCTTTCGAATACTGTGGCCTAGATTTTCGGTTCCTTCATAATACTTTATGGTCCTTTAAGATCTATTATGTCTAGTCACTTAAACCTACCAAGGAGAAGACCTACCAAGATTGCGCTGAAAGAAAATGGCAGAGCCTTGTGAAAGGAACAGTGGAAATATGAAGGTGAAGAGCAATGAATAATCTGTGTTTGCCTTTCGTCCACAACATCCCATCGTCCAGATTTCGACCGGCATGTCCTCATTGTTCTTGTAGATGTTCCAGGAAGACGTTACTCTCCGATAGTCTTCCAATCGATCGAAAATCAGTATTTCTCTAAATTTAGTGATATTTAGCTCAGGATCGAAAACCAAAATGCTTTTCTTATGTTTTCAATGGTCCGCATTGCATAAACCGTAAAGTAACACCCAGTAATGTTAATTAAAAACAAAATGCAACTCTATATAAATTTTAATCGCAAAATTTACCGACCAAAAGTTTAATTTAAAAATATATAGATACAAATTAAGCAATGACACTCTGATAAATTTAATAATGCTTATGCATTTAAAAATATTAATTTTTAATCGTACATTTTTTTCTGATCCATTCTGAAATTATTTTCTAAAACAGCATGCAGTAAATTTACATCAAAATCAAATAGCAAAATCATGTGTCGACGAAATTTTTAATTTTTCCCTACATTTGAAATATTTTGTAACCCTCAGTGAAGCAACACCTAATAAACAATTAATGGTATAATCCAATCCGGTTCTAGACTATCCCTGACTTATCCCCACATGCTAAAAGACACAGTTGGACACGTGCTTTCCGGAAATATTGCTTACTTTCTCTCTCTATACGCTATCATGTGAGTCGCAGCGGATAGGTTGCGGAGAGTGGGGGTTGGGTATTCAGGTAAAAGAAAAAGATTGGTCAAATAAAATGATGTTAGCCTAAGGCCATGTTCTAAGAGGGTTTTCAGTACTCATATTTCTACAAGTTACGTTTACTTATCCTTTAGCAGCCAATGTTCTAGGCTGGTGATAACGAAAATTGACGATAATTTTAGGTCGATGGAGATAAATGGAGGATTAAGACATTCTGAGTGATCGCAAATCACTGTCATCATTCCCACATGCAAAAGTACTGCAGAGCAACGGAACTTGGAGCTTACAACAAATATTGTGCCGTCGAGGGAAAGGTCAAGCCAAGCATCCTACCCTCATGAAAAAATAATGTGTGTAGTACAGCCTGTATGTTATGGTTAAAGGTAGCTTAAAGTGTCTTACTCGATCAGAACTATTGAATACTATAGGTTAACTCTTTGAACATTCAACGTAATATTAAAGCAGTTTACCTAATGCTTAATATTTTTTGCTCTCGATGATTTACATCCACTTTGGTGTCGTCAAACAGACCTTATTTCTTTCTTTCTCTCTTCCCCGCTTACCCAAGATTCTCTTTTCCACCGCACGGTCCAGCAGTCCTTTCCATGTAATATTTCTACGGTCAACTTATTCATTTTTCGTCGCTTTCCCCCGGTAAATTCTTTTCTTCTTCCAATATTTTAATTACTTCCACGTTTGTTTACTCTCTCTCTCTCTCTCTCTCTGCCCAGATAAAAAATTATTTTCTATTCCTTTGGAGCATCTCAAAAAACTCGATTTGGCGCTCATCTTATTTCTCGTAAGACCACGCTGCTGAAACATTCAATCCTAAGAACCGTATTCCTCTTTACTGACATATTTGACCAAACTCATTTTGGTCCAAAATACCTCTCTAGCATGTTAGTGATGCACTAATACTATACATATACCTTCCTACTTCAATGTGATGCGTAATATGAGAGGGTCATGAGCGTTACATTACTTTTACTTTTGTTTTATATTATCCTATGTCGCATTGATTCTATAATGAGTGCAACAGAGATTACAAAAAAAAACCTACGAATCAGATTCACAGGTGAAATTATGTAGAAAATAGTAATTTTTCCTGACCTAGGGTAAAATCAAATGAATCAACCAACACTTTCAGCAAGTTAGATTATGGGCGGTCCCAAATAACTATTTATTTACAAGTACATGCGTCACGGTAACTTCCTATTTCTTTCTTTATTTCTTCTTGGTAGGCCAGGGGGCAGAGTCCTGTCCTGCTAAACCGAGGGCCCCGTGTTTACTTCCCGGTAACGCCTCAGGGCAACCTCGGCTTTACCCAAGCTGCGTCATAATTCAGATACCAAATCTTCCTGGGAAACCATAGGCAACACTGGGATAGGAACTGGCCCTTCTACCTTCGTTTGTGAATCTCATTCGCCGTTGGTCTTAGTATTGGGTGACATATCTAAACCATAAAATCAATGGGAGAAAAAATTTAAATGTGTCATTTTAAAGTCCTAAAACAGTCGCATAAATACAGGGACCACTCTCCGCCTATTTTCCCTTTTAACTACGGAAATTTTTTGAAGAAAGGCAGTACTAGTTTTACAATCTTGATGCCCCTTGCCGATCGATCTTGGTGAAAATGTGGACGTAACAGTCAATCATGTCGGCAAGCTACTGGCAGCACAGGGCCGACAATTACGACTTAAGGCGCTGAACTGGTTGTTTATATCCGCGATTTTCACATCTTCACTCTGTTTGTATCGAGTCAGCCCACTTCGATCTTGTCCAATCATATAGAAACGCTAGAAAAAGTAATTTTTCACGGAGCCTAATTCTGATGAATTACATTCATTGGCTGGATATGAACTACTTATCTATTTTTCATATACTGGTACATATCTACATCTACTTAATACCCCGCAAGCCGCCGCAAGGGCGTGTGGCGGGGGGTGTTAGGACACCACCCGTAATTTAGAAAAGAAAGAGAAAAAAAAACCGCATGCAATAACCACAAAATCATATATTTAAAAAAAAACTTGGCATAAATTCATGCATGAACACTTACACCCCACACACATGCAAACACTCAATCTACACCTTACATACACATGCACCTGAAAGTATACCTAACATCTCTATAGTGTTTAATTTTGTTCCGACTTGTAAATTCAACGTTTTTAATATTTCTAAAGTGACTTCGGTTTCTTACTATTATGATTTCTGATTGTTCGGGGAAAGAATGAGTATTTGTACCTATCTGTCCTGGAATCTATCTCCCTTAGTTTATCTTTGTGGTCTGATCTACCTAAGTAGTGTGGGGCCATTATAATTCCTTCAGTGTCATAGTTAAACTCGTTTGTTCTGAACCTTTCTAAAAGTCTAAGCCTCGTTTGTTCTCTCCGCACTTCAAGTGGTTCCCAGCCTAAATCCCCTAAGAGACCTGTCACACTTGTGTTCTTATCATAACAATGTTTAACGAATCTAGCGGATTTTCTCTGGACTTTATCTAATTCTTTTTGCCAAATTTTCTCCCACGGATCCCAAATACTTGCGGCATATTCCAAATGAGGTCAAGGAACGTTGTTACGCTTTTTATTTTACGCTTTTCTTTGTTTATTTTGACGAACTTAGTTTTTAACTCTACAAGAATAGTCTTATGGTCACTGATTCCGTCTATTATTTCAATGTTAGTAATGATTTCGGGCTTAGATGTCGCAAAGATGTCTAGTATGCTTTGGCCCCGTGTTGGTGATTTAACAATTTGTTCTAAGGAGTGTTTTGTGAATATATGAAGGAGTTCTTGGCATGAATCTCGGTTTTTGGCAGATTTTCCTACGCAGTAGTTGTCCCAGTCAATTGACGGTAGATTTTTGTCACCAGCGATTATAGTAATACTGTTGCTTTGTCTGCTGCTGATAGTGGATATTTGTTCGTCGAGCTTGTGTAGGACATCTGTGTTAGAATCTGGGGGTCTATAAAATGAACACACGAATAGGCTTCTGCCGTTGTAGTCCTTAATGTTGCACCAAACGCTTTCTATGTCATCTACGTCGCATTCATATCGTTGGCTACTAAGATGTGACTTTACTGCAATGAATACTCCCCCAACCAACCTATTTGGTCTGTCCCTTCTGTAAATTGTGAAACCGTTTGGAAAAACCTCATTGTTTGCTATATCTCCCGTGAGCCAACTTTCCGTTCCAACTACTATGTCTGCGTTTGTACTGACAAAAATATGTTCAATATCCGATATTTTGTTTCTAATGCTACGGCAGTTTAATGTTATAATTTTAATATGGCTAATAACTTCTTGTTTTACGATTTTATGTACGCTAACAAAACTGTTTTGAGACGATTCGTGGTGAACAGAGACAAAAGAATTACATTCACTTGCATTGCTATCTGTTATGTATGTAGAGGCACCAATTTTATTAAATTTACGTGGGTTATATGTTGTTTTAACGCAAGTGTTTGTTTGTTCAATTTTTTGGGGATTTGAGAGGCATTACCTGAACTGAATTGACCAGAAGCACTGGATTCTACTTTATTTTTCCCAATATATGACCTACGCTCTTGTACATATAAGTATTAGTACTACCCTGCAAGGCTCCACGAAGGCAGATAGCAAGATTTTCCGTCGATTAGGATACGAGTATTTAGATATTTTTTAATTGGAAGCATTTAAATGTCTAGCAGTTTGATTTGTATTTTCGTATTGATTTCTGCAGTTAATATCACGAACTGCGCTGATTATAAAAGATTGCTTTGATTGGTTTTCAGCGGAATTCAATTTTTCCTTAATTCTCATGGTGATCTTGTTCATCATTGCAATGCAGGGCTAGAATTATTCTCGCCGTTTCATCATAAAACTCGCATGACTTGTATTTATTCAGTATTTTAAGACTTGCATGTAACATTCGTGCTTACCGCTCCTTCAAACGAAAGCTTTCGTTGATCATGGAACGCTTTGTATTCATTCTGCGTATTTTTTTAACTAAACGAGCAGTTTTCCTCTATTCGGTCCAAGTTTTGTTCTGTGCAAAATTGAGACTTCCGCCCGTGATCCTAAGTAGTCGACGGTGATTTTATATGGTCAAACTATCGTGAAATAACTCCTCTTATGATTTAAGGTGAAGAGTGTAACTTTTCTCTGTGATTTGATCTTTACACTTCATTGATATCAAACTTACGCGGTAGTAACATTCGCTTTTTCCCTTTTTCTTCATATTTCTTCGTTTTAAACTTTATCAAAGCAGTCGAAAACTTCAATGATTTGACACAAAATACGACGCATATTAATTGCCTTGCTAGACTCCATGAAGGTATGTGTCAAGGGTGCTCATTCGTAAATACATGCGGCGATTTTATTATGAAGAACCATTGAACATCTCGTTTACCAGTTTTTAGTGAATACATTGTCTGCCCCAAAAATAAGTAGTGATTTTTTTCCGCCGAAGCGGACGGCTGGAGTGGGGAGATTTGTGGTGGGAAAGGTAGTGGGAGCAATTTCGGAAAAGCAACTTTACCTACGTCATTTGTCTGCGTGCCGTAAGAGGATCACCGCTAGCCTGGAACCCTGTTCGAGGTTCGTGTCACGAATTCACCATACCAAGTTCCAGGCAGCTGCGATACGCGATCGAATATTGTGTTAAGCTCGGAAATCTGATTCGGAGACCATGATCATGGTTAAGGATGCTTACGGAGATGAAGCAATGTCCCAAGGAGTGGCTTTCCGCCGGCACATACTGTTCCGGGCGAGGAGAAAGGAGCTTGTAGACGAGGAACACACTTTGGATGTCCGTCAGCAACACAATGCGACGAAAATGTGCAGAAAGTGAGAGACACCCTCAACTCTGCTCGACGCATGGGTCAGAATGTTATCAGAAGAGTGCATTATTCCAAAACTCAGTGCTTCGCGTTGTTACAGAAGTTTAACCTTGTGAAAGGTGTGTGCAAACATCAATACACAAGGGTGCTATTTTGAAGAAATTTAATGATTTATTCTTTGTTCTGCAATACATTTGTTTCCGTGATTTATTCTACTGAGTTTTGGAACAGACTCTTAATTTGCACATTTTTTAACTGTTTTGATCACGAAGTATGCGAAAGATATTGGATTCCTTACGTAGGTTTGTCCGCCGCATTTGTTTGACACGCACGTGATGGGCTTCATTTGGTAGATTTTACTAAACTGCTTGAAAAATATATTTTTATACCGGATTCTTCTGTTTGGAATTAGTAGGAATGAATAGTTGATAATACCTAAAATGTTTTTTTGCCATGTGTCTGGTGCACCGTGGTTGGATGATGAGTTATAACGACATCACCTCGTAACCTTATACTTTGTTGCGGAAGTGCGACTTGCAAGACATCCACTTCCTGGCCCCGAGCTTCGATTTTTTTCGGCGGTGACGAAAAGAAATAATTGACTGATGAGGTGTCAGTTCCCCTAGGCCGCGACGGAATCCTTGCTTGCGAAGCTGAGATGAGGGTGAGAAACTCTCGTCTAGACCTGGCTGTAAGGCAGAGGATAGTCAGTAGTAATGCGTCGTTAGCAAGTGACTGGCTACGAAACAACCAGCCACCTTTACTCTATCTCTTTCTAGCCATTTCTTCGTGGAGCTAATGTGTTTGGACCTCAAACAGGCCCTCGGGCTCTTCAGCTCTTAGATCCGGTATTCCATCACGGTCGACGCCTTAAGCTAGTAAAGTTATTAGCAACTTGCTCGCATCGTAATTTGTAAGCATTAACTGCCTCGGTGAATTTATTCAGTTCGATTTTTTTGGACTTGACCACTTATTCTTCAAGGTTAAAATCCCAGCGCATTCAGAATAATGCAAAAGCTGATATACCAAGTAAATATTAAACATATTCCTTCTTCAGTTAATCATACAATCATACACACAGTACTCATCCCGAAGGTCGGTTTGGTTGGTGATGATAGTTCTCCCAGTATTAAACCTGACTGCGTGTCAAATTCACGCATCAGAATAGGGGGGCCAGTTCCTTTCCCTGTGCCGGTTATCGTTCCCAGGAGGATCTGGCACCTGAAAAAGCAAATAGCTGGGGTACCCAGAGAGGCTTGTCTGGGAATCGAACCCGGGCCCTCTAGTCGGTAGTCCAACGCTCTATCCCTGGACTATATCTGCACAATACCCCGCGAGCCGCTGCAAGGGCGTGTAGCGGGGGGTGTTAGGTCACCACCCGTGTAAGGGAACAATACCACATGCAAAATCAACAACATGAAAAACTACACACCCACAGTGGCGTTCACACTCATGCCAAAATCCCTTCATACAACACTCATGCAAATACATCTACCATAAACTAACAAACAACTGCACCCCAGGATCTAACGCGAAAGCCATCTAGCAACGCGCAAGCCAGAACATAACGAGCAAGAAGGCGAAACTCAACCACCACATGAACATGCAACATAAAGCGCTCTCCTCCCCAAGGAGACTGTGAAAGGTAGGGAATGCGACCCAACGTTGTAGGTAGCGGGCGGGTCTCTCCGCGGAGAAGGAACTTCAATTACATCAAATAATCATTTTCTGTTACAGCTGTGTAGGAAATTGAGTTAGCTAATGCATTAGGAGGTGATCTATTACACGATGATACGAACAAAATCCAGTATTCCTCACAACCACAGAAATCAATGATATTATGCGGCGAATCCATGGTCGTCCGCAACACATGCTCGGCCAAATGAACATTTCCACAGCATTACGGACAAATCGGAGCTACTACCGTGACCCTATCGATTAACAATATACTGGCAATTTCAAATGCGAGTTTGTCTCGTATCGGGATCGAGTTGGAAGGCATGCTTTTCGATCTCAGCATTCTTCGAGCATCAAATAAATTAATGCTAATATAATTCTCGAAGCCAACGGTAAATTAAAATTCACCGTTTGCTGGTATGATCCTAAAGATGATGTGGCAATCGTCTAACTACCTCAGATGGCGACTAGAACGGTGGAAATTCCATTCAAATGTCGAACTATGCTCTAATCGATAGTGAACTGGTTCGCAACTGGGTTAAATGCGGGCAATAGTCGACCTTTCAAGTGGAATATTATTCCAAACAACTCATTCATGCCTTATCCGCACTCTCTACTCGTCATCTAATAATAATTAATATCGATTTTTATTTATATTCAACAAATACCGAGTTGAGTATTGTGTGAATCGAACGCTTAAGATAACCTCATGCGTAGGGCTGTGGGATAACGGCGAAAAATCGATTACGAGGTTCTAGCACTGCGATTTCATAGGTTCATTTTGCATTGAACTGTGGTTCCTCGGAGAAATGAAATGCCACGATACAGACATCAGCTGTAAGAATTTCTGATGTCGAGCTTCAGAAAATGTGTATATGTGTATATATCTGCACATATATGTATGTATATATATGTGTATATATATATATATATATATATATATATATATATATATATATATATATATATATATATATAGTATTTAGTATAAGTATAGTTTCCACAGTACGAAAGCAGAGATGAAGATGGAATAGAAAACCATATTTAAGGCGTTATACTGTACATTTTTAATATAAACTGTTAGTACATTTGCTTTGTCTGAAAAAAATGTTTTATTTCTTTTATAAAATGTCTTCTTGCTTAATATAATTAGATAAAAACAACCGCTATTTTGTAATATCGACGGAATTGACCGTTCCATTATGGAAATGAGGTATATTTGGTAACATTATCATTTATACCTGTTTCCGCTATGACGGTATCCATTTAAAACCCAGTTTCGTTATAATGTTGTCATTCAGATTTTAGCTTAAAATGCTTGCGTCATCATTAGATGTATAAGTTAGTTGAAGACAGGCGAAGGGGGAAACCGCAATGTTAAGGGGAGGGGATGGATGCAAAGATACCCTACGTAGTGTAGTTATAGGTTTAATGATGGATGGGGGAGAGAATCGTTAGTTATTTTAAGATTATGTTAATCTATAACACTGAAAGAAAGAAATATAGAATAGTACAGGATACTTTTTTTGCTTCCTTTATTTCGAGAAGGTATTCGATTGAATGAATTGGTTAGAATAAATTAATGTATTGCAGAAAATAGGAATAGATAAGATAGACCACTTGTCCACAACCTGTGCATGACTCCGTCTGCTCAGATGCGACAGGAGAGTCCATGTGGAGATTTTTAGGAAGAGTTTTAATACAAGGGTGTCCAGTATTACTTATTGTATCTAATATATACCTAGGGGAGCTGGTAAAAGAACCTTGGGAAGAACTGGACATGAGAATTAATCTCGGTGGAGAATTCTTAAAGCCGGGCTTGCTGCTTATCTCGCTTTAGCTTGCCAGCCAGCCTAGGGGTTGCAATCATGCCTGAGAACATTAGAAAATTATTGCAATAGGTATGGAATGAGAATAATTGTATGTAAAACACAGGATATGAGGCCTTCGAGAAGGATGAAAGTCAAGATAGACATTAAAATTAAAGGACATAAACTAAATAAGATGGAATAGTTTACCTACCTTAAAAGTCTTTTGGGCCAACATGGTTAAAGTATCAGACGTATAAGAAGAACAACTGCGCTAGGCAAAGTAGTTTTCACAAGGAGGAGGGCATCAATAGCAAAGACGTTGAGCAAGGATCATAGAAAAAGACTCGTTAAAACTTGGATATGGAGCGAGGTTTTGTACGGCGCGGAAACTTATACGTTGGAGCAAGATGATGAGCGTAGATCGGAGGCTTTTGAAATGTGGGTGAAGAGGAGAATGGCTAAGTTAATTTGGACAGAAAGGAAAGCAAAGAAAGGAGTATAAGGCATGAACGTTGAGGAGAGAGTTGTTGAAAACAATGTAAAGAAGGCGAGAAGAGTGGCTGCATAAAAAATGCATTATATTTGAATGCATCCACGTAGAATTATTTATTTCAACATAAAGGGTGAGGTTTTAGAATATTTAATTCTGAGTTAGTTAGGAATTAGGAGTACAGTTCTGTGCAGTGTTAGACTCCTTCAAAACTTATCTATCCCGACTACTTCTAGTGATAATATTAAAATTACAAATAAAATAAATATATGTCTCTTACTCTCCTAACGACCACATAGACTGGAGACATGAGGTGTAGCAGCAAAGCCTTGTGTTAAGCTATAGGAGAAAACTATGAAATTGTTTTCTGAAATCTTTGTGAATAGAAAGGCAGACAGCAGATTCTAATGGTTAGTATCACAAATGGAGTTTGTCCCACATGTCAATTGGTCTTGACTCCTATGGTCTTTTTTTTAATCGTGTTTTCGTGCCTGATCCATAAAGACACTTAAAGAGAGTATCTGTGTCTTATTTAGGTGCGGAATCCTGCATATGTTAATTTATCTTCATTAACGAATCGTGCCGATAAAATGGGGAGGGGTTACGAGACTTTTATCTGTACCCTCCGAAGTAAACTCGAGTTGCTTGTGTTTTTTTGAAAATCTTGGTTTCTGGCCCTGGTTTCTGATTTGGTTTCTAAAGAATTTAATCTAATTTCCTTTAATCCGATTGCATTATCCGATGTGTCTCAAGTGGGTGATCCATTCTTCGCCTGATGCCAAATATAACTCTCTTTAATTTATGTATTATATTTACCTGACACCTGTTTATAAACGATGTTTTATTCCAATTAAACTACAGCAACAATAAACGTGCATCGGTCCTAAAATCACTTATTTTTTTACTTTTCACGATGAATCTTGTTTGCTTTGTAACACAGTAACAATTGCTAATGGCGGACTGAATTGTCATAAAGCGTGTCCACCTAAGTTCAACCACCGCTTTCTGCACAGGTGTTTCCGAGCACATATTCTGAGTTAAATTTTTGATCCCGGAACGGGTTTCTCTCAGGTACGAAAATTGGCTTCACATTTTGGCGAATTATGCGGCGGAAAACAGGTGGCCTGCAGATTTTCGTCCATTGCGTATCAATAGTAATAAAAAATTATCATTTCATTGTCTCAATGGATTGCTTAAAGGAACACAGAAAATTTTCCCTAAGCTCATTAAAAAAACTTAAAACATTTGAATCCTCTATTTTTATTACCAGAAACCTACGTATTTACATAAGAAGATAGTTATTTCTCGATTAATAATTTCACTCTATGATCGAAAACTGCTGCATGTGAGTAATCATATTAAGGTTGTTTACTTTCCAGCTATACCTATAATCCGTGAAGTTCTAATTATACCGGTCTACAAGTGCTGCGAGTATAGAACTTCACCATTATTCTTTGATGTTTTTGTAGCACATAATGGTGCCTGCCTTATTTTTTAATCGCCCCTGTCACGCACTGTAGGCTTAGGCTTGCAGTGTATCAGATAAGTGTACAGCTGTTGCGGACCTAGATCCTTCGGGCTGTAAAGGTCTAATCTACATGTAAGTTGCCGAGAAAGGAATTGAAGGTTTCAGTTTAAAATAGCATTTAGGATTATTTAAATCATTTTCATTTGCTTGGGCATCATGTGTATTTTATTATTCTTCCCTAAATCACACCATATTTGTGGTATGCTCTGTATGTTGGCGTGTCCGATTCTCAGTTTATCTGTGCTCACTCTATCGTCTTAACCGTTCTTTGATTTAGTCGAGGAAATAAATTTCGGGTGCGGTGTTCGGTTCGGTGCAAAGGTTGAGTCCTGCGTCAGATGCGGGCTTGTTATTGTATGGTGTGTGTGTACCACCTATTTCCCCGGATCACACAGACTGAAAACCCTCCTTAAAGAACTGTTTCCAATTTTACATGACAATGACGTGACCTCATCCTTACTACCCCAATGCCCATCTATCGCATACAGACGACCCGCCAATCTCAAAAACCTTCTGAGATCCACCAACCCTTTGGCGCCCCCCCGTGACAAATTTCCCAATATTTCCCCAACTTGCAACCGCCCCCGATGTAAAACCTGTCCTCTTATTATGCCTACTCCCCTCTCCCTACATCCCCTTATTGCCCCCTCACCTCGTTCCCACGCTAATTGCCTCTCAAAAAATATTATTTATCTTTTATCATGTAAACATTGCACTTCCTTTTACATAGGCGAATGCATTACCCGCTTATCCATCCGAATGAATAATCACCGGTACTCCTGCAATTCTGCCTCACTCTCTTCTCTTCCTATCCCTTCACACGCCAATTCCCACAACCTTTCATTCGACCAGTGTTTTGCTCTCAGCATCCTAGAATCCCTACCTGATTCAGCCACCAATATAGAGGTGAGAACTCGTGAATCCGCCTACATATTAGCTTTCCGTTCTTTCAAAATTCCCACCCTTAACCGCCATATTTAATTTCCCTCCCAGCATTCCCTCCACACCTCCCCTCCCCGCCCATACCTCTTTTCCCTCTCCACAGCAACAACATATTTTCAGTCTCTCTTGAGTCACGGTCAATGCACGGTTTTGAAATGTGGGTGTGGAGAAGAATGGAGAAGGTGAAATGGACAGAGAAGAAAACAAATGAGGAAGTACTTGGTATGGTGGGCGAAGAGAGGGGTTTGTTGGGAGAAATCCTCTGGAGGCAGGAAAAGTGGATGAAGGATGTATTGACCGGCGGGGGGATGTTGAAGACTGTGATTGAGGGGAGAATGTTAGGCAAGCGAGGAAAGGGCAGGAACAGAATGGGGATGTTGGACGGGATGAAGGGAGGAAGAAAGTACTCAGAGATGAAGAGGGACCTGATGTAAAGTAGGATGTAGTTTTTTTCTAGGGGTCACAAATTATTTAATTTGTAATTATGTCCATCCAAAAACCTACCTTAACCGGTAGATTACCTAATAATAATAATAATATATATATATATATATATATATATATATATATATATATATATATATATATATATATATATATATATATATATGTTAATTGGCTTCTGTGATTATCTATGGAGTGGTATTGACTTTTTGTGGAAGCTAAAACCCTTTTGGCAGGAATGGTTTTGTGTGCAACAAATGTTTAGAATTATGGGGTTTAAGTGGTGAACTACGGTTTTAAAATAATATAAAGATTTTAAATCCATTCTTTGCTGGGCTAATTATGCTGCTAGAATATGGGATCCTCAAGGAGTCACTTCAATTGCCGAAATGAACGATGTGCAGTGAAGAGGAGCTAGCTTTTGTTATGGGAAAGGTAGTTGCATAAATATGATTTCGCGGAACTAGGTTGGGTTCCACTCACTGAGCGGAGGTTTAATGGCAGATTCTTGCATTAATTGGAAGCGGGTCTCTTAAGCGATCATGTTGAAACTGTACGATATTATTAGCGCCATTGTAATAAGGTGGGATTTATTATGTAAATAAGATCCGAGAGATCAAGTCTAGGAACGATAATTTTAAGAAGCTATTTATTTCTGCGAATGATAAGGGATCAAAATATCTGTAACCGACCGCGATAGTGGGATAAAATTTTTAGATTATAAGTAGCCTGGGTATTTGTCGTTGTTTTTTTAACCCTTATTTTAGGACCGTTCTTGTAACTAGCAGCTAATTTGTCTTGCGATGGGAAGTATTTTACTCAAAGATACCCCAGTGAATATACGTGTAGTTAATCTTACCCCATATTTTAAATATGTTGCGTATTTATTGTTGAATAATGTTTGAGAAAAACTAAATTTTTATTTTATTGGCTGTTTGCATACCCTCTTAGTCACGCACTCTAGTGGTAAATGTCAGGGTACCATGGAGATATTTTACGTACGGCTCTACCATGAATTGTGAACATATTCTTCAATCGAATATCACAACTGAAAACCTCGAAACGGCACCATTAGTTTCCTATTTTTTAAGGGAAGAAAGATTAACACCTTGAAAGTTCCATTTTAGATTTTAGACCAAGGTTTCTACAGTTCATGAAACACATAGGATGCAAATGAAATACATCTATGTTTTTAATTTTTATCAGTAATCTACCCCATTTAATAGTATCATGACTTAAATAGCTACTTTTGGACTAGACTGAAGTGTGTGTGTATAATATGTATGGTTGAAATAATGGATATTTAGATAAATGATCACATTTTAAATGCAGATACTGTAGAATAACGAACAAAAAACATCCTCCTGAAGATTGTTTTGATGAAGAATCGTATTAATTTGCTTAAAGTAATATAATTCCGTAATGAAATTGCACCTAACAATTACGTACGCTTGATCAGCCTGTTCTGTAATAACTTGTAATTTCGATTTTGTTGTTGAGGTGGCGAAACCATTGAAAACTAATAAAATAAATCACGCAATGGAATTTAGCGATTCCCTACTTTTTGTAATGAAAATAGATTTCAGTAAGTTAAGAACGACGGTCGCTGGACAAGGTTGCCGTGCTCATCTATCGGTCATTATTAATTTTTTGTTCCTGTCTTTTGACGAAAATCAACTGAAAAGCTACGTTTGACTGTTAATATCAGCGAGAACGTGAGGATGGGGACAGACATATCGTACCGAAAGGGATATCGGTACTTTCAATTTGCGACACATTTTAGACTCTCAATGGCTATTATCTAGTTCACGGTTACTGCGCCCGCAAATATTTTTCAGTGAATTGAAAAGCGAAATGATATGAATTAGATTCTGAAAATTTTGCACTCTTTCAATGTCTCGGCACATTGAGACGGAAAAATGCGATATTTGTTGTTTCCTCGCGGGAAGGATTGGAGGAGGAGCAGGTTGACTGGACGGTGGAACCGTACTCAACCGTACGCCGTAAAGCGAATTTCCCCCCTCCGTGAGTCACAAGTAGTTGAAGATCGCGTTCACAGCTTGATTAGTCACCCCCCAGGGTCAAAGCGTTTGCTAAAAGGCAGGAGGAAAAACATGGGAAAGTGGGGGCATGAAACTCTCACGCTGCTGCCTGCCGATCACGCAATATCCTGCGCTGATTCGAGTGGTTTAGCTTAACTACGTTTTTTGTCAGTATTAATCCAGCTCAAGTGGTTCCGTGGCTAATCATTATTAATAATCATCAAACTTGATAGCTTTTAGCTATATGCGTAATGCGTATTGCCACGCTCTTGTAAGACCTCATTTAGAATACGCATGCAGCGTGTGGGATCCGAGTGAAAAAGGTCTCATTCTGGAAATTGAGAAGGTTCAACGCCGGGCAGCCCGTTTTGTCAAAAATTCTTACGATAAAACGCAAAGCGTCACCGAAATGCTCATGGAGTTGGGGTGGGAATCATTAGAAGAGAGACGATTCAATGCAAGATTGAAATTCTTAAATAAATTCAGATCCGCATGTTTCAGCACCGAGGTCTCGCAAATTATTCGTACTCCTACATATATTGGTCGCTTGGATCATGCATATAAAATTCGGGAAATAGATGCCAGAACTAGCCGACTCAAGGACTCCTTCTTCCCACGGACAATACGGAATAGCAACTGCAGGGTTATAGATAGCAAAAATTCCACTTGCCACCCTCAGCGTCTAAAAAATAATTAGTTCTACTTAAATGCATGCTCTTCCACTAACCTCGTGTGTTTTGTTATAATAACCCATTCTTTCGGAATAATCTCATTCGTGTTCTGTTCATCTGTGTTTAAGTCTGCCTTTCAATCCCTCGTCTCTCTCCGCGGGGGCAAATTCCTGCTACCTGCAATCATTGGGTCGCATTCCCTGCCTTTTAGAGTCTCCTCGGGGGGTAGAGTGTTTTGTGGTGAATGTTCATGTGGTAGTAGTGTTTGTGTCCTGGCTTCTGTGTTGTAGGATGGCTTTCGTGCTGCATCCTGGGGTGCAATTGTTTGTTGATTTATGGTATATGTGTTTGCATGAGTATTGGGTGAAGGGATTTTTGCGCGAGTGTTTGCGCTGCTGTGGGTGTAATTTTCCACGTTTTTATTTTGCATGTGGTATTGTTCCTTTTTACGGTTGGTGACCTAACACCACCCGCCACACGCCCTTGCGGCGGCTTGCGGGGTATTATGTAGATGTAGATGCAGCAGAGTATTTTATGGTACACCCATCTTAATTTGGCCATGTTAATATGTTGAAGTTAAATTCTTCTCCGTAGTCGGACAAAATTACGTAAAAAAGTATTAATTTTTATTCTATTAATTTTCTTTCGATATAAATACTTTATTTTTTTATCTCAAATATTTTAAGTTAAAAATGACGAGTAGAACAAATGCGTTGTTGGCAATTCTCATTCCATTCGTCATTACTGTTTTAATTCACCAGTCACTAGGACCGTTAGTATCCTTAGACGATTAATTTTCCGAGCCCGCTCTTTATCGCGTATATTATTATTATTTGTAGTAACGAGAAAAGAATGAATTATTAAATTGTTGTAATTTTGATAAAAGATAATTTTTTAAATGGCACATTTTTATCCTTTGACCACGTACTATGATGATTAGACAAATGCTTTCCATAATTCAGTGCATGCCAGAGATTTCCAGAGTTACCATACTGGTTTTTTAAATCACTGAACACACATATAAGGACGATTCCATTCCAAATAATTCAGCACTTCGTATATGTTCTCCGTTGACCCCTCCTGAACTAAACGCGTCTGATACCTTATGCAACATGGAACCATTTTAACTTAAAGTAATATCAGACCAAAATTGGAAATGAGAGCTCACAAAAGTAAAATTGGGTAAAATCTTGAATTAACAAACTTATTTACTAAGGGTAAAATACTCCGTATTTTAGGAAAAAAAGGTACATAATATGCTGGAAATACTAAAGCTGATGTGATCAGCCCCCAGAAACACAGTTTACAGCGGCACTCTTACTCGAAAGCATAAAACATGATAATTTTAGGAGTGTATAACAATATTTTAAGAGGGCAAATACTTACTGCTGTGAATTAAGATAACAGTAATCCTAATAAAATAAAGGAAAAATGCATACAGGGTGCCACCATATTTCTATGTTGTAGGATACTGGCTTAGGATAGGTTTTTCATGCACTCTGGGACTCCACACTAATGGATCATTAATCCCTAAATAATATGGCACTAAAAATCCTGAGGCCCCATACTCCGAATTACAGTAACATATTATTTTTCTCTGTATTCTTTGCACATTCCTTAATTTCATTCACAGGGCTTATACATTTCCTCCCTTTAACTTCGTTTTCCCTACATTCTCCCCTCTAGTACACTCTTCTTCACCCCATTGCCTCATAGTATCTTTTGAATCTGCTTGTCTTGCCGTTTTCCGAATTTTGCCCGACAACCTTCTCTCTTACCTTATTTCGCCTAGTAATTCCTCATTTGTTTTCCTTTCCGTTAATAATAATTTATTTATTTGTCTTCGTATTCACATCTCGAAAGCCTTCAATCTACACTTATCCTGCCTCAACGGCCACATTTCTGAGCCTCATGAAATTATGCTCCTCGTTAAAATTTACCCTTGTCTTTTCTCTACAGTTGAATTAAAGTAAAATTATCATATATAAAACGGATATTCAGGACTTGGAAAAGACTCGGATGGAAGATGCCAACTTTATTATAAATCGTCCTTAGAAGGGAGTCAACGTGACGGTAAATTAGGTCGAAAGCACCTTGCTCCACGAAAAAAGCTGACAGAACTTTGAATTTTAGAAAGGGACTGAACACGTGAGTTCCTTGCAACACCGACGGAACTATTATGGCACCAAATCATATTGGAAGATTCGGCCACCGGGATAAATAACAGAGATATGTGTACACCGTCACTAATAGATTCAAGTACGAGGGTCATCCGGAAAGTAGTACCCGTTCGTGCCGCATGAAGTGCTGACGACGCGAGTAGCCGCTGGACGAGGTCAGATAGCTTCAGTGGCTTGTCTGCCTTCTCTGAGCCAAGTTGCGTGACGCTAGCATTGCCTGTGTTGTTTCTGTGATTGTTTACAATGTTTAAAAAAATTGAGAACGCCGCCAGTTGTGAAGTGAGGGCAGTGATTAAATTCCTCAATGCAAGAAACGTTCGCCCATGTGATATTCATCGCCAATTAAAGGAGGTGTATGGAGACAATGTAATGGACGAGTCGTCTGTTCGGCGGTGGTGTCGCAACTTCAACATGGGGAGGGGGAACACACACGACGATGAGCGTTCGGGGAGACCGTCTGTCATTACAGACCAACTGGTGAGCTCAGTTGACGAATTCGTGAGGAACGATCGGCGCGTCACAATTGATGACATCTGTGAGCATTTTCCCAATGTTTCTCGAACAATTGTTCATGAAATTGTTAAACACCATCTGCATTATGCAAAAATTTGTGCAAGATGGGTCCCTCGCGTATCTCAATGAGCTGGCGGCGAAGGACTATGCAGCAGGAATACAGAAACTTGTCACACGTTATGACAAATGCCTTAATTTGCTTGGAGATTATGTTGAGAAGTAGTTTAAAGTATCCTCTTTCAAATAAAATTTTTTATGTTTGTTAATATTTACTTTTGTGTCTTTATTTCACGAACGGGTACTACTTTCCGGATGACCCTCGTATTTGCTCTCTCCTAGCACATTGCCCAATCAAAGCAATATCGAACCCGACCACCCGAATAACTCCGCATGCATCCCCCGCACTCCCCAATACCCCCGCCACAGTATCTCGTGGCCATTTGCGCCGTATTGTGTAGATGTACATATACCAACCCACCACTTATCCTTATATAGGCTTGCGGTATATCCAAATCTACATAATACCCCGCAAGCCGCCGCAAGGCCGCGTGGTCACCACCTGTAAAAGGGAGCAAAACCACATGCAAAATCAACGCATCCATGCAAACCAACACCCACAGTAGCGTATACATTCATGCAAAAATCCTTTCCACTAACACGCATGCAAATACGTATACTATCAACTGACAAACAATTGCATCTTAGGATGCAGTAAAAAATTTATCCAATAACGTGTAAGCTAGAATTTGACAAGGAAAAGCGAAATTCCACTACCACATGGACATGCAACATACAACGGTTTCCTCCCCTAGTTTATTGTATATGTTTATGTGTGTATGTTTATGATTTTTTCCACACGAGCCAATACTAGTATATATCAAAATGTATGTACACGTATGAAGTAATAGTTGTATGTATATCACTGCTGACCAACCAACTAACCCACCAGATGACCTTTTATAGACTTACAGGGTATTGTGTAGATATAGATAATAGAATATTTGTTCTAATAAACGTTTGGAATATCAGAAAGAGAGTTGAGGAATCCACAAGGGTAGGCAGCTTTAAAATTTTTAGACTTGGGCATTGTTTCAATTTGTAAAATTATTCCAGTGGCAAATAGATCACCAGAAGCAGCAAGAATCCGCGGAAAAACTGGGAATATTTGTGAAAACAACAGTCAACCGATACGCAAGTCCCTGCAAATCATAACGTCTCCATGGGCGAATTTGGGAGCAAAAGGTTGTATGTCGAGGCATTAATTGAATTCCTTGTTTATCTCAACAGTATTGCCTCCGTAACCTCCATGGTTATGCCAATGGCATCATGAATTGCTGGGAGGGAAGTGCGCGCCGGTTTATCTGGCGTGAAAGTAAATTTAGTAAATTGTCCCCCTGTCACGTGGAGGGATTCTGAAAAAGCATTAGAAAAATAGCCTCGCCTGTGGCAAATGAATCTCCCAGTAGAGGAGGGATGAAAGCGAATCGGCTGCGGTTGATTTTCAAAGGACAGTTGTCCATCGTGATTACCGCAGCGCTATCAAAATCTGTGGAGATTTTATGGCGCTTTTCCCTTTTTTTTAAGGGAGGAAAATTTCTCTTTGGATTGATTTTCCCAAGTGAAAGTGCAATTTGACTCGGTGAAAGATATTTGCCGTTTTAAAGAATTGTCCATTGATGTGATCGGTAATAGGGTTACGCATTTTCGTTTTAAATCAAAACGTTTTAATTTATTTTTTTGCTAAAATTGGGGCGATGCCACACGAATGAATGACTGTGCTTTCATTTTTGAACGTAATTATTCTGTGATTGAATATTTGAGATTATTATTTTGCGAATATGAGTCGTTTATTGTTTCATTATTTACGAAGTGCTTGGGTGGCTTTTAAAAATGTGTTTGGTTTTACGCTTGGTACCAAAGTAGTTAATAAATGACTGTCACCATGAAAGCATTTCGTACGTGCATAGCTGCATAGCATAGCACATCGTATTATAGAAACTGCTTGGGATGTATCACTTCTCTTCTAAATAAAAATATGTGCCTAACAGTGGTTAGGTACCAACATGGACTATGGCACTCTTCTCTCGTAATTAATTGAGGGATTGAATTTGGAGAAGTGAATTATAGATGTTACAAAGGTTAAGTCGTGGGCATAGAAATTACCCATTTTCTTTGCTTGCTTAGTAGTGTACATGGTTTTAATATATTAAATGTTTTCTGCTCCAAAAGGTATCAACCTTAGGCTACGATTCTTTACTATCTTCCACGTATACCACTGGTCAATTGTGCCTTTACATTTTTTCGTTATTTCTAATGGAATTAATGTTAATTCCTTTATGGAAAAAAATCTCACATCCTCGCGTCCACCTACAGCTTCATTACATCTTTTTGGCACTTCTGTGGGGACAACGATTATGCTGATCATTGCGGTATGATGTGTTGTCCAGCGCAACCACAGAATTTGGTGGAAGGTTCGGAATTAACCGATTTTCGAACCATTTGAAATGATTCTCGTGGGTCGTATCCCCGTTATGATCTTGCATCTCTGTTTACATTATAACTCGAAATCAGGAGGAAGGGTGTGTGGCCGGGGGTTTTAGGGCAACAACCATTCATATAATAATATTAGCTCATAGGTGCATTTGATTATATGTACATATATATGCTAATGAAATGGACAGAGAAGAAAACAAATGAGGAAGTACTTGGTATGGTGGACGAAGAGAGGGGTTTGTTGGGAGAAATCCTCTGGAGGCAGGAAAAGTGGATGAAGGGGATATTGGCCGGCAGTGGGATGTTGAAGACTGTAATAGAGGGGAGAATGTTGGGCAAACGAGGAAAGGGAAGGAACAGGATAGGGATGTTGGACGGGATTAAGAGAGGAAGGAAGTACTCAGAGATTAAGATGGCCCTGATGTAGAGTAGGATACTGGATTTTGTGTTTTCTTAGGGGTCACAAAATATTTATTTAGTAGCTGTGTCCATCCAGAAACCTACCTTAACCGGTAAATTACCTAATAATAATATATGTTAATATACAAAAACACTTGAATACGACTACACACATGCATACATGCCTGTACACTTCGTACAATAAATGATAACTTTGAATGAATCATTTATTTTTGGTCCTTAAGTAAATTTTTACGAGTAATGGGTTCAATTTTTAATTATTGCGTATTATGCGAGGGAAAAAAGATTACTTGGGTACCATAATGATTGCTTCGGTTTCGCCAGAAAACTCAGGTGTCCTGTATTTTTCTAAAAGTTGAAATGTCGTCTGATATCTTCGTGAATCAAAAGGCGCACCACCTAAATTTTCCAGTATACCCTTGACGCTTGCTCTCTTCTTTCAGCAATTTTTCTAAGTTCTGGTGGATTTTCTCTGGAGTGACCATGTTTCCGCGCCGTACGTAATTACGCTACATATCAAAGTTCTCGCGAGCCTTTACTTAACATCCTTGCTCAACATCCCTATCATCAACTCCCTTTTTCCAGTGAAAGCCTCTTTGCCAAGTGCATTTCTTTTCCTTACGTCCCTATTACTTTCACCATGTTGGTCGGAAATACTTCGGAGATACGTACGCGATACCCCGTACCCGGTTCCACCCGTTCTAGTCTTTGCCCTCTAATTTTAATGTTAAGGTTTGCCTTTCTCTTTCTGGAAAATCACATAAGCTATGTTATATTTATATTGATTCTCATCCCATATATATCGCTATGAATTGACCAACTTTAATGTACGTAGATATATGATTTTTTTGTAAACGCAAACTTTAAGATAAAATAAATATAAACCCTCAAAAATTTTAAAATTCAGGTTGCCTGTCATGAAAATTGAGGCCGGAATATGAACCAGTGTACACATTCAACCGCAGTAGTCAAGTCGAATGTTGATTTGATTTGTGAGGGTAGAGCCTACCTAAAACTCTGCCCTATATGACTTCGACATAAATACTCCACAAACCACCAAAAAGGTGTGTGGCAGGGGTGCAAGCACCAGGTGGGATGGGCATGTGTTGACGGAGAACATGGGAGAGGAAGAGAAAAGGGAAAAAAATCATTATTAAATATTAAAAGCGTGAAAATGTGTATACATGCTGGAAGATGACTTAACTCAAAACAAGAGTTAATTCACCTAATAAATTAGTTGTGCTATGCGAAAAAAGGGAATAAAATTGGGCCACAACCAATTGTACGACAGACCCCCCACATAAAAATGTAGGCCATGCAGAATTGAAAACTAATTAGGGAAAAATGTGCTGTTTCATGGGAATGCAACTATCTCCGCCCCTAAAGTCGCAGGTAGGGATTGTGACATACCGCTGTTGGTAGCGGACAGCGTGAGACATCCCTCCCCCCAGAGAGAGAGATGGTCGATGGAAGTGCAAGCTTGAAAGCAACATGTGATTCACACATAAGGGTCCGTTCATTTCCCTGTACTCCCTGTAGTTTCTTGGAAGATCTGATCTGGTACCCGAGAAAATCACTCAGCTTAGGTGAAGCTGAGGGTGGCCACATACGTCAACGGAAATTGAACCGGAGGCCTCTAGACAGTAGTGTAGCGCTCGACCCTCTACAATACCACGTCCCGCACATCAAGCCTTAATTCTAAAATCTGATACCTCAGAAAAGAATACCAAAAGTAGTTGATCCATAAAGCAAATTTGGAATGACGCTAGACGGGTTTCCGCAGTGTCAGGATATAACTTAATGCTTCATTGATGGCTTCGGAAGTCATTCTTAATAGTAGACATCTTAAATAGCCTTTTGTAATGAGTTATCACTCTTATATCATGGATGTCAATTTAAAGAATTATTTCTACGTTAAACATAACGAACATTAGACATTCTCTAATAGACACAAAAAATTAATTTAATACTCGTATTCATGTTTTCATTTTCTTCTAGATGTATGGAAATTAGCTCATCTTTCCTTGCTTTTTAAAAATTATTACTTCAATGATATTAATAAAACGAGAGTGTTATTAAGTTTTTTATAGAGGTGATGCTTATTTTTACGTTTATTAGTTAAAACTGCGTAATTATTCAATCAGGCATTAGGACGTGCTTGACTATAATCGGCCGAAAGGAAATCCATCAAAGAATGTCTTGCTAGGCATGTTAGGAAAAGAGCGGGCGTTGAAAAATATTCCAAGGTGAGAAAAGTGGATGTGGATCATATTGAGTGGCGGTGGAATTTTCAAGAATGTGATAGGAGGGTAAATGTTGGATAACGAGGTAGGGGGAGGAAAATATTGGGAATGTTGGACGTAATGAAGGGAGATAGTAAGAATGTGGAGTTTTATAACAGTTTGTTTAAATAGATGTCCATGTTAGGGGAGGCTCAGGAGTGTAGAAGCGTTTGGGTCAATAAAAATGTACCTTCATTGGTGGACTATTGCTAGTAAATAGCGGGCTAATGAGTCTAAATTGTTATCTAAGGAAAGGAAGCTATATTTAAATAACTGCGTAATGTTGATACAACTATTTCGCGAAAATTATGCTACCACACAAAAGAATAACGATGCTCCTATTTGATGGCCAGATTTTGTCTTCCACGCTGTTATCAAGTGTAATCTGGTTGTGGAATTGAGAGTGGCAAGTCACTCACGCTATTTTTGATGCGAAGAGAAAAGCAGTCCTTATATAGGTATCGAATACCCTCGTTAAGGAATATTTTGGCTATTTCTGACGAGAATGAAAGGCGTCCAAAGTTGGAGGTCATTTAATCTCTAAAAATATCGGGCATCCTTGGGGATGGCGGAGTATTTTGGGCCATTGTGGCGTATACGGACGTGGCTTCACTCTTTAATCCACATTAAAAAAATAATTTAGTTCATTAAGTCTTGTTAGATGGTCTCTGAGTTTTAAATTTATTCCTTATGTAGCTCTTACTTTTTTTATAGACTCCTGCTTTACGCTCTAATCTCCGCTCAACATCAGCGTATTATCCACTAATAAATTCTGAAAAAGAGAGTGCCTCACTGGTGGATTAAAATTCTAGATTTTCCTTCGTGCAAACCCTGGTCATAACAGAAATAAGATTAAACAGGATAAAAAACCATAAATACAGTAATCAACCCGAAGGTCGATTTGATTGGTCGGTATGGTAGTTCATAAACAGCATGGCGTAGAGATATTTAGACTTAGCGTTTTTTATGCATACGAGTTTCACTTTGCCTGCCATTTTTCACTGCAAGCATAATACGTACCAAACGTTTTTTTCATGGTTAATAAACTTCTGCTACTTTGAGGGTGGGTTACGACCGTCAACTCATGAGGTCGGCGTACGTAGGATGTTGTAAAGCCCTGAACCAAGCCAAGAAGAGATTATGTTAGCTTCATGAGAGGTGGTTTAAACTACCCCTCAACTATTCCCTACCGAACATTGAAAATTTCTTTTAAATCAATCCTATTCTTTGAGACTACTGATTTTTTTATATAAGTAGTGCCATATCGGCCACATACGGTAATAAATTGCCTTTTATATATCGTATATACATACAGAGTCTCCCGGATACCTGAGCCCTCCAGTTTGGGAACTAACCCCCTCCTCCATAGGCTACCACGGCCCCTGTTAAACGGATGCGAAAGTAATATTCTTGTATGAATTAAGCGATGGAAACTGGCCTGTATCTGTCTGTCCATGGATAACCAAAAAACTTGGAAAGTCATTCAAGGCTCTGCATGGAAATCAGCTATTCCTTCGATGCAAACCCTTCGTTTCTGTGGACAACCTTCTATGATTTTTCCATAATTTTATTTCGATTTCCGCGATGAAAATTATCTTTCTCGAAGGATATTATTTTTCTCCCGCTGTTCATTTATATTTAACACTGACTACTCACGGTTTTTTTAAAATTTGATGTAGTGCCCTTGTTATTTTATACATTTTGTAAACTCCACTTCGCAAACATTAATCACCAAACGTTGGAGGAAGCCTTCCATGAACTTCCATGAGCCCCTCCTTGAACAAACGCCGTTTGCTAATTTTATTTTTCACTTTTTTCCCAGGAAACTACTAACTAAACGAGTTGCCATCTTTCCTCGGTTAATTTACACTCAACTTGTCGCGAGCGCTAGCGGTTCCTCTCAGGATACAACTCAGGTAGGCGTTTTAAAGGACTTAAGCCACAATATCAAGCTTAGTGAGATGGAATGAGGTTAGTTTCGCTTATGTTTTGCCTTTACGGGATCGGGTTACCTAATAAAGGAGAAAATATCTCCCCGCAAGGGCGCGCGAATTGAAAAAATACACGCGTGGGAAACCAATGTCGCCCTTTCGCTCACCGCCCCTTCCTCTGTCACGTCCCCGACCTTTAAAATGCGAGGCCAGCCCCGAGAATCGTCTCCTCCCTCCTTCTTCCCAACGTTCCCCCACTCGTCCATTTTTCCTACCCGATCTGTCTTTCTCATTGTGTCATCGTACAGCCACCCTCCGCCCGGTCTCGCCCACATGACCGGCGTCGCGGGATTCGCGGCGAATCCTACGCGTTCACCCGCCGCCCTTCCTTCCTCCTAAAATGACCCTTTCCCCCGCTACCCTCCCACACTCTTGGAGGCACACAGCGCCAACCCACCCTGCTCCTCCCTTCTGCCACCACGGGAAACTTCCCACGCCGGCGGTATCGCCCACGCCCGCAGGGTGGGTTGGTGTAGCGGTAGGAGTCGAATTGTGGGAGGGTAGGGGGGACAGAGGGCCGTAGGGAGAGTACCAATAAAAATTTGGGAAAGGAAAAAATAAATTGCGTCCTCCATCCGCCGTACGTTGGCCACCTCTGGGACTCGGTCATCGTGATCGTCCCACAGCGGACCCACCCACCCGCGACAGAAAAGCATTGCGAAGGTCGCCGATGCCGTGCAGGCATGAAAGCGCTTAAATCTACGGTTCTGGGAATCTCCCGACCATTAACCCTTTCACTACCGCGTTAATAACATTACCCACCCTTCACGACGTTCCTTTCAGGGTAGATACTGGCGAGTATAATCCGATATTCAATTACAATAGGAAACATACTCTCTCCCTTGCCAATTCCCTCTACAATGACCTCTCCTTGCATTCGTCTTCTACCTCACTCGTAATCATAAATTTTCTCATTCTTGCCCTTCAGCTCCTGAAACTTCTAATATACTTAGGCCTTGAGAATATCTTCCTACAGCTCATTCATGGCTTTCTCGGCGAAAATTATCTTCCGTTGTCGTCTTTTTGGTTTTAGAAGAAATTAAAGAGCGTCTGTTTCTCCTACATTATTTTTTTCCTAAAATTTGGCTGATTAGAGTAAGCGATAGTTAACCGAAATGTAAAAACGAGTCACATTGGATCGTATAGTATTCTTAAAATATTTTAGTAGTGGTAAATATTTGCGTATTAATGCAAGATATAATTAATGAATTTGGATAATAATGAAATGTTGTTTGTTGTGTAGGGGACGTAGCTAAGAGAAACCACTTTTTTCATTTTCTTAGAAGTTAGTATAGTAAGTATTTTCGCATGTTTTTATCAAATCAATATTTCCTTTGGCCCCTTTGAATTCTCTCGGTGCCATTTCTCCCCACACTAATACTGAAATCAGTGCTCAGAGAGTTTTTGGCACTTCGTTATTGCACAAGTTATGTAAAGAATACATATTTGCTTCTGCTCTCATTTTAAAGGGAATAACTGCACCATATAAAAATATTGGTGCATAAGACCTTCTCAAAGTATTGTTTCAATGATGGTAGCATCACAAGTCTACGAGGAAAACTCTTCCAACTATTTTTGTCGATTTTTTCGTCAAATCTCCTTATTATTCAGTGTTAATAAATTGTATAAAGAATACATTCACATAAAAATTTAATAAATAATACATAAATTGTGAAAATGAATGCGATTGTTGAAAGTATTCCAATCTAGAGTAATTCTACTTAGGGGAGACTGTTATGTCTATTAAAAATAAGTCGTCTTAGAGGATTTTTATGCGTTTTTCACTCTTTGGGGTTAATTACCAAAATCAGATGCTATAACCTTGATTACATTATTTTTTTTATTCCTTAGCTTCATTTTTATAGGGCTCTAAAGAGTCTTTCTAGACGCTGAAAACGTCTTTTTGTTTTCGTTCCTATCATGGAGTGAAAAAAATTCTTTATTCACGATGGTTAATCAAAATATCCTCGCAGAAAAAAAGAAATAATCGCAGTTCTTCACGTTTACGTGAGTGGAAGAGCTTTATGCATAAACTTAAAAGAATTAACATTCATAAATTAGGCTAATCCCATTGTTATGATGTTCGTACAATATTGAAATACAATTTGGTATGTTAAGATTAAGCAGTTACCATTTCAGCTTTGTAACCAGAAAGTTCAATTCATTCGTAATTTTAAATTGTATTACATGCTCGTATTTTTTAAGCGATACCGCAAAGATATATAAATCCAATATAACTTATGCTTAAGAAAATTGCGAGAACCTCTGAAAACCTTTTATTGACTGTGAGTACATCATTGTAATGGTCCCCAACTGATAGTGAGTTCAGGATGGTGAAAAATTAATATTCAGTCGGTTTTGATATTTGTAATCATGAATTCATTCAGTTGACTTTAAAATTTAAAATTCTGTAGTTACTTTCAGCCTTTTAACGATCCACATGTGTCAGATTGCCCTCATGATATTTCCAATGTGAAATATCCCATAAGAAGGGGAAAAATTCCGTCAAATATTACGCCTTATTGGCTTCCGCCATCACCATGGCTGTAATCTTTTCGTTGCGGCGAGTGGAAAAGAATGATTTGCTTTTATTTCGGTGCCCGAACGTGAATATTATTCGCTCTTCACTCGCCATAAACAACTCGATTACATCTCAGAAAAATTCTTTCGCGTAGCTTCGAAGGTCGGACGTAATTAAAGATAAAATTTTAAACGGCACAGCGACGCTAATGCGTCACGTCTACGACGCCAGTGAGCCGGTAGTGGGCGGCAAACGACAACAGGTTGACGAGAAGCATGGCGGCTGCGCGCGTAACGGTTGAAAGATACACGCAAGGCGACAGAATAATTAGAAGCCTGTGCATTCCGGCCTGCTTAACCAAAATACCAAGCCGATTGGTTGTCCGCCTATAACTCAGCGTGATCGCCCTGAAGTGGGTTTAATCCTGGTTACAGCATTACTTCCTTAAGACGACGCCCACGACTGAGTGTGCGTCGGGAATTTGTTACGCATAACGCTCCCTTTAAAGGGCTATGTTTAAAGTTTCAACGCAGACGTTTTTCTCCTGACGGATCATTATCTCACTTTCGTCCGTTCTAGGAATTCCTGAGGACGTAACAATCCACTTGGAAACAGTGCTGATGGCTGAATTATCCAATGAATTAGGTCTTCAATGATGAAGAAGGAAGTCTGTTGCATAAGTTGCTTCAAACCGAACAGTACGTGCATTAATACCGTAGTAGAAATTTTGTGAGAAATGTTTTTTATGCAAAATAATCTCAACAAAACAATTCTTTAATACAAAGAAGCGTTATGGTAAGGCACATTGAAACAAAAAACCGCTTTAAATGTTGAATAATGCCAGATAGTGAATGCTAGAAGATTGAAGATGATTGACGCAGACCTCATCGTTAATAACAGCTATTTGCGAATACTGGAACATGATCCACTCTCAAATTCACTCACGTAAGCTAAAAAAAGGATCGAAAAAATATTTCGCAATGATTAGGAAATTTTAGATTCACATTTATAAGCATTCGTAGAAATGATTTTTCATCCACTTTACCGTCCTTTTGAACAAATAATAAACTTAAACAGTTTGAAAATACAATAGTTATCAACGTTGTGTCTTTTCGTCTAATAATTTCTTCATCGCTTTAAAAATTTGGTCAACATCTGGCTGAGTAGGATGAGGTCGGAAAATCTAAGAAAGCGATGTGGTTCTTATGCAAATAACACTTGGGACGATTAAACTGAAGGAATCTATTCATGTCATTTTTTGCTTCTTTCTTCAACATGGTGATTTCATTTTCCGTTGAAGTCAGCTGGGGTACGCTTTCGAATCCTCTTTAAGTCAAAATGCGTAACGATGTAGTCTAGGTTATTTTGCGAGCGCTAACTACGCAATTTAAATGCGGCCATTCGGTCTCCTGGCTTTCCCCTTTATCATGAGAGGTAAATTCTATTGCCCCGTGCTTTTCTGAAAGTCTGCTGGTCCATCAGTTACAACCGGTTTTATATTAATATTTTTTTAGAAAGGGGTCCTGGAGAGGAGTGTCATCAGTCAGTCTCCTCGAGGAGGCATTATTAACCTTCTAAAAATTCTCTGTTTGGTCCATGGGTTTGATATCGTCCGCGGCTTTGAAAGGAATTTACTCCTGAAGTTTCAGTTTTGAAGCGGGCTCGCAAAAATCATTTCGTAAAAATCTCACATACGTATTCCTAATGAATTTCTATATCAATTTATGTTGCTTTAATTCTTCCGTGAATTGCCATTCATTCAACTTGCCCTATACTCTCCCTCTACGGTTTTATATAAAATAAGCGTGAAAGAAATTTTTTTATATAATCACGTGAAAATAGTATTCTTTCTTTATAAATAAAATTCTATTGTGAAAAAATTGTTAAACCACCTATCTTCATTGCAGTGATTAACATCGGAATGAAAAGAGTCTACAAGTATATAGACTTTGGATTTGAGTAAGCCAACATTTAAAAAAAATATCATTTGAAAATATTATTGCATGAGTGATCGATATAAAAGGTACTAACCTGGGTTGCGGCTACAATACAAGTGAAACAAAATATGATGGTGATGATCCAGTTTAAATCAGGCAATGGCTTATTTCACGTTATTTATTTGCGTGTTTTTTTCCTGACCCGTCTTGTTTGCAAAAAATAGCTCGGGTACATTATATCGCGATGGAGACTGTGTGACCCTTTTTTCGTTTGAAATGGGAAGCAAAAGTAAAGTAATACTCTACGGTACTATCACTAGATGAGCGAGCGGTGACTGCGAAATTAAGTAGACTTGAACTTTGAACTGCATATGTCTACATTACGTTCAACTAAAGCCCGAGAATTGCCCTCAAATTTGACATTTTATCCTGCACACCTCCTCGAGAGTGTATACTAAAGGATGTTACGTTACAATAAAATAGAATAGCAGGTGAATATGAGCATGGGGTATCATTACATTCCCTAGAAATCTGAGTTTTTGTTCGTGATTTTTCTTACTTGCTTACAAGCGAATTGTGTGAGGTAAGAAGAATTCCATATATCGACCTGCTAGGTGGTCAGTTTCCTTTCTCGTTTTAGTCTCGCCTGCCAGCAAAATGCGGAGCTAAAATTATTCCTTCCGTGTGAGCATTAAACAGCGTCGTTTGTTAGGTCAAAAAGGGAAAGTGATGAGACCCGATTTTCTCGTCTATCCCCAATAAATCCTCACAAAATTCCTCCATCGTAAAGTTTTTCAAGTAATATAAACCAATACTTTTTATAACTTTGGGATGTCTCATTTATAAGTTTCTGTCTTTCTTCCGATCGTATTAAAACCAAACCAAATCACTTTATGACAGATCAGGGTAGAGCTCATCCAATACTTAGCCCTAGGGAGTGTGAAATTCACGCATAATTAGAGTTGGGGGGTTTCTTTCTATTTACCGCCTTTGTTTTCTTTTGAAGATCTGGTAGTTAAGTAGGTAAAAATCAAAAAGCTTGAGTGAAGCATATTAGAAGTGAATTAAATTAATATTTATTAATATTCCACTTTGCAACGTTACATATTACTGTGTTTCAATAAATCATATGTTGAATTAGAAAGTTGATAAAATATTTATTGTTTTGATTTAAAATTGAACTATGTACCGAAATTCTATTGTCTCGGTGGATGATATTGTTTCAACAAATTTATATCTCTGTTACTTCATCTATCCTTTCTTTTCTTCTTGATATTAATAGTAATGGTGGGTCGCGGTAGTCTAGTAGGTAGAGCGTTGGTCTGCTGACCGGAGGGTCCCGGGTTCGATTCCCGGGTCTCTCAGGGCACCTGCAGCTCCACACAAGTTATGTGATTTTTCGGGTACCAGGTCTTCCTGGGAAACCATAACCGGTACTGGGAAAGGAACTGGCCCCCCACCCTCATGTGTGAATTTTCACACGCCGTATAGGGCTTAGTACTGGGTAACTCCATCATTACCAACCAAACCGACATTCGGGTTGATTACTGAGTGCTTTGCATGTATGAGGCAACTTACTTAGACATGTAGTATACCAAATACATTATTTCATTATTAATACTTAGGTTATTAACGAAATTTACCTCACCTACTAAACCGACCCTCAGTTTGATTATTGTGGTTATGGTTTTATGGTTATTAATAGCAGTATCGTAGTTGATTCTTTCACTATTTTTTACTCGTAGTATCGCTTGAATAAATATAGTTACCTCTTATTCTGATCTCAGTAGAGCTCACAGAAATGGAATAACCTGTAATTCCTTCCATCCGCTTTAATCCGCATGAGTTGTTCCTTTAACCACAAAAAACAATACCATACTTGCATACTGTAGGATTCCAGGATTTGTAGCGTTAATAATTTAATATAAAAACATTTAGTTTTACGTTTCCATCTTGTTCAATGAGCCTATTTCTTCCATAACTGATTTCCAGAGCTTTATTTAGATTTTTATCTTCATCTAAAATGTCGATGTAAACTTTCTGAATAGGCTATTTTTAATTTTGACGTAAATGTCTCACAAAATATAATGAATAGGTATGATTTCATAGTCCCCATTCCATTTTATTTATAAATTCGCCTTTAAATCTTTCCTACTCGGTCAAAGGAACGCAATTTAAGAAATAATAAGCGATAAATTAACCAGCAATTTCAGTATTTCGTTTTGGTGTGTAAAAATAGTGAATGTGATGGATTTTTTAAATGATCCTGTGGAAGCATGATTCTGGGAAATCGATGAGGGGTTTTTATTATCCTTATTCAGGTTTCCGTCGGGGAACATGCCCATTATTGTGGGTAGAGGAGGATTTTTTCCATCTCCCCAATAATTGACCCAGTGCACCTTCCTTTTGCCTCCTAAAAGCGAGTACCCTGCTTTCCCTTGTGTCGAGAAGCCTGAGTCCCTAAAGGCTCGAGTGAGTTTATCACCCTGCATTCCAATCAGGGGGAGTGCTCCACGAGAATGAAAGATCATCGTCTAAATTCGTTGAGCTTGCAGGAGCATGTGCGTATACTGTTTTTACGGTCCCACTCGCCCAGGATCGGTGACTAAATTTCTCAAGGAAAAGTGTCCCTGGTTGCCGTGCGATCGAGCGGACGGCTGGCGAAAACACGCAGACCTAAGCTGGGGTCAAGGATGGTGGCCTACGCCGTTTTTTCAGAACATAGGATTGCAATTTTAAATTTTCTCTGGAAACGTGACTGCTTTTTTTACTGTTTGTTTGTGGGGGGCAGAGGGGTAGGGGAGGAAGGGAAGCATGAAGAATGCAGCACGAAATCATTTGAAGAAATTTCCAGGAAAATCAGGAGTAAGACGTGCACGAACTTCATTAATCGTATTCATTGATGAATGCAGGGTAAAAGTTTATCCGATGTGCTGTTTTAAAAATATATTAATGAATCACAGAACTTATATGTTGCTACTTAATTTTGAACATCTAGTACCGTTTTGGTGAAAAATTCCATTCACTTGAGACGATTTCTTGCTACTGCGCATTTTGAAACGACGACAAATTAAAGGCAGAATTATGTAAAGAGTTCATTTTACCATTTTTTCTTTCTTTTGATATCTTTTATCATTTTAGGGTGCTAAAATCGTATAAAAATAAATCCAATCCCATTGCAAATACTCGAATCCCCGAAAGACAATCACATAAAATTGACTTTATGTCTCCAGCGCCCTTGTTTGGAAGGATACTTGCAATGAATGAATCAGCGAGCCGAAGAAGCCATGCTCCAGGAAAGACAAGTTGTTTTTTTTTAAGTAATCTACCGGTTAAGGTAGGTTTTTGGACTGACACAACTACCAAACAAATATTTTATTACTCCTAACAAAACACAAAATCAATCATCCTACTCTTTATCAGGTCCCTCTTCATCTCTGAGTACTTCCTTCCTCCCTTCATCCCGTCCAACAACCCTATCCTGTTCCTTCCCTTTCCTCTTTTGCCCAACATTCTACCCTCTATCACAGTCTTCAACATCCCACTGCCGGTTAACACCCCCTTCATCCACTTTTCCTGCCTCCATAGGATTGCTCCCAACAAACCCCTCTCTTCGCCCACCATACCAAGTACTTCCTCATTTGTTTTCTTCTCTGTCCATTTCACCTTCTCCATTCTTCTCCACACCCACATTTCAAAAGCCTCCAATCTACGTCTCTCTTCCTGCTTCAATGACCACGTTTCCGCTCCGTACATAGCTACGCTCCATATCAAAGTTTTTACGAGTCTTTTCTTAACATCCTTACTCAAAGTCCCTGTCATCAACTCCCTCCTCCTTGTGAAAGCCTCTTTGCCTAGCGCAATTCTTCTCCTTACGTCCCTACTACTTTGACCGTGTTGGTCCAAAACACTACCGAGATACGTAAACTGTTCTACCTGCTCTAGCTTTTGCCCTCCTATTTTAATGTTAAGCTTGGCCTTTTTCTTTCTAGAAAATCGCATAACCTTTGTTTTATTAATATTGATTCTCATCCCATACCTGTCGCACTGAATTTCCAATTCACTAAGCAATGCTTGCAGCCCCTTGGCTGACTGACAAACTAAAGCTTGGTCATCAGCAAACCTAACTGATTTTACGAATTCCCCGCCCACTTTCATTCCTACCTCGAGTTCTTCCCATGCCTCTTTGATCATTTCTTCTGCGTACAGGTTGAACAGCAACGGTGATAATGGGCAACCCTGCCTTACACCCCTTCCAAACACTGCCCATCCTGACTCCCCGTTTCCCACCCTCACCTGGGCAGTCTGAGACATGTACAGATTGCGGATTAGCCTCCTTTCCCTCCAATCTATTCCTATTTTCTGCAATATACTCATTAGTTTTTCCCAATTTACTCTATCAAACGCTTTTTCGAAATCTACGAAACAGGCAAATACCTCCTGGTTGTGTTCTATATTCCTCTCGATTAATAATCTCATTACTGCAATGGCATCACGCGTACCTCTCCCCTTCCTAAACCCAAACTGATCATCCCCTAAGTAATCATTTGCCCTATTCTCTATCCTTTTGTTTATGATCCTGAGAACAACCTTAGCTGCGTGGAATATCAAACTAATTGTCCTATAGTCCTCACATGACGTGGCCTTTACCTTTTTCGGAATAGGAACTAAAACTGATCTCACAAAGTCTTCCGGCCAGATTCCCTCCTCATAAATACTACGGATCAGCCCATATAGCCTCTTCCTCCCACATTTTCCCAAGCATTTCAAAAGTTCCACGGGAATGTTATCTACCCCCACGGCCTTATTTAGTTTCATCTCCCTTAATGCCCTTTCTATCTCATTGTCTAGTATGCCTGGACCTAAGCTATCTTCCTCTACGTCATGTTCCTTTTCAATGTCTAACTTTGTTGGTCTAAGCTCTTTACTATACAGGTCTTCTACATATTCCTTCCATCTCTCTTGGATCTTTCCTGCGTCAACTATTACCTTACCGGCCTTATCTCTAACTGCTATCGTTGATCTCCCTTTCTTACTTCCCGATAAAGATTTAACTATGCTGTAAAGCGCACCGATTTCCCCCTTCCTCTGCAGACTTTCCATATTCTCGCACTGCGTCTTCCACCATGCTTCCTTTGCTTTATTTGTTGCCCGCCTCAATTTATTGTTCAATTCTTTGTACTTCATTTTGCCTAATTCTGTATTTATATTCTTCCATTTTCGCCGCTCATCCATTTTTGTAATCATCTCATCCGTGATCCATGGTTTACGAGTCCTTTTAGCGTTAACGGTTCCAATAGTGTCTTTTGCCGCTTTAGACAACCCTTTTTTGATACATTCCCATTTTTCTTCAATAGTACTTAGCTCTTTACCGTCCTCCATGATTTTCTCTACCGCCTGTTTGTATTCCTTTCTTTTCAACCCATTTAATGCTTCTACATTCCATTTTCTAACTCGCCGCCCCTGCCTTATCTTTTTAAAACGTACGCTACATTTCATAACAACTAAATTGTGGTCTGAGTCCGCATCCGCTCCCGGGAAGCTGTGGGAATTTATCACACTGTTCCTAAACCTGTGTCTAACCAGGATATAATCTAGCTGATATCTTCCCGAGTCACCTGGCATTTTCCATGTATACCTGCGTCTTTTGTGGTGTCTGAACCAAGTGTTGGTGATAACTAACCCCTGTCTCCTGCAGAACTCAACTGCTTTCTCCCCGCGGTCATTCCTCGTGCCTAAACCGTAGTCCCCCACCTCATCACCATCTCTTCCTTCGCCTACTGTCGCATTCCAATCCCCCATCACTATCAAATGTTTCCCTGCTGGAACACATGCAATCATGTCCTCTAACTGATCGTATATCCTATCGACCTCTTCTTCCTTATGGTTGCTCGGTGGCATGTATACCTGGATAATAACTAAGTTCGTCGGTTCTGCTTTTATCTCCACTAGTAGTATTCTATCCGTTACCTGCTCTATGTTGACTACGCTTCTTCCTACCTCTTCATTTAATACTATGGCGACCCCTCGTTGGCTCTCGTCCCCACCGCTGTATATTATTCTATACTTATCACTCCAGTAATCCCCGCTATATTTCCATCTCACCTCGCATAGACCTAAAATATCTATATTTCCCCTTTCCATCTCTCGCTTAACATTCTCCAATTTCCCCGTCCTCATCATTGTCCTAACATTCCACGTTCCTATTCTAACTAATTTGGTCTTCTTCTCCTGCGTCTTCTGTCCTGCTGCTGCTGGTTTTCCCTTGCAAGGGTTTCGTGGGATGACGACCGCGGAAGCCTTGCCTCCCCCGCTGCCGGGCACGACACACGGCCGATTGGGCCGAGCCCCGTGGTTGCCAGGACTCAAAATATCTCTATTGTCCATCACATTGTTCTTGGGAATGATAATTGAGGTGGTTTCCCGTTGCCTTCCTCAATAGTGTTTTTAACGTGACACCATCACTTACTGGCCGCCCCACTGGGGTCAGACGCCATTGCAGCCGCCTCACTGAGGAACAGACGCTGCGTGGACTATCTTTCGTCTGGCTCCTAACCTTCGACCTATCTGGCATGGGTGACCCTACCAGGAGCAATTTTTATTACTCCCGCCAGTACAGCTCTAGGGGTCATCGGAACGCACAAGCCCTTCCACCACGTCAAGGTTGTAGTCCGGGGAGGGGACAAGTTGTTATAAAATCTATAAATTCCTCTTTGTTCAATGAAAATCATAGTTTTAGTGTTTTTTAGTTCTAAATGTTATTAAATTTAATGCAACATCTACGTACAATCATTTCAGAAGTTTAAAGGCAAGTCTGTCAGAATCGTTATTACGGCATAAATCACCACCGAGAGCCGAGTGCTATACATGTTCCTATAATAATAACAAACGGCCATCGATTTTCTCAAATCGCCGCATTAAAATTAAAATAAAAAATGTTTTTATTTATCGAATAAATGTGACTACAACATTTATTACACGAGGGAATAGAGGTTGATCATAAAATTTTTATTTGCATAATTTATTCCGCAAAAATTCAATTTTATATTATTCTCCTAGCTTGGTGTATTTTGTATTTGTGCTATGGATTGCATTGGTTTGACTAGAAGCATTGAGCTGAAGGGGCAGCCGTGGTCAATTTAAGAATGTTCAGTTCGCCTGCTCCTGTTTCTGACGATAAAAGCGTTTTCCATGAAGGTCCTAGGCTTCTCAAGGGACCCTAGGTTTCGCGTTAGGGTAACGGAGAAGTCACATGGGTCTTCCATAAAGTTCCAAATTTCAAATACTGTTAAAATCCGTTATGGAATCATCTTTAGAGTGTATAATAGTTATCTGATAGGGTGATAGAATAATTATTATCTTTAACCTTGCGCCATCTTTGTGGTAATATTTATTTTATTGCGCTGGAGCGGATATCCCGGATAGTACTTCGAGAGATGCTGCTGAGTTAAATTATGTGAATATTATAATATTGGATGAAGGATGGTATCGCAGCAATATATGATTAAATGAGAACTAGACTCAAAGGTGGACAAAAGTTGTCGTGATTAGCAATAGAAGAGTGAAGTTAAAATAATTGGACTGGAAAGGAAAACAGATTTTTCTACCAAGCAATCAATAGACCAATAGTGCATAGCTAAATCGCAATTTCCTTACGTGTATTTAAATACTTTCTGCACAATCCAACATGCAAAAAGAAGGCATAATTGCGGGAAATGGGAGGCGTTGAGAGTGTGAAAGGAGACGTGCCGACCGGAGGTGTTTAGCGCGCACATAAGGAAGAGAGGGATTGAAGGTGAAGTTCGAGGAACCTTATGATATGAAAAGGTCTGTCTTAGGATTAGGGGCGTTTGCAGTAGTTGTGAGAGGAAAATTTTGGCTGACCGAATTTACATGAGTGAAGAAGATTTAGGGAAACGCAAACGGATAAATGGGAAGTCGGCGAGATCCAAGCCTAGGGAAATGTTTAAGGTTTCATTGTTTATGAGGGTTAGTGAAATTATAGCATTGACACTTCTTACTTCTTTCTCGGTCTCTGTTATTCGGACGTCATATTTAAAAAAAACTCAAAACAATTACCAGCGGTTTTAAAAATGACCCGAATACATTTGGAAACTTCAGAGGTTATGTATAGTACGAGGGTCATCCGGAAAGTAGTACCCGTTCGTGCCGCATGAAGTGCTGACGACGCGAGTAGCCGCTGGACGAGGTCAGATAGCTTCAGTGGCTTGTCTGCCTTCTCTGAGCCAAGTTGCGTGACGCTAGCATTGCCTGTGTTGTTTCTGTGATTGTTTACAATGTTTAAAAAAATTGAGAACGCCGCCAGTTGTGAAGTGAGGGCAGTGATTAAATTCCTCAATGCAAGAAACGTTCGCCCATGTGATATTCATCGCCAATTAAAGGAGGTGTATGGAGACAATGTAATGGACGAGTCGTCTGTTCGGCGGTGGTGTCGCAACTTCAACATGGGGAGGGGGAACACACACGACGATGAGCGTTCGGAGAGACCGTCTGTCATTACAGACCAACTGGTGAGCTCAGTTGACGAATTCGTGAGGAACGATCGGCGCGTCACAATTGATGACATCTGTGAGCATTTTCCCAATGTTTCTCGAACAATTGTTCATGAAATTGTTAAACACCATCTGCATTATGCAAAAATTTGTGCAAGATGGGTCCCTCGCGTATCTCAATGAGCTGGCGGCGAAGGACTATGCAGCAGGAATACAGAAACTTGTCACACGTTATGACAAATGCCTTAATTTGCTTGGAGATTATGTTGAGAAGTAGTTTAAAGTATCCTCTTTCAAATAAAATTTTTTATGTTTGTTAATATTTACTTTTGTGTCTTTATTTCACGAACGGGTACTACTTTCCGGATGACCCTCGTATATCTGTATAAATACATGTTGTTAATATCCTATCTGAGGCACATTATAATTCCTTCAAATTAAAATTCATGGTGGAAGATTTATAAAATCGATTATACTGGTAATTAAACAGTTTGAATGCCATTGGACTTCAGAAAGTCAATTCTTCAATGTAAGAGTTGATTTTGAAGAAAGTCAGGAAGCACGCACGAAAGGTAGCGAATTAGTAGGAAATGACACATCAGAAAATATTTAAGGAAGGACATGATGGAAGACTTGTTCCATATGCTGTTTATTTCGTCAGATTCGGTTTTAACCAACCAAGGAATAATACCACAAAGTAGAAGTAAGCAATTTCTAGAAGAGTTTCAAAATTTTGGTAAAGCCATAAAAACAGGCCTGTGCATGCATGTTTCCGTAAATAAACGGAAGGAAGTACATCAGAAGAAAAAAAAGCCCGGATTCAAAACTTAAAGCTATTGATTATTATACCGATAGAACTAGTTTTAAGTGACATTTATATGCACATTATATTAATCTTAATTATTGATATGCCTAATTTTTTTCGTAAAAATATTTTATGGATTTATTTTGTTTTTTTATTACGTTAAACTTACCTTTAATACACACACACATATATTCTTAGAAGTATGCTGTTGCAATGTGCGTTGGGATCTGTAGTTTTATTCATCTCTTGAAATGAATAAAATGTTCTAATTTCGTTGAATTCATAATTGATGTCATAGTGTTATTTAAGTGACTTTGCTGCAATAATGCTGAAAATAACTTCTCAAAAACATTCAAAAGTTGTCATTTGACACTTGAATAGCAAACGGAATGAAAAAATATATTTATAAGTTTCATTTATCGTAGCATGAATTTTTTCCGGCCACATTGGAAATCTTGGTTTCAGCGATCGTTGCTGTAGGCAAACTGAACTGTTTCAAATTTGCAACGGCTGCCGCATACGCAATTCTGGAGTCAAATCAGTGAAACATGTACTATGTATACACTGCACATTAAACGTAACAGTTTCAGGTTTAACTGTGCGGAACTCCTTTACGATGAGCGTAAAAAACAAACTTTACACTTTCACAATGAAGATTTAATATTTCACCTGAAATGTAGGAAGTGGTTCTTTCGGGTTTTCTTCCGCGTGTATCCATTTTTCGGACGATATTTCGCCAACGTTCCAGTTGGCTTCCTCAGGTCCACTGAAGTGCCGATGCAGGTTTTGGTCCAATATATATACCCTCCGTTTGGCGCCTATTTTTAGGAGGTGTGCTCTGATTCGTTGAAATCCTTGAGGACACGTTTCCACGCGCTGGCAAGGGGGTAGCCGTCCTCGCGGTTGAAATTTCTGGGCGTTTTTGCAATTTCAATTGCCTCTCTGATGATCCTTGGGTAGTAGCGGCCTTCTTTATTCAATAAAGTGGCGTTGTCAAACTCAATATTATGTGTCGGTCCACTCCAATGATGTTCAGCCACCGCTGACTGCTGGAACTGTCTATTTTTTACGGCCCTTCTGTGTTCTTGGACTCGGCATTTCAGCGCTCTTGATGTTTGGCCGATGTAGGAGTTGCCGCAGCTGCATTTGATTTGGTAGATTCCTCCAGAGATGTCTTTTGGGAGGCGGTCTTTCGCGTTGACGAGGATATTGGCCACTTTGGTTACGCATTTGAACCTGGCTGAGACGTTGTGTTTCCGGAGGGCCCTCGCAATTTTTTCCGTTGTTCCGGCCACGTACGGCAGGATAGCGTGTGCCGTCGCCTTTTCCTTAGGGCTAGTCTCGTCGGTCCTCTCCAGGGCCATCCGCTTCTTTCCTTCCACCCTGTGCATTATCTTCAGAATGTTGTCACGCCGGAAGCCATTCATCTGGAACGTTTTCAGCAGATGTTGTTTTTCTTTTCCAATGGAGGCAGCGTCAGAGAGGGAGCATGCTCGGTGGAGTAAGGTTTTAATTACTCCGGCTTTTTGTTGAGGGTGTTATTTATTATGAGGTAAAATTTTGAGCGAATTTTTTATTTAACATACCCCGTAATTTCATTGAGATTTATGCTTTAATAATAATTATATGATTATAACAATTATTACACACAGATTCTGAAATCAATTACATACTCTCAGAATGCTACTTCAGCGTATTCCTAATGCGTTTTTTTTTAACTTTATATTCTAAATTCATAATGAATAATACATTCATAATGGAACCAATTAGTTTACATTATTATAAGGAAGCAGGCATGTCCTGAAACCGTTACAAAAAACCTGCGCATACTTTCTCATGTTATGCTCAGGAATATGTATTACGAGTACATTGCCGCCTGTGATGTAGAGTAGTATTTTAAAGACAATTTTCCCAGCAGATTTCACGATAAAAGTGTTGAATATTCAAACGATGATTTGCAAGAGAAATAATATTTTGCTATCGCTATTTGTTAAACACACGATATGATGATATAGGCCTCTGAAGTAGACACGAGCGATGTCGATTCATTCAATATAAATACCAATATCCTTCGTGTTATTCCCGACATTACCCCGTCCGGTTTTTATTTGTTTCGTCTTTTTTTTCAGTTCAAATGGATTCATTCAGTACCAGTTATTTCTTATTTCTGTGATTATCCGTTCCATTGCTATTGATTAGCGACTCCTGTTTAATTCATACCATATTTGTTTGCTGCGAGTTACGTGACGGAGTACGAATCAATCACGTGTCATTAGTGGAATATGAGTCTACGATTCGGAATCATAAGAATGTTATTCGAAGTGAGCGTTGCTCACACATATTCTTCACACCAATCACATCCGGGGTAGGCGAGGTAAAATGCATGTTGTGAAGCACTTTTGAGATTCTTATTTCTTTTAATTTATTCCATACATTCCTGTCTTTGGATTGCATATTTTGCGCCTTCCACACTCATGAATTGTCAAAAGCTAAGCTGATCTAGCGTGAATTGGATTACTGCTTATTATTATATCTTATTCAACCGTTTAAGGGAGGGTAAGGCTTCAAAAACCATTCTTCTGCGCCATTAGGCATTAATACAAAACGGAGATTACCTAGCACTACCGATATACATACACTCTTCCACCTGCTCTGGTTTTTGCCCTCTGATTTTAATGTTTAGCAAAGCCTTTCCCTTTCTGCAAAATCGCTTAAGCATTGTTTCATTTATATTTATTCTCATCCCATAGCTATCGCACTGAATTCCCAATTCACTCAGCAATGCTTGCAACCCCTTGGCTGACTGACAAACTAGAGCTTGGTCACCAGCAAACCTAACTGATTTTACGAATGCCCCCCCCCGTCTTTCTTGCCTATCTCTAGTTCTTCCCATGCTTCTTAAATCATGTCCTCAACATATGCGTTGAACAGCACCGGTAATAATGGACAACCCTACCTTACACCTCTTCCCAACTATGCCCATCCGGAATCTCAGTTCCGGAGTAGTTCCCGTTTTAGTACAGATTGCGGATTAGCTCCTGACCCTCCAATCTATTCCGTTGTTCTGCAATATATTCATTAGTTTTACCTAATTCACTCTATCAAACGCCTTATGTATTCTATATTCCTCTCAATTGATGATCTCATTACTGCAATGTCATTACGCGTGCCTCTCCCAATCCTAAACCCAAACTGATCATCCCCTAAGCAATCATTTGCCCTACTCTCCATCCTTCTATTGTTGATCCCGAGAGCAACTTAAGCTGCGTGGGATATCAGACTTATTGTTATCTCGTCCTCACATGATGTAGCCTTTATCTTTTTCGGAATAGGAACTAACACTTATCTCACAAAGTCCTCCGGCCGGATTCCCTCCTCACAGGTACTCCGAATCATTCCATTTAGACTCTTCCTTCCACATTTTACTAAACCTTTTAGTAGTTCCGCAAGAACGTTGTCTACCCCCACGGCCATATTTGATTTCATCTCCCGCAATGCCCTTTCTTTCTCATCGTCGAGTATGCCTCAACCTATGCTATCTTCATCTACATCATATCTTCTTTCTATGTCTAACCTAGCTGGTACAAGTTCTTTATCGTAGAATTCTTCCATAAAGTCCTTCCATCTCTCTTGGATATTTTGTTTGTCTACTATTATCTTACCCGGTTTATCTATAACTGTTCACTCAGATCCCACCTTCTTACTTCCCGATGGTGGTTTAACCTTCTTGTATAGCACACCGATTTCACCCTTCCTCTGCAAACTTTCCATATCTTCCCACTGCCTCCAAGACCATGCTTCTAATCCTTTCATTATTATATTACAACAATATATTATTGTAATATAATAATTAATGCTTTATTTGTTACCCCTCTCAATATGTAATTAAATATTTGTACTTCCTTTTGCCTAATTCTTTGTTGACAATCTTCCATTTCCTTTTCTCATCTATATTTCTTATCATCTCATCCGTCAGCCATGGTTTCCTTGTCCTTTTCCCATTAGCACTTCGTATAGTTTGTTTTTTGGCTTTTGAAATCTCTTTTTTGAAATATCTCCATTTTTCCTCGACAGCTATCATCTCTTTTCCCTCATCCATAATTTTCTCTAGAGCTTGCCGATACTCTTTCCTTGTCAATCTAGTTAATGCTTCTGCAGTCCATTTGCTAACCCCCTGCCCCTGCCTTATCTTTTTTAATTTGACGCACAATTCATTACAACTAAATTGGGGTCATAGTCTGCATCCGCTCCCGGGAAGCTGCGGGATTTGTTCACGTTGTTTCCGTATCTATCACTAACCATAGTGTAATCTGACTGATATCTTTCTTAGTCACCTGGCATTTTCCATGCATTCCTACGCCTTTTAGGGTGTCTAAAATAAGTGTTGATGATGACTAACCCTTGTCTCCTGCAAAATTCAATTGCTTTCTCCCCGCGGTCATTCCTCACCGCGGCACCAAATCGGTCGGTTCATCTTAAACCGACCGATTTGGTGCGGCGATTTTTCGCCATGGATGAGACATGGATCCACCTCTACTAAAAAGATTTCGTATTTTTTTCTGAAAAACCACATGCACCATAAAGTTGAAACCTCCCTACTTATCAAAATAGTCTCCCTTGAGATGTGTTAATTTACACTTTTCAGAACTTTGACGCCAAGGTTCCATGGCCGCTGAGAGCGCTTATGAAGTGATCTGCTTTGGCTCACTTGGAAAACCTCCTAGTCCGTAGCTCCTTGGGTCCATTGCCATTCGACTTTCGGACTTCTCTCAACGACGCAACCATGAATAAAAATTTTCACGACCATGTCATCTTAATCGCATGTCTTACTCAATTGACGATGAATGTGGATGGGTATTTAACCACGAATGTGGAGAAAACACGGGAGAGATCACGCTGTTATCTTATGCCGAATTACTTCAATTTAAGTGCTGATAACGCTTCTAACCCCCACGGCACCTACGTGTACCTGATGCACTTTATGGTGCAGCCATCTATGTCTTGTGATTGAGGTAAACAATATCCTTGTATGGGTATTTTAAACTCAAATTCACCTTGATATCACGTCCCAAAAGAGTTTTCATATTTACCGTTCTATCATTTATATAGACTAACCTTCCATCTAAATGTTGGAACGTTTGATCGTTCGTTCGACACCATCTTGATATTACCATGAGAGCAACTTAAGAGTGATGTAACTGTAATATATGTATGAGAATCAAAAAGCGATGATGTATAGATATTGCAACATGATAGGGGGACGTGTATATTTTAGTGTTTTGTCGAGTTAAATCAATTATTGCGACCCATTAATGAAACATCATTATTGGGAATGCATGCATTCTTTATAGGAAATGCAATTAAATCGTGTATCAGCGCGAGCCCTACGCGCAGCCTAGGTTTCTTGCAGGAATTTGGACGCAAATTCGGCATCATGTGCCGTTAAAGCGTGCCGTTTTCATGACGAGTATACGCGAGAAATAATTACCTCAGGCTCAGAAAACGTCTAATACCCTAATTTTGCTTCTTACTGAAGTTTTGCGAGCATCGGCCCTTGTCCTTGGTCAAAGCACTCTACTAAAAACACCCCTCTTTACGATGCTGTTTCCTCCGGAAAGTGGAGGAGAGGTTGGATGAAAAAAATAAAGACAAAACTAGGAAAAGGGTTGCGGTCAGTTTTCGGAAACTTAGTTCCCTCTCTGCCCCTGCCCGCATGGGTTTGCTGAGATAATGCAGGACGGGGGAGCCGAGTTCTTTTCCTGAACAGATACTCAAAGCGTGTAGTTCAACCGAGATAAGCTCTGCTGGTGGAACTGATAAGAAAAATCTGTGCTTGGTGGTCTCGACTGTATTCCCACCGGCCGCCACTGACAGCTGAGTGTAGGGTGAGTGATGGTTACTACCTTAGCAGCAGAGCGTGGGCTTGACGGCAGCGGTTAATGGTCATAGTTTCCGAATGTCTCTGGTTGGGCGTTTGGAGAGGGTGAGGGATTGGGTCGGAGGAGGGTGGTTTTTTCCCCCACTGCAGTCTCTAGGTTTGCTTTCCACGGTCCACTGATGAGCGTGTCGAGGAGTAGATAATGCATATCCGCGGACGGGCGGCCAGATGGCCGGTGGAGGGGGACATGGCCGCTTCCCGTACGGAGGATAGCGTGGTGTTTATGGGGAAGACGAAGTATGTTCTAACGATCGAAACTTCTCAGCCATCCTATGAATTCCAGAAATTCCCTTGCTATCTTTGAAAAGCTTACTTTTTTGCAAGACTGAATATTCATGCGTCGATTGAAGTCGAAATTACTTTCCGATGCCATCCGTGGTTCCTAGAATAAGAGGCAGCATGGGATACTGATGTTGATGAGTGTTTTGCCATTTAGGATGGTCTTCCCGCGGCAGCGTAGTGAATTTTAAATTGTCCACTGAGCTTTTAACTTGAGAGTTATTACGGTGGGGCTGGTCTTTTAACGCTCTATAGGGGGAAAAGAAATGTAAAATGCGACGATGTGGAGTAGACTGGATTGAATAAGTAGCCTGGAAAGGGCTCGCAGCAGTCACTTTCACCTCCAACATTTCATTAGGAGCATCCATTATATGAAATGTTACGATTTGGCTTCATCCCGGTGGTGGTCAGTATATGTAATGAAAAAGTGAAAGTGAATTATTATATCATATCAGTGCTGTCATATTTGAAATGCGTTCCATGTATTTGAGACTCAACGGAGAGAATTTTATTCACTGAGTTAAAGTCCAAGACAGACCCTAAGAAGTCGTAAAACAATATTAATTGTTTATGAAGACGTAGATACTCATATCAAACTTGTGTCTAACTCACTCAATACCTTTCGGAATTGTAGTGAGTTAGACACTAATTTGACCGATTTGGAACAGAGAACCGCTCGTCGTTATGTATCCGAGTGAGGTAATTCAGCGTAAAATACGCTTCATCTACTCAATTTCTAAACCATAAGATGTTGTTTATTCTTCTGAGAGTGTTTTGAAGTCGATTAGTCAACTGTCTTCACATATCATGTTTCTAAGTCCCCTCCAAGTTTCAGGTGATTGTGTCGGAATTATGAGTTTCATTTCTGTGATATAGATCAGTCGTAGACGAGTCTCTTTGCAATATTTCACGACGCCATCATGCCATGTCACGTGCGAAAGGTAAAGCCATTTCGCTGTAACCAATCTCCTCTCTCTTCTACTTATATCATAATTTCATGTTAAACCCTGCTCTTCATCACGTTATTCAGGTCTTTAAATTACGATTTTCTTGAGTCTTCCTCTGGCTCTCTTTCCCTACACTTTTCCCCAAACAATATTTGTTATAAACTTATCGTGTCTCAACCATCATCATCATTGGTTATTCTGCCGCGTGGCAGGTTCACTCACTGTTGACCTCCATGTCTTCCTTTAATTAATTTCGCAAATACGCCCGTTTTCCTCATTGATAATTCCCAATCAGCAGAATTGATTTACTTGCTCAATGCCAGAGGTTCATAGCAGAAAGACCGAATTCAATTCATTACTCCTTTGTAATCGATGAAATGAAAATGAAAACTTCAATATAAATGTAAGGTCCGATGAATGTTTTTTTCTAGACACTGGCACCAGACGCTTTAATTCCTTTATAATGCCTTTGATATGCTTAAAACGCCGCTGTGCAATCTATCATTACGGGATATACATTTTAATTGACTTCAAAGTAACTATTATCAGAAGGTATTACTTGAAAAATGCTTGACACGTTCTTAATTCTTAATCGCTAGTTTTTTTCGAAAAACATACGGAAGTTTTATTAAGAAAAAAATGGAATTACATCATAAATTCCTTATCGTTATTAAATGCATTAGTCACTAAATATATTACATTGTGTACATCGCACAATATATTACATTATACTACAATATTTCACTGTGATTGTTAAAGGAGAATTTAATTCATGAATTTTAGTTGAATTTGTGTACATTTCCCTGAAAGCTAAACAAATAAAATGTCGAAGGATCTTCGGAGAATAGAGCTGGCTAACTGCTACCACTCCCGGTAATGGCGACGTGCTTTCCCGTTATCTTCCACATAGCAGAGCTACAATCGTTAAAGTAATTTTCCTGTCGTGAAATTGCTGTTGCCGTACCAGCTTCTTGGGTCTACACGTTCAATCATATAGAAGGCTGGTTCTCCCTCTAGATTATGAGTGACTGCATTTCACCAACACATCAACGATGCCTTAATAGGTTTTATTTGCATTTTATCGATATTTCGTAAAGAGGCATCGGAAGAACTGGAGGTAGGAATGAAAGTGGCCGGGGAATTCGTAAAATCAGTAAGGTTTGCTGATGACCAAGCTTTAGTTTGTCAGTCAGCCAAGGTGTTGCAAGCATTGCTTAGTGAATTGGAAATTCAGTGCGACAGGTATGGGATGAGAATCAATATTAATAAAACAAAGGTTATGCGATTTTCTAGAAAGAAAAAGGCCAAGCTTAACATTAAAATAGGAGGGCAAAAGCTAGAGCAGGTAGAACAGTTTACGTATCTCGGTAGTGTTTTGGACCAACACGGTCAAAGTAGTAGGGACGTAAGGAGAAGAATTGCGCTAGGCAAAGAGGCTTTCACAAGGAGGAGGGAGTTGATGACAGGGACTTTGAGTAAGGATGTTAAGAAAAGACTCGTAAAAACTTTGATATGGAGCGTAGCTATGTACGGAGCGGAAACGTGGTCATTGAAGCAGGAAGAGAGACGTAGATTGGAGGCTTTTGAAATGTGGGTGTGGAGAAGAATGGAGAAGGTGAAATGGAAAGAGAAGAAAGCAAACGAGGAAGTACTGGGTATGGTGGGCGAAGAGAGGGGTTTGTTGGGAGAAATCCTCTGGAGCCAGGAAAAGTGGATGAAGGGGGTATTGAGTGGCAGTGGGATGTTGAAGACCGTGATAGAGGGGAGAATGTTAGGCAAACGAGGAAAGGGAAGGAACAGGATGGGGATGTTGGACGGGATGAAGGGAGGAAGAAAGTACTCAGAGCTGAAGAGGGACCTGATGTAGAGTAGGATGGTGTGTTTTGCTAGGGGTCACAAATTATTTAATTAGTAATTATGTCCATCCAAAAACCTACCTTAACCGGTAGATTCCCTAATAATAATCGATATTTCGCTATGTGTAGAGTCAAACACCCTTGGATGGTTCACTGTTCACAAATGGACGGACTTGGGTTCACTAGCTTTTATCTATGAATTGACCAACTTCCCCAGGCATGTGGGCCCTAACGTTAATTATAACGTATTCAGATAATAATTTTTTTATAGCGTGTTGACTAATGGGCCATTTTTAATGACCAAAATCAAAACCAACAAAAAAACTCAGTCCACATACTGGGTACTCCGAAAGCTACCGCTAATGTGTGTGGGAGCTGATGATTCCTTGCCAGGAATGCAAGATCAACAATAAGTGTTAGTTTATAATAAATATGTTGAAAAGTAATAATTCACCTGAAAAATGTTTACGGCATCTGCATGCAATGTGGAATACAAAGTCTTAACGGAATAAGAGTTTAACGTCATCGTTAAAGAGACCTGCTTACGGTTCATGCAAGAGAATTAGTCTGTTATTTCAAACTCGTTCCGTGAGTGACTCCAATCGAGTTTTTTTAATATTCTAGACACACTATTAAGTTTGCCATAATAACGTATTGCAAAGTATATAGCACCAAGGTTGGTTTTATTAGTGATGTTAGAGCTCACCGCTTACTAAGTTCCAGAGCTTCAGGCACCAGGCTGAGGGAACTTACTTTTCTTGCACTGCCTGTGCTATCCCGGATGTATTTGCTACCCCAAAAATGACATGGATTTGTTGAAGCTGGACCGTAGTAACCGGAATCTGAACAGAGGCCCTCCGGTTAACAGTCGGACGTCCGACTCCCGAGGCCACCACACCCCCGTTTTACCTCGTCAAATATGATAAGTATGATCTGAAAATACATAATTATGAGTTACAAATCGAGCACTCAAAATTGTTTAAGGTTTTCCTTGTGACCTTTAGTATTTTAAATATAAATGTTCAAAAATCCAATAAAAACAATGATAGTTATTTATTATTCATTAAAAAGCGAGTTGGAATGAAGGAGTGAATGATTTATTGAACCGCCAAGATCTCTTCATTGGATTTAATTTCCCTATCATTTCTTGTAGTGTCGGTGTTTCTTTGTCTTGAAGTATTTCTGCTCTGAAGGCATGTAATACCAGACAATTTGACAAAGCGTCCCCAAAGGCAGTATTGTCTCCTAGTAGTTTTAGGTACACTGCCCTTTCCCTGCTAATTTTTCAATTTTTTCCTTAAAAACTTTTACTAACACGTGATTCTATAGGAGATGCTGATATATTTGGTAAAATTGAAAGGAATACTCCACTTTGTGTGCAACTAATATTTAACGGTAGAATGAAGTATTTATAACGTGAAGGAAGGGCTTGTACCGTACAGGATTTTGGTGCGCTGTGCAGGAAGTAAGAAGGGAAAATTTAATATACAGGTATATTTATACATGCATACGTTTATATTCTTGCCTTTGTGAAACCTTTCGGCAATTACTGTTTACACTTTGTTTACCAAGTTTCAATTTAAATTTCTCTGATGATAATTATTTAACAAGAAACCAACTGTATTTTTTTGTATTTAATTAAGTGAATAATGATAAGTTTAGGAACAAATATCAGGCTCATTGTAAAACATAATGAATGTTTCATTTTTTGCTCAGTAAGAGTCTTTTCTGGATCACTAGAAGCCCACAGCGCAACAGGATGTCATAATACGCCATCAATTATCAAGTAATCTACCCGTTAAGGTAGGACAAAACCACCAAATAAATATTCTGTTTCTCCTAACAAAACATAACCCAACATCCTACTCTACAACAGGCCCCTCTTCATCTCCGTATACTTCTTCCTTCCTTCATCCCGTCCAACATCCCTATCCTATTCCTACCCTTTCTTCGTTTTCCAAGCATTTCCTCCTCTATTACAGTCTTCACCATCCACCTATCGATCAATATGCCTTTCATCCAATTTTCCTGCCTCCTTATAATTTCCCAACAATCCCCTCTCCTCGCTCGCAATGCCTAGCTCTTCCTCATTTGTTATCCTTTGTGTATATTTCACCTTCTCCATCCTTCTCGGGAGGATGGAGAAGGTGAAATATATTCATTAGTTTCTCCTAATCCACTCTATCAACCGCCTTATGAATTCTATATTCCTCTCAATTGATGATCTAATTACTGCAGTGTCATTACGCGTGCCTCTCCCAATCCTAAACCCAAACTGATCATCCCCTAAGCAATCATTTGCCCTACTCTCCATCCTTCTATTGTTGATCCCGAGAGCAACTTAAGCTGCGTGGGATATCAAACTTATTGGTCTCTAGTCCTCACATGATGTAGCCTTTATCTTTTTCGGAATAGGAACTAACACTTATCTCATAAAGTCTTCCGGTCCGAATCCTTCTTCATAAATGCTACGAATCAGTCCATATAGACTCTTCCTCCCACATTTTCCTAAACGTTTCAGTAGTACCGCAGGGATGTTTTCTACCCTCACGGCCTTATTTGATTTCATTTGCAACCTTTCTCTCTCATCGTCGAGTATGCCTGGACCTAGGCTATCTTCATCTACATTATTTTTCTTTCAATGTCTAACCTTGCTGGTCTAATTTCTTTACCATAGATTTCTTCTATATATTCCTTCCATCTCTCTTGGATCTTTTGTTTGCCAACTATTATCTTACCCGACTTATCTATAACTGTTAACACAGAGCTCCCCTTCTTACTACCCGATAGTGTTTTAGCACCATCAATATTACTTAATGAATCATTTCTCAGCGGTTCAAGTGAGATTCGGTGATCAGCAACATTAGAAATATATTATTGCATATTATAGTAACGTTACGTAATTTTAATTATGCGTCGTGCTTATGAAAATATAATTTTTTTTATCTCCAGGTTCACATTCAGGTGGCTCAATTACTTTGACTGCCGGCTAATATTAGAAGCTTCTGGATGCTAAACAGTTTACTATTTCGTATTAATATGTATATTTCACGCTCTTGGATCAGAAATGTTCAAGCGATTTTTCATAAAATCTTCATATTCCCGAAGATTATACTCGTATATTACTCCGCGCGCTTCGCTGCTCTATACCACGCTATTTGTAGCATTTGCGTACTGTCACGCACTAATGTTTAAATATTGCAAAAGTCGGCCTTGTGTAAATTTACAAATTTAGCTTTGTTCATAGGGAGTTTGTACTTTTGGATTTCTATGTATTCCTATTATTATCCCAGAGACAATCAGAATTATGGAAGTAACAATTTTATCATTTCTGAAAAAATCGGTTTACTTACCGATCGATCCTCAATCTTACATAGGACCGTAATAAGATAAAGGATATTTGCCCGTTTTTATCACCCACTGCTTTGATGGTAATTTTCAGGCGCTAAAATTGTTTCTTATCGCCACATCCATTCTTTTGGAGGAAATTATGGATTTTATTTGAAGCGATAAAACGGCATTTATTATGAATCCCAATGAAATCAGTATCATTTGGCAAAAAGATTGATCGTCAATAAAACGCCGGTCACATTTTTAATGCTAATTTGTTTTCATGGAAAGAGGTTCTTGCAAAGGAGTTATCGTGACAATAGGCATGTCGGTGATGACGTCATTACTCTCTCTTGATAAGCTTTGATCCGGCGATACACGTTAACAGTCGTCCATTTTTTTCGTGAAGGGCTCCCCGCGAACCCATAAATATCGATCCCAGGCAAATGTACTCTTACCTTTCACCCCGGGTGCAGAACAGCGTGCTAGGTTCCTCACATAATGACGTGATAGTACGGTCATGATGACACGTAGCTATATAAATTGCCGCTTTTACATCCTTGAGGCAGTATCATCAATTATTCCTCGTTGGAAAGAGAACGGTGGATGACACCGGGTTGAATATCCCTTTACGACCACGACGTGGAGGCTGACTAATACATTGCGACGTAAATTAAATATCTCACGAGTATCGATGCATCGACGCTTCGATAAAGTAGATGGTTTATCGTGCAATGTCTCAAATTTCGTTCATGGCACATAATTAAATCCACATCGTAGCGTTTTACCGAGTAAAACTGTACTGGACTCCTGTAACTCAAGGTACATAAATGCAGAATGTGTTGAAACCAACATGAATGACGATGTTATATACCTATTCGTCCTCATCATTTCAATATTATTTTCTTTATAGCAGGTCGTAATTGAAAGCGGAATAACCCAATACCCGATTTCGATTAGTAATATCATACCGTATCGCTGCTTGAATTCGTATTTCATGATCGAATGAAAATTTTATATAGCAGCCTAGACAACAAAGCATTAGAAAAAATAGCTTTCCAATTTCTGCTACTTTATCGTTACCTTTAACATCGATTTGTATTTATGCATCTGCACCCTAAGCCTAGATTACCTGCATAATATTATGTCAAATATTTTCAAATATGCGAAAACTCTAAATCATGATAACTGCCTCAAAATAGTAATGCTGACCATAATCACAGATTGGACAGCTTAGTGCCGACCGTGTTTTTCGGTGAGCGCATCCTCATTATCTCATCAAGTGTTTAATGAATTCTGGTGGAACTAATTTCGGTCCAAGAAAGAGTAATGAACAATAATTTTTCCTAGCTTTTGGTCGGAGGACTGACCCTAATTCTTGCGTGCCAACATGGGAGTGTGATAACGTGTTACTTTCTCAATTTCTCAGCGCATTATTTGTTCGGACGTCAAATGCCGTCTATGAAAATCACCTGGTGTATTGATTACTCTTAAGCAGATTGAGGGATAGTAGGATCCATTGTCCTAGAATAATGCAAGAAAACGTTTTACTTTAACATAATAAGGCTAATTGTGTCGAAATATAGTACGTTGATTTATCATACCAAAGGGATTTTAAATTATTCTATAATTTTTATTGTACCAGAAATAAATCTTTGTACCTGTCTATATAATTTACCCCTATGCACGCATAAAGTGTCTACATGTATTACGATACCAAAGTTTATGGGTGTTATAAAAATTTCAAATACGTTATTTGCTTTATTGGCTTTATTATTTTAGTTTTAATTGTTTATTGGTGAAGAAATCCCACCATTGTAAACATTTGCAGTTGAATGTGCTTTCATCGAGTAATATCCGGGAAGGTAATATCGGGAAGCTAGAATTTTTGTTACTTTAGTAATTTCTCGAATATCGTCACTGCAATTAACAATCAATAAAAATATCTATCAACAATCTCTCAAGAATTCTCGAGTCCAATCAAGTAAAGAGAATGGATTTTTGAGTACTCATGATAACTTGTATGTATGTAAGGCCCTGATTATCTGGTCGGCATAATATTATTAATTTGAATTGGATCTACTCAGCGAATGTTATTGTTATGTCAAGTAACCAATATGCAGTGTAATATCTGAATTAATAAATATGTATATCAATGGATTGTGGCTTGAACTTTGGTTTCCGATTTCATTCCCCAAATTTGGTAAAGATCTCGATATTTTCATCCGCACGTAGGCTTGTTTTTTTGGCGTGCATTAACAGAGTTGTCTAAGAATTAAGTACTACAATACAGAAGATGTTATATTCCTGCAGATATATGTTGATTATAGTGTCTATCCAAGTCAAGCAAATTCATCCGACAAAACTAAAGAATTATTTTTTTCGATTGTCGATTGTAATTTATTGTAGTGGATGTATTAAAGCCGCAAGAGAAAATCCCTTTTCGGTGTAATCTCAATACCAAGGAAATCTTTATACCGGTCAATGTTGGAAAATTCATGGAAAAGTTACTGATTATTTAGTGCCTTCGAAAAATCGGATAACAGATCTTATTTTAAAAATGGGGGAAGTTATTGGGGATATAACATGCAAATTGGGAATTCCAAATGAGAAGATAGATATTTTTTGTTTTGCGATCAGTTGGAGTTTTGCTTAAGTAATCGTATGTGCAAAACCAGAAGTGTAACAAGACCTACTCCGGTGATACTTTTGGCAGGCGTGGAGCGGGTAGGACCAAATATAGTTAACGCAGGTGGAATTCCAATACCTTACTGATCTGAAAACTCGTTGTTTTCCATTTAAACTGGCAGAAGTTAAGCATCAGATTTAGGATTTCAAAAAGAAAATGTATTAAAACACAAAGTTTTAAATTTTTCCGGCAAAATGTATCCGATTGTTGAACCCATGATTTCTATTTCCTCTGAATCATCAAGAAAATCGACATAAAGCTGGCAGTTGGTCTACCGAAAACGAGTGTTAAAAATCCAATATCAGGTTGAGCAAAGTTCAAATGTATTCATTATATTTATATTTGCTTATATTTTTTTTACTTAGGATGGGTTATTATCGAACACTTTGAAAATCATAATTATAAACGTACTATAAAAAAGCAGTGACGATTGAAACCAGTGAACTCACCTAATATATTCAGCATGTCATTTTAATAATTTAAAAAAATCGTAAAAAACATTGTATTGTGCTACACGCAAGCAAACCTATCATAACAAGATTGTTGTATATAAAACGCTTTAATTCTATTGAAAGGTTTATATTAGCAACGCTTTAAGTCCTCCATTGCATATTACAGCCTCATTTTCACTTCTTCTGTCTTGTGATGAGATCGACATCTTATTCTGATTCGCGCTTACTCTTTTGTATTTCGTCGCATTTGAATAAGGAAGATCGTTGAAATGGATTCATTTTCACCGAATAGTGCTTATGCCGAATTACGTGACTTTCACTGGGGAACGTAGTAGTTCCCAGTTTGGCAGCTGTAAATTGGTAAACCCAAAGAACGACGAGAAGGAGAGGGATAGACTCAATGAGCTAGCTGTTCTCCTTCATTTCTGCCTCACCCAGCAACCGTCATCTCCCTCACGGAGTCGAAGTCCAAGCTTGCTTGCTTGCATGGCGCCGACGAAAGTGGAATCTTATTTCATAATCACCGGAACGTTTTCATAACGGGAAATAAATTTGGAAAGCTCCCCACTGTCACGCCGACCGCATTGCCTTCTCACGGAAAATCCTCTGTAGTGCTTTCGTCTCGCGACGCCATCTTACCCGTCAACCTAAATGCCACCTCTTCCAGGGAATTTTATTGCGGGCTGCGGATCCTGCCGATTTCTTCTGATCCGCACACGTTTGGCTCTAGTTATATTCTGTCGACGTAAAATTCCTAGTGATATGGGATTGGCTGATGATAAAACTAACAATGGTCCAACTAAATTTTCCTCTTGACTAAATGGCCTAAACCTATTTATCCTAGCCTAAACCAATTTATCTCCGAGAAGGGTTGATAATTGAACTTAAGGTTATATACTTAAGGGGCCTTTTTACTATGTTTCCTATGATATTGCCTCTAATAAATAACAATTTACACTGTTATCCTCAGTGTGCTATGTTTGGGTTGAGAATCAATGAGAAATAAAATGAAGGTGATGAGGTTCTAGCGGAATTACAGACTACGTTAAACACTAAAGTTGAGGGGGGCGGCATTAACTAGAGCAGGTGGAACCGTTCGTGTATTTAGCAAGTATTTTAGAGGGGAGACTAAGTAGTAAGGGCATTAAAAGAATAATTATGAAGCCTTTACAAAGAGATGTGAGATGTTAATAAGGAATTTAAATACAAATTAACAAAAAAGACTAGTGAAAAAATTATAAAGGTGCGTAGTATGGTTTGGTGCAGAAACGTGGTCGTTTAGGCAAGAGGATAAGCATCGAATGGAGGCTTTTGTGATGTAGTTGTGGAAGGGACTGGAAAAAGTGATATGAGCAGAAAGAAAAACAAACGAATAAGTTTTGGTCATGGTGAGAGAGGAGAGCAATACTTAGAATGCAGGATAGGTGTTTCAGCGTATATTAGTGGCAAGGAACTGTTGAAGATATGTAGAGTGCAGAATGTTGTGTAAATAAAGTTGAAGTACGAGGGTCATCCGGAAAGTAGTACCCGTTCGTGCCGCATGAAGTGCTGACGACGCGAGTAGCCGCTGGACGAGGTCAGATAGCTTCAGTGGCTTGTCTGCCTTCTCTGAGCCAAGTTGCGTGACGCTAGCATTGCCTGTGTTGTTTCTGTGATTGTTTACAATGTTTAAAAAAATTGAGAACGCCGCCAGTTGTGAAGTGAGGGCAGTGATTAAATTCCTCAATGCAAGAAACGTTCGCCCATGTGATATTCATCGCCAATTAAAGGAGGTGTATGGAGACAATGTAATGGACGAGTCGTCTGTTCGGCGGTGGTGTCGCAACTTCAACATGGGGAGGGGGAACACACACGACGATGAGCGTTCGGAGAGACCGTCTGTCATTACAGACCAACTGGTGAGCTCAGTTGACGAATTCGTGAGGAACGATCGGCGCGTCACAATTGATGACATCTGTGAGCATTTTCCCAATGTTTCTCGAACAATTGTTCATGAAATTGTTAAACACCATCTGCATTATGCAAAAATTTGTGCAAGATGGGTCCCTCGCGTATCTCAATGAGCTGGCGGCGAAGGACTATGCAGCAGGAATACAGAAACTTGTCACACGTTATGACAAATGCCTTAATTTGCTTGGAGATTATGTTGAGAAGTAGTTTAAAGTATCCTCTTTCAAATAAAATTTTTTATGTTTGTTAATATTTACTTTTGTGTCTTTATTTCACGAACGGGTACTACTTTCCGGATGACCCTCGTACTTATGTAAAATAAAAAAAGTTTTCACTCCCGCTAATGAAATAAAAAAAAACATTAAGGAAGGAATTTTAAGATTTTGTGAAGAATATTATACAACAAGAGTCATAGTTTAAAATAAAATTGTCTAGTCGGATATTATATTGAAAATAAATTCAACCTCATTGTTACGAGAGCACTTAAGAGAGCGCAAGTTTCTAGGGGATGAGTTTAAAATTATGCAACAATAGGGAAAAAGGAAAGGAAGGAAGAAAAAATAGGAATATAGGCTTATTAAAATAAAGAACTCAGACGAAGGTGAATTTTGAATGCCAATTTCCTGTTCATTCAAACGAAAAACTTCTCCGGTAGTACCCATTTTGTCCATCTTCAAATATCTCTTCCTCCCTACCTCCGGGTATCCTAGATTCTTTCTTTCTTCATCTCCCGTTCGGTATCCTAGTTTGGGTTTGGAAAAGAGTGGAGGAACTGAAATGTATGGAAAGACAAACAAACGATGAAGCGTTAGGCATGTTAGTGGAAGAGAGACCTTTGTTGTGATAAATTCTACTTATGAAGGCGAGGTACAAATCTACATATGTAGGGTACAGCAGATACTGAGAGACAATGGATGCTCAAGGTGGTAAAAAGGGGAGAATGCTAGGAAAGCGAGAGAGGAAAAGAATAGGCATTTAGGATGGAATTAATTATATATACAGGGTTCGTCCGGAAAATAAGTGTACTAATGTTTTCCCGCCGCTCCAGGCGCGCCCAGCACCGCTCTGACGGGCTGCGATTGGAGGGGGGTATGTTGGCAAGCGACGCTGAAAAAGGCAGTCGGCTCTGAGCTGTGGTGTAGTGAGGAGCTCTGTTAACGCGAACCTCCACGCTCGACCCACGTCACGGAACGCGATGCCGAAGTTTTTGGAGCAGCGTTATTCCATCAAATTTGCGGTAAAGCTTGGGAAATCGTCTACCGAAACTGTCGGTATGATTAACCAGGCTTACGGGGAGTCAGCCATGTCCAGAAACATGATCTTTCGGTGGCACAAGATGTTCGTGGAGGGCAGAGAAGAGGTCGACGACGAGTCTTCGAGAGGTTCCCGATGATGCCTTCGCGGGATCGTTCCAGGAATGGGAACGCCGCTGGAACAAGTGTATCGACTCACAAGGGTCCTATTTTGAGGAATATTAGCTTAAGATATGTAAAAGTGTAATACATTTTTTTTCCTGAGCTCAGTATATATATATATATATATACATATATATGCATATATATATATATATATATATATATATATATATATATATATATATATATATATATATATATATATATACACATATTGAATGCCTTGACGACATGTTTTGTAATTCTGGATATGAATTTACGAGTTAAATGAAAACTCCTATAGCCATAATAAGTTAGAGCCACTCGTCCCGCAAAGAAAACAAATTGTGTTGTGATTTTGGGAAAAGAAATTCCACGAGAGTGGCCAGCCACAACCTATCAACCAGAATACCCTTTTGTAGTAGTTTGCGAGTATTTTACTTCCTCGCCAGTGACCAACTACGGATATAAACATGCAAACCCAATTGGTATCCTTCACAGGGTTATAGGGACCCTGTAAAGGATACCTGCGTTTATGAACAAATACGCCCTATCTGTGACCGTTGACGGGAATAAATTCCTCGCCAGGGACAACCACAGAGCTGGCACACTCACAAGCGCTCAGGTAAATACTCACTCACACATTCAAAAAGGGCCTCACCACTGGGAGAATATTACTCCAACTGAGCTACGGAAAGAGATAAAAACAAACAGGGAAAGACGAGAGTGTGCGTCGGAAACGGGTATTTCGGTTACAATGTAACCGTCCTCAGCGAACTGAAGGAAAACAGCTACTTGCTATAGAGAGTTCTTAGTGATTCAGAAAACGGGAAAACTTTTAATATAGCTGACCTTCAGTGGTGCTAGCTTATTACGGCTACGGGAGTCTACATTTAACTTGTTAATTTACGAGGCCGTAGAGGTCAAGTTTCCTAGATTTTGTGCTATAAATGGTTTACGAGCACAGTAGTGTGTGGTGCAATAGTTCATCACAAACCTACCTAAGCCGGTAGACTGGCAGTACTAATAATAATAATATTCGCCAAATAGCCCCTCAGTACTCTTTTGCTGTCTTATTTTCTTCTTTCAATGCTCTCTCCTCCCCTTCCCAATCTTCCTTTCTTTTTCTCTCAATCAGCTCACTTTTCCCATCCCTCCTCGTGCGAACATCTCATGAGACTCCGAACTCATCGGTCATCCCCTTTCTTCAAAAACAAAGTGTGTGGGTCATATAATGCCGCGCTTAAAGATGAAGTCTTCATCAATATTTTTTTACGCCCCTAATTCTTAAGGCCTGGGTATCAAGTTTTACCTTTTTGGAAGTGAATATTCTGATGACGCATTTCTTTTCCTTAGGATATGCGTCCCCATTTTTATCCAAAACGCCCTACTCTGAGACGTAAATATTTTCATATCAGCAAAGATCATCAAGGTAGTGCAGGATTATATATTAGATGCCCTTTGAGTTTTTCTCGGAATTATCCCAGAGAGAACTCGGCTTATAAGATCCTCTAATTTTAAGTGTGTAGCGGTAGGTCGCCTTTTTAAAATCCCCGCCACCGGTGATCTCACCTTTATTTTCTCCCTTTAATTGCAAAAATTAGCCTCTCAAAAATATCTTTGGGCAGACAACCGAAATTATAATATGCAAACTAATTTCTGAGTCATCTGTAGTTGGTTCGCCCTAATAATTCGGTCTAGCAGGAATCATGGAGCATTAGACGCTAGTTCTTTGCTGCGAAAAAAGGATGTGTGTATTTGATACTTAAAATCCGTCTCAAATAGACTAAAGAGGTCCCAAAACTGTGGTGTGAGTGTGTATTTAAGTTTTTTGACCTTAGATCGAAGAGTTTTTCGTTTATCTCTGAAAGAATTCGTTTTGGGGGAAAGAATTGGATGGAAAAATAACATCCAGCCTCTAGAGAGTACTTCTCCTATGGCCGTGGGGTTTGATTGTGTTCCAACGCGTTTAACGACGAGTTTAATTGTGTTTATAATTTACTTGTAGACCTATGTGCACAACAGTGTGAATTAAAATACAATATTTCATTAGTTTAATACTAGTCTGTGATGAGTATGTAATGGAAAAGCCTAATTTTGGGCAGTTTTCATAATTTTTAATTTCTTATCCCATTTATTTTCTAAGTTTTTATTTAGCCAATGTAAATTGCTTTGCCTTTTGAGTATGTTATTATTCTGTTTTCGCAGATTGGGCAGTTGTTTGATATTCTACCTACGCTCTTTGTTTACACTAACTCTTCTACACACGGTTTTTCTTCCCCCACCGCTCTCCTCGGTGACTATGTATCCGTGACCGTGATCTACTTTCGCTACCTTCAGAATGGCGATCATATGTCAAAATTCTGGTTCTGATTTTTATTAATCAAGTTTAATGCACATGAAATTTCAGAGAAACTGAAAGTTTCAGATATTAATGAAAGAAGGAAGAGTATCTTTAGCTTTTACTACTTCAGATAAAAATGAAACGTAGGAGGCTACAAAGTTATTTTATTGCAGTGAATATGTTTTATTGGACTCTAAATACAATTTAGCCTTTTAAGTTGATAAAATATGAGAATAAAAAATGCGATGGTACAAGAATAGAGATAGGGGATATAAAAATATATGCATTCAGTATTGCGAAATAAAATAAACTTAAATACTGAGCTTTATTAATGGCACTAAGCTGTTAGTGCCGGATTTGATTACATACATTCACATATAGTTTGGCTTAACAATTTTACATCACTAATCACTCACCTTGATAACTACCCTTTCGTTAGCTACCAGTATTTGCAGAAATCCATGATGGCGTGGGAAAGCCATGTTTCAGCAGAAATATAATTACCACAATTAGTAGTGAAATAGCTGATACCTGAGGCATATTTATCTTATTATAAATATTTCTTTCGATGATTTCTTTTTAATCTTATCATTTGCTCTGATAATCTATCCAATTTCAATTCAATCCCATTCTGAGGTATAAAAAACCGTAAACACCCGAAGGTCGGTTTGGCAGGTGATGGAAGAGTTCATCCAGTATTAAGCGTGTGAAATTAACACATCAGGGTAGGGGGCCAGTCCCTTCCCATGTTCCGGGTATGGTTTCTCAGGAAGAACTGATACCCGAAAAATCACATAGCTTGGGTGGAGCTACAGGTGCCCAGAGACTTGCCCGAGAATCGAACCCGGGACCCTCTGATCAGTAGCCCAACGCTCCACCCCTGGACTACCGCGACCCCATTCTAAGGTATATCTTTTTAATAATTATCGCCTTCTCGTGATAGGCTGTTGAGGAGGAAAATGAATTGATGAATTTTGGATGCAGTAACGCGCCCACCCAACGGGTCAAATAAAAATATTACAGTCCGTCCCTGACACTCTACCAATTTGGCCAAAATTGAAGCTTGGATCCGCCCTGATATTAATGCGCCTGTGTCAGAATCCTGGAATTTAATATTGATGATTGTTTTTCAAGTGAACCCTTTTACTTTGTCTTACGGTAAAGTTATGTTCGGTAGTTTTTATCTTAGTAGTAAACGAAATCGTATTAATGGGAAATTTATATTTATATTTTATTGCTTCAGCATGTCTGACGGCAGCTAGTACTATTTAAAAGGTGTTTATAAAAAGATGAGAATTTGAAATACATTCGCTTGAAGTAACCAACTTCAACTCCCTCCCATTTTAAGAAATCTTTGGAGTGATAAGAGTGAAAGAAAAGCCTGTGGTGGAATGTAAACCAGCGAATCTGTGACGGAGATTCGTAAAGATTTCGTGCATTCAAGAGGTGCCATGATGACGATAGCAGTACCTGCGACCGCAATTGATTTTCAGACTTTTCCAACTTTGAACAGAAAAGCTCTCCACCTAAGGATTGGGGACTAGCATAGAAAGAGCTCGGGTCACATTTTAATATTACTTCGAATAGTACTTTTATAGATGTTTTATACATGTATCTTAATTCCCTTTTGAAATCAGATACATCTTATATCAGCCTGCATCACAAATGAGAGAAAGGCCTGAAGTCATAAAGAATCGATTCGCTTGTTGCGACGGAAATACGAACATACGATTGGGGTGGTGTTAGCTATGGGTTACCAAATATAGCTGTCTTCATTTACGACAAGAAATTAATGTTCTATTTCCCGCATGGCAACATTTGAAAGTAAAGTCCAAAAAATGCATTTTAATGATTAAGAATTATATTTGGATAATTTTCTTTAAACTTTGATGACCATTTGATTTGACTTAAAAAGCAATGGTTTTAGTAATATTACAGTATTACGAAATCTATCCTATCGATAAGTTGATCCTGCAATATATTATTGCAGTACCTCATGTCACTCTATTGTTATTAGGCTGGTAATTCATGCAGTATTTTGTTCCACTTTATAAACTTGCAAGTTTAATAATTAAAACGATTTAGACATTTCTATAATGATATACAGGGATGCACCCAAAAGTGGTAGGACATTTTCTCTGGCGCGAACGGAGCGGTGGAGGGGGTCTGCCTGGCAGGAAAAGGTGGAGGGGGCTCTTAGCAACAGACCGACACCAACCTCAGTCGCCTGCGGGCTGTCGTTGAGTGAGGACACCGTTTTTAGTGAAGCAAGTTTTTTGTCCGCGTCGAAAAACATAATCAACCTGAATTTAGAGCAACGTTATTCCGTGAAGTTTTGTGCGAAACTAGGGAAAACGGCAACTGAGACCCTCGATATGATCAAGCAGGCTTATGGGGACACTGCCTTGAGCCGTTCGACAGTATTTGAGTGACACAAATTGTTTAAAGAGGGTAGGGAGCTTGTTCGAATACGACCATCGCTCCGGACGGCCGTCGACGGCAAGAACCGACACGAATGTGGACAGAGTGAGGACACTGCTGAACACAGACCGACGCCTGACCAGTGAATAAATTGCAGACCAGTTGGGTCTGTCTGCATCCAACGTCCAACGCATTATTTCACAGGATTTGGCCATGCGCAAGGTGTGCGCTAAATGGTACCGAAAATTCTGCCATGGCGCCCTCGTCGTCAGACAACTCCTGGCCAAATACTGCGTTGCCACGTTGCCGCACCCGCCCTATTCTCCCGATCTGGCACCACCGGACTTCTTCTTCTTCCCCCTGATGAAAAGACAGCTCAAGGGACGACGTTTTTACTCGATAAAGGCCGTTCAAGAGGCTTCGACGAGGGTCATCAACGGCATCCCCAAAGAAAATTTCCAGCGGGCGTACGGGGAATGGGAGCAACGTTATACTAAGTGAGCAGCTCAAGGAGCATACTTTGAAGATTATTAAGTCGATGTAAGTATATCGTCAATAAAATTCTTGTAAAAAAATCAGTCCTACCACTTTTGGGTGCGACCCTGTAACTGTCAAAAATGGCATTGCATATGCATGAATAGCAAATTTCTCCGTTGTGCGTCCAAAAGAGCCGTCGAGGCAATCTTGACTGTTTTCCGATATAATCTATTTAATATTATGAAAAGAATATAATTTTAGTAATTTATTTATGAGCAATAAACTTTCATGGTTGGTCAATGTGATGGAATAAATGTTTATGCTTAAGTGTCCAAATATATCATGAATGTATCTATATTGTTAAAGAAAGTATAGATGATACATAGTGAACAGGAATTTGTAGAGTATGATTTAAAAAGTTAAAGTTGAAGAGTGTCAGAACCGCAAACCGGGACACAGTTCACGCGTTCACCGTTGCCGTCTTTGTTTTTCTCGAGTGTACCGATATTTCGGTCGAGATTCTGACGCAATACCCTCCCGGATCCCAGCGCTTGAGAACGGGCTTGGAAATATGTGTTGAGGCACAGTAAAATTTGAAGATTTTGATTGAGTTCCCAGCAGATCATCGTCTGAATTTTCAAAATTCAAATCAACGGCGCGCGTTAAATATTAGAATACTTTTTCGCTGCCTATGAACCGTATATATAGAATGCTTTGGGAATCATTGTAGAATAGAAGCTTTAACTTGACATTGAAAATATTGTGGCGAATAATAGATGTATGCCGTACAAATAAATACAAGGTTACGATCCTTAGTCTTAATTCCTTATTCATTCCTGTCGATTTTCATTGATATTCTTACCGCCTGCCATACGTTCGTGGCTGGCTTGTTTGTCGTGCGTGTAAATTAAGATTAAAATATAAAAGAAAAACAAATAAAATATAACGTGCTAATTTTAACGTGGCCGAACTCTTTGTTTATACAATTTTTGCGTTGATTTGACCTCAATAAGAGCAACCATCTCCAATAATTTTTAAATAGTATACCTATATCTTCTTCCATAAAACTAAATCTCTGCATAAAATAGAAATTTTCATAGTCTTCTCGCTAAATCTGGTTTTATTTGCTCCGAAATAGGTACATCAGCTTCATATACTGTGATCCCGAAATAGTCTATTGTGATTCACTGTAGCTTCACCATCCTAGCGTGCCATAATACGACTTTATGTGACTCAAGTATGTTTTATGTATGTCTTAGACTTCATTCTTGGTAGGCTAACATTACGATGTAACTTACGGAAGCAAAAATTTCACGTGTGAATTTTCGATTCAAAAGTAAGACAAAATAAAAATAAAGATGCCATATTTTTTTAAGAAAAGACCTCTGTAGTAACATACATAAACGTGAACTGATATCAGAATACGTGTGAACTAGAGCGAAAAATGGGAGGGGTGGGAACTATACAGCATCACGACCGGGCTCAGTTTCCTACCACGCAGCGAAGCATGACATGCTACCGCAGCGTCTTCAACATGGAGTTTGTTCACTCAAAATTTCTTCATCTGCTGATTTAAATAAGATTTGTCGAACACTATGAGCCGTTAAGCATGCCTCGTATGTAGTGCCTATCCAAATGACGGGGACAAAGGAAACGTTATTGCATGAAATAGCTAGATGAAGACTCCAGTTGATTCCTAATATGTTATAACTCATACTATTATCAATAGTTGTGTGCCGATGAAAGCAAGTTATGAATGGTGACACAAACCACCAGTGCTACATTCCTAACCTCACCTGACACAATACAGCATGATACACTACAAAACGGTAAATTATTATTCAATCCCGCATACTATTTGCCTTCATTCCGTCCAGTTAATTGCTCAATATAGTGCTAATTGATATATGTTGCTCAGCTTCATTGTTCAGTCCTACCCTTTGGCATGTACAATTCATTTATTATAAGGTATAGCTCTTATTTGGATCGTTTAGCTCGAATGAGTCTTCAAGTTTTCATAATTGTTATTTGGGCAATAAAATGTAGGTTGGCAGAAAATTGCAGAAACCTGTGTCAGAAACCCCAACTCTGCAAACATATGGTATAACTATATTCCTTACAAGCGGTTTACTAAGCAGAGGAGGCTTCACGACCAATCCTGAAAGGTAATATGTGCTTCTTCTAATTAAATACTGCGCAGTAGAAACACATCGTTCTCTTAAAGTATTTCCTTCTGGTTTTCAGTTTCTACTTCCCCTTTCTGTCCGCCAAAAGGCATATTCTTCCCCTTCACTTCGTCTGCAATGCTCACTCCTTTCTTGAACTCCATAAAATTTAACATTCCACGACTTTCACAATACTTTTGCTCTTTGGAATTCCCTGAGCAATTTTCACTCCCCTCAATCATATATCTATAACCTGCTTGTGCTAAGTTAAGGTCCGATATCCTGACACCCTCTAACACGCTACCTCGCAATGACTCGCTGGGCTTGATGTATTATATACGTAGATACCCTTAGTGCATTTCTGCCATTGTAACTGTTATTTCCACTATTTTAATTGTTGAAAGGGGAGCTTGCGTTCAAGCAGTACTTAATTTTAATTACCTGGCCTTATTTTAACGGTGACTGGCAATGTACTATACAGTTGCAGGAGACGGAGGTATACAATTGCGTATTAATTTTGGAACGTAGTCATCCCTTGTTAAAGGCTTATATCCCTTATTAAGCACTTCTGATAATGCCTCCATACATCTTTATAATATCATTTCATTCGTTTTTTAATTTTGTATCTTCATCAATGCCAATGTTTCACCTGCGAACCGCTAATATAGCGTGTGGTAAATGGTGATAAGATGTCAGTGTTTTATCAGTGAAAAAGCGGATTCATGTAATTTTTTCTTTCTAACGATGCCAGATTAAAATTATATTTTCATATAATAAATTCTTACTATGCAAAGCTTTATTTTTGTTGTGATCGTGAGTAGGATGAGGGAATGAAGGTATTTATACCTTTCCGTATTGATTTCTATTTCTCTCATTGTATCCTGCTGTTGTGATTTATTAATTTTGACTCAATAATTCTGTCTCGCGAGTAAATGAAGTATCCTATACATTTCTCAAAGTGTCACATCCTCATTACGTGTTCCATCTACAAGATGCCTTGCAAGACACCGGTATGGCTCTAGCTGGGGAAGGATCAAAACCAAGCATGCATATTACGCCAAGAATTAAGTTCTTTTACTGCAATCAAAAGATTTTGTGTTAACGAAAAACATCTATCATATTAGGCGATGAAAAATGGCATGTGTCACATTGAGAAAGGCTAATTAGAATGTGTAGAAGGTCAGGTAAGCTGAAAAAAATTTCAAACCTTAAAAAATTCCAGTAAACAAGCATCATTTTAAGCAAGATTAAAATGAATATGAAACATGTACGGAAGAGAAGGAAAGAATAAATGCCGTAATTTGAAGTATTGGCACCATATTCTTTCTACTTACTCCAATACACTTAAGTTTCATTTCTTAATCACTCTTGAGTAATCTAGCTGATTGTCTTTTTCGCATACGCTTACTATTGGTCCTAGACTAAGCTTTGAATCGACACTAATCTCTTCAGCGACTAACTATGCCTTTTATTATCCGCAATTCTTTAATCGGCTTCCTGTCTAATATCACGCCTGTCTCCAGCCCTTCCCTTGCCTCTCTCACCATTCAACAGCGTTGCTGGGAATGGACGCAGGTGTGGATCGGTGGCAGGTGTGATTGCCGGATTAAGACCTTGATTAACTCTTCAAGAAGGTCACTCAGCCAGTGGGCGAAATCACGCATTGATTTTAAAGGTCTTGTGATTTGACAAAGCGTTTTTGCGATGTCGATTTGCCTCATCGGTGCTTTTCTCCTGGATCAATATTTTTAAGATAAATACATATTTTGCGTTGCTATTGCTATAAAAATGTGTTATAATTATTAGATGTGACTATAAATATATTTATATATAATTATATATATAATTATATATATATATAAATATACTATATATATATATATAAACACAGTAATCAGCCCGAAGGTCGGTTTGGTAGGTGATGGTAGAGTTCACCCAGTACTAAGCCCGACGGCGTGTGAAATTCACACAGGGTAGGGAGGCTCGTGCTTTTCCGTGCCGGTTATGGTTTCCCAGAAAGATCTGGTACCCGAAAAATACCCGACGCCTTCAGCACCACCCATAGCTTGGGTGGTGCTGAAGGTGTCCGGAGAGGCTTGCCCGGAAATCGAACCCGGGCCCTCCGGTCAATAGTCCAACGCTCTACCACTGGACTACCGTGACCCAGACCCAGCACAATTATATTGTTTCACCGAAAAATCGCTTCAAGTATCTGAAATTCAATTGGAAGAGTATTTTATTTCTTTAATCTATTACCTAAAAATTAGCCTTCACACCCTTGGTAGTAAACCGACCACCTGCGAGTAATATGCTGGTACTTATTAGAAGTAAATCGAATTCACGGCTCTATTGGTGTAGAGTCTTTAAGTTATCCACACAGCGTACCAAGTTATGTATTATGACTAGTATACGCTAATATTTTATTGATTTAGTGTAATTACCTTTTCATATTTAGCACCGCTCAGCGTCAATAGTCTTAGCTAATCGTCTTAACGTTATTGCTGGTAAAAATAGTGTCGTCTCTTGAGGCTAAACCTTATATTCTGAACATGTAGTAAACTTCTGCCCTCTCATGAAGGTTTCATTGGGGAATTCTGGAAATGGGATTAAAAAAGATTCGGTACAGGCGAAGCAACTCGGGGTCTTTTTGGCAGTGTGTGCTAGGAAATGTGGTGACGGAAAGAAGGGGTATGGGTTGGTATGGAGGGTAAAGAATAGAATGGCGAAGAAAACAAAGGAAGGGGAAGGGGACGATGGTCTCGGTGGGTTTATCGTCCGTGGAATGAGTGGATGGGGGAGGAGGGGGGGTAAGGTTTCGCCGGAAGCAGTCTCGTGACAGCAATTTCTCAAGGTGTGGTGCTCGTGCAGTGGGAGAGTTTTTCATCGTGACCACGCGTTGAGGTTGTGTTACATTTTTACTTACTCAGCCATGTACGTAAAAATGAAAGGTATCTTCATTATAAAAATCCTACATTAAGTATAACGCTTTTATCGCTCCCATCTTATAAATGCAATAATTTAATCAGGCGGTCGTTGAGATAGTTCCAGCTCTTGTTATATATAATACAATGAAAAGCGAATAAAACATCTTGGTCGAAATTGAGGACAAATGTGTATTTGTAAACACAAAAGGTATTCCTGTGTGTATGAATGAATTCGAGTATAGAATCGCGAATATTTATTAGATAATTGTAATTAAGTTCATAGGAAATTTTAAATTGGTATTGTATTTATAGGCAGTTTATCCGGTGAATTCCGTGTACCTACAAGTCGAAATGCCACGCTTTCTTGTTTCATCCAGCTAATAGCTCTACACTGACGATTGTTTTAAAAACCGTTCATAACTCTAATTGTGCTAGTGGGGTGTATTCAATTCTTTTCAGCGGATTGAGGAAGAAAGCTTTTCTTCGCTGTAGACCACGAGACTTAAATCCGATGAAGGTTCTGCATCTTGTGATAGATCTAGAAACTCCCTAAAAAGAGGGGTAGTATTTTCATATGTGAAAAAAGTGATCTTTCCCGCCAATAAAGCTGAAAGCATGTTAAATTTTAAAGTAATCGCACTAACTTAGGAACCGCAATCCCTCCTTCAGTAGATCGGGGACCAAACCTAGTGTTGTTCATATAAATAGGTCAATTCCATTTTAAATTTTGATGCAGTAAAAAATATCCTTCAATTATAGCCCCCCTATGACTCATTCTTAAAGTCACCGCCAGGGGGTATAGTATTATGGGCCGATTACACCCTAAACATTCTGCATCAAAATTAAGTGTTGTTTAATTGTTAGTTCCCGCTATATTATATGTATACATATATGTGTGTGTGAATTAAAATAAAGAAAATAATATTTAAAACAGGTTACATGCAATATTGTATTTATCTGCAAAATACTACTCTACGCATGCGTGACAAGCTCTTATTGTGGCGAAAATAAAATAGAGCCATGTTAAATAATGGCCCTAAACTACTTTATATAATTTTTATTACGTAGTCTACCCGGTAAAATGAGATTTAGATGGACACAGATTGATTAACAATACATTTTGAACCTTCTTGAAAAAACACAAACTGACATCGTGAACTACATTAAATCGTTATCCAATTACGCATACATATTCCTTCCACCCTTCATTTCGTCCAACATGCATATCCTATTCCTACTCTTTACATGCTTGTCCAACGGTCTCTCGTCTATCGCAGTCTTCAACATCCCATCGTCAATCAAAATACTCTATCCATCTTTCCCTCCGTCCTGTCCGTTTCGCCTTTTCCATCCTTCTCCACACCCACATTTCAGAAGCCTTTATTCTATGCCTATCACATTGCCTCAATTACCATGTTTCCGCGCCGCACGAAAGAACGTTCCATATCAAAGTTTTAACGGGTCTTTTCTTAGTCCACTTAGTCAACTCCCCTGCCATAAATTACCTCCTCCTTGTGAAAGCCTCTTTGCATAGCGAAATTGCTCTTATACCCACACTACCTTGACCATCGCAAACCTCTAATGAAATCCCCACCAACTTTCATTCTTATCTCTAGTTCTTTCTCCAAATTTTTTACCATTGTCTTTACATAAACCTCGAAGAGCACAGGTGATAATGGACACTCCTGTCTTCGTCCTCTACCGAACACTACCCATTTCGACTCTCCTTCCTCCATTCGCACCTGAGCAGTTATTGACATGTACGGGCTGCGAATAAGTCTCCTATCCCGCCAGCATACTTCTATTTTCTGCAATACATTTGATATTTCTACCTGATTCACTTTATCAAACGCTTTCTCTCAATCGACGAAACAGTCAAGTGCTTCTTGATTGTGTTTTACGTTCCTCTCTATTGGTGACCTCATTACTTCCATGGCATCCCGCGTGCCTCTCCCCTCTATGAACCCAAATTGATCGTGCGTTGAGTATTCCTTTGCCCTGCTTTCAATCCTTTTATTGATGATCCTGAGAACCACCTTGCTGCGTGCGAAATCAAATTTATTATTCTGTAGCCCTTACATGTAGTTTCCTTTCTCTTTTTTGGATGGGAACTTAAACTGATCCTAAGAAATCTTCCGGCAAAATTCCTCCCTCAATAGTGCTACGAATTAGACAATAAAAATCTTCCTTCTTCGCTTTCCTAAACCCTTAATTAATGATGCGGGATGATTTACTCCATGACCATATTTGATTTCAATTTCCTTTATGCCGAGGGTAGAAAAAGAAACTTTGCATTTCCACATAATGATTTAATACTTCGCACGACCATGGTTTCGATGCTGCGCATCATCATCAGGTGATTCACCTGATGATGATACTCCGCATCGAAACCACGGTCGTGTGAAGTATTGAATCTTTATGTGGAATTGCAAAGTTTCTTTTTCTACTCTCCATGAAGGAATTCCACAAAGTTAAATCTGTAACTGGAATGTTTTTCCTTAATACCCTTTGTATCTCACCATCAAGATGTCTCGACCTAAGCTATCTTCAACTTCGTCACATTCTCTTTATATGTCTAAGCTTGCTGGCCTACTGCGTCTACCACATAGTTCGTCTATGTATTCACTCCATCTCTCCCAACTCTCTCGTGGTTCGGTTCATAGTTTACCTTATTTATGTTTGATTGGTTAAACGGATTTTCCCTTCTTAATTCCTGAGTGTTTTCACTTTCCCTTTCAGCACACCCCTTCCTTGTAAATTTTCCACATCCTGTAACTGCGTCTTCTACCACGCTTCTACGATTTTGCCCGACCTCAATTTATTATTCAGTTCTTTGTATTTTCATCTACCTAATTCTGTGTTTACATTTTGCCATTCCCGTTTGTAAGCCACTGTCTTCTTGTCCTTTTCCTATTTTGTTCCTATAGTTACTTTTACAGCTTTCGATATCCTTTTTTGTTACACGCTCATTTTCTTCTTTAGTATCGGTCTTCCTATCCTCTAAATTTTCTCTACAATCTGCTGGAATTCCGCTAATTTCCTATAATCACGGGTAGTGCTCCTGAATTCCGTTTCCTCGAAATTTGTCCCTATTTATCCCTTGAATATGAAGTTACATTTCATGAATACTCTACCTAACCTAGTATATTCTAACTGATTTATTTCTGAATCCCCCGGAATATTTTATGTACACCTATGTCTATTATACATTGTAAACCAATTTCTTGCTATGATTAAACCCGGTCTTCTGCAGAACTCCTTCGCTCCCTGGTCATTCTTTATTCCTTTCCCCTACCCAACTACCATTTCTTCCTTCGCCTACCGTCGCGTTCCAATCCCCATTGCTATCAAATGTTACCTCCGAGGGCACAGCTGCAATTATGTCCTTTAATTGATCGTGTACCCTGTTGACTTCTTCCTCCTTATGATTCCTTGGTAGTTCGTGGTGAATCTGTGCGGCGACCAAGTTTTTTGTTCCAGCTTTTACTTCTACTAATAATAATCTCACCTGTGCACGCCTCACTTTGTACTATAGACTTACTGTACTTCTTCCGGTGTTGTATATATGTTTGTATACTTTCAACCTTTTTGTCACATATTCTCCAAAACTGCAAAAAAATGTATTATGTTGTAGGGGAGAACTTTAACTTACCAATGTCGTTGTTAAAGGGTGTTGTTGTCTCTGCTTATGTTCGGAGAGGAGTGGGTGCGCCATTAAATCACTTCTACTTCCGGGGAAGTAGGTAGGTCAAGAATGAATCTTAGTTAATGTTTATTATTGCATTCCTTAAGCCATTTATAAAATAATAATAATTATCTTTGATCAACAAAGAGCAGGATGATTAAATAGTTTCTAATGGAACTCCCTTCGGATTTATTGAAACAATTTTCTACATGTTGAAAGAGTTTCAAAGAATTTTGTTCACTTTATGACGTATTTTGATACCGATATAGTAGAAAACAAATGTTCTTTCCTGGTAGTACACTTTGTGCAATGCTAACAGAATTGAAATGATCAGTGTATAATCCTAGTGATAACTCTTTAGCCAAAACTAAATGCTCTTCTTTGTAGGAAGAGGTACCTGTTTATCGTATTAGTGATAGCGTATATGAATGCGCAAGATAGGAGGGCGGGGGTTCATATTTTACGAATCCCCCTGAAGGGGTTAAGGACGCAAAACATGAAAATGGCCTGAAATAATTTAACGACGGCCCAAAAATGAAGATCATCGTAAGCCTGTCCATCCATTATTCCCCATCCGATTCCAGATTCCATAAACACCAGAGGGGAGAGTTTAATCATATAAATAATAAATTTACCCGCACCCCCGGTTGCCTACCGTCAACCTACCCCATTGCTGTGGCGAACCCGAAATTACTTTTCAGCGCTCATTTAAAAGGGCAATGCACGCTTAAACTCCTAAGTGTTCGTCGGCCGGAAGTTCCTTGAGTAACGGTTGGCGGAAGAGATGGAGACTGCGATTAAAATAAACGCGTTTCCAAATCCTTATGGATTCCCAACACCCGGTTTCCAAAAGGACATATTCCGCTAGCCATATTCCAATACGATCGGGTAAATTGATGTCATCAAGTATCAATGAGTAGCTCATACTGGGTTGTATATTTGGAAACTGCTTAGTGGCCCTTCGACCTTGGAGATCATCTTGAAAACTCACCTAAGCTTCAATTACTCTTGAACCTAGTTCTTCCGGTTTTCCACGATTAGTTTTTGTGGCACCATTTACGTTATTTTAAACTGTGGCTCCAATGGTGTTAATATTTATTGGTCTAAAATCAGCAGGAAAAGAATCGTCAGTATTTGGTACGTGCAATCCTTCGTATTATTTTGTTGCCTAGCATCGTAGCCATGAAACCAGACGTCTCCAATTTTTATATGCCTCTGGCCGCAGCGTAAAGTTCTCCAATGTTCGCGGTCTGAATACACATACCTCTCTCATTAGGTTGCCACACTTACAGAAGCACCATTCTCCTATAAATTAATGGCGTTATCTCCAACATCACTCAACTGGCCGTTTCAAAACGTTTCGTTCGCAATTTGCTTACATTCTCTTAAACTTAGGCGGATATTTAACCTATATCCGGTTTTTTACTAATTCGATGTTCCCAAAAATTAATATCGTGAATTTGGTTCGCAGGTTCGAATTAATTTATGAGCTGATTAAATTTTATTTAGTTATCATTGGCTGTTGCTGAAAAGCCTTTATGGAATCAAGCACCCGAAAAGTACTAACCCAAAATAATGTGTAAGGATTTGTGTTTTTGAAGTAATTGTTTCTTCTGCGTCAATAATGTGGAAGTTTTACTCGGCACATACTATATACTTTATCAATGCAAGCTATGACTTTTAATATCTCAATTTTTCCCTTGGCCACCATTATCAGTCTAGAAGTGCCATAATGGGTTTGCTAAACGAGTCGCAAATGAATGCAGCCTAAATTCCAACTGGTCTTCTGCTAAAAACGTACTGGAACGAAGGAGGTCATGTTATCCGTCCTACTTTAAGCTTCAAGAAATTGATTGTGAAAAATTTGATAGGCGAAGAAAGGAATGCCGAGGAAGTAATTCCCGAAATTGTTGAATTATTAAATGAAAATCTTCTGCAAAAGTAGTTCACGTACCTATGCATTTTCTTTTATGTTGCAAGCATAATTTCCGTTGCAAGCAGGCACTGATTTACAGCTCTTCTTAGCCTGCCTTAGTTATAATTCTTTCTCTCTGTTACATCTTACGCAGTGATTGAATAACAGCTCAAATAATTCAGGCTTGAATTTAAATTTCATTCGATATTACTCGTTTACGCAAAGACATTGTTGCACTTGTACACGTAATAATATATACCAGATGTCGGAGTGGTGTAAGGAAATGGGAGATAAGTAGCAGAAAATTCACAGCCCTGAAGTTTTCGATAGAAAGAAAATAAAAACTTGACATGTTATGAAATAGATGTAACCAAGTCAAGCATCTCAGAACAGACCGAATGATTGGGTGTTGCATTGGTACCAAAACTTTCATGGGGTACGCGCATACTAAGAATATGGGGGTGAGTTATAAAGATGCTAAGTTTCATTGGACAGGTTTTAGGAAATTTATTGAAAAGGCAAAAGAGAGGCATTACTCCGCCTTATTGAGGCCACATTAGGAATACGCGGCAGGTATTTGAGATCCATTGGAGAGAAAAGAATAATTAAAGAATAGCAAAAGGTTCAGAGAAAATCCGCCAGAATTGTTAAAAATTGCTATGAAAAGAGAGTAAGCGTGATGGATATATTGGATGGTTTGGGTTGGGAGCCTTTTGATTCACGAAGAGCGCAGGCAAGACTTGAGAAGAGTAAGGTAAAGTAATCTAAAATTTCTTGCGAAACCAACATAATCATTATGCACTAAATTTTATCGGTAGATTCAACCACTGAGATGAAATAAGAGAGATAGACACAGTCAGAGACAAATTCCAGTGCTCGTTCTTCCTTCGCACGATACGTAACCATAACAAAATCGAACTCGGGCATACGATTATATTTACTTAAAGTCAAACATGAATTCAGGCATATATGTGTGTGAGGGTTTATGTTAATGAGCTAATATGTATTCAAATGTATGTTGTGCATGCATTGATGGTGTTCTACCACCCTCCACCCCACGTCCTTGGAGCGGCTTGCGGTATTGTTCATTTAGACAAGTGTAGATAGGTTTCAAATAAAGTGAAGCTCTCTGGTCTTGCCTTAATATAATGGTGTTAATCATAGTACTACGGTAAACTATAGCAATCAACCTGTAGCTTGGGAAGATTTCACCTCGCAATAAGACCTGAGATGTCCATGCACGACAGAGGGCTCGGATTTTTCCTTTAGCCGCCTTTGTTTTCTCATGAAGATATGGTGCCCGGAAAACCTACGTCAAAGTGCGTAATGTCCGAGTACTTAAATTTGTGTCAGTGTACATAAAATTGTACGTTCAGTAGCCGAGTGTTTTAGACTGCCACGCTTCTGTAACGGCTTGTGCATTATTATGTGGACAGTTTATTTCTTTCTGTACCATGAAACTTTTCGATAGAAAAAGTTTTGGGTGCGGTACTATAAAAGGTGTGTTGGCGACAGTGTCAACTCGTCCCTAGTTTCTACAAGCGCGCAATGCCTCGCTCTTGGTAGCATCGGCCATTTTCTGCCTCGCCTCTGAGAACTCTGGTAGCCCGCTTACATTTTCCCCAACACTTTTCCCCCCCATGCATCGCCCTTTTAAATGAAAGCATAAAGCCACCCAGTGGAGTCCCAGTGGGCGTCCCTCATTCATTTTCCCCCCACCACCACTCCTATCCCTCTCTGAAAAACCTCATCCCTTCCCCCACCGCCCTCCGAGAACCCAGGAACCCGACTTGCTTTCTGGATTCCTTCCTCACAGCTGGCCGCCCCCTACCCGCTCCTTCCCCCGACTCCGATCTCCCCTCTCTCGTCGCTTCCCCTCTTTAGAGTTCCTCTCCCGTCGACTAGGATGGCTACTCCCCTCCTACGTGGAAAAGGGAACAACACAGGCAAGCCAGCGCACGAAACCTCCCTTATGTGTGTGAGAGAGACTACTACTAATCTGTAGGCGCGTGCGCAGAGCAGACCCAAGTTGCTAGTAGGAAGGTTGTATCATGGCTCCATACACTGCATGCAGAGGGGTTTTTCGGCGGGGGAAGGTCTTTTCTCAATCCGGTGACCTCCTCCCTATACTGTATAATACCGGCCGTAGCAACCGCGATTTGCACCAACACACTCCGACCGAATATGGCCGAATGTCGCATGGTAGGCTGCCCGTTTTACAGTTCCGTCACTTGTATTGTACCTTTGAATGCGTCAAACATTCGAATCAATGCTGGTGTAAAACTTTCTGCATCCACATACACGTAATACCCTGTAAGAGCGTGTCGCCTTAAATGTATGTACCAGCATGTATGTACGTGTTTTTTAAGATATTCTCTTCGTTATAGGTATGCTTTGCGTGCGCCACCATATAACGAACATACTATATGTTCTGCATCTACATAACTGTGGCACTTCCTCTTATTTTCCCTACATTTTCTTCAGTTCTTCGTAGCTTCTACCTACCTTCCGACTGTCTCTAAAGCCGACGTTTTCCTCCTATATATCGTTCAAAATTCTGAATCTTTCCCGTCTTCTCACCTAACATTCGTCTTTGTATCATAGCCTTCATCTCCCCGTTATCTCATCGCTTTTCCTCCCTCCTTCCAAAATAGCCCAGTAATTCTATTGAAAATAAATTTCATGCAAAATGAATGAACCACTGAAGTTTCATAAACATGCCAAAGCCAAAAAGTGGATTTGAATAATTCAGTGAATCCTCTTATGCCGTGGAATGCAGCGGCTGTATTAACCGGTACCAAAGAACGGTCGGGCTTCGACCCGCCCAAAAATTGATTCGGAGTCATAAAACATAGCGGTTTGATTCTCGAGTCGTTCGAATCTCGGACGTCGCCCCCTTCCCTTTGACATCGTTTTTCTGATAGCCTGCCAACAGCCAAAAGCTTGCATTATATTTTGGCGCTTTCAGTCATCTAATAAACGTCTAGATTTTTAACACACCAGGATTATTTAGAATGCCCTCAGCACTTTCCAAAGATAGATAGGATAATTAAATCTTATTCACTAAGGGTACATATCTCGGTTTGCATAGTATATTTCCATTTGAACTAACACCAGGGATTTAAAACCTGTTTATATCATAGATGTTTTCCGAGTTTTATTGGTCGCATTAAGAAAACTATTTTAAGCATATAAATTACTTCGTGTACTTTAATTATTTCATTTATTTATTAGTTCAATAGAGTAACTAAGAGGCATGCATTTTAAAGCAACATTTTTAAATTATCAATTTTAATGTGAAATCACAGATATCATTTGATTTCTACAAAAATTAGCATCACCTTTCACAGGCCGCACAGCAAGTGGTGGTGGGATAGGATTGTCTGAGTTCCTATTGCGTCGGCAGAACGAATCACCTTGAGAAATAATATACTCGTAAATACTTAGATTCCAGCGCAGACAGATGATTCAAATGCCATATCCCTCCATCACGCAATACACTATTGCATTGTCTGTTATTGAAAAATCTAATTTCAAAGCCCCAACCTGATGTCATCCTAATTTGCCTATAAAAGTTTAACCCAAAATTACATTAAAAAAGCTTAATGGCCTAATGCCCCGTGGCGACTCTCAGGGGACAACTCAGGCGTAAATGCCGGATGCAGGAGCGAACGATATTTTCTTGCGACACAAGTGTCCATCGTCCCGGTTCCCTCGTTCCAAAGGACGCATTGTCTCCTCCCAATCCCTTGTTATCTCCGCGGCTTCTCCACTCCTCTATTCCAAAACCTCTCTCAAAAACCTTGCGCAAAAGGTTTGCCCAAGTTACCTCCCCTCCGCTCCCTCCCCTCCCGCTGCCTCCCCTTTTCTCCCAACGCTCACCGGGAGAGTCGCTGGTAGTAAAGTGAAACAGCTGATGTGGCGGCGGGAGGGGAGGGATCTCGGCCAGCCTTCCCTCCCTCCATCTTTCCCGAGGGCCGACCGTGTTCGTCCTCACCCATTGTAACCCAGGAGAGGTGTTATAGTCGCCGGGGCATGGGAGGCTCCCTCCCAGCTGGTCTGGTCAAGCTTACGGCCGTTACCACCGCCAACGGCGTTCTTTTAAAGAGCAACGTTTTTACCGCTGAGCTAGAGAATCGAGTACTCGGCCGCGATCCTTTTGCTAGAAGCCCTGAAACGTTAAACCTGATCGTTTTTACGAGAACTGAGCGGGAGTTGTGGATCGGACAAATATCCCACTCTTGCTTGAGTATAGTAATTATTAATAATTTGGTTGTTGAGCGTTCAAGGTAGGCTTTGGATCGGTTTGGCACTGAATAATGCTATACAATACAGACCACTGTACTTCCAAGATTTGCCAAGCATGGCACAACCTGATACCGTACACTATAGTAAATCCTTCCTCTGCCTCCCTCCATTCCGTCCAACACGCCTATTCCATTCCTTCCCCTCCTCCCTTGCCTAACATCCCTCTATCGCAGTCTTCATAACCACAGCGCCAATCAAAATACTCCCAACTTTCCTGCCTCCTTTGGATAACTCCCAACAACCGTCTCTCCTCCTCGCCATGCATAATACTTTTTCGTTTGTTTTCCTTTCTGTCAAGTTCACCCTATCCATCCTTGACGCCTAAAACTCATTAGTCTCCAATCTACACCTATTTCCTTGCTTCAATGATCAGTTGCCCGAGCCGCACTAAACTACGCTCCTTATCAAAGTTTTGACTTATCTTTCTTTAACATCCTGAGTGTAGTAATAGAAAGGTAATATACCGGATAAGGTGGGTTTGGATGGACACTACTACCGAATAAATATTGTGTTTCTCCAAAGAAAGCACAACCCAATATCATACTCAACAACAAGCACCTTCATATCTGTGTACTTCCTTCCTCCCTATATCCCGTCCAACACCCCAACCCACTTCCTGCCCTTTCCTCGTTTGCCAAGCATCCCCTCTCTATTACAGTCTTCAACATCTAACTGCCGATCAATATGCCCTTCATCAATTTTTCCTGCCTCCTTATGATTTCTTCCAACCATCCCCTCTCCTCACCCAGCATACCTAGCACTTCCTCCTTCGTTTTCCTTTCTGTCCATTTCACCTTCTCCATTCTTCTCCACACCCATATTTCAAAAGCCTCCAATCTCCGTCTAACGCCTTCCTTCAGTGGCCATGTTTCCGCGCCGTACATAACTACGCTCCATATCAAATGTTTGACTAGCCTTTTCTTAACATCCTTAAGCAACATCCCTGTAATCAATCCTCTCCTTATGAAAGATTCTTTGCGTAACTAACTTCTTTTATTGCTCCTACTACTTTGACCATTTTGGTCCAAAACATTTGCGACATATTTAACTAGTCCACCTGCTCTAGTTTTTGCCCTCCTAATTTTACGTTTACCTTAGCCTTCCTCTTTATGTTTTATTCACAGTTATTCTCATCCCATAGCTATCGCACTGAATTCCCAATTCACTCAGTAATGCTTGCAACCCTTTGGCTGCCTGACGAACTAGAGTTTAGTCATCAGCCAACCTAACTGATTTTACGTATTCCCTGCCCACTTTCATTTTTATCTCCATTTCCTCCCATATCTCTTCGATAATTTACTCCTCAGGTGTGTTGAACAGTACCGATGACAATGGACAATTCTTCCTAACACTGATCATCCAAACACACCGACACGCACTCGCCTGAGCAGTCTGAGACATGTACAGGTTGCGGATTAGCCTCCTGTTCCTCCAATCTATTCCTATTTTCTGCAGTGTAATCATTTGTTTTTTTTCCAATTTATTCTATCAAACGCCTTTTCGAAATCTGCAGGACAGGCAAATACGTCCTGATTGCATTCTATATTCCTCTCATTTAGTCATCTCATTTCAGCAATGGCATCTCGCGTGCCTCTCCCCTTCCTAAATCCAAAATGATCATCCCCTAAGTAATCATTCTCCTTGCTCTCCATACTTTTGCTAATGATCCTGAGAACCATTTTAGCTGCGTGGGAAATCAAACTTATTGTTCTGTATTCCTCATATGATGTAGTCTTTACCTTTTTCGGAATAGGAACTAACGCTGTTCTCATAAAGTCTTCCGGTCAGATTCCTTCCTCATAGATGCTACGTATCAGTACATATACTCTTTTCCTATCACATTTCCCTAAATCTTTTAGTAGTTCTGCTGGGATATTGTGTATCCCCCAGTTTTTATTTGATTTCATCTCCCTTAATCCCCTTCCTATCTCATCTTCGAGTATGCATGGACCTAAGCTATCTTCATCTATGCCTTAATCTCTTTCTATGCCTAATATTGTTGGACTAAGTTCTTAACCATAGAGTTCTTCTATATATTCCTTCCAGCTCCCTTGGATATTTTCTGTTTCAACTATTTTCTTACCCGATTTATCTCTAACTTTTAACACAGACCATCCCTTCTTAATTCCTAATATTGTTTTAACCTACTTGCATAGCGCATCAATTTCACCATTCCTCGGCAAGCATTTAATGTCCTCTCATTGCGTCTTCCACCACGCTTCTGTTTCTCTATTTTTTACCCGTGTCAATTTACTATTTAAAAAATTGTACTTCTTACTGAATAACTCTGTCTTTACATTTTTCCATTTTCTTCTCTTATTTATCTTTAATCTCATCCGTGAGCCATCGTTTCCTTGCCCTTTTCCTATTAATTGTTTCGATATTTTCTTTTGCTACTTTCGATGTCCCTTTTTTGATATATTTCTATTTTTCTATTTTTATTCGACAGTACTCAGCTCTTTTCCCTCACTCACGAATTTCCCTACATCCTGCTGATACTCCTTCCTTGTCAATCCAATTAATACTTCCACATTCCATTTCCTAACCCTCCGCCCCTGCCTTTTATTTTGGAAACGGATGCTACACTTCATAACATCTAAATTGTGGTCAAAGTCCGCATCCACTCCTGCGAAGCTATGCGAATGGATCACACTGTTCCTTAATCGATGCCTAATTATAAAGTAATCTAACTAATATCTTTCTGAGTCACCTGGAATTTTCCATGGATACCTACGCCTTTTGTGGTATCTAAACCAAGCGTTAGTGATGACTAACCCCTGTGTCCTACAGAATTCAATTCCTTTATCCCCGCGGTCATTACTCGTACCTAAATGAAGTCCCCTGCCTCATCACCATATCTTCCTTTGCCCACCGTCGTATTCCAATTCCCCATCGCTATTAAATGTTTCCCTGAAGGAACACACGCAATTATGTCCTCTAACTGATCGTATATCCTATCGACTTCCTCCTTATGATTGCTTGCTAGCATGTATGCTTGAACAATGTCCAAGTTCGTCGGTTCTGATTTTATCTCTTCTGTTAATATTCTGTCCGTTACTTGCTCTTTGTTGACTGAGCTTCTTCCTATCTTTTTATTCAATATTATAGCGTCCTCTCACTGACTCTCCTCCCCTCCGCTGCGTAGTGGTCAATAACTGTAATTCGAGTAATCCTTGCTATCCATCCATCTCACCTTGTATAGACCTAGGACATAAAATTTCCTTTTTCCATATATCGCTAAATTTTCTGTAATTATTCTGTTCTCAGCGTTATCCTAACATTCCCAATTCCTATTATACTATAACTAGTCTTGCTGCTAATGGTTTTGCTTTGCAAGAAGGGCTTTGTGAGATGACGACCGCGGAAGGCTTGCCTCTCCAACTGACGGGTACGATACACGACCGATTGGGCGGAGTTCCGTATATTCTTGGTCTCATTTTTCTATACTGTCCATCATAGAAATCTGGGGAATGATATTTGAGGTGGTTTCCCCTTGCCTTGCTCAATAGATTTTTTAAGGTGACACCATCACTCAATGGCCGCCCCACTGGGGTCATACGCCTTTGCAGCCGCCTCTCTGAGGAACAGATACAGCGTGGATTACCTTTCGTCTGGCTCCTAACCTTCTACCTATCTGGCGTTGTTGACCGTACCAGGAGCAATTATCATTGCTCCCGCCAGTACAGCTCTAGGAGTCATCGGAAAGCGCAAGCCCTTCCACCACGTAAAGCTTGTAGTCCATGGGAGAGGAGTGTAGGAATACATATACAATTCACTCTCTCCAATTCTTAGGGGTGTCTTATAAAAAATAACACAGACTGACTTGATGAGATAATGAATTATAATGTTTCACATGTGTATTAAATTAACTCTATGAAGAGAAACGTGGTAAATCAACAACTTTATTTAAAACATTCTCGTAAAAAAGCTCATATTGTATTGCATGACACTATTTATGAAGTCTAACATTTATATTTACATAATTTAATCCTCAGAATGTTACGAATTCCCAGCCTGGTGTTTTTTAATAATCTTGCCGCAGTATCATAACGTTGTTCCACAAATTCTCTTCTCTGTTGCATTTGACCTAATGCATCGAGCAAACCAACCTTACAAGACTCGAACCATATTCTAAGTCTTAATTTGTTAAATACAGCCTCGACCTTTTCTATTTATCGCATTTCCCCCAGCGCTCTTGTAATGTACACGTGTCAAAATCTTTTATCTCTTTGCCTAATTTCACGCGTTTATCTTACTGCTCATTAGCATCTTAGTGCATCATTCTCAAGCAGCAAGGGCTTTATAATAAGTTATGAACACCGTGAGAAAATTGACTTTCTTTGAATGTAAGTAAAATATTTAGCATATATTTTAATCTTGAATTTGGGAGTGACTACGAACCTATTTTCCTTCACAAACAAGTTGCACAAATATGCTCTCGTAACACCTCTGTGAAAAGTAGCTTTTCTTCGATGTAACCGACCTAATTTAAGAGTAGGATCTTTCGTGTAATCGGCATACCCTTTTTAGGTAACTATGAAACAAAGAGTAAACAGATTACTATGTTGCGGGAAATAAGAACGTGAGTGCATACCATTCGATTCCCTCATTCCGAACTCCTTCTGGTGATGTATTACAAAACGCCCTCGTCATCACTTCATTTATGATTTAAGCGTAACGATCACCCAATTAAATCAATAAATGGGGTATATCCAGTCAGAGAGGGCCATTCGGTCAGCAGGCCCCTCCCGATCCTTGACTCCTCATCCTTTCTCCTTTCCTTCCTGTCACGTGAATAACCCCAGGCACGCACATCTTCGCGATAGCTCCCGAAGGGTCGAATGCGAATGGAATTCGGCCCACGATCTCTTTTTCAATTTTATTAGTTTACTTTGGTTTATCTAACGGGGACGCGAGAAGGGCGTCATTATATTTTTCGGAGGACGCTTGCACACGCATATTTACGTCCCTCATTTTTTTTAACTCTCTCCCTCTCTCGATATGATTTGGGACCATCCTCCGCGGAGAGATAATGTGCGTGTGGATGCGACAAAGATGGCCGCCTTACGCCCCCCTACCACCCTCCCCGGATGTGATTATGGCCTGAGATTTATACGACCAGCGTCAGGAAAGAAAGAAGGGTCGGGGTGTCCTGGCGGTAAAGGGAGGAGGTGGTTTTGGTGGAGTGTGTGGAACCAGCGGAGCGGACAAGTTTGGCTTCGCGGGGGGAGAACAGTTCTTGGGGTGGTGGAATGGAGGGAAGTGCGGAGGGAAAAGAGTGCGGGGACGAGAGTAAGTCAGTTTTGGGAATGTGATGGTGGCAACCCTAGCATTCGCTTTTGACATGGTGGCAGGACGAGTGGCGTGAAAGAGGTGCCGCATCAACAACTGAGCGCGTTTTTGATCTCTAGAAAATATCTCACTTCGACCAGGTTTGACTGGGTGGGAATTTTTTTCCTTCTCTCATGGACATTCACTATGGTGACGGCATACACACAGCGTGGCGGAAGGTGATGGTGGGCTCGTTGGTTTTCACCAGGACACGTTTGTGTACTGCCCTGCCCCGCAGGCCTGGTGAAACTTGCATTACCATTTGTCATTGGAATTACATCGATCCTGATCGAATTATGGAGATGATTTCAATGAAATAATAGAAAAAAGTTCAGAAAAAAATCGCTAAAAATTAAATATGTTAGCAAGAAAAACAGAAAGCTTGGCGAGTTTGCTGGATGAATTATGAAAGGAACCCAATAGAGTTATATAGGGAAAAATCAAGACATGACGTCTTTTCGAAACATACAAAACACTCAGGTTTACTTGTGACCACGAGGAATTTATTGCAGCCCCATACTAAATTGACAGATTAGACCCCAAATCAAATAAGACAGATAGACACCACCTCTGCCAGATACAGGTACTTCTTCTTTTGATAAAATTTAGAATTGATTGCGTGCTACATGTTTTACTACACAGGTATTATCTTCTCGTACAGAATACAATTTTCCCTGTACAATCATGTGCATATATTGAGTTAACTAGGGGTGGGGATATGAGTGGGAGATACTGTTTGTTGAAGTAAATGTTGAGATATCTTTTCTGGTTACTTTCAGTCAAATTTGGCCTGGCATGCCGCACTCGCTCTTTGGATATAAGTAATTGACGGAAATTCCATTTAGAGCTCTAAGTGGCTTCAAATATTTAAGCTAGTTCTTCCCTCACACTATACAAATAACTTAACAAAATCAGACGTAACCGCGGCATTACCTTTTATTAAAACAGTAAAGTTGAAAGCTTTACTTTAACACACCCATTATTACCTGGTGCAGAAAGAAATGTACCAGGTATGTAAGTGTACAGGTGTGCAAGTTCGAATATGTACTTATATTTATGAATTTGAGTGATGGAGTCTTGTTAGAAACACCACGGAAAAATGCAACAGGAAATAACCTCAATTATTATCCTAAAAATTATCAGGAACATAGATCTGAGTATGAAACCTGGCAAACGACGGGAATCGGCCAGATAGAAAAGAGGAGGTTAGGTAGTAAGGTTGGACCTTGTGTATTGCCCGGTAGAGGGAGAGGCAAGGTTTATGCGGTCATCATATCACGAAACCCTCGCTCTTAAGTTTGACTTGAATCAAGTGACCCGGAGGGTGGTCAGATTAGGGTAATTACTCGTAATTTCCTGAAAGGTAGAGATATTGTATACTTTGAATGATCGATTGCTCGATTTATCAAATATAGATTAATGACTTTTAATTGGGTTGTAGGGATTGATACGTATTAGATATCAACATTAATATGTCTCACGTCCGGTCCCATAAAGTACAGGAGGGGCTAAGAAATGTCGCTCAGATCTCATTTCTCAGTGAATGGAAATATCTAACGATACCTCCTCGAGGTGGGGCATGGAAACCTAAGGGTGTTTAACGCGGTACTGGAGGCAGATGTAAGTCTACTCCATCCCTCGATAGAGACGGAGTGCTCTCTTGTCTCAGGGGAAACAGCCCCTAAAGGCGGAAGAGCCACAAAGATGGCCAACGGCGGATAGAGAAGGAAAGGAGAAATAACTACATTGAAGATTCGCATAGATATTTCGAGTTATGCAGCCATGGATCATGCATTGTATACAAAGTAATAGTACTGATTATGGGTTTCGGAACCCAAAATCCGACTGGAGAAGGAATAGGGCTTCTCAGGTCGTCATCCAGCGAAATCACTTTCACATAAAGAGTTAGGAAGGTACGATAATAGGAACCTGGAATATGAGAACATTACCGAAGGCCGGTAAATTAGAAGAAATGAAGACATCAATGCAAGACAATACTATAGATGCACTAAGGATATGTGAAACCAGGTGGCTAGGAGCTGGAGAATTTAGTAGTAATGCTTTCAAATATACAACGGAGGCAAAAAAATATTAAAAATTTAGCACCTGGCCTGGTAAAATTAAACGTATGTCCTAGGTTACATTGTTTCATTTGTATCCTGTCACATGAAGTACCGCATGGAGACGGCTGAAGCCATCAACCTAATACTTAATTTGAGATTGGAATAGATGCGAGGACATTGTGGGGGGACATATACCCACTCGGATGTCTGATTGTACGGAGCTTGTAGAGTTTGTTTTGGTTCCATTAAAATTTCTCCCCGATTCCCGCATTCGTTTGAAAGATTTTCTGAATCTCTCGACCAGAATAACCTCCGGGTGCGTAAATAGCATTTATAAGTCAAAGGCGGAGGAAATAGAATCCTACCAAACCACTAAATTTGACAATAATCGGTTTAAATCAACATATTTATTAAAAGCTGCGATGCTTAAAAAGTGAGTACGCACAGCTTAGTTTAGAGGATTAGGACATTCCTAACATTGAAGGGAGGAGGTACTAAATAGCATATGATAAAACAACTTTGAGGTTACCTGCATCAAGTATTTGAAAGTTAGTACATTTATCATCCGATTAGTTCATGATTGGATGTTATCAGACCAAATTCTGCCTCAATGCAACAATTTCAGAGTGTAAAAATCATTCGCCTTGACATTGGCGGATGACTCCGTTAAAAGTTACTGTTGCAGCGTCTTCCGCAGTTTCTTTGTAATTTACAAATTCTACCTCTCTGAAAGCTACTTCAAGGTAGAAAGTGTAAAAAAATGCCCAGGAGACATTCCACAATGATTAAACAACATATGTAGAATAAGTATGAAACAGGACTCTTGCCATTATGACGTGGAAACGGAGCGTATTTTTCCGCCATAAATGAATGCATATACAAAGTCGGGACGTACTACATTAGTCAGCTCCAAGCAGAAGGTTAACTCGTCAGTTCGATCAAATTATGCTGAGGAGCAATTTATATTTCAATTATATTATAACCTCATATTAATGTTTTAGCCAAAAATGAATCACTAAAGTGAAATTTCTGGAACAGCTGTACCTTCTACTCTGTTAACATTCTTTCTTCATTTCGCAATAGTTTCCTGCGTCTGCAGCTTCTTTGACTGTTCGACAGCAATTTTCTGTTGATAATTCAGAGAGGAAGGGGAAGTAACAGCATTCCGAATGAGCAAAAAATATTTTTCCCTCGTATTTTACTTGTACTTACACCATTAACGGTTTACGTAAACCGGTTCCACTCTGCCTGCCTTTACTAACATCGAGCCGCTGATAACTAAAAATATATAGTAGCTGAAGTGAGGCCCCATAAATCCACCCTTTTGACCTGCCTCTCTAACTCTGCAGATATATTTCAACTGCTGAGAGCATGTCTTTGCCCCATATTTCACTGGATATCCCGAAGACTCCCTAAACCAGGGAGGGATATCGAGTAAGAAAGAATTTGATGCAAGTCACCACTTTGACCCTCTGCTTTTTTTCATGGCACAAAAAAAGTATTTAAAAACCGTACTTTTAACGACACTTTCGAAGAAACATTCCTTATATCAGAGAGTACACTAAGAAATCCGGCACAAAACTTAGCACATGTATCTACGCTGAGAATAGTGGGGTCCAATTCATTCTAAAATTCCTCAATTACAAAAGTACTTATTATTCCATTTAACTTTATTCCATTGAAATCAATACTAGCTGTCCTCTCGCAAGAGTAAAGCAGTAAAAGAAACTTAAAAGATGTAGTGCATGTACATAGAACCTATTAGCTTGTTTTTATTTTTACGTAATCATCGTATGAATGAAAACTTACCAATCAGTCTCTGGCCTTTTATTGTATGTACCATATACTAGTAGACTTAATTAGGACGCTTTATCCCTGGTGAGGAATCAACCTCTGACACGTAAGGAATGGGAATTATAAAGTAAATCTTTGCAAATGTACTGAAATAAAGCTTTGAAGTTGAAGAAACACGAGGTTCCACATTACGTAATATTGAAATTGAATGATTACTTCCATTGCTAATCGGTAGGAGGTATCATGAAAATATATAGAGTTTAAGTGTAGAAAAAATAGATGTAAGATTGCATTTTCCTACGAAAGATAAGGGATCACAAAGCGTCCGCCCTAGGGGTGAGGAAATCTTTTTCTTTTTACATTATAAGTAGCCTTATTTTGCTCTTTCCTAATTTTGTTATGAGCGTATGAATATAAATAATCAGAAGTTTTCTAATATAGTATGCTCGTTTGTGCTTAAACGCGAAATAATAAAATAATGACGTGAATGCGAGTTATGTTCACGGTGACTATCTTATTATTATGGCTTATTATTCTATGTTCATTACTTGCAATAGAATTCTGTTTAGAATTTCCATAATGTCTTTTCAATAGTTCAGGTATGAAATTCTGACAAATCAGAGAATAAATCATTTATTTATTTAAGCACAGCGGTGAAATATGATGGTAGAAAAGAGCATTGTTTGCGGACCGCACACTCATTTACCTAAGGTGCAAACATTTTGGAATTTCTCTTTTGGGTTGTGGGGAGGAATATTGGAGGGCAGGCACGTCTCGTTCATTGAATTTAGAGCCACATGTAGGTTACACGGTAGTCTTAGATTCAGTCTCGCACCGTGCAAAACTTGACACTGCCTGAAGTATGCATATTTCACGTAACATCTAATTTTGCACATTAACTAGCAGGCGAGTAAACTAAAACTAGTATGAGGACGGTTGAAGAGTCGACTGTAAAGGAAGAGACTTATAATTTGTAAGAATTCATTTGGAGTCAACCGAGCTCTTTCGCAGCACTTAGAGCACTGCCTGGTAAAGAAGCCGATTATATCTCGAAATATTCTCATTCATTGGGAATGTAGGCTCTCATATCTCTGCAGGATGGATAACGACGCCCACGTAATATTGCACATAGCTATTTGGAGGTTTCTACGGGGCGTTTCTTTAATTGATTTAAGAGTTGCGTCTCCTTTGAAGGGCTGTTTTACACGCTTCCCATAGGGTAAGTCCTCAGTCGAAGTTCCATGCATAGACTTAAGCATTATCGTAATTGCCCTTAGTTTATCCTCAGCTAGTTCGACTTTTTATAATTTAGATTCACCTCACGAGCAGAGGAGAGAGATCAATGAAGCATTAAAGAGCACTCATTTTTTTTTAAATAGTTCAGTGGTGATTAGTTGAAGGATACCCATATTTCAACCATCTCATTGCGATTTTTTGCACTTATATTACAGTTTGTAATCTCCCCATCAGGAGATCTGAAATATTAATGACGTAGCTAAGCATTAAGCGAAGAATTTCATGTTTGAAGAAGCCCTATTTTATATGCGAATCACGCTGCTCTTGTGGAGGAATATCGTACTGGCTTCCCACTCAGAGGGCCCGGGTTCAAATCCCGGCGGTGTTGAATATTTTTCATTGGTATCTCGATCCCTACTTGAGGTGTTTTGTGGAGGGCACTTTGAGTGAGTATGGCGTTCGGCGGATGAGACGTTAAACTGCGGACCCCATGGCGCCTATCGTAAAGAGTAGGCTAATGCTGACGCCGGGTTTCTCTCCATCCTTCATCCTTTCCTGTCCATCCTTAATGGTGCAAATGACCTCAGTTGTCGGTCGCCTCCCCTAAATACTAACACTACTTCTCTTGCGGAGGAACATTCTTTCAAAATTTATATCCGTGAAAAACGACTCGACGAATACAGATGAAAAATTCAACCGAATCCCTGCAGAAAATTAAACAAAAATTCTTTATTGTTTTTATAAATGTCGGAATTTGTTCAAATTCATGTATAATAATATGCTTATGAGAATGAATATTTAACAATTACATTATTTTAATGTGTTACTTATGGTTCAGCTGTCCGGTATTAAAACATGTTCTATTGACGAAGCGAATAGAAAATTAGTTTTTTACGCGCGCTAACTATTTAATTTAATTTAATTTAATTCTTTTGTTAGTTACTACATGAGAGCCCTTAAAAAGTGTACTTGAGCCAATATAATAAATATGAGTATAGCTTTTAATAATGTATGTCCCCTTATGGCTAAGAAACTAATCGCTGTTAACTCAAAAGATAAATAAATTGTTGATAAAATAAAAAAATAATGTAATTGTGTTATTTATTCAAGCGTCAAAGATTCAATTTAGCAATATTTCAGAATAATAAATTTATGCTTTTGTATTTGCAATCATCTTACAATACTAATGTCTCTTTCAAATGTTTTACTAATTTGATTGGGCTAATTTTTTAGTTTTTAACAATGCATCAAATTCTTCTATGTTTATTTTATTTTAAGCTATAGTTGGAAGTATCGTTTGAGAGAATATATTTTTCCAATCCATTAATTTGTTTCACATAATTTGCCCATATTAATTAATATGCTGTCAAGATCGTAGTCAATATTAATGTGATTTTGAATTAATCATTCGTTTCAGTACAGCATAACTCTCAGAGGAATGAATAATCGTGAGGGGGCACGCAATACGTACAGATATATCAGTATCATATATGCAGGTACCTTTACATCAGTAATTGGCAGGTTTCACACCTTAGGCATGTTAAAAGAAGTGGACGTATTGGGGGGAATTAAATACCTTAGATTTACTGGCATAAAATCGTAATCCTACTAAAGTTCTGAGTTCAGATAAAGAAGTAAATACAGACATCTAGCGTCCAGCATCTCAGTTTATGCTGAAACGTTGAGCAATCCTAGGGCAACCTTAACATTAAAAATCTTTCCATTTGATATTTTACTCGCCACTCAAATTTTCAACCGTAGGTACAACGTATTCGCGCTGGAATTGTTGCGTGGAATGTTATCCATTCGCATCTCACAGGTTCCGCATTTCAGATGCTCTCATTTGAGAGTTACCCCAACATTATGTACAGGGTGCGTTGCGAAAGTAATGCAATTATTTTTTTTAAAGGTCAATATTACTCTTTCCGTGTTTCCGGCTCTGTTATGTTCCCACTTAATACAAATGCCGTCTTTTGACAGTTTTTACAGTAATTACCATTCTATGACCATATTCTTCTTGGTCAATAGAATCTTAACACATGTATGCTGGTGGAAGCAGGCCGAAAATCTAATCTACCCTGCACGGAATCCTTCGCAGAAAAGAATTGCGTGATGATTTCCGTGTGCCATAGAATTTTTAGGTACATGCTAAATAATGGTGCGGTGGCTAACGCGCAGGTTTCCCAACGAAAGGGCCCGGGTTCAAATCCTGGTGGCAATAAGTATTTTTCAGTGCTATTCCTATCCCTACTTGAGGTGATTTGTGGAGAGCTCTTGAGTGAGAACGACGTCCGTCGGATGGGACGTTAAACTGCGGACCCCTTGGCGCATTTCGACCAGAGTAAGCTAATGCCGACGCCGGGTTTCTCTCCACCCTTCCTCTCCCAACCAGTCCTAATGGCGCAAATGACCTTAGCTGTCGTTCGTCTCCCATAAAAACTGTAACTTAAATGCATCAATTTGACATTACATCTAACAAATCAATATCGCCCTACCTACATGCCGGTATAGTATGTTTCCTGAATTATTTTTCGCGTCTTATGTAAAATCGCTCTATTGATACATTTCCAATGAGTAAAATCGGATGCTGAGTCCTGATGTCTGCTGCTTCGTGTTTCTTAAGTGGTTGCGTCTAACTTTGTGTTCTCTCAAGGGGGATTTCCTGGAACACCATAATTTTTCGTCGTATTTTGCACCATTCTCGGATACATGTTTTCCAACACGAGTTCTATCTAAATGCTCACAGTATTTTCGAAGTTGTGACCGCATTATTGGGAGTACCTTCGCTGTCTCATCGCTATATTTACTCGCTGCACATGTATGAAACCCTGAGAACCATCAAGGTGGTGTTTGGGTGTCTTTTATCATGCAGACTTAGGTGAGTGCAATGCACTCAGAAGACGGATTTCAAATTACATATAGTTTAATTGAGCATTGTTGGTGAGGGTCTTAAATCCTTGTTCTTCGTATGACATCGAATTGTGCGAGGGAAGGAAGACTATCTAAATCTGACATTGCGGGAAAATAAAACTTATTGTTTCTCCGGTGTAACTTTATGGGATTTGCATACATATTGAAATGAAATGAAATTATTGACTTTGCAATTCCACACACTTTATTTAAAAACACGACCCAGGTTTCGACGTTGAACGTCATCATCAGGTGGTCCTCATAAAAGCAAACTAGGTAAATATACCTTCTGATCGAGGGAGGGGGGTTGGTCAGAGATGGAGGGTGGAGGGATAAAAAGAGTATTCGTCAACATTTGGTAGTGGGATCTTTTAAATTTTCGGGCTTGTAAACGTGGCTTAAGGCTATTTTCGTAAGTTTCTTCCCGTAAATTTTATTTAGTAGATCTTTTGAATAGCCATTATTTACTGCTAACGTTTTAATTATATTAAGTTCCTTATTCATATTGAATTTTGACGTAGGGATAGAGGATAAATGGTGGATCATTGCATGAAATGCCGAAAACCTTTTGCGAAGCAATGCCTTGAAGAATCTTTTATAGGTATTATTTTCAAAAAGCAGTCAAAATTAAACCTCAAGAAAAAAATTAATGTGCCTTTTACAGTGGTTCATGCCTTAAGAACCTGATCTTTCAAACGAAAGACAAAGTTCCCAAAAACGAGAGCAGTGGAGTGTATGAATTAAAATTCTCGGAATGTAACTCGAAGTATATTGGGCTAACAGGACGAAAATTTAAAGAAAGGATAAAAGAACCCCAATCATGTGTAAAAACTAAGAACATAACATCCCTATTTGCGAAGCATCTCATTGAAAGTGACCACAAAAGTGACTTTATGACTAAAATCCTTCATTTTGAAAATAAAGGTCAAAAGCGCGATGTTTTGGAGGACTTGGAAATTTTGAAATGCGTCTGTTGCAAGAAGAATTTGCCAACGAAATATTGTATCCCTCCCACTCCCCACTCCTAGACCTACCACTCTTCCAAGTCAACGATTGACACCGAAAGATGTAATTCTCTATTCCTCTCAGCTACATTTTAGCCTTTCCACCCATCCAACCTCCCTTACCCTCCGTCTCTGACCAACCCCCCTCCCTCTATCAGAAGGTATATATATATATATATGTATGTATATATATATATATATATATATATATATATATATATATATATATATATACAAAAATGATGATGATGACGTTCAACGTCAAAAACTGGGTCGTGTTTTTAAGTAAAGTGTGTGGACTTACGAAGTCAATAATATCAATCCCTTTCAAATTGCGGGAAAATATTTCTCATATTATATCAGGGTGGCCAAATCTACTCTAAGCACGTTGCAGAAATTCCTCCATAGTATTCATGGGGACGCGGAGCAGCATATTTACTGAAGATATAGTACAAATCGAGAAAAGGCAAACTTGGTGGTTTGATTGAACCTTGATAAAAAAGTATCAGTTACATGGTGACATAAAATATTCTTATTATTGCCGGTATTCTATCGTTTAAGGTAAGTTTTGTATGAAAAACAATGGTGTAATAAAAATATAATTAAATGTTAAGAAGGAATGAAATTTAGAACACTAAAAGATACAGGTAAATACCTAATCTACATAAAGATTGAAAAGGTATACAAGAGCCATGCGGCATTTAATAGTTATACAGAATTAATGCTTAATGGCTGCATTGTATTTAATCTTAAAATTTAATTGAAAGGTCACAAATTGCTCTCCCGATAACTTGCTTCTTTGTGACGGCACTACTTGCTTTCAAATTCCTCATCACCCAGTGCTTCATATAGCGTACATGTATGGTTATGCACGTAATATTATGTACTTGTATGTGTTCAGAGGTGTATCCTAAGTGCTGGTGGTACCCCATTAGTTTTCCTCCCTCAAACTCTGATTGCGTAAGTATATGAATGATCGTATGCCCTTTTTTAAGTTCATCATTGCCGTCCATATCTTTAGTGTTAATTATTTGCAATTACCTACCGCTTGCTTGCTTATTTTGGTCGGATAATTAGTTCTGATTTCTCATCGGGACCCTTGCCACTGGTTAACGTCCTCGACTGATAATCCATAGATCGCGGGTAAGTTCCCCTTCCAGGTGGGCTTGCACCCTTTAGTGTTTGAGATTGCCCTAGTTGTAATTAACTCGTTTACGAAATCTTGCGGGGAAACCAACTTGGATCTTTTTGGATTCGTTGCCAAACAAACTGACTTTACTGGACCTACTCACGTTACTATAGCACAATCCTTTCCTATCCAGACCTCTGCTCCCCAAAGAATCGCTTTCTTCGGCGGTCCCCACCCTCTTGACAGAAGACGGAGGCGGCAAGGGAACGAACGCCTGGTGAGGCGACGAGGTGTGCTGGCCTTATTAGGGTTTCACGTGGGCTTTAGATGTCGTCGGCGAACTAATTCCAAGAGTGGACCTTCGATGTGGATACTCATCCGTGACTCGATGATTTCTTTCGCGTCGTGCTGTCATAATTTCGCGTGGGGTGAAGGGGAGGGGATGACGGCTTGAGCAAGGACAAGTGATCGATTGATTGCTCACGATTCGTTTCAAAATGGCCTCCGCCTTTCTTTTTCGCAGAAGGATCGCTGATGAGTACCGATTCGAGCGCGCTTTCGCATTCGAAGTTAGGTGCTGGGAAGAGGACAGGAGGTATCACTACCCCCCCCCCCTCACCAGATTCGCTCTTCACGCTAAGCAAACACAGCCTCCGTTCAAGGGCATACGCTTAAAAACTCCCCCCCCCCCCCCGGTCCTATATCTGTGTGGTGCAAGATGGAAGTTCTCCAAAGCACTTCAACGGAGAAAATTATATCCGAAGATCGAAAATTTTCCCCATCTACGGGCGAACTGGAGGCTCTTAAGTGCGTTATGACATTTTGTCCAACTGGAGAGAGAGAGTTTTTGTTTTTTTTCTGTGGGCCTGTTTCATCCGTAGGATGACTATTGATGCACACCAAATGAGTTTACCCTTTTGATTATCAAGAAGCAGACTAGTTGCATATGTGGTGTGCATTCAAAATTCATCATCACTTTCAAGCCTGTTGAAATCGATTGGCTGAAGAGTACACAAGCAAATCCATTTCTATCCATAACTATCCAGAAAATTAAGATGTTTTAGATGGCCAAACTTGATTAAGATGAGCAATTAAATTATGCACTCGAAGCGTACTATCGTGAAACTTCGGCCTCTCTCCCTCTGTAATCTTCATAATACAGTTTTAGAACTCAAATATGCGTCAGAATGTCGCTCCAAAAAGTAGTACTGGAATCTTTTTGGGAAAGGAAAAACGTGACAAAATTATTGGGCCAAATAATACCCTTCTGATTCCAACAGTAATCAGTCTGATATGAGATACGAGGGTCATCCGGAAAGTAGTACCCGTTCGTGCCGCATGAAGTGCTGACGACGCGAGTAGCCGCTGGACGAGGTCAGATAGCTTCAGTGGCTTGTCTGCCTTCTCTGAGCCAAGTTGCGTGACGCTAGCATTGCCTGTGTTGTTTCTGTGATTGTTTACAATGTTTAAAAAAATTGAGAACGCCGCCAGTTGTGAAGTGAGGGCAGTGATTAAATTCCTCAATGCAAGAAACGTTCGCCCATGTGATATTCATCGCCAATTAAAGGAGGTGTATGGAGACAATGTAATGGACGAGTCGTCTGTTCGGCGGTGGTGTCGCAACTTCAACATGGGGAGGGGGAACACACACGACGATGAGCGTTCGGAGAGACCGTCTGTCATTATAGACCAACTGGTGAGCTCAGTTGACGAATTCGTGAGGAACGATCGGCGCGTCACAATTGATGACATCTGTGAGCATTTTCCCAATGTTTCTCGAACAATTGTTCATGAAATTGTTAAACACCATCTGCATTATGCAAAAATTTGTGCAAGATGGGTCCCTCGCGTATCTCAATGAGCTGGCGGCGAAGGACTATGCAGCAGGAATACAGAAACTTGTCACACGTTATGACAAATGCCTTAATTTGCTTGGAGATTATGTTGAGAAGTAGTTTAAAGTATCCTCTTTCAAATAAAATTTTTTATGTTTGTTAATATTTACTTTTGTGTCTTTATTTCACGAACGGGTACTACTTTCCGGATGACCCTCGTATAACTCTTTCTCCTGCGGCGAGTTTCTCATAACTGCACTGCACGAGTGCAATTCCTCTCCAAACCGTCGTAAATGTAATATTAATCAAGGAAATAGAAAGTTTTGAGAGAAAATCCGCTAGATTTTTTTAAATTGCTACGAGAAAAGGGTAAGCGTGACGGGTACGTACAGGGAATTAGGTTAAGACCCCTTTGAGTCACGAAGAAGGAAGGCAAGACAGAGAAATGCACCGAATACTTGAATTAACGCGGTGTATCAAGGTGATTGTTGAAGCCTCACAATAATACATTGGACCACCAAAATAAAATAAAGTAGATAGACCGTGTCACTGCCTAATTTATTTATTTTATCTATTTATATATGCCCTGCAAGCCACCGCCAGGGTGTGTGGCAGGGGTGAATACACACCAGAATAAGTTTACTCGAACATGACCCCACTGCGATCGGACAATGTTATTATGATACTCTATGGTTCGTGGAAAAAAATATATCTTAAATCTATCTGTTTTACACTTAATCTGTCTAATTTTATTAGTATGAACTCTCCTACCGTAGTACGATGGGGTTAATAATACATTTTCGACATCAATGCTAAAGAGACGCCCTTCCAATTTATGCAAGATCTTCAGTTTCGTAATTTAACCTTCGCTCCGTGAGTGATTCATCCTTTCCTCGCACACGCATGCAAAATCATAATCGTGAACAAAATCAAATTTAACCACTCCACCATATTTAATTTAAAAAGCGAAATTGAAAGATTCGGTCGAAAACGCCCATTATTACATGATGTTAATAGGCTTGCATGTGCGTAACTATACGTCATTTGTGTAAACTTTCCAGTAAATATTTTTATGCATAATATTAAAAATATAAATAAAAGACTTTTGCACTAAAACTCTAGCCACGACCTACGGAGTTGTGCCCATGTCAGATGCAAAGCGTTTTCAACGGGCTATTGTGCCCAATGAAAACGTAATAAGTATTGGAATAGAGTCATTGTCAATGGAAGGCCAACTGAAATAACTTGTAGCTTAAGTTTACCGTCTTTTGAGTGGAACTCATGCCGTATTTCTTGTCTTTGATGACAAAATCTTCGCTTATTTGAGCTGATAAATATAAGTTAAATACGAGAAGGAATTCGGTGTTGGATTTAATATTTTTCCTAGCAGTGTCGGGTAGGGATCATCGTATGACCATCGTTCGCCCTCGCATCTCTCTTTCCCCTCATGGCGGCGGCGGATAACTCTCCCTACTGATAATTAATTCCCCCGTGCGAATGCTTGTTCGTGTCGCCGTAATGACGCCGATACTCGTCTCTCTCGCTTCCTTCCTCCCTTCCCCTCCTACAAATGCACGTGCGCGCCCACCATACTCCCTGGAGGGGCGTTAGTCGCGGTCGTGCTCGTCCGAAAGTGTGTCAAGAGAGCTTTTCCGTGCACTTCGAAGACGCGGAATCGAACATGGCGAATTACTATTTCCTCTCCGTACGAGCCAATCGTCAGCTAACAAGGGCGGCACGAAAGGGAGTGACCATTTCCACCGGGAGCACTATCTTACGCGCTCAAATTTAATACAAAATTAGTATAAAACGGAAAAATATTTTTCCATTTTATACTCATTTTGTATGGAGGGGAGAACACTGAATACCCAGGTTGGGTTGAGCGCACTTCAAAATACGGTTGAAAGAGACGCGTCGGAAAATAGTATAACTGGAGAAATGCCATCGCCGTGAAATACTTATTTTCTTTCTTAAATCATATTAGTACGAGGGTCATCCGGAAAGTAGTACCCGTTCGTGAAATAAAGACACAAAAGTAAATATTAACAAACATAAAAAATTTTATTTGAAAGAGGATACTTTAAACTACTTCTCAACATAATCTCCAAGCAAATTAAGGCATTTGTCATAACGTGTGACAAGTTTCTGTATTCCTGCTGCATAGTCCTTCGCCGCCAGCTCATTGAGATACGCGAGGGACCCATCTTGCACAAATTTTTGCATAATGCAGATGGTGTTTAACAATTTCATGAACAATTGTTCGAGAAACATTGGGAAAATGCTCACAGATGTCATCAATTGTGACGCGCCGATCGTTCCTCACGAATTCGTCAACTGAGCTCACCAGTTGGTCTGTAATGACAGACGGTCTCCCCGAACGCTCATCGTCGTGTGTGTTCCCCCTCCCCATGTTGAAGTTGCGACACCACCGCCGAACAGACGACTCGTCCATTACATTGTCTCCATACACCTCCTTTAATTGGCGATGAATATCACATGGGCGAACGTTTCTTGCATTGAGGAATTTAATCACTGCCCTCACTTCACAACTGGCGGCGTTCTCAATTTTTTTAAACATTGTAAACAATCACAGAAACAACACAGGCAATGCTAGCGTCACGCAACTTGGCTCAGAGAAGGCAGACAAGCCACTGAAGCTATCTGACCTCGTCCAGCGGCTACTCGCGTCGTCAGCACTTCATGCGGCACGAACGGGTACTACTTTCCGGATGACCCTCGTAGTTTATTTATTTATTTATTTATGTACCTTACAAGCCCGCTAGGGTGTGTGGTAAGGGGTGAAAACACTCCAGACTAATTTTTTATACGAACGTGACCCTACTACGGTCGGACAATGTTATTATGATACCCTATATATATATATATATATATATATATATATATATATATATATATATATATATATATATATATATATCCCTCCTCGGACTACAACCTTGACGTGGTGGAAGGGCTTGTGCGTTCCGATGACCCCTAGAGCTGTGCTGGCGAGGGTAATAATTATTGCTCCTGGTACGGTCACCCATGCCAGATAGGTCGAAGGTTAGGAGCCAGATGAAAGGTAGTCCACGCAGCGTCTGTTCCTCAGTGAGGCGGCTGCAATGGCGTCTGACCCCAGTGGGGCGGCCTGTAAGTGATGGGTGATTTTTTATATTTGCTGGAGAGATTTTGTTGGGAGAATATAGAGGTGGTAATATCGTATTCAGGGCATTTTTATTGGCGCTGGACTGTTGAAGACTTGTTTAGAGAATTGTTATAGAGGGGAGATTAGGGCAGTGAAGTTGTGGTAGAAAGTGGATAGGTATGCTGGCCGGCATTGAAAGGAGACATATTAAGTGTGTGGGATCGAGGAATGCTTTCAATTATTGCAATTGGAGTTGTTAGGTCGTGTTTTGTGTAGGCCATTAATTCTAGATATTCTATCGATTATCTAATACGTTGAGTTTTGGAACGGTCCCTAACGCCATTATGTAGAATCCTCTATGCCTCGTGAGAACTCGTTTGCCCTACGTTATTTCTTTTTATTTATTCTTGACTTCTGCCTGCCTTCATTCTGTCTAAAAAACCCACTCTCATCCTTCTCTTAGAACCTTCTACATTGCAGCCTTCAACATCCCAACACCTTACAATATTACCTCCATCCACTTTCTCTGCCCTTTCCGGATTTCCCTCAGAAATTTGCTCCCCCATCCCATTTAACCCTTTAGTTGCTGCAGTCTGATCGTTTTCTTGCCTCTCTGTGCGGAAGAAATGTTACGCATCGCGTCCCTCTCTGCCTTGGTTAAATGTGAAACAGGTAGAAGAGGACCCCGAGTTCTGATTCACTGAGCACCTTTTCTTTTCTTGCGTCCCAATGGACGGCGACCATGGAGCGCACCTCGATGACTCACCAGCGGAGCTTCAAATTAGCGGAACTTATAATTAGTGTTTGACATTTGTATAAATTGCATGAAATTTCTTTCCACCTGGCACCAAACCGCGTGTAAATCCGTTGATATTCGGCCACGTAACGTTTATGTACTGAAATTAGTGAGCATTTGGAGAGAGAGTGGTGATAGCTCCTACCGGTTGAATTCAAACCCTACATCTACATCTACTTAATACCCCACAAGCCGCCGCAAGGGCGTGTGGCGGGGAGTGTTAGTACACCACCCGTAATTTAGAAAAGAAAAAAAACCGCATGCAAAAACCACAAATGCATACATCCACAAAAAAACATGCCGTACATTCATGCAAGAACATTTACACCCCACACACATGCAAACACTCAAACTACCAACTAAGATACACATGCACCTGAAAGAATACCTGACATCTTTGCAATTTTTAATTTTGTTCCGACTTGTGAATTCAATGTTTTTAATATTTCTAATAATTGGCTAGGTATATCTGGCGGAAATCCATGTATTTAACAAGATTTTCCTTTTTTCGCTTACATTAGTTCCTTGGGTTTTCAGCGGGCTACTTGCATTTGCCGTCCAGCGCAATATATTATTAATATTACTAACCATACGTACTAGCACTATTATAGGTTTATTGTTGTGTCTCAGTTCCAAATGAAGCTGATTCATATTATTTGTACTAATTAAATAACGCGAAAAAATAAGCGTGACGGATACGTTGGAGGATTTAGGTGGGGTGGCCCTTGATTCACCGAACTAGCAATTACGGCAGACTTTAGAATGGTACGGGGCCCCTGTGTTTACTTGCGACCCCGAGGGAATTACTACACTATAGCACTGAACTATATTGGTCAAACAGCCGTGGATTACATACTGTCGGCCTATTTCACCGTCTTTGCCTTTTTAGGAGTCGGATCGCTTTTATGAACCCATACTTTCGACTGTTCCTTTGTCTCTGGAGTGTAGGAGTGTACGTATCCATGTTTCGACCACAGTAATCAATCGACGCAGAAATTCACCAGGATTACGACAGAAAAACACCAGCTTCCGAATTGACCACACGATTGCGTTTATCTCTATTGAGAGCATACTGTTTCGATGGTCCCCATCTTGTCGAGATTTTTTTCGCAATTAATTTTTCGTACCAAATTGAAACACGATGCTTTGTGTTATGCCAGTGGCCTCAACTATTTCGCAAACTTTGATTTGTCAATCATCCACAATCATATCGTGCATTTTGTCGATCATGTCGGAGGAGTCACTTCTCCTGGACGTTCTGAATGCTTTTCTTTAGTTGTGGATCCATGGACGCGTTTAAACGTATGAACCCAATTGTAAGCAGTCGCATAACATAATTCAACTCGGTTGATCTCTCTTGGCCTTTTAAATAGAAGTGTTTAATCATCGCACGAAACTCATTTTTATAAATAAGCAAAAGTTTGCTGCTTCAATCGACTATGAAAGTGAAAGCACCTGATGGATCAAGCTGAAAACTTAACAGCAGTGTAGAGAGAGATGAGGCTTTCTGAAGGCAAACCTTTTCCGATAATACGAGAACCGTATTCTGTTTCCCATCGACTTATTGGACGAGCCGTGCATTTGCTGAAACACTTAACTTTAAATGTTTAGTCTATTATTGCGTGGTGGATATAGGTTTATATGCATTTATGGGTTATAGTGTTTTTTATATGAGCTATAATATTTATTCAAATGCAAGTATGTACATATTCTAAAACAATGCCTACTGTAAAAAACTTCAGGTGATGGGGAAATAATGTGATAGAAATAGGTGTTTTTTCGCTTTAGTTAGGCCACATTTGGGATACGCCACAAGTACTTGGTTCCTTATGAGAAAGTGCCGATGAAAGATTTAGATAAATTTCAAAGAAAATCCTACAGATTCTTCAAAAATTGTTCCGATAAGAAGATGAGTGTGACAGACATTTTAAAGGAATTAGGCTGGAAACCACTTCAGATGCGAAGAGATCAAGTGTGACGTACACTTTTAGGAAGGCAAACACTCGAGTTTCACTATGATTCAAAAGGAATTATTATGGCTAACATATACATGCACTTACCCCTACAAATGTAGTAAAATCTATCCAATAACGTGCAAATTAGAATTGAAAAGTAAAAGTGGAAATTCTACTACCACATGAACATGCAACTCATGGTCTCCGCCCCCAAAGACGGGAATGTGACACACCGCAGCAGGCATGCAGCGGTGGGTAGGTTAGACCACAAAGATAAGATAAGGGAGATATATAGTACTCCAGTACAGATAGATATAAATACTAGTTCTTTCCTCGGATAAGCAGGAATCAAAATAGCGTGAATTCAAGGTCATAATAGAAATAATAAAGACATTTGAAATACAAGCGAGGACAAGATTGAACACTGTGTAGGCAATGGTTCATTTGTAAATGCGTATGTTAGTTGCTAGAATATCTGTTTGCATGTGTGTAAAGTAAAATACGTTTTGCATGAATATATACATACATGCTTATGCCTCTTGGGGTGTGAATTGGCATGCTTTTGTTTGTTTTACATGTAGTTTTATTCTGTTTTCGGATGGTGTCTCGACACCCCCCGCCACACGTCCTTGCAGATTGCGGGGCATTGTGTAGATGTAGATACTCCTAGCATTCAAGTGCTTTTAAACGAGATATTAAGTAAAATAATCGATTTTTGTAATCATAATTACATAGTATTATTATATTAGTGTGAGTTTTATCGGAAACAGTGGCAAATCGAAATGTTTTATGAACGAGACCAAACCGGTGCGTGTCCACTTCTTCCTCCTATTCCTTCTCGACTCTTTCATTATCCTTGTTACCCACATAAGAGTGAGAATGACATCATTATTTAAACGGCCTCACAGTAGCATCTGCCCCTGCTTTGGTTTATCATTTTTGCCAATTTAGGGTTGGTGATAACAATTATAGCACTGATGTTGAATTACAAACGAGTGGAATAATGCTGGCTGCCATTTGCTAATCATTTTATCCACAGGAACAATATTTATCCCTCTAGCTCAGAGTGAACTCCATTCCTCAGTGATGTTTGTTTCCCTCTGCCTTTGTCGGTTACCCCACAGCGTGAACGTTTTCCTCCACTCCGAAGTTTCAAGGACGCGGCCGCCTTCTGAAATGGCACAAATGTGTTGTTTCCAATGGCAAAGGAAAAAGCAAACTGCTGACATGATATGCTTGTATTGGTGCCCAAAATTTACTTTAGGAGGTAAGTAAACGGCTGTATGTTTAATGCGATCGTAATAGACGGGACTTGTTTTGTTTTACATCACAGGCATTTAATTTCAAGCTATGCTCACCTTAAACAGTCTTCCAGCAATTTTACGTTTTTCATCTGTAATGTGGTTGCACTGTGTCACTTTTATTTCATTTTGACACATGCAGGCGGCGCGAAGACAGTATTTTGTATGGCTCCTACCCTTTGACAATAGGGTCTCCCTGGAGAGACGTTTTTTTTCAATTGGAATCATTATTTTTATTTAATCCCTTTGCATTTGCGTAACTTGCAAAGAATATCAGCCTCCACGCCGATGAAATAGCCAAGAGTATGCAGGATATAATTGGTTTAGTTTTTGATCTGAAGAAAATACATCATTTTCTTATAAAATCACAGCGTTTAATCATAGATGTTTGAAACGGTCTCACCTTCGTTATCATTTTAATGAAAGATCCCAGAAATATTTGTTAGCAAGGAACTTTCAGTTTGTTAGCGGAACTTGAACACAATTAAATGAAACTTCCGCAAATTATTAGAATAGAATAAGGTCTTTTAAAATTTATCGATTTTTAAGCGACTGATTGTTTCAATTCCGTTTTTTAAAAGCGTCACTTTGTGCGCTCAGCAGCCGTTTTATGTTTCTTTTACACTTGTTTGTATCGCTGAGCAGCGTGGTTTTCAAAAATCGAATCTCGGAAGTATGTTTGGCTGCATCAGTTTAAGTAATTCCACCAATTATTTAAGTGGTTTCGATAGAACGCTACCACTTAGGATGGAAGGATTGTGTTCATACGAATATTTAGGTGTACCTCAATTCACGTAAAGCGCACTCGTAATTTGTTCCAAGTAATCCTATTTTTGTGACCTTTTACGACGCAGATGTGTTTTCTGATTTTTTTAGCACAAATTAATTAGAACTTAATTCTGACTCTCAACTACAAGTTCCAAAATTATCAAATTAAAAATAATGGCGCGTTTAAATTTTCGCGTTAGATTTATTAGTTGGTTAACCTATGATGTTGACTAGTCATAGATGGTGTGAAATAAGCGCGTTATGTCTTGATGTTCCATAACTGTGAATTAGCCTGTTTTAACAGTGTTCTAAATTTAGGTGTTGTTACAAGGGCTGATCGCAGCGTATCGGTACTGAGCGCTTCACGCAGCAACTGTGTCAAGTGCACCCGCGGGGGATTTAAAAAAATGGAAAGAGATAGTTATATTAGCCAAGAGCGCTACACCGGTACCGCAGTGTACCTCCGCAGGCCGGCGTGCGTTCGTCATTTGCAAGCCTATGAAGATACGGTAAAGTGGTATATGTATGTCGAAAGGGAACAAGCGAATCAGTCATTTGGGTTTTCGGGTGGCTGGCACATTCGCCAGCAGAGTCGGCCAACCGATTCAACTGACACATGGCAACGATTGGGGAGGCATCTCCTCCCCTCCCCATCATTGAGTTTGATGATCAAATTCTATCGCTACCTCTCCCTTCCCACTAATAGGTGTCGTAATGACTCCCCGCAACAGAGTCTTCGCGTGAGATGGCGAGGAGGCAGGTAATGAAACACAAATACGTGGGAGGAGAGGAAAGCGTCAACAACAATGGCCCAAATGATACAGACGCAAGGCTTTTATTTTTTTGCCCTCGAAAACTCTCCCTTCTGAAGTGTGGCGAAACCCCTTGAAAAGAAAATAATAAGGAACAGGGACACGAATAATAAGAGTGTCACGGGAAGGGAAATGAATTGGGTGAGGGTAGGAGATATGTGTAGGGGACAAGAAAATGGTGTTTTTTGGGGGGGTAAGGATTTAGAAGGAGGTGGAAGTGGGTGGAATCGGATGAATTTCGGTGATTGCAACGCTTTCCGTGGCGTCTCGCGCGAACTATTACATTGGTGACCTACTTCCAAAACCCAGTTACGACCATCCCCTCCACAGGATTCCATTCCGCTATACACTCGCCCGCTATATCCCCTCCCGGCTCTCCTTCCACCTCCCCTCAAATCCCTCACCCCCACGACGCCTCCAAGTCGAAACCTCCTCTTGCCAGCCCACACTCCCGTTCTCTCGGTGAGAGGCAAGTCTTTCTCCCTCCCCCTCCTTACCCTCTCTCCCCGGCCCATAACCACCGGCCTGGCCTCACCCTCTCCCGGTATCCTCCCCACTCTTTCTTTCCTCTCCCCGCCAACCCCTCTCTTCCTCCCCTTTCGACTCGCTATCCAATCCAGAGAGTCAGGCATAGCTGGCAGAGCCTTCGTCCGAGAAGGTTGTACTGGGCGCAAGAGAGCGCGATCGCTCCGCGAGGGAAAAAAATAAATACATCCCTCTTTCCCCACCCGTGGCGGTGTGGCGAAACTGTTCCCGTCATTTTTTTTCTCTCCGGTCCAAAAGTTTTATAGGAGTGTTTCGGACGCGTGAAACTTCTTGAAGTGCCCGTGTATTGTGTTGTTGTGTTCACCCAACTTCCGTCTGCTGCTGACTTGTGTCGAGTTCCGAGGCCTTCACATTGGATTAATAAAGCGTGTGACACTTAAGTGTTGTGACAGTTCTCCGGTGAGGAGCACGATCAGGTACTATTGTTTTGAACACCGATCGTGTTCTTTGATTATTCCTCACAACTGGTAACAGTTTTCCCTGTGAGGCGACGGGGTTTTTCTCTACTTATCTCGTCCAAGTGATTCAGGGAACTTGTCTGGTATTTTTATACACTTGCACGGACTGTTAAGAGAGTCCTTCGGAAGTGGGAGAGAAACTTTAACTTGTCATCGCAAGTTTCCTGCACATTTTTTAAAATTTTAATCGTGTCCCTCTCAAGGATTACGCAGTCGCATATTTAAATATCTCTGTCTCCATTGCTCTGACAGTGATTTCCAGTGACGCCCGGCTAACTGCGAGAGGTTGAGCGTAGTCTTATCCCCTCGTGATCTCTTCTTTCCAAAAAAGCTACGTTTTGTTTACTTCCCGATCGGGAGAAACTGACAAAAAAACTCTTCCTCCCAAATATTCTGCCGTCGATTCCTCGGGGAAATGAGATCAGCCAAGCATTAGCGATGGGTCTCCAGACTGAGCACGAGAGCGGTTACTTCGAGGAGGAGGAAGAGGAGTGTGGCGAGGAGGTGTGCGCCAACGGAGCCGGTGAGGCCGAGGTCAATGAGTGCGAGGTTGACTCTGGCGCCGGCGGGAAGGACGCACGTGGCGCCCGCGAAGTGCCGGAAGGGTGCGGGGACGCCGAGGAGAGGGAAGATTCGGAATGGTGCCCCTTACATGGGCGGAATGGCCACCAAAGAGGTTGGTGTCGATGTCCGCGACTTCTCTTTTTCCTATTTCACCAACTATCTCTGTGAAATTTTGGAATTGTCGGCCCTAGGCCGGTGTTGTGCTTAAAAGATGTGTTCACAACAAGGAGCGAAGAGAGATCCAAAGTAATGGGAACCTAAAGCTTTAATGCTCCCCGATTCTGGCAGGAGAGAAATTGAAGCAATCGCTAGGCTTTTCGGGCTGAAGACCCGAAGTGCGGGCTGTGTCTTGAATAATGCCGTTAGCACAAATTAATGGGACATTTAATTTGAAGCTCGCTGTTCAGATCATGCCCACCAAAACAGCCTTTTTGTTTCCCTCTTGAAATGGCTAAATAAATCTTCCTATCGTAAGTGATATTAAAAGATCCGAATGTCCTTATCGTGTAACATCTTAAGAGTAATTAGGGAAGGCAGCGGTTAGTTAGATGCATGGTGAGTGTAGGAAGGGTGGAAGAAAAACTCGTGTTGACTTAGTTGACAATTATCTCCGTTTTTTACTGTCAAGCTCCGTGGTACTCAGTTTCATACATCCCTCCTAAAAGACTACGGTACGTTTTTAATGCCTAACAGCTCAGTGTCGGTATCGGCATGCCGCTGAATGTTGATGTAAATCGAGGCCTTCAGTGTGGAAATCCCGTGCATCAGCCGTGAGCTTCCCTTGAATGCTCTGAGGGCGTACTGATATGGGGCCGGCGTTGTAACCTAGTTTTAATGTCCGGTAAGGTGCGGTAAAGGTGGCTTTAATGGTCTTTCTGTTGACGGTTTAACGGGAGTAGGATGAGGTCCTATTACTTACTCCCACCTCTCAGTTGTAACAACAACAGTTTCTGGATTTTCTTAGTCAGTCCCAAAACATTACTCTGTTGAATCTGATATTTTTTCTCGATCTCTCAAAAACTGACCCTAGCCCTGTCGACACGATGGTAGGACGGTGCACAGCCACAGTTTATCAGTGATTTTCGGTCATCCCACGCCTTACATTCAGTCGTCACTCACCCCAGATATCCGACCAGCTGTTGACAAGCCATGTGCGTCCCGCTTGAAAGTCCATGTAAGATCCTCGCCGGCGAAAGTGTCGCCAGTCATCACTTCCGATCCTGTTTCTCTGAGTGTTACTAGAGTTATCCGCTGATTTGTTCCATGTTCAATGGTTTGATATTGATGAACAACGCAGCGTCAGGTGTAATAAAACCTAATTTTTCCGGAATGAGAATTCATAACCTTGAATTTCCGTTTTACTTAAGCATATAGTAGTAGTTCAGCTCTGGTTTCTATTAATGATGATGCCGCCAGTTTTCGATACCCAATGGATACAGAATATACCCAGGATAAACGCCTATTTTTTTCTTCCGTGATAGGGTCATGCGTTTAGAGAGTACTCCATAAAAATGAGGACGTTTGCCGTTATATATAAAGTGGTTTCTAGATATAGCCGAACGTCTTCGTCAACGACTTAACACATTTTGAATTTTGGTGAAAGATTTCGTATCGGTTTCTCATTCAGCCTACTTCCCACCCTCCAGTTGTAGAGTGCATTCAGAGAGGAGTCCTTTTTTTAAGAGCGAACCATTCCTTTAATGTGGCGTGAAATTAAGTTGAAATTGTGTTAAACGTAAAATTCACTTCATCAATCGGGTCTTTCATGGGGACCAAAGGAAGCTTTTTGGCGGACCTAGCAAATATGTTGTGGTTCTTTTAGGATATTATAACATCACTTCCAAGCAGTATTTAAGAGTACATATGTATATGAATACCTCAGCCGGTTTAGAACCAGTAGATCATTCAACTCCACGTACTCATAACGCTCCATTCCATCTGAAGTGCTAATCATTCCAAACTGAGCAGATATTCACTAATATCATTACGGATTGTTTACGAAAACCAGTGCATTTAGTTACTCTTTTTTCGGTGAAGAATACCTCTAAACCTTGGAAGTTTCTGATCCGCTCCCTGAAATAACTTGACCGTCAACAATCTCATTTAGTTGATGTGCAATTTATTCGCGATCACAAAAAAAAGAAGTACTGTGGTCGATTGAGGCGACGATTGCTCATTCCGTCGCCCCTCTTGTCATTTGGAGACGTGATATTTCCGGGTTCGGCTCCTCTCACGAATTATTGGCTTTCATTTCTTTTTCACACATCGCGTCATAGTGCTATCGCTTCCTCCATGCGTCCATTTAGGGCCAGTCCAAAGAGGTGGACCCCGGTGGGTTGCCGATACAAACTTGTTTTCTTCTCTTTGTTTTCCCTCCAGTGCTAAAAACGTCGCTCTTCGGAAAGAGATTTATTTGCTTTGCAGTCCCACCCTCCTTCCTCCCTTCTCTATGGACCCAAACAGTTCTTCTTTTGTTCTCGCCATTCTATTCTCGTCCGCGTGGGTGACGAGTTTGCAAAAGGGGGTCGAACGGCCGGCGCTTGCTTGGTTCCACACACACTCAAACACCTCTATCCTTGCCCACTCCCGGCCCTCCCCCACCACCACCGAGCAGCCTTCGCAACCAGTGAAAGTGGGGTTCAAAAAAAACCTCGCGCGCTGGCATTAGGGACCTTGATTTCTGGGGTGCCATGCAAAAAATACTCAGGGAAGAGCTGAGGGCGGGACGGGAGGGGGATGGGGGGAGCTCTTTAAAGTCTTCCGCTAGTGTTTCGGTGGCGGGTGATTCTCACGTGTGTGGATGTGTTCTGTGTTTTTTTTGCGAAGGTTTGATTTCCGAGGAGTGTCTCGGGGGACTTTCGTGTGAGTGAAAATTGCATTCCCTTCCCGAGAGGGTGTCGACCGGGGGGGTTCGTTTCGGTAATGCATTTAGGGGTTTTCGACCTTGTCCCCGGGACCCCCATTGCGCGGCTGCATCTTGACAGGACCGATCGAGTGATCCATCGATTCCCGTAAAATCGAAGCTTATTTCAACGTTCAAGTGCATCCGTTGATAATAGTAGGTAATGCATCATCATACCCTGCGATCCGCTACGAGGGCGTGAGACTGGATGAGTGTGCTATTAGGGTAATTTGATTATTAGGTATCTGTTCGTAGTATTTGTGTGTCGTTTTGTTTTCGGCTATTACAAATTGTGTACATTGTGTTGTGGCCACCAATTGTTCGAGGGGAAATTGATTCCAATTATATTATTGGTATGTTCGGCAGGCAATTTCCCTCACCTTCTCGCTGTGGTCCCGCTTACCGATGTGTTTGCTGGGCTTTGATTATTACCTCCATGATAGAGGTAAACTCGAATGGCAGCATTTATCCTCTTTTCTATGGTTGTGCATATAATCTTTGCGCTTCCAGCGGTGACTCCATACCAATGATGATGCGATGCTTTCAAGGAGTCGGCATTAAACCATAATTTCCTAAGCAATGAATGGCTTTTTTATTATGTTGGTGCACAAATCTACGACCATTTTATCCATTTTGGTACTGCCCAATACAGTATAGTATACGGCGTCTGGTAACTGACTGCATATGAAGGCTTTTAACTGTCTGGGACCCGTATGATAATTATCTGGATTAAATGCTCTTATTCCGAAAAAGATATAATGAAAATTTAATCATGCTTAATATTAGGTGAATCCGGAGATAAATGAAGTTTCTCACGTATATTTTTATTACTTTCCAGCTGGTGCTGTTGTTTCAATTGACAGGAAGTATCTTTCTCTGTACTTTCGGTTCCCGTGATTACTTTTGTTACGAAAAGTGTGTTCTATGTCTTATGAAGGTCTTAGATTAAGGGAAACGCAAATTCCTTTTAATAGCCTCAGGTGTAATTGGCAATGATTGAATCTTATATACTTATCTTTGCGAGTGCATATATTTAGCAAGCAAAATATACTCGTGTGTCACTCGTTAATTCAGGATTCTGTGATATCCGTTTCGCACGAAAGGGCTTTAAGGGTTTAAGCATCGGGGGCTTTAACGGGAGGAGACTAAGTATCTGAGCCTGCGTTCTACGAAAAGGCCATCAAAGCGCGCACTTCTCTGCTTTGGATTCGGAGAAATCTCGCTTCTCCCTCGAATGAGGCGGGTTCTGCGATTTCTGCTGTGGACATATTTCGGATGAATTCCTGCCCAAAGGGTAACGAATGTGCCAAAGGGAGACCCTTTGGGAGAGTGTTAACATGCCTAGCGAAGTCAGGTGCCCTCTTGTTTTATCAATACAATATATTTCGTGGATTTCGGCGTAATTTGACGAGCTTTTCGTCGTCTAATCCAGGAAAGAATTTGCGTTTGATAAGTGAAGTATCCTAAAGTGAATGTATCTCCTCTCTATAGTACGAAAGTAGATATCGTTTGAATACAATATTGTAAAAAAAAGGATTCATATGTTTTCACTACAGTCAAATGAAAGGGAAAGGCATGATTGTTATTTTCGTTGGCCAGAAACCAATAGCCGTTGGTTTAATATTCCGCCTCGGCATTAAATTGTGGTACGTAGTCCCTTCGAGCGAACTCTTAAAGGAGAGCGCCGATTGATTCACTCGTCAATTTTTCTCCCTCACCGAGTTAGATTAGACGCTGCAAGCAGATATCACTTTCGCGTGGTGGCTCAACCAGGATTTCTCCCGAAGGTGGCCCCATTTACCCTAAGTGGCCTGCTTAAAGTAGCAGTGTCGGCATGCACTGGTTAATCGAAACGTTGTCTAGTCTGGCCAATTCAGTTCGATGTTTTATTAACCTCTGTCTTAGGAATTGCAGAAGGTAATTGCCGGTAAGAGTTAAGATGGAATTTAGTCCCTGGCGGTAGAGGTTTGAAGCTCATTTCACGTCGCGGATAATCATGTCACTTCATTTGTTGCTGTTGGGGTATTAAAGACATTCGATAGCTTTAGGAATTAGCGCGTTCCAAGCCCACGCTCTTTTACTATTGGCGTGACCGTGTTTTCCTTCACATTTCCTTTATCGAAGTCTCTGTGATAGATTCTCCTCATCTACATAGTTGGGTCCATTTCTTTCCGTAGATGCTTTGCTAGCATGCGATTTGAGTGAAGGCATCTGTGTTGTAAGTAAATTGGAGTGGTCGACGGAAGTATAAGCACAAATGCCCGGCATAAAACGTTTTTCCGTCTGTGCATTAATTTCTAATCGATGATTGTTCAAAAGTGCTGTTATCTTTTTCATTTAATAATGATCCCAAAAGCTTTTATCATCCATCATTTCCTTTAAATAATAAGAAATAATTGACACTCCCAGATTTTAAATCTTAAAACGTAATATTTAGAGCGGAAATTCGAAGGACGGGAAGCTTTGGCTGAATGCCATTGTTTTCGGTGCGAATTCCGAGGCTGGTCTGGGTATGTCAGCGGCAATTGACAAGGATTATCATTGCGTCCATGCCTGGTGTGGAGGACAGTCGATTGTGTATAGTTTTATCCTGCTCCATAATTAATGATCGAGAGAGATTCAGAGTAAAATTGGTTCTGGAATTGCATACCATTCCTCCTATTTTTAATGAGGGCATGAGAATTGAGAAAGCGGTCAGGTGTATGATTTTCGTTGAAATTTGAAAGGTGCCTTGTGACAGCAAGTGTGAGAATGTACAGATGGGATAGTTTCACGGTCCCAATACCATTTTGTCCCTTTTTTGAAGCTAGCAAAAAGGCGAGGGACCAGCTTTCATCTTTCGATATTGACGTTTATTAAAATTTATTTATTAATTTATTTAAATGTGTTTGGTTTATTCCTCGAGCTCGGAAATACGCCCCTGGAATAATTTATCCGATTTATCGATAATTTTATTGCGATAATAGATGTTAATATTCGCTTTTACAGAGAAAATGGATTCCGCGGAGTGGGAAACATAATATTTAATTTTTCTGGCACAAGGCCTTTTAGAACGGCGAATACATTAGCATATTTTCAGAAGGGTATGATTTGAATTATCACGTTGCTCAAAAATCGAAGCATCGAGCAACATTTTATTCACATGAGGCTCAACTTAATGAATGGCATTAATGGTTTTCTGCCCAAGTAACTATTTGCGTGCTTAATAGCCTTTTTGAAGTAGATTCAAACTGAAATTGCGGCCAGAATTGACAGATGAAAATTCAAAATGTTCAAATTATTTACTTAAATGCGTGGCTATTGCAAATTGTTTGATTGGATTTCAATGATAAAGAGCAACAGTAACCCGCGGGAGTATGAAAATAATAATGAGTTTATTTTATACGAGTATGAGTTAATGCGATTCCGTAAAGCGAGTGTAGCTGTTAATATTTTAATGATATTCTGCATACTAAAATTATGACGTATAAACTTCCCCATAAATTTATTTATATTAGAGTAAATGCCAATGAAATTCCCTGTTCTCCCGATTCGCGGAAAGTCTAGGGGAGATTGAAGTTATATCTTGCTTGTTTACGAGTCCGTTGGCCCGAAGAAATTATGCATTCACTTCTATCACCGTTCTCTTCCTTCCATTGACTCAATTTCTCTGACTTTAATCCCGAACGACATTTACCTTTACCCAACTCCGTTACATTTTCAGTTACAATAAACGGACATAAACGAACTTCTACTTTCAATGTTTCAGCGCGCGATAATCTCCCTGATAAGTTGGATGATGGCATGGCTGATGGCTCTGATGATTATAGCTTCGTGTCGTGATGACTCTTATCGTAATATTTTTGTCTTTCGATTGCGATACAAATAGATCACAAGTTACCTTTCAGGATGGGACAATTCTCTAAAAATATATTGACGCACGTGCGACTATTTGATTTAAAAATTCAACGGGAATTCAGGGTATCTTTTTCACGATAAAATCATATGTAGTTCGTTTTTTCCATCTGCTCTGCGATGCAAACAAGTAAAGCGTCGTTTCTGGCGTCGCAGACGAGATGCCTACCATGTATGCCACCCCAGAAATGATTATCTGCATCGGTTATGGTTTTTATGCCGCATGAGATAAGCAAACACCCTTGACATAACGTCAGGTTGGGAATGAGATCATTTAACGTGCCAAAACGCGCGAGCGCGCTTGCCTCTTCGTCTTCCGCATTACACGAAAGCTCCTCATTCCTGTCATCCGGATTACGGTGTGAGCGGCAAAAGAGAATGGTAAATCGACATTTAAAGTCGATTCGTGAAGAAATATTCAGAGGAAAACCTTATTATCCCTAGGCTTTGACGAAGGTTCAACTGAAGCGCCGAATGCTATGTAACTACTGAAAGCGACAGGAGCGGTGAAGCGAGTCCGGTTTGGAAGTAACTTGAAATTAAAGAACCACTTGAACATGCTAGCACTATTGCGCATTCGACAGTGTATAGATCAATGCACATACCGTAGTATTTAAACGGAAGGCATTGGAAAAGAGAGATGATATACTTTAAAGCAATTTCATCAAACACCACAAAATTCATCGCTCAATTCGATGAATTGTGAATTGAAATTCCAGATTTGTAGTAAAGTTTTTCCGTAAAACCACAGCGTTCTCACGCTTTAATTATTATCGTAAAGCTTTCGTTTTGATTTTAACTGAAGTGCCAATTTTTCCTAAATTTCTATACTAAGCAAGCGCGCTACCCATCAACCCCAGCGACCACACTAATCTTCCTTTCCACCTTCCGTCCGAGTTCGAAGGTTAGGTGAGGACCATGTTGTTGTGGCAGTAATACGAGTGCAGGCTTCCCGATAATATGTTGGTTAGAGTATTGGCTTTCCAACCTGAGACCCCGAGTTAAATCCAGGCGGTGTCGAATTACAGGGGATCCTTTGGATGGGACGTTCAACTTCGTGGTAACTAAAAGTGCGCCAATGCCAATGAAGAGTATCTTCGTCCTTCCAACTCTCCCCAAAAAAATTGATCTATCTCGAGTCATATTCGTAATGTCCCGAATTACCTCCGGTCTCGCGGTCGCTCCATCCATTCCGTCCCGAGTCGCGTTCCCAGTTTACGAATACGAAGCCACTCCGTGCCGGGCGGTGGCTGGGATCGATCTCCCTTCCCCGAAAAGAGCAGACGGCCGCAGCGTATTCCCCGAATCATCAGCGCTGTGGAATTTCCCGTGAAGCGAGGGTGTGAGGGAGAGGCTTAGGGGAGAGTGGAGGAGGGGAAGCGGGAAAAAGTGGGGGCGTGACTTCAGAAGGGGCGATGGTGTGAGAGGGCGGACGGTGGGGGGAGGGCGAGAAGGCTTTTATCGAGTGTGTGCTGGACTTTTTCCTCATAGGGTTTCCCCAACTGCACTCCGAGGCCTTTAGTGAGGGAGTCATCCACAAACTACTCCTTCACTTTAACACCGCTTAACTGCCTCCACGGCGCTGTTTTAAAATGATGCAAAGGTCTTTCGCTCCTCGTTTCGGTACTCTGCCGTAATAGCTTATTTACTTTCGTTACTCTGCCGTAATTATGAGTTTTGCTTTCCGCGCCGTGAACGCTACATTAAATTCCTACCTTGGTAAATTTCATCTGCTCATTTCCAAATTGTTGATAGAAATATGCTCAGATTGTTTCATTTCATCTTATTAGCTTTCTTTTGGGAAGTAAAACATGAAAAAATGTATTGTTGCCGACTTTTCTTTCTCCTATGAGGCATCAAAGTAATTTTCCGGATCAAATGTGCGTGCGCCATTGTTTTACAGTTCTGTATTTTAATTTCGTCACAGATTCTCCCAGTGCTTGTCTTTATTGGTGTTTGAATGTGATAACTAGACTGGCTATGGTGATGGCCAAAGGGTATTTTGGTGTGAACTGATTTTAGTCTTAATCTCCACTTCTTAGCACGTCCGAACTAACGGTTCCCATTTCCCGACTGAGTTAGGATCGCATCGCGTTCGATGTATTTGTTTTTTTTTGTACGAGGGGAGGAGGTTCTCTATTGAAATTCCTCTGCGTGTTGACATCGGGAGCTTTCCTCTGCAGGCAATCTCTATTGAACCCTCACCACTCCACTTAAACCCGGATAAGACGGTGGAAGAGCCTTGAGTTCTCCTCAGTAAGGAATGCAGACTGTTTGGGTGGAACCGCTCTTTAAGCTTCTCGGTATCGTCCCGGTACCGCGGGGAAGGTGCACTCATGACATTAGACTCTCCCGCGGACTGAATTCGAAAATAAGATAATGAAGGTGGAGAGATTAAATCGCAAAGAATTATATCGTTTGAAAAATGTTCTCCAGGTGTGTGAAGTGTTTTCCAGGAAAAGCAAGCAGCAAGCTCTAAAACATTAAATATTTATAATTTTTCCTTAACTATGTAGCCAGTAAACTCGTGCCCTACTTCCAGTATTTCATTTATTGGATGAGGATATTAAAATAAGTACCCAACTGATATTACTTGCTCGATGAACGTGGAATTGTCCCATACTGGGTTAAAAATTGGGTTTTACTTTCTGCGCCTTGACCGCTACAATATTTGCCCACTTCGGTAAATTTCATCTGCTCATTTCCAAATAGTAGATAGACGACTTAATATATTTGTATAGCTTTATGCTTGTCAGTCATAATGAGCTCTTTGATATGTTTTTTCATGAGGCTAAATTCTTTTACATTAAATGTATGTTATGTGGTAAAACTGGTTGTTTCACGCTTTTTATCGAGGGAGCCTGGATTAAAAGGGCTGAGCGTTTGGTTAAATACCCTAGGCCCCGGTTTGATACTCGTTGACGCATATGGGCACACTCAGCTGTGTAATATTTTGGGAGCCAGATCTTTCTGGGAAACCAAAGGTTGCACTGGAAAAAGAACTGCACCCCCTGCCCTGATGTGTGAATTTCACACTTTGTTGGGATCGGTTTAAGATTAAATCTGCTCATACCTATCAAATCAATTATGCCGTTGATAACTGGTGTTTTTGGTTTGCGGGGAAAATGTAAATCTTCGTGAAATGTATCGGAAAGTAGCCACTACTGATTTTTTTACAACTGGGTATCCGGGTGGTAACCTGCTGATGAATACAATTGAGTACGCAGATTCATGTTATTTAAATATTCTTGTCTGAATCAATCTCAAAGTTTGATATCGATTCTCGGAAGCATGATAACATGAAATCGGTGTTTTATCTCACCATATATCCAACGGATCCCCAGAACACTTGAGTTAGTGATTGGCAATTATTGATCTATTGGGCTCGCGGCGATAACAGAGAGAGGGAGATCTAAGCGCTCCGGAGAAAGGAATACCGCATTGCTTCCCCGCGGATAACCGGTATACTCACAATATCCATTCTATATATTTGGTCCCTCGTCCCCTCCAGGCATGGTTCAAGTTTACTCTTGTTCAGAAAGCTCGCAATGGCTTCGAAGATAATGCCGTTTTTGAACGAAGGTCAAAGTTTGCTTGATGCTGTTCGTGGAGACCGTAAACAGAAGCTAGCATGGGGTTTTGAAGTTGCAGGCATTAGCAATGAACCATAACTATGACGTATAAGATAATGTTTCTTAGGAGTGGTATATTACTATTTTTATGGACACAATGCATTTACCCTTTTCCTATGGAGAAATAAATTTATATACATGCATTTGAGTTGCTATACCGTTATATAGTAATATACAGCGGATGGTAAGAGAGCAGCGAGTGATGATAATAATATTTTTTGCAATGGAAGGAGGAAGCCTAGTAAACATACTGAAAGCAAATGATAAAATATTACTAATTTAAAACTGAACCAAGCACTTGGTCATTGTTCAAGTTGATGGTAGGCAAAGGGAGATATTGCTCTACTAGTAGATAATGGGAAAGGTAATGACCGCGGGGCCATATCAATATAGTTTTGCGACAGTCTGGGTTATAGCCATATCCAATCCTGGATTTGAACACCGCAACATACGTATATGTCTAAGGAAAATACCGAGGAGCTCTGGATGGTGTTGGTTAGACTATTATGATTAGGCACAGATTTAGGTACAGCGTGATTAATTCGCTCCGTTTCTCAGCAGCGGATGCGGGCGGTCTTGATTTAACTATGAATGAAATGTTAACGTCTGATTCAGAAAGATAAGCAGGGATTACGGTTGAGAATATGAAATGTAGAAGCGTCAAACATTCAATTAAGCATTAAACCACACTCTCCTCCCCTACCGTATCCAGCACTTCCTTGGTTTTTCCATTCTGTACAATTCACACTTTCCGTCCTTCGCCAGATCCAAATTTCAAAATACTTCAATCTACGCTGTCTTTTTTCATTATCGTCCGAACATTCAAAGCCCCTGTTCTAACTGGATCGGTTATCTACTATGTACGTATTCTGTGCTTCTGCTAGCGATTTCGCTCTCCAAGTATTTGGTGAGATGACGACCCCAGAAACCTTGCTTCTCCCGCAGACGAGCACGACACACGGCCCAACGGGGCGAGTCCCGTAGTTGCCCGGTTTCGTACTCATCTATGTCCGTTTTCATTTCTTGAGGTAATTAAAGGTGGTGGTTGACTTTCTCAATAGCCGTGTTAACGTGACACTATCGATCAAATGACAGCCCCATTGAGTTCAAATGCCTTTGCAGCCGCCTCACTGAGGATAAGACGCTGCACGGACTAACCTTCTTCTGGCTCCTATCCTTCGACCTTTTTGGCATTCGTGACCCAATCAGCAGGAATAATTGTTCTCACCAGCACAGCTCAAGGGGTCATCAGAACGTACAGGCCCTTTCACCACGTTAAGGTTGTAGTCCACGGGTGTGTGTAAATATATAAACATTTTTTCTGACGCTTTTCAGTTATTATCATATTGAAAGTAAGAGTAATAATGTATGGAGCTCGATTGATGAGGGCTCCCGAATGTCATTCTATTCCGTAGAGATATTCTCATCTTTTGCGCTCTGCATGTTTCCTAAACTGTTTACTTTAAACGTATTGGATCCCAGTATGTTTTTAAATCCCTAATGTTTTTGGGCTTGTCGGTGTATTTATTTATGACAATATGTGGACGTAGAAAGGCCTGTTTTACTTTACATCAACTGACCGCGCGACATAATTTATAAATTCGACCCTGTCCCTCGCCACATCTCCGCATTCCCTGCATTCACCATCGCTACCCCCCTTCACCCCTCGATATAAAAACTTTCGACTCGAACCCATGATTGTTGTCCCGGGCGGCTTCCCTGTTCCCAAGGTTGCTATCTTGTTTCATAAGACGCGCGAAACGAGGTCAAAGGCTGTGTTCGCTCTCCCTTCCCCACTCTCTCTCCAGGGGCGCAAGGCGTGCCTTGGGTGAGGTTAGGATCGTGCCGTATTGGGGTTTGGTTTGTGGGCGGTCCACGCCCCACTTCGGACCCCCCATCCGACTCCTCTTCCACGAGGGCCTTCACTCCTTTGAGGGGGAGTGTCGTCTCTCTTTGGTGGGTGAGTGTGCGCGGAGTTTTTTTGGTACGCCCACCCCCTGGCTCCTTAAGGTTGAGGTGTTCGCCGAGCGCGCTTTTAAAAGCTCTTCCGCGAAAATTGGGGGGGAGGGGGGTGAAAAAATTTCTCTTTCTGCCGGACTTTCTGTGCGATCCATTTCTCCGCGGTTTTGTGAGCCGTGGCGCTTCATCTTGCCTCCCGCAAGGGAAGTTGGGAAAGGCAGTCATCTCGCGGAAAATTCGATATAAGCATATCTCATCTCTCCGTTGTCGGGTGGTTGGATAGAGGAACGATAATCCAGGTCTGGTTGGTGGTGTACTGCTCTGTTGACCTAAAGGTCTTTCTTTGCCTGGAGGCCAGCTACGATCATGAACGTCCGTCTCGAGATGAATCACATGCCCTAAATCCGTGCGTTCTAAACCTTAGCCGTAGGTCAACTTTTAGCTGTTAATAATTCTCAATCATTTCTGTTTTTGAATGTAGGAGTTCTGATATCTTCGTTTGAAATCGAAATATTTTCTTCCGTGTTTTGTATCTCAATATTTTAAGTGCTGAAAACTGAAAGTGAATGCAATTTTTTTCGTCTTAAGAATGTTTGTAATGGCTTCCCAGAATCTCCGTTGGCATTCATAGAATGGTAGTCCAATCCGCTCGGGGAGAAAATGAATCATTCTGACCTGACCCTGGAGCGTAAAAACTCCTACTTGGCACACATCTCGGTTAACGTTTGAATTTTTTAATTCGCTGCTTTAAAGTATATACTGAATATTGAATGTTAACCTGAAATTGTAACGAATTACAAAAGCCCGCGAGCACTTACGTCTGAAGGGGAGAGAGAACTGCAACTTTCGTATTGACGGGTTAGGACATCACCCCACTAAGCCTAGAAAACAATTTGATGCTTATCGATCCGTCTTGGAAGCTTTGTGATATGTGAGAATTAATTGACTCTCCTAAATGGCAGTAACCATTAGGGATACCTAACTAATTTGATTCATATGAAACATTCTATTATTTTGAGTACCGAAAATTTACGGAGCTGGCAATCGGATAATAGGATAATCTTTTCGGTTTTTAGGTCTATGATTCCTCCAGCGTCTCGCACTCTTGATAACCCCTTCAGAAATAGGGACGAAAAAATTACGGCTAATGACTCTCCAGAGTTGTATTTCGTAATTTTTGCTCATAAATATGACCGAAAAAAATGTTAACCCAAATTAACTTGAATGAAAAATTTTAAATGTTCTCGACACGTCGCATTTATTCAGAAATTGAATTAAGAACGAGGAAATACATTTCGTCCAATATTACTTTCAAGTATCTTAACGTTTTCCGCCAATTTCGATTAGCGAGCTGTTTAGCATTTCTGGTTAACGAACAAATCGAGTTGTTAAGCTAAATTTGAATGTTTCAAATTGGTTTACCCTTAGATGAGGCAAGAAGTATGTCTCAATCTTCCTTATTGGCCCTTGAGGGACCTCTGGTTAAATCAGTCTTATTTTCCGTTTCCTCTTTTCCGGTGCCAGGAACTTCTTATAGCGTTCATTGCGCGGTGTAAATTAGTCACCATATGCGCGTGATTCGCCGGCCTTCGGAATTCACGCCGCCCCGGCTGCGTTAGGGTTAACAGATCGCAGATGTGAGCACCTGAAGGCCGCTACACTTGTCCGACTGCAACCTGCGGTACGCATATGAGAGTGGAGGGTATCAAATGAGTGTGAGGAGTGACATTTTTCGCGGCTTTTCGTTGAGTGAAGGAATCTTGAAGGTAAAACCTTAGAGGAGTGTATGAGAAATGTGTGCCAGTGCGTTCCTTCCCCCCTGAAATCATTGGCTTTTTGCTGACTTCGCGGGGAATGAGTATATTGGGTATGCAAGTGTGGTTACGCTGTCGTGCCGCAGTCATTAAGGGTGACCAAGTAGTTGCTGTTGTTACATGTTTCTGGAAACGTGACTGCTGTAATCAAATAACATACATTTTGTATTCGTCCATGCACAAATCCGTGGTGGTTTAAAGTGTGTGCACCTTGATTACGCACTCATATTCGTATGAATAAATGTTATGTGGGTGTGTATGCTGACGTGAAGACGCTCGAATATATCCAATAGGTCTAGAAGTATGATCCTCGAAGTCCTGACGTTAATCAGAAATAAGGTTAGACGTGAAATTTAAACTAATTTAATTATTTTAGTTCTACGCGCTATTTATAACTATTATTTGAGTACTTCAATTTATTTTTCGGGTAGTCAGTCTTGTTACGAATTTATTTATTACAATAAACCTTGGCTTGTTCGTCATACCCATTGACGTTCTGTTAAACGTACCCGAAAATATGCCAAAAAAGAGGGCAAAACAGTTATGGCTGTAGGAAATATTTTCACGTTTGTAAGGCTTTAAATGTAAAAATGGTCATTAACTATTATGTAAATTGTGACCTTGATGCAAAATTCATTTTCATGGCTGTTAGCATGCTTGACCTCGATTTTCACCAAGTGTGCGTTAACCTGCGTCATAAGTTCCTGAAGATAAGATACGTAGGTAAGAAGATGAGTTCCTCACGTATCTAATTGATTTTCCCTTAGTGCTTAATTATTCTTGATGAAATAGTCGAGTATTAGAGTGCTTTAAGTCGCATGATTTAAATAATCGACCCAAGTTTCAAGAGTCATCATCTCGATAAGATCTTCACGAAATTCTGGCCATGAAGAAATTTTACTCTGTCGTCGAGCGGAAAAATATTCAAAAATTTGAGCCGTCGCAATTTTCTCCGAAGAATGTGCTCCTTTCTGAGAACGTTTCATTTGTATGCGTTCATTACCTGGCGGAAGTTTTATTGTCGGATTGGCTGTCCGCCAACGACCCTTCCTCTACTTCTGTTGTCGGACCTTGTTTTCCCGCATTTTTCAGAATGTTACGCTTTCGGGTTTGGGACCGAATTCCTCGGAACTGTCCGGCACGGTGAGCGATGGGAGCCCATCTCGCACACTTTAGGGCGAATTGAGATGGCGTCACCGTGCTGCTTTGAGATTGATTTGATTTCCAACCTCGGCTGCGAGTAAGTTGAATTAGAGCCACACACAATTTACCTGGGCTGATTGGTCCGCTAAGAGTAGCAAGTGTCCGCAAAACACTCCTCACCCCCATCAATTCCTTTTTCAGCTCCACGCATTCTCGGAAATCCAAATGCGAGGAATTGACTCGTGGAATAATCGTGTGTCCCAGATGATGAGTCTCGGTAAATTATTACTTCTCATAGTAGGCTTGCAAATACATCGATTGCATATAGAAGCATGCGTGGATACGTTTTGATTTTCCCAGTGGAAATTAAGTTGAAACAAGGTGGGCATTTAAATTTTGAAGCAATTTTTGTGTTTTCAAGCAAAGTGTTAGTAAATGTGAGTTAACGATAGCTCAACTGGCGAGTAAAGAAAGGTGTTCAGTGAATGCTCAATAAAATAAGTATATTTTTGTTAATACTATATATCTTCCTCGAAAATTGAATCCTGCGAGATAGGACCGAATGCCATTTATCTTATGAAGTTGCAGGGGTCACGGCCGCGTGTCCCTAGGCACATGGCATTGAGAATTTGCGTTGCTCTAGAAGGTCATGAGAATTTCGAGGAGGAGGAAGGTTCAGTTGAGAGCTAAAATAGGAGCAAACAGTACTGGTTTCCTGTCTTTTTTTAGAACCAAGAAGGTCAAAGTAGTGGGGCCAAGAAGAGAGTTTGTGTTAGGCAAAGAAGTGTTCATAAGGAGGTAGTTGATAACAGGGACGCTGAGTAAGGATTCTAAGAAAATATTAGTGAAAAATTTAATGTACAGCGTGATTTAGTATTGTGGTCATCGAAGCAAGAGGCGTAGATTGTAGGATTTTGAAATGCGGGCGTGGAGAAGGATGCAAAAGGTGAATTTGGCGGAAAGGAAAATCGACGAAGTGATCGTCCCGAGAGGGGGGTACGGAGAGGGTTGTTGGGAGAGGTCCAAAGGAGGCAAGGGATATGAATGCGGATACTTCATTTGGCGATGGAATGCTGAAAGCCGCGATAGAGGAGAAGACTTTAGGCAAGTGGGGTAGATAGAGGGAAAGGATTGGCATGTTTGACAGAATGAAGAGAGATAGAAAGTATTAGGAATTGAAGAGCGGGTTAAGGTAGTGTGAGAGTGTGGTTGTTTTGAGTACACAAAGAAAGGAAATTCAAATGACGCTTGATTTAAAATTACATGTATTTTTTAGTCTACCGTTTAAGGTAGGTGGATACTAAATGGCATCTTTGAATTTCTCAGCTTCTTCCACAAGGACCTAACAATCCACAATTCACTGTTCTTTGGTATGTACTTAATACATGATGCTTTAGGGTGCATCAGTGATTTAAAGTTTGTTTTTAAAGAAAATTAATTTTATTGAAAGAGATTTTAACTTACTAATTTCTGGCCTACTTCAGATTCATGTGATAGAGGTAGCGATTCCCGTTATCTATTTCCTAATCGGCGTATCTTATTAGCAACATTGATATGGTATTGAGGATAATTAGATATCAATATCACTCGACGTACCCAGTTTGCATCCCCAAAACCATGTTGCATTTTTGATATCTACGGTCTTTATGAGAAATAAAACATGCGATAAATTGCTCGGCGGATTATTAGTCTTAGTCCTCAGAGGATGGAATTTATGTTATTTCGTACGTGCATCACAGTTTTGCACGGCCTTGGTAGTAGTTGGGGAAGCAATATATGTATCGAACAAAAGAGTTTTACAGCCACTGTGTGCAGTTCGTTTAGTGTATGATCAGCTAGCTCGTAATCATCAATTGGTACTACAGGGACTGAATTTTTAAATCGATTGCTCGATCATTTATTAAATATTAATTTAAGATAGAATAATTAAATCTATTTTTCCCGTCGTTGTGCGTTACGCTGATCTAGTTAGTGGATTTTCTTAAGTGATTTCTTACGATTACGTTCATGAGAGTTTTCTCGAGAAGAAGTAGCGTTTATTTTATTGCGTGTCAGATATGCGACCTTTTCCTAGTAACTCGTGACCCAAGCCTGTCGACCTTCAGCTCAAGTCTGTGCCGAGATTGACCTTACACTCATAAGCCTGAGATAATTTGTTTTGTGGCTTGACATTGCGACGCGACTTGTTCAGATTTCTTTTCCCGTAACTGCCCTCTATATTGGGTCGTGGAAACGATTGTGGTGAAATTTCATGTTTTTGTTTGTGGATTAATCGTTCGGTTGATTGAGTTGTTAAATTTGTTTTCGCTTGATAAGCGACGGATTCCTTCGGAAGCCAAGCAGTGAGGTTGCAGTTCAAATGATAAGCGTCGGAAAAATCTTTTTTAATGGAAATATATTCCCTGTGATAGATACATATATATGGAAAAACATTCGCTACGCGTTTAATAAATTATGATTAGTGATTTGTGATGAAGTTAAAGGGTTTAAATGGTTAACTTATTGTCGGAATCAATTTTGTGTGACCCTTACGTTATTTTCGAGCAGTGCGTATCTATGGACTCGGCAAATGTATTCATTCAGACAAATTACTTACTCCTCAAGCCCGGTAGTTAAACTCTTCACTCGCATCTCACCCCTGACGTTGCGTCGTATAAGGAGCCCTTCGTACGGTATTCTCCGTAAACGATGTTGATAATAACGGTAAACATTAAATTCCCTCCAAAGGGGAGTCGAGATTAGGTGGAACGTGGAACATGCCAAGTAAATTAGGATATCACATTAGGCGAGGAGAATTGCATAAATTGTGAGAATGGAGTTTGAAATGACAATTTAAAATACAGGCCGAAGAATTCACGACTTTCGGTTTTACACAAGTGCTCACGTGCCGTTGTAAATGTTGTTAGATCTATTCAGGCAAAAGTTGTAGCAAACGAGAAGTCTGAAGTGAAGGCAAGTAAGCTCTCGGGTTTTAAATCTCGATATGAAAATCACTGGAAACTATTTATCCCTGGTTTAAAATTGATTTGTAGCATTTTAAAATGGCATCAATAGCTATACATGATGGCATTCCAGATCGTGGTAGAAATTTTCTTCTCTGTATTCTTGATTTGGAATTGCTGATCATGAAAATATTTGGATAATGATAATTTCTTCTGGATTGTAATTGCTTTAATTAGTGTTAAATGCGATGGGAAATACAGTTACTCGAATCATCGATCGCGATTTTTTCCGGCTATGTATCAACGCCGATTGAAAGTGTTTCTCTTGTACATAAGAGGTTTTATCTGCATGTATGATAGTCGTCGCCATAATCTATTTAGTTGGAATGAAAGGTCGCTGTACTAACTAATGAGTATTAATTTCCCGTTGGTCTCGGCAAGCCGTTAAGTATCCCCCCTTTTCCCTGCGGTGGGAGAGGGGGCATGTTCGTACATTTTTTCTGCCCATTGCCGTCGGGAATTTGACTTTTAAGAGAGAGGGAGGGCGAGGGGACAAGGAGAGAGCCCCACCCGATTGCGGATCGCTCCGCTGGAATGTTGCTCTTTCGAACGTCCACGTCCCGCTACGTGGAGGGGAAGGAGGAGAGTATAGTCGGGCTGTAAATGCGCGACTCGCGGCTACTCCGGATACGCTCCTCTGTCGCTCTCCCTGTTGTTAATATGTACCACTACCACCCCTTCCCCTCTCATCTTCCCGCCCACCTCGCCCTCCTCCCGCCTGTCCCACACCTTCTCCTTTCTCTCCTCTCTTCCTCCCCCCCTCCTCCCAGAACCCCTTGGCTTTGGCACGAATTCGAGCCGATGACCTACTTAACCGCCGTCGTCTACATAACTCCTTCCCCGCCCCCCCCCAATCTTTTCCCCTCCCCCAATCTCTCTTCTCCCCCCCCCCCCCCCCACCTCAATCTCTCTCCCTCACCGTCGCGCTACCCCTCCACTTCCCTTCCGCAACCGCCACTCCGCAACGGACAACTAAAATGAAGATTTTTACTGTCACAATCGTCTCTCCCTCCCTCCTCTTCCCTCACCCCTTTTCCTCCTAATAAAGCAATGCCTCACAACAATTTACTCCTCCCTCTCTCTCCCTCCCTCAATTCCTTCCTACCTACTTCCCCTCTTTAATCTAGTCTCGTCTCCTCGCCCAACAATGCAGTAGTTCGTGGCGGCGATGTTTGAGATTTTTCGGAGAAGCCCTTCTTCGCCTCGGCGAGCTACGAGGACGGTAGTTATCTGCATCAACGTATCGAGTTTTCCCGTGCGGGTGGCCAATGACAGGGGGAGGGTCCTAGGTCGGCAGCTTTCATTGCGGAAGTGTGGCTTAAAAGTTAGGTGTTCATAATGGTATAATGTTTTCAAAATCAAAATAAACGTATAATGTATGGAAAAACAAATTACCGGATGAAGAAATAAGGATCTAAAAAATTAATTATTAAAATATTATAACCATATTCAGCGGAAATAGAGAATGGGTGAAAAAGACAAAACGACGATGGAAATTGCAGGGGTGAAAGTATTTAGAAGAGTTGAGAGGATAACATCTAAGAGACACAAAGGAATCAAAATATAAGACGAGAATAAAATCGAAGTAGTTGGAAAAGAGTGGGCTTTAAATGAAAGAAGAGATTGTAGGAGAGAAATGCTCATTAAATTGCATAGACAACAACAGAAAAGTTGTACATGTATGTATATTTTCCATCAGAGAGAAATGAAAATTGATAAGTTCGAGGAAGAGATGGAAAGACAGGTTGTGAGTGTCAAACGAAGAACAGGTTGAAAGACTAAAATAAGAATAATCGCAATACCTGGTATTCTGCGAATTGTGTTAGGGAAGTAAGAGCATTTAAGTTTGTCCTTGTCTCATTCTATTTCTCTTATTTTATTTGAGTGGCCTCATTTACCGAGACACTGAAGGCTCTGCATAGTATAACCCTCAGTATCACTTGTGAACTCGAGTGTCCAGTAACTTTCTTAAAGTCCCACCTGATATCTTCTTGTTTGAACAGTTTCCCCTTCATCATAATTCCTTCAGTAGCTCCGTCGCTCTTGCTTTCTTCTGGTGACCTATTTTCATAACCCTAACTTGATTTCTTTAAACTTTATCAAATTAAGTAATTTTCGCGTGCTACCAGTGACTCCATTTCTATGGGCCTCAGAAAATACCTCTCACTCGGATGAGTTGGGGAACTTGGTAATTATTCCTGAAAATTTAGTATTCGTGGCAGTGGATACATTAAGACAGAAATATTTTACGCTGTTGAATGAAGTATCACAGGCCACCGTGAATTCACGGATTAGTCATGGCTAGAGTTTGTTTTTAGATGAATCGGAAGGGGTAAGATGATGTTGGGTCTTTCCACTGTTGAGTGAAAAAATTGTGATTCCGTTTCCAAATTGATTGAGATATTTGCAATAGATTTCGGATTTACTGATTGGTCGTCATGACTGCGGAGAATATTGAAGGCGCTTAATTTCAATTAGGAGGTTCTACTACCTTGAAACTCTCGTTGCAAGTTGTTTTCACCATAGGCTAAAAATTTCATATTTTTTCCATCATTGGACTTCATTTGGAATAGAATTGTGTGACGCATGTTGGAAATGCTTGTAAAACTTTCTCAAATAATTTCGCTCAGGGCTTGTGATTTACTTTTGGGAGCATTTCAGCTGACCTAGTTTGTCCGGCGGCGAACGCGCTCGCCAACTAACTCAAGGGTCACGGGTTAGAATCTCACAACGAGAATGGACATTGTGCAGTTATTGTGGCATGTTTTAGCTTAGTTAATTGCCCGTTATGACCACGGACGTAAGAAATTCTGAGACCCAATCGACTGAGTTACTGTGTTGACTTGACCATTGGAGTGCCATTCTTGCAATAGTGAATAATTTGCACTCGCGGGACTTTTCGCCAAGATAACAGAAATTCTTGAAACAAAGGAGAACCTGGGAGAGTCAGGGAATTTTTTGAACCTAGTGCGGTTGCGTATCTCTTTAGATAATAGTCTTCAGGGAAGGTAAAGATTTATTGCCCTCCTTTTCTTGCACGCCTACTCGTCTTGCCCTCTGCGCGGTGAAGGTGATGCAGTGTCGGTTCCGGCTACGTATCCCTTACTACTCCTCGTCCTCCCGCCCACCCCCATCCCTTTCAACCTCCTCGTCCGAAGAAAGGTTCCCCGCCTCTTTTAAAAGGCCGTTACATTGTAAGTAGAGAACTGCGATGAGGGTTCTTGCGGTGGAAGGAGGAGGGGGATGGAACCTTTCGGCTACAATTCGGCAAAATGACTGGTATTCCAGTCTCTACATTACCATTGTTGCCATAATCAAAGTCTGATAAGCTGGGATACAGGTGAATGGCATGATTAATTCTCCAAGAGCCGTGTTATATGGGGAATGAGGAGTGAACGGAAGTACATTTCACTGACTAAATGGTAAGGTATTGATTGGGAGCCGAAAACTAAATTTTAATTCGTCCAGTGTTAATTGATATCACTTTGACGAACAACCTCCAGAGGTAAAAGTGGTCTGCCATCTAATGTTATATTTTATATTTTCCATTTCCAAAAATTTTCGAGTATTCGTGTATCAATTGTTACAATCCTTCAGTTTTCCTGTGCAAACTTAGGGGCAAATTCACCTGGAGGTTAAATAAACACTCGGGAAAATTACTCATCAAACCTCTACCCTGGTTTTGAATTTATTACACAAGGTGTGTGTTTGAACAGCGTTACGTAGATTAGCTTAATTATATGGCATATGCATTGCATTTGTTCACCATTTATATACCTGTGAAATATGGAGTGGAAGAGCTTTTGCATTAAAAATAAATGTGACTGTATAACCAATCGTTGGCGTTCACCATGGCGTCCCTTTCTTAAAAGAGTTCTATTTTTCTCGCCATTCAGCCACGCTCGATTCTGACCGTGCAGGCACGCTGATAATAATTTTTGCTATTGATTTCTTAGATGGAAACCGGTTTTAACCTGAAATTTTCGAGTAGTCATTTTTAAATTAAAATTGGATGAATCTAGTTCTTTCTCCCAATTTCGTAGTGTGTCGTGGGTTTGTATTTTTTACCCGGAAAAGAAGCTTGGTCAAAATCTGGCTGATTTCTACGGTTTATTGTGGCGGCATTCGTTTTGCGTATAATTCTCTCTAGCCAACATCGCCCATTTTCTGTAGCTTTAAGTGGGAATATTGAGTGCATTTACAGAGATGGTCCTGATACTAATTAACCATCTGCTTAGCTCCCTACAAACCTTTTCTATGCTTATTAATATACCTCATGTATATAAATCTTTTGTCTTGGTAAATGTTATTACATTATTTTCCAGGAGTATATTCTTTGATTTTATTCCGTCTTTTGTTTTGGGTTAATTGGATTTTCGAACTGCCAGACTAGAAGAGTTGTTGTTTAATGTTTCTGTGAATTGAAATTTTTTCTCTCCGCTCCATTGGTCCTTCTGATAAAAATACTTCTCTTCATCAGGGTACACTGTCTGGCGGCTAGAGACTTAGGTTTCTGATAATTCCTTTTGGGACATCTCATCTGCAAATCTTCCCGGACGGGAGCCTAGCATACAAAGAAAGGTAGCGGCAATTCGCCCCCATCTCATTTTCTGCGCCGCAAGTTAGCTAGCAGTTATTGCGTCTCCCTTCGTATCCCTCACGAGATGGTCATACTCGATGGTGTGCATATAGTAGAAGGAATCATTGCCTTCGCTTGTACATGGCACCCGCGGTAATCTCTTTTAAATAATTTTAAAGAAATGTTAAAGAGGATATATACGTTACGTACGGCATAGCTTCAAGAGTTCAATTCAGTGGTCCAGCTTTCTAGCAATTCAAGTTTAAGATTTAATCCTGACGCAAGCACTGCTCAGTGCAAGACTGCAAGCACTCTTTCAGTTTAAATCCGAATTAAGTGTTCTGAAACAGACGTAATATTTTACAGCTTAGTTTTGTTTGAGTAATATGTATATAGTATATATATATATATATATATATATATATATATATATATATATATATATATATATATATATATATATATATATATATATATATGAACTTGAACTATTTTAAGTGTATAACTTAGTCCTTAACTCTTAGTCAGTGAAAGGATTTTGAGTATCTTACACGTTTTTCGCGGAAACGTTTAGAGGATCTGCACTTAGGTTACGCGTTTGGTAAGGTCGTAGGATGTCGTTGCGTAGTAGTGGGTAGAATCGTCTTTCTCCCCGTTATCATCCTACCCTCAATTCCTCTTCTCCCTCGAAGAAGGTGGTGTGCTCATTTTTCCGCCGTCGACTGCATCGCCACTTCCATTTATTGGGGTTTGACGGAATTCCGTGGCCTCATTAGCGGCTAGCCGCAATAATTTGAGTAGGGGCGTGGAGTTTCCCACTAGGTGTTTAACGAGTTGTCACCACCCACAGTGCACGTTTTGAAGGCTAAAGTCGCGCTTAGGGTGAAAAAATAAATGCATCTAATGTGGTTATGAAGGCACAAAGCTGTACCACTTATTTTAGTGAGTAACCATCTGGATTCCAATGCATTTTAGATAATTAAATCAGTATCATAAAGTTACCCATCGGCTTAGTTATCCACACATTGTAAATGACATCGCCCGTAAACCTTGGACCTAGCAAAAAGCTATATTCGGTGAAAGCCGTTTTGAAATATACACTTATTTCTGCGTATGTTAATGGACATTGGTCAATGGGTCTTTTTCCCTGACGTGGTTGTTGCACAACACATCCACCAATTCATTATTCATTATTTGGTTATTCATTGTAAATAATTCATTTGTCATGATTAATCATCATTAGTATCATCGACATTTTTAGTGAGGAACCGGAAGTGGGAAAGTTGGATATCTTGGATCCACTTAATACGGCATATTCAATGTAGAATTATTGAATGCTTTAAGAGTTAACATTCACTTGATTTCGGTAATTCGCATTCCAGTTTAGGCTGTTCTCTGCGGCTTTTAAAAAACCTGAAGATAAAGGTAACTTAATTTATTTGGTGCTTTTACTCTTTTTGTTTGCCGTAATGTTTAAAGTTTGTTCATGTCCTCTATAAATATCGTTTATTTCGGAAGATTTCTGCAAAGAACGATATATCGTGTGGATTTTTGGTGGTCGCTTGATATTGATAGTACCTACTGCATGGCAACGACTTTCCTTTGATTCGAAAGCTCATCCACTTATGCGAAACAGGTGGCTAAATAATGGAGTGAAAGTCGGAGATCCTTCGTGATTTCAGATACGTTATGGCTGCCGAAGTGAGCTTAAACTGTGTAAAATGTAATTCTTAACTCATTGTATTTCCTTTGCGGTTGTAAGCATGCTCCCATTTTCCCACAAGCCATCGTCGTTAGGATTTTATTAAACGTCCCCAATTTCTGATATTCACTTTCTCTCTAGAAATTTCTCTTACGTCGCCATGTAGTTATCTTTTTTGATCTGTTGTGTGTATATTTTTTACCGATATCTGGAACTATTACTTCTTATTTATGAATGTCCTCCATTGACCGCGAAAGCTTTGAGTGTTTGAGTTACAGCCATAATATTTTTTTTAAGTTCCTTAATTCTTAATGCGATGAAAAAGTCTACATTACCCGACCTTTTAAGGCTGGTCCCTGGGATTGCTTGAAAGCCACCGGTCCCAACTCAGCCAATGACTTAAAGTTCCATTCAAACTGCACCGTTTTTATCTGTGGAGATTTAGTGTTGGTGATGGGCAATGAGGCTGGAGCGTAACTACTATTCTATATTGTATCAGCGAGTTATTTTGAAGATCTTTCCAAGGTTTTCAGATTGTGTTGATGAATGCTATGATCCGATCTTTAGTTTACTCCCCAACTTCAAGCTGCTCCCGTATAATTCCTGTTTGGATGTTGTACGGAGGGGAATGGAGAAAATAAAATGGAAGAAAAGGAAAGCTTACGATGAAGTTGATATGGTATGGGAAGAGAAACGGTTCTTGGGAGATAATATTAGGTACTGCCATAATCTAACGAACCCACGGGGCTGCAATGCTGCAGGCTGTCTTTCTTCACCAAAAACCCTCTTATCCTCAAATGTTAAGGGTAGCTCACGGGTCAATTTTTCCTCGGCACTTTCTGCAGGTGTTGGTATTAATCTTTGATCTTTTTCCACGCGAGTCTCCTCCATCACTTCCTCTCCCCTTTAATTTCTCGATTACGAAACCAAGTTTCTTTTCGCCTTCTTCGTACGAGAGAATTTTCTTGCTCAGAATTGGCAAATCGTTGTATCGTTCGAAGGTTTCATCGGGGGCGGGGATTGAAGCACCTTGACGAAAGTGGCACGGGAGGCGTGGAAGGGGGGAGCGTATTTAGGCGTTCTGAATGTGGGGAGAGGGTTACGTGTCAACCCCAGCGTAATCACTTACGTAGACTCAAAGGTGTATGCGCGTCAGTGGGTCTCCGTGTAGTCTTTAGCTTTTTTGTCATCTCCGCGAATCATTAATGAGGTCCAGTAGTCGGGTATTACGACGCGAATGTCAAAGAGATATGTTTGCCAGTTTTCTCGAAATCACGTTTGGTCAACCTGCTTCTTCTTTCATCTCCTTACTCGATCGTTTTTCGGTCGAGTATAATCTCCCCTACTTTCTCTCCTATACTTTCCCGTTTCATGCTCACTAGTTGACGACTGAAGGAGGCATTCTTATTGCTTAGAAATATTAGTTATCTTTTGCTATTTCCTCATAAGGAAAATTTGAGATGTGGGTTGAACTCAAATCGGAGTAAATACGTACTGTAAAAACCACTGTTTTGTCATTTATTCATATCTTTAAACAATTCACAGCTCATGGTAAATTGCTTTCTTAGGCGAGTGTAAAGGGTACTTCGTACGTTTGGAAAAAACGGCCCAGAAAGCGAAGGAATCCCATGCTAGGAATGTGAAGAAATTCCTTTCAAGATTCCATCGATTTTTATTTTTCCTTTACTTTCTGTGGAACTATGAATTTTAAAGAATGGATGTGGATCGCATGGCTACTGTTAGCTGCTGTTGATGAATGATCTGCTTTTTGAGGAGTTTTCATGGTGACTCGTAAACCAAAAATTCACAGCTATTTAATGCGTTTTGTGATGAGGACCACCCGGAATACCTTGTCAAGATCCCTTCGAAATCACTGGCTGAGATATTCAATTCTTGCAGTAAGTTTTTGAACTATCATGTATAAGATATTGAAGTTAATTATTTTTTCCACTGACCTTATTTGTGATTAAAGTATCCGGGACCCGAGAACTTCTTGTAGGAGTTTTTTTGTACTTCTTCTGGTTCAGAATGTAAACATATCATATGGATTTTCGCATATGATCCACATAATCTCTTAGCCGTCATTATTCACCCACTACGGGATCTCTTAAAGTTTTTAGAAATAAAAAAGGTGGATAAGCGGTATAGATAAAAAAAATGCATTTTCATCTGCGTCCACCCTCATGTTTTTGAACACTGTTTTTACTCCAAATTAGTGGTATATCTGTGTAGAACCGACGTAAAAAGGTGTCATCTTTCCATTTTCCTAGGAGTTAGCGGGGGCCTTTTTGAATGTTATCGTTTTTCCGCTCCCCATGAGGAATTGCTTGGCCCACTTTAACCGAAATGCTCTCTTTGCCCGTTGGTTATAATATCCTCAACCAAACGCACCATGGCCTGTATCTGAATTTGGACATCATCGAAACTTCTGCTCATATTTAACCGCTAAAAACCATTCCCAAATCATATCCTTCATCGCTGACTTATTTTAAATATTCTAGCAGTAGTATTTCTACTACTGATTTATCCTTAATTCAGAACCCTTTAAGCGACATAATCATGGTCGACGGACGCCGAGCAAAATAATATCCTAATCTGCATGCTACTGCCACAAAAACGGCGGAATATTTATCGGTAAAAAACTCGTAACTCCAGTTGCGCCCACGCGATGGCGAACACCCACGCCCAACCACAATTTAAATACTGCCTGGGTCCTCTAACTCAGTAAATTAGGTAAATAACTTTTCCTGTACCAGGCCTCATTAATTCGGTCCCATCTTCCCGTTCTATGCCATTGCTGAATCTTTCCTAGCCCTTTGTGGTGAAACGGTATCTGTTACTTTCGGGAACAAGTCACGCTTCCCACACGGTTTATTTAGGGACACAGCTTTCGCTGGAAGTTCAAATTGAGTTCGTTGTTGCGACACCGGGGGATTGCGTTCCTTTTGCGAAAATTTACCTGGACCTTTCCTTCAGGTTGAAACCCAATTGTGCCGTTGGAATCACCTAAATTTCAGTGCACTTTATTGATATTATGAAAGCGATGTTCTGATTCACGATGGTAACTCCCCTCGATGTTGGTTTCTTTGCGCCATTTTTCGATGGTCCGCGAAGCCTGCTAGGCTGGCATCCGACTGCTTGTCTAGACTCCTCTGTTGACCCGAGTTGTGTCCATTCGATACTTTTTGCACGGTTAGAATGGCAGTTTCCGAAATGGCATGAGGGAAAAGTGGGCGTGAGATGTCCATCAAATACTGCCCAAAATTTTTTATTTGCTCCAACTGGTCAAGTTTTCCCCAATTTTAGCCGTTAGTTCAGCGTTTCTGCTTCTTGATTACTTATTACTTCGGATCGTTGTGATTGATCTTCGTGCCGTACTTCACACATTGATCAGGTAAGACAATACTTGGCCGTTTAATTCCCTAATAAGGAACTCTATAACGCTGCGATTAGGCCTCTTCTAGTGACGCCTCTTCGAAATCTGTCACTCGCGAATGAAAATCCGGATGAAATGCCTCCCGATTTTTATGTTCAGGAACCATCTTGAGTGTGAGGGAACGGGGCGAGCGCTGGCCTCGAATTCCTCTGGAAATCTTGACCGCGATATTTCCCACTTTTATCTCCTCTTCCCACTCCCCCCGTCCCGCAATGCTACCGCGGCCTCAGGCTCGACTACTGGCTGTTCTGACACCTCCGCCACCCTTTCCTCCTCGATACCGATGGCAGACCTTTTTCGTGTACACACATACGAGTGTGTATGTGGACGCTCGTTCTCGCTGAAAGATATTTTCCTCTCCCACCTTCAAGGTCGTTTCTACTTGTTTCCCCTCCTTCACTTCCCCGCCAGGACCCTCCCCTCGAGCCTATGAAGATATCCCCCAGCCTCTTCGGAAGCCACCCGTTGTAGTTCTCAACTTCTGCGCCTCCCTCCCCCTTCTGTCCACCGCAGCCCTTGGCTTGTGGGGACGTGTAGTCTGACCTCCCCTTGCGTAAGTAGATTCTGGATCGAAAGAAATGCGTTTTCTGTTTAACTCTTATTCGTTGATAGCGCCTGGAATTTTTTTGCTCAATGATGCGATTTTAGCCGACATTATTCACTTTATGGTAAACCCAATGATGTCTCCGATTCGGTAGTGGAAATGAGTTTTCCTATTATCAATATTTGTCCGAAATTTCTTTGCACTTCGGTGGAGTTTGAGGCCATATAGGTTGATACAAATGAATCACACTTCGTTCTACAAAGTTTTCCTTTCGTTGCCAACTGTTTATTTTTTCTTAAACAGAATTAATTTTCCAAATCGCGACTTTATTATTTTATTCCTTCGTTTAATTTCAAATATTGTAGGTGTAATTTTATTTATAGCAGCTTCGTTTTAGTAACCTCTATATATCACTGTTTTATTTGTCACTCTTCCATTTGTCATAATTGAACAACATGAATATATTGCTTTAAGAGGGAATTACATTTTCCGTCCAATGCTAATTTTTTATCTCTATGATACATTTTTTTGCTTTGATAGATAGTGTTTTAAAGCCCTGAATAATGAGATTAATTTTAAGCTTTCTTCTTGCACTGCGTGATGTAAGGTGGAATAATTCCATGCCCGCCTCAACGGAATAAAGGTTTCTTTTTATCTAAAGGCATCTCAGTCGTTGCTATAGCCGTCTTGTCTCAAGGTCGCCGGTCGTGTTAATTCTCCCAGCTAATGCAACTTCCTTTCATAGCCACTCAAGATTTTTGACGGCGAAATTACTCTGTTTTATCTCTGCGGGGACCACAGAATTATCGGTATTATTTCCTTTTTTGAGATTAGCGCAAATGGAATCGTGTCTTGAATAATATTCTATAAATGATTTCCTTAAGTTTTTCACCGTCAGTTAAACAGTTCTGTATGCATACATTTTTGGAAGTATATTAATTCCTACATCCATTTGATTCTGAGTTGTATAGATACCCACTTTTTTTAGAAATGAGGATATCGTCTCCGATGTATTCATATTATATATGGAAAATTCTAGCATTGTTTGATGTTTTGCAGTTTCGTTTGATACTAATAATGCCTTTTACTTCAAAGCTAAATAGTTAAAAACTCCTTTTACCTGGAGACTGTCGATATTTTTGATTTACAACAAGATAACTCAAGCTTTATTCATATTATCGTAGATTATCGACTAATATTATGAAGTTATGACCACACTATTATAAACAACCTTATTTTCAACGAACCTTAATAGCTGTAAACAAATTCAGTGTGAAGTCAAGTATCAATTAATTGAACTTTAGAATCCCTTCGGATGGCTTCCGAAACCTTTGAAATCTTCATTAATGATTAGGCAAAATTGGTAGAAGCATATTGAGTCAAAAATTGTTCGTTAATTTGCGAATTCACCCACGGCGTCGGCGGCTGAGGGGAGAGGCGGAAGTAAGAAAAGGAGTGTGCGGAGACCCATAAAAAAATCAAAATCGCTGCCAAAACTGGTCACCTAGGATAAAAGTGACTCGTAAATTTCGTGAGTACCGGGGTAGTGCCGCATTGTAATCCCGACAGACTCCCGTGACTCCCTATACCTGTCCCCCACCCTTCCCAAACGCCTCGCTCTTAAACGTTGTAGTCCATCTCCTTCCATCGTTTAATCCGGCACTTCCCACACCAGACTCCCCCGTTACCCCTGCCTTCCCTTCTCCCCCCTCCCGCCCATCCTACAATTCCCTACTCTTTCCCCTCCCTTCGTTTGCGTCCCTCTTCCTCGCGGTCCTCCTCCTACCCCCCCTTCACAATCCGCCATCCTCCTGACACAGATCTCGCCCCCTCCACTGTTCGCATCCATCCCCTCCCGTTCTCTGTTCCCCCCTACTTCCCTTCACGCCTCCGGAGTCCCTTGCGGAATATCCACAGGTGGTTGGGTTTTCGGTCCGCCTCTCGCGGATCCTGCTGCACAAAGGCCTTGCTCGTCGATGCTCCCTGCGCGCTTTAGAGAGATTTTTTTTGGTCGGCGAGACAGCCACGTGCCTCGTCAGAGCGAGAGGTACGAGTGCTAAAAAAAACACGTACTTTGGTAATGATTATCGTTGTTTTTTCTCCTTATCTATTTTTCCTACTTGTTTACACTTTTTAAATTCCATTTTCTTCATTCCTATTATTTTTTTGTCTTACCATGGGAGAAGATGAAGAGAAGGGAGTTGGTCCTATACATTGTGGATGGGATCGCGTCGCTTCGCATTTGCTTCCTCTTTCTTTTCGCCTAATAAACATCATCACCATCATAACCGGCACGAAACTACTTTTCAATTATATTAATGTGTAGTTCATTACGCTTCTTTTTCATTGAGTAATTAGTTTGAGGGGACATGGTAGTCTATGGATAAGGCGTTGAACTGCTGACTGGAGGCCCCAGGTTCGATTCATGGGTCCACCTGGGCACCCTCAGCTTCACCCGAGCTGTGATTTGATGAGGGATTTTCCGGGCACCAGAGCTTTCCTGGGAGACCATAGGCGGCATAGGGAAAGGATCTGGCCCCCCCAACCCTGATGAGTGAATTTCACACGCCGTTGGTCTTACGTATTTAGGTGAACTCTATGATCACGTACCAAACCGACCTTCTGGTTGATTGCTGCGTTTTTAATTTGTTGGTTTGCGTGGGGTTTCAGACTAAATCAAAATTTTTATCTCATCTTACAGTGTCGTTACTGAAGGCCCTGAATGTGTCCAGTTATTTTCCCCGTCTCTGTATGACTTTCGTGAATTCATTAAGAAGTAGTTGAATTTGGGTCGATATTCAGTGATTTATTCAAATGTTTCCTAGAAATATATTCGCTCTAACTCCTGGGAAATATTTTTTGTATTCATCTTGAGTTTGTGGAAAGCCTTTTATTTTTAAGTACGTACATTTTAAGTACGCTGAACGCTACCTAGAGATTGTATTAAACAAGTATGTCGAACGTCTTGCTACTTGCCATTCCACTGGAATGGAACTTTTAAAAACTATGTACATGTTCCAAACTAAACTCATCTCTTTCTCGAGTTGCGCCAACCATGGAACAAATTCACTGTCAATGGCTGTGGCCAACTGGATTCTCATACCGCTGATTTACCGCCGGTAGATTAAATTAATTATTCTGAAAGGTCGTGGGCAAACGTTTGTGAATAAGAGAATCGGCTTAATAGGGTGATTTCAAGAACAGCGTGTGACCGGCTTGCATGGAGAAACTTTCTGTTGCAGGAACACACTTTCCCTCTCCTGCGGTCATCATCGCATAACTACTTTGAGAGGCCATATTCGAGACGTTGTCTTAAGGTATTCTGAGAGTAGATATCCTTCCTCGGTGATATTAATTCAAGTTGACGGGAAAGCCAATTTTACCCTTAAATTTGTCAATTGGCACAATTACGAGCTCTTGTTACGCCCATAAATGATTATGCAATATAATGTAAATACTTCTCAGCCTTTCCAAGCTGAAATCTGACGTGTGAAAACTACTGGGATTGGGCAGACGTCTATTGAGCTTCGACAATCGTTTTCCTTTCGGCATTTAATTCTGAGATTTTTATCGATCAAGTTTTGGTAATGACTCACGGAGTCTTTCTCCACGAGTCGCGTCGTGCGCACTGGATCTCAAGGGGGGGTATTTCCAATTTCCTCCTACCTTCTCTCTCTCTCCACTTTCCTTGTGCAGACTTCCTCCTGCAGCATCCACTTCTGCTCCTTTGTTTCTTTTCCTTCCTGCTTTACAAGGGACGTTTCACTTTTCCTCTTGCGCGTCAGCGTTTTTCCTCGTTATTTCTCCCGACCTCTGAACCCGCTCATAGTGGAGAGGGAAGGAAATATGTTGGGAAAGGGCTCTTTGAGGAGGAAATTCTCCGAGAGATTTTTCGCCCTTTTGTCTCGCTACTCAAATCACCAGAACATGGACAATTCATTTCCTCCTCCGAGTTTGTACGATGGGCATCGTTCTTCATGCCAAATTTCTCTTATGCCAATTTTCCTGATTTGGGACTAGGTTCTCCCGCAAACAAACTCCCTTCTAGTATTCTCTGTAGCTTTCTTCACTCCTTTCCTTTCGCATCCCTCACAATAACAATAAATAGCAAAAACGGTGGGACAATAATTTACAGAAGCTTAATTTACGAAGAGGGCGAATTACTGTGAGGGACAAGTGAGTAAACCCGGAACGAGGATGTTTTTAAATAACCGGTTTAAGCGATTAGTCCCTTTTTGAGGCCGTTTTTCCTTAAGTTGTGTCTAAATAATTTGGAAATATTTTATGGAAAGCATCATTACTGAACTTCAAGCCGGCAATAAACGGTCATTTTCTATTTTTCTCTCTACTAAGGCCGTTTGAAGTCGTTAAATCAAGCGAATGATGTTCATTGCATTGAACGTACGAAGTGAGTTCGATCCACGGGGTCAAATGGCGAGTGCCATTTCCAATGGTCTTAACCTAATTTCTTGCTGAAATTGAAGAATTTTCCGCCTCTAAATCGAAACTAGTTTGTACCTCTTGGGTTTTTCAATTTATTGATGAAGCGTGGGAAATAAACTAAACGGGAATAACTTTTTGTGTTTCATAAAAATTGAAAACATTCTTTCTTTTAAGTTTTGTTTCCTAAAGCTAAAACCCCAGGTGTTTCGGTCGCTCAACATTCTGCAAATTTGGATTCCATTCAGCTTGTTCGAAGAGTAGCGTTAAGTTTACCTGAATAAGAAGTGCATATTTCTTTTAATCTGCGTCCTTGGATAAAAGTACTTTGTGTGGAAAACTTTGACTGAATAAATATTAAGTGGAATTTAAAGTTATTGTGGTTTGTTTGGAGTAAATTCAACGAGACTGATCGAAATATGTGATTATGAGACTCTTGTAAGTCACCATTCTTGTGTATAAATGCGTTATTTTTCTTATTCACTTAGTTAATTATTACCCGGTGAATATAGTTAACCTTTTATTTATTTATATTTTGTGTTTTTGATGAAAAAAATCTATATTTTCATGTATACATTGGCTTTAGTGCCTGGGATGAAGTTGTGTGTGTGATGGGATAAGTATATTTTCTTCTTTTGTTGGAAACTCTTGAACAAATTGATCATTTTAGTAAGAATAAGTAATTACATTCATTATGGTCTAAATTACGAGGAATGTAATATCTCATTGATTTTGAAAAAAACACGGTCTCTACGTAAACTTCTACCAAAGGATAATGCGAAAATATTTTCCCGTAACGTTTATCTTAATAATCTGTGCCGTAAGCATGAATGTTTATACCTTATCAAAGGTTGTATTCACTGTTCTCAATTCTCTTTGTCACCAGATAAATCCTTTTCCAATACCTATATTCTCATCAAAGAATAAATCCACAGAGATTTGATTCCTTAATAATAGGCTTAAGATGGGAAGTTTCCACTGATATGTTTCGAATGAGATAGTTTTCATGTCCCACCAGTTACACCTTCTCACCGTACTTATGGTATCAATTTTAAGTTGTGCGCTAAATAGAGTGGAAATGTCTTAATTATCTTTGCTATCACCTATTTAAGCTGTGACTCTGGGGACATCCCCTTTTCAAAATAAGAGTTATGCTTTGCAAATCTATTCGCCCAAACATATGCCTTCCCACAGATGTTTTATGACACGCGAAGCATGCGTAGCATACGAGGCTTTTACAGCACAGATGCTTTTATGGCATGTTGTCAACTTAAGAGATACAGAGATAAAAAGGTGGCAGCTGAAAATCGATCACTCTATCGCGTATTTCAGCTCGTAGCTCCAAGCGTACTAGCATGCATAAAAACTGGCGCCTAACTTCAGATACACATTGTCTCCCATTACTTAGAAATAATTTCTCTCTGCCCAACTTCTCGAAATTTATTATTCTGTGTGAGCTGGTGAATTTATATAAAAATATTTTTTATATATTTATTTATATATATATAATAATGGGCTGGCACAATATAACACAAATAGAATAGAATAGCAACATTTAAAAGGACACTCACACGGTAAATTGTTCGAGCTTTCGGCCCTCTCAGAGGCCTTCTTCAAGAGAGACTGTTTATATATATATATATATATATTAAATAATTTTCTTTTAAATAATTTGCCGCGCATGTAATTGTTTGCTAATTGGCATTCATTGGTTATCTGGCGGAATTCTTTAAAAGAAGAATCGTGTATTTTTTCATGCTATAATATTGTAAACTACAAACTAATAATCTGTTGCTGCCATCGATTAAAGCCAATGGTGGAAACTTGTACAATAGCCTCATAGTGGGCCCTTATAACTTAGGTATTCTTGGGATTTAGTGGTCTGTTCATAGCAATAAGAATTGTTAAGAGGCTTATATTGTATTTCCGTGGGAAAGTAATAAGGAATCCTTTATACTGGTGTCATTTGTGCCTTACTGCTAGGGACATATGTATGAATGCTTTCCTCGCTTGAGCGTACTGGCGCGTCAAGGTTTTTTTTGTGTCTGGAATTATCTGTTCCATAAGAGAAAGTCTGCCTGCTTCCGATTGGCCGAAACCACTGAAGCGATCTTAAGAACAATTTTGCATTGAAAAATAGATTCTCTACCTCAGATTTCATTTTCCCTTCCATCTTATGGGATTTCCTCTCACGAAGGATGGCATCAAAACGACACTGATGCCTTTTTGGTCGGCATATCGACCTTGTTTCAAAATTAAGCATATTGCCCAATTCTCGAATTTCGTGCGCTACGTTTCGTCACTTTGCGCCCCATCTCTTTGTTGCACGGTGAAGGGTAATGGTAATCCCACACCTCGTTGACTCCGCTGTAATGTTTACCTCTTCACCTTTCAATTACGTGCGAATAATATATGAAATTTCCTCACCACCTACATGCATGCATAAGCTTCACGACCTTACCGTTTACGGGTAGACAAAATCGTAAATATGCCTCATTTTAAGTTATTTATGCTAACTTTCCCCTCTTACTGATTTCTCTTTCACTGCCTTGTACTTGAACGTATATTTCACTTTGTCATATTCATGAAATGTTTCACACATCCTCCTCTCTTAATGGCACCTAATATTTCTCGTCTTGTGAATCTCCTTTATTACATGTACATTTCCTCCCTTTATCCTCCCTTTCTGTAAAACTGGTTACTATTACCCCAAGTAAATATATAGGAAGGTTTTATTGGAAGGGTGCTAAATATTCTTCTATTAAAAACCAAACATGTGCTATTTATGTTACTGAAATTTGTTTTTAGAGGTAGTGCGTGCATTCCTTCATTTCTCGCTAAATTTACCAACAAATCCAAATATATCTTACAAACGGCGTACTTTTTGGTGCTTATTTTGCTATCTACTCGTGCGTAGTTTTCAGGAAAAGGCTCGTGGATCGTGTAAAATTGTGGATTTCCAACTAATCGGAGATATCAATATCTCAATCAGGATAATCCTAGATTTCATCCTCACCAACCATTATGATATCGAAGCTATGCGCAAGTTTATTTAAAACAGAAACTTCGTGAATTCAAATATCCGCTGCTTCTCAAATGATAAATCTATGTTTTGGCTTAAATGGTAAAACTAATGATTTTAGGACAGTAAAGTCGTGCAAAAATTTCAATTTTCAGAGTAGACATCAATCATTTGCGCTCTCACAGATAAAACACAAGAGAATAGACGATCATATTTTTTACAAGTGGATGTAACATTGAAAAAATTATAAGCTGCTGCAACAACCAGTTCGCATGTATATAGCCATTATACGCCAATGAAATAAATCTTTATGCATGAAACCGATTACATTGATAAGACATGAAACTGATCGAATGAAAAAATATCGGGGCCATAACAATACATTATTTTATACTCTTGCTTCTCGAAATATTCGAAAAAGATAACTTGAAACCCTTGTTGTTCCTGCCATAACTTAAACTAGTTGATACATCCTAAGGGATGTATGACTGCGTGTAAATCAGTTTCCTTAATGGGTCCGTGGAAAATCGTAAGGAAAAGTATTTCGTATATAGTTTTTCTAGGGCCTTACTATTCCCTTCGAGATCACATTTAGTCAAGGGTGGCCAGGTTTTAGTACAAGATGAAATTCCATTCATTGTCTAGGTTAGAAAATTTCGCAACGGAATGAATAATCATGAAAAATAATACTGTCCACTTTTACTTGTGAATGTTGTGGAGGCAGGGCGGTCTATACCGAATAGGATAGATCATCGAGTGTGTGTGTGTGAGAGAGAGAGAGAGGGAAGGGGATTCTAGTATTCTGCGGTGGGAAGGGATTTCATTACGGAAACATCTTCCTCTTTGGGGACGAGTGAGAAAAAATCGACTCCGCGCTCCCTCCTTGTTTCCTTCGCGTGCTGGGAGAGGATCAGGCGGTTCGAGGTTCATCGAACCGGTGTGGGTGCCAGAACGGTGTTTGCCTTGCCTTTGAGTTGCTACTTCTCGCCCGAGTTCCCCGAGCCATGATTTTTACCGTAAGCTGGCGAATGAGCCTCCCGAGTCGCGCTTGCTGTGTCGCGCGTCGTGAACCGCTCCCACCATCTCTCCTAGCATTTCCCTCCCTTGACAACCATACAGAATGAACGAAAGAAAATATTAAAGATGTATTTTCCTGTCTGCAGTGAATAGACATTTCTCGTATGCCTTCCGAGTCCGTAGACGACGGAAATCGATTGCGACGGATTGAAGAACGGTTCGCATCTCGTCCGGAAGAATCGGTTCTCCGAGTGGAGGTATTCTTTTTTTTTTAATTCGTTCGCGTCGCGATCCGTTAGTCAGCCGTTGGCTTGAATGGAATCTACATAGTTTTCTATATTTAGGTTAGTGAAACAATATTATTGTGTCCTGCCACTATCAGCCAAAGCTCTCCGGAATTCAAGTTCACCACAGTCGTAGTTTTATACATACCCATACTCCTTGTTACACGTACGCAGTCATACTCTACTTGGAGTTGATTTTTAGGCAGCTTTGTTCCTCATGAAAAATGCACATCGTTTTATCTTGCACCTTAATCTAAAGATCTGATTCAGGGAGCAGTGGTCTATGAATAAAAAATGAACCTTTTTTATAATTTTTTTACTTGTTACAAGAAATGACTGTGTGCTCAATGCCAGACCGGTCGTGTTGGTCAAGTAGGCAACGCGTTGGCTGGTTGAGGTCCGTACTCCACCTCGGATATGGCTGTCGGCTGAAACTGGTGGATTGATCCCTGGAATGGCAAAAACGAGGAGAGGGCAATCAGGATCCTTGGGGGGAGAGGGGGGGACAGGCCACCAGATGAGCCGGAGAGAAGGAGCGTAAATACTATAATTAAAATGAAAACCTTGCAGAAGGAGGCATTTGTTTACTCCCGGCGCGGAAATGGGAGGTGGGTAACGGGAACGAGAGCAAATGAACAACATTTTCCTTCTTATGCCGTGTTTGGTTGTAGCCGATGGGGGAGAAAGAGGGAAGGTCATATTTAGGGGAAGTGTCGGATATTGTTGTGGCAATTAAATTTTAAGCCAACACTTTTTTTGGCCGATTTTAAATCGTTCTGAAATGTCACTCGTTTTTCTCAGTTTTATTTTATCCGAACTCGAGCTCAGACCGCTGCCATGGCTGCTTTTTTCCTGTGGGTGTTCCAGTCTGGGGTGGTATGTTACCCATAGATTGAAATGTCCTCTCTCCCCCCTAGGAGCAAAACCGACAGAATAGCTCTAAAGTTGTTGTTCTTCTCTTTTGGTTGAATCGCTAAAGCAAAATTGTTCAACTCTAGACAATGACGAGCTAATTTTCCCTTTAGAGGCCACTGAATCCAAGGCGTCCGTTGAATTCTAGTTTAAGAATTTATGGGCGAAGAAAATTATATTAGGATTTAGCACAGACTAACAGTTTTTCTAGTGAGTTATGTACTGCGATGATGCCCAGGCATATGAGGGCTCGTATGCTGGGCATATTCTCGGCATGTGACATCAGATAGTGTTATCAACAAACCAACTTGATCTTATTACCATTTTAATGAGGAAAGGATTATTATCTTCTTTGCGTTTTCCATCTCTATTTAAAAAAATGATTACCACCTCTGTTATCGTATTCAGTTGCATTATTTTTTCTGTATTAGGAATAATGTTCGTTCATTCATTTACCTAATGGGAATACTTACCATTGCTTAATGACGTGCCGTTCAATTGAAGTTCTATCATCAAGCTGTATTGTTTTTGTAATATTTTTTCATTTCAATTTCCCATCCTTATTGACATGCCGTCAGTTCAGCATGTTTATCCATATAAGAATTACCCCATCCCACTTTTAACGAGATTCACGTTCATTGCGAGTTAAAAAATCGTTGGATTAGGAATATTATTTTCGGATGGACCTACCCAAGCTATTGTGGAGTACTTTGGGTTTTGTAAATGGAATATTGCGGTTATTCTTGTTTTAGTTTCAAGAAATGTTGTTAGATATCTCAAAGGACATATGAATTGTGATGGATTGAATTCATTTGAGTCGAATTGATCGTAATGATTTAACAACGTCGATTGCGATGATTCGTGGCGCCTCTTCAAACCAGTTTATTTGTTGTTCCTTTCCCCTGGTTTCGGCCATGTTGCAATTCCTGCAAACTTGTTTCGCACCGCTGTCCACAAGACGTGCAACGGCTGTGTGTCTTGTTATTGCGTTCATGCGTGTATGCAAGAGCCACAGATGTAAACATGCTTTCCGATATCCTCTTTAAAGGCCAAGTGGTCGGTGCTGGTAGAGCCTTCAGAATCTGTTACAAGGCAGCTGCTGGCATTGTGTGAGATATAAGGATCTTTTCCCCACCCACCGACGTGCTAACCTTGATTCCGTCGCTTGGTGTCTGCTTTCTCAATGCTAGCAATGGTGTGCATGTTTTGTGTGTTTGCTCATTTGTTTGTGTCTCTTTGGCCTCTTCAAATCAATGTATCTCTCCTAGTTCAATAAAGTAATGCCCGCACCTCAGCAGAAGCTAGTGGCTGCAATTGGTGACACTAGACTCGTTTCACTAATTGTTTGTTTTTATTTTCAGTTAACTTCACCGGCCCTGGGAAGGTCGACATGTCCCATTTTGAACTTCTGAAGGTGCTTGGCACTGGAGGTGAGTACAGTCAAATATTTTTTTATAATTTGTGTATTAGATAAATGGAGATAGTTTACTGTGTCTTCAGCTGCGACGTGCCATAAAAGGGTGTCATATTTGCTGTTGATTTGAATCTGGTAATTTTATCTGCTTTTCAGCAGTTTATTATTTACCCTACGCTAAATTTACGCCGGGCCCAGTGGCGGTGGGGTAACGCCCTTGTTTACCAACCCAGAGGTCGCGGAATCGATTCCCGCCTAGGTGGATTTTCATCCATCTAGGGCTTGGCTGTATGTAGTTGTCTTCAATGCAATGTCTGTATTATAAGGGTTAGGTGGAAGAAGGGACTACTAGTCTCAACCTCGCCCAATCAATTCGATAAATAAATAAATATTTCAAGTATAATTGGTGAATAATAATGCATAAATAGTAATTTGAATTGGAAACAGACGGCATCCGCAGTTAAAGCCTATCATTCTTATGCTTTCTTGCGTCAAAAACGGTTTTGTTATTGTTAACTGTCAATTATAATGTGGTGCATTGTCTGAAGTTTTTAATGCAAAAAATTGGCTGTTTATTTTTGTTCGCCATATTTGAAAGATAATGTTATGTCGTATACGGAACGCTGGTCAAGCGGAAACTTAATTCTATTTATGTTAGTTGATGAACTAAGCGTTGTTAAATGTGAGGTCCCTGCAGTCTAAGGCTTTAAATATTATCTCCAAAATCTCATATGACTATAGGATAAAGTTTTCGGAAAGGGATTCCTTTTCAATCGGTTAGCCTTACCTTTGGCTATAATATAGTGCATCAAAATAGTTGTCATTGGAATGATAAAGCATATTGTAATGTCGTCAGTGTCAAAGTTTTTTTTTTCGTTAGCTCCAACTTACCATAATTTAGTGATTATATGTGTAGTGTGGTTTAAGAGTTGTCGAATTTCATCCGAAGGGCCTTAGTTGTCTTAATTTCTCTCGAGAAAATATGTCTGAATCCTGTTTCTTACCTTCTGCAAGAAAATAAAACGCTTGCTCAATGACGTGCGCCTTTTTTCCCCATCTAACCTCGTCCTTCTTGTTTATGTGTGCGCATTTTTATTCCAAGTAATGCGGAAGCGTTCATGCGTGGATAGATATGAAACGTTTGGGTCGTTCTGTCGTCGGTTTAACTGACTTTCATGAGACAGCCGAGGACCTTTTGGGAGAAATTCTTGAGATTAAGCCATTTCGGAGTGAGAAATCTACGGTCAGAGATTTTCAGTGACTGCCTTAAGCCCTTACAACTCTTGAAAGTCCAAGCGCTCACCTAAATCGGTGGAGAGTTAATTGGTTGTTGGTTGTCCCCCTTGATGACGCTTGCCTGCAGCGGCGACGACCGATAGTTCTGACTGCCTCCTCTCGTGTTGTTAATGAGGGGGCTCTGGGTCTTAACGTTACGTTACGACGGCCGCTTCATTATTATTGCACGTGCAGCGTCTTAAATTGAAAGTAGATGGGACGATTCCGTCGAAATAACTCTGTCCGGGTGTTCTCATGAGTGATGTGATCGGGTAGGGTTGGGTGAGATCTTGTGAATTCTGGTGATGGTTTAGTGCTCAAGTTGTTCCAAAGTTTACTCTGAGCTTGCTCCTACATCATTCTCAGTGTTACTGCTGTCATAAGTTCGGAATAAACATTCCAATGCCATACCACAATATGTATAAACATGCATATCATTGCTCTTTTAAATAAAAAATGTTTCCATGCTAATGGTTCAATTTTGTTCCAAGAAGAGTGAAACTCTTAATCTCTTATTTTAACAGTTTTCGTAATTGACTGGAAAGAGTCATTTGCTTGACTACTTTTTGTGGAACGACGTCTTGTGGTCTTCTGGGAAGGCTTAATGTGCTACTGCATAAAATGTTCCCTCATTTCCCGGACGATCCCAGGTTTCTATGCAGGTGATGCCTCTTGACACTGCCGTTAAACCCAAACGGGATTGTTCTCTGAGTAGCCGAATTTTCTGAAAAACCACAGGCTGCACAAGGAAAGGGATCTGGTGCTCGTAACCGGAATGCATTAATTTCACGTGTCACACTGTGTGAGCTCTACCCACATTTATCACTCCGATCATATCGTCGAGGGCTGCGGTTTGGTTTGCCTCATTGTAATATTTTTAAAAATTAATTCTCAGAAAAAACTGGCGATGGTCATCCAAGTTTTATATCACCGACGCCGAATCACTTACTAGGGAAAAGTATAATTTTCTCGATTTAATTAACCCTGGGAAACGCATGTCTGTTTGCGTACCGGGGTAAATGATAATTCTTGGCTATAGTTTCAATTAGGGCATTCAATGCTATCGGAAAACGCGTGCATGATTCCGGCTCGCCAAAACTCACGTGGAATGGTCGAGATTTCGCTCCTGCTGTGCCGCCATCTTTGGTGATTCGGCGTCCTTCCGGCGTGAGAAAGGTTTGTTCACCCTTCCCTTTTTAATTTTGTACTTCTCACTCTAGTGATTAACTGGCTCTGAAGCTTCATCTGCCCCCCCCCCCCGCCCATCCGCCTCTCCCCGGGGAACGACCAACCCTAAGCTCGCTTGGGGCAAGCTCTCTCTCCTCGCGGCGCTCTCCGAGACAGCGGAAGGTCCGCCCGTTCCCCCACCAAAACACCCTCGGTTCTCCACCGACACCCTCCTCCCCTCTCTCCGTCCCTCGCCTCACCTCCCCCCTGGCAAACTCTGCCCCATCCCCCACCTGGTCATTGACTTCTCGATTCCTGCCCTGGCTCTTTCCGAGTGCCACTGTTTGGCCCTACCCATCCACACCCATTACGAGGATTTAAGGTCGCTCCGACTCCCTCACCTTCCTCTGTTGTTCTGGCTCAGAATTGCTTCCCACATCGGGGTCTTGTTTCTTGTGCAACGGCGCGAGCGTGATTTCGTTGTCATGCTTAAATCAGGATGATTATGGCGAATTGACGAGCGGTCTCCGAAAGCCTTTCCAATACTGAAATTTTTTATTAACACGGGTATGACTATGTTCGACTGACGTCCGGTGTCTCTCATTGCGGTGACCGAACTTCCCCATCGGCTGAGCCTTATAAACTGTCGCCATAAGACACAACCCTTTACCATGTCGGATTAGCGTCATTGGAATGTAATTTGTCCATTGTAGCGCGTTTGTCAAGTTTACGGTGGCTATGTATTACTAAATTCATATGAAACGTAGTTCAAGTACATGTGGACATTTTGCCCTTCAAGCCACTGCTAGAACATGTGGCAGGGGGTCATTCAACACCAGGCAAATGCTTAGTTTTGCTTGAATTATGAGTTGGAAATGACGTTAACTACATGCACTAGGGTGCCTTATGTAAAATGCTTCTATGCGCATGCGTGACGAGTTTCTAGTAACAAGCCTTCTTTAGCCAAAGGTTATAAGGCGCATTTTTTGGCAAAAAAAATTGTACCTTTTCGCCTGAGACAAATAGGTCGAAAAGTTCCGTAAGAGATGCTCTGGGCTTACTTGAATACGGGACTTCACAGCCTGTTCCCGCGGCTCCCGAGGCGAATCAACCAAGTTCCATAAAGGACCATCCAGTTGGTTGGGTAATATTTGAATATTGATCCGAATGTTTCAAGCCAAAATGGTCGTTGATCCTTGTTTTTTTTTATTTTGTTGTGTTTCGCATAACTTAGGAGATTATAAGCGAGACGGACCGCTCGCCGAATCCATTAGTTTTACCTATACGCATGCCCGTTTGGGGAGGGGAGGGATGGGATTAAACCTTCCCGGCCCATAGATCTTCCTCTGTCGAAGGGGTCTTACTACAGTGGCCGTCAGCGTGCCCAATTTACCGCCGCAACATCTTTTTGAAATTATGTTCACAAAGTGGGTGTGTTTATATTGTCTAGTTACGAATGAATTCTGAACATAAGTTAAATACCATCAATAATTAATCACTTTATTTCACACAAAAAAGTTAAATTTCAAAAATGTTATTTTTCTTTCATCTTTCCAAATACTGCTTCAAAGGTGTCCAATTTCTCTCTCTCTCTCTCTCCCCCTCCATCCCCTCCCCCCGGAGACTGGCTGCTGATTCAAAAAATTGCAAGGCCAAACCGTTGCGTGCATCATTCTGATTTTCGACTCGGAAAATCGAGGTGCACTCCATATTTGTATGAAGTTACATGCATAGCACGATACAAAATGTAGTGTCCTTATTTACCATTCTCTGCAGAGCGCAAAAAGGCCTTTAATGACTTGTTTCCCATTTCTCTTTTTTCCCAGTAGAGGCCGATTGGTGTGAGGGACGGCATGCAATTTTTTTTATTAAATTCACGGTAGCTCGAGGCGGAATGAATTCTTTTCCCGACGCGCGGAGCGCTGTTTTCGTGGAATTAGGCGCTCGATTTCGTGCATTTCCTAGCTGCGGAATGACATTAAATTGTCCCACGTTCATATGAATGGATGTTTTCCCGCACGAAAGTCTTGCGGAAGAAAGGTCTGCAGTGGTTGGAAAAAATGAGAAATGAGAGAATTAATTTTTAATCCGCAGGCTCCTGTCATCTACCAGAGTGAATTAACCAATGATATAGCCGTTGTATGGCCATGTAGTCAACTTTCTTATGGAGCATGGTACTCTAACGTTGAGTGACATGGGGCATTGGAGAAGTGGACTAGCGAAGAATAGAAGTCTTTGAAACATTGTTATGCAGGAGAATGCTGAAGATTAAATGGCCTGGCAAAGTGAGGAAAGAGGGATCATATTGAGTAACAGAAGAGAAAAAGACCATGTGGTGTACAGCAAAGAAAAACTAAATGGATTGGAAATAACTTGAGAGAGGAGCGCAGAAGGTGAGGGAATTTACGCTACAATGAGCCTATGATAGGATTGAAGTACTGATGATGGCGAGGTATGTTATCCCTCGAAGATAGCGGATATGTATTTTGAGTGGGCGTCCAACAGCTGTTTCTTAAAGGACTAATGTCCATTTCCATATCCACGAAGTTTATACGCATTGACGTGGTTTTCTTACTGGAATGAACCTACTCTGATTTCATATCTAATCTTAGTTCAACGGGATATGTGCTTAAGAATTTTCTATATTACATAGGCAGTGGTTTTCTGGGGGCTTGCAAATTGGTGGGTGCCTTTGAGATACGGGCCCCTGGGCTTCTGAGAAATTTCAAAGAAAATGTCATCCTCCCCTTTCAGGCCCTATAAATAGTGAATAGTCATTTGAACGATGACTCATACGCAGGTCATGGCACATATTTATCCTCTTGTGAACATTTGCGCTAGTGTTGCAGTGTTCCCACGTACGCTGTAGCCAAGGATATTTCAATGACTACAACTACAAATTATACTTCCACTCAAGTGATTGTTAAATTTTCAAAAAAATACCTAATGGAATTTAACTGAGCGCGACCCAATCTTAAGTTAACTCGATAGGAATAGCCTTGAGGAGTTGAGGTGTTGTTTTATTAAATTTAAGAGTAAATCCCCATAACCAAATCCTTAATGTTAGGTTTTCGTGTAGTTTTTTCCCCCTACGAGGAGCTTGACTTCGATAGCCGTGTCTCGTGCGATGGAACAATAAATGTAATCTGAGCCCTAGCGGTCGTCGGAGGCCATTAGGCACCGAAACGGCCGTTTAGTGCCAACAACCGAAGCAGTATGAAATGCAGATAAGCGGGAGTCCACAAAGTTCAGGGCGAAGGCAGTGAACACACTCCAAGCTCAATCACTAGAGCGTGCAGGGAAGTCAGATTGATAGATATAGCAAATCTATGGTGAATGGAAGAAACGGAGAGAAAGCGCTCCATTTTGTATCTGCCAGCTTGCTCGATGGATCTTTCTCGAAGATTTCCGAGGTATACTTTCTGTCAGTGGGGAAAAATGGCACAGAGCGTCGGCGGCGCCTCAGGAGTTACACGTGTCAATTGACCGAGCTAAATCTCGCCCCTCCGGCATTCATTGAGCTATTGTGATACAATCTCTTAAACTAACCACTGTCGATCCACGATCACTTGGTCGGCAATCGTTTATATATCATTATTATTAATCAATTCATTAACTTCTAATTATAGCAGCATTGGAGTGAACAAAATTTACTTTCTATTTTAGCTATCAACATGTATTTCAGGCTATCACACACGCAGGCATTTGGATCGCTCATCGCTTTTGATGCTTATTTTGTGAAATTCAGTCGCTTGTAAAAATCACTAAATAGCTGGAGATAAAAGAGTTCCTTTTTTGTGGTGGTATCGAGACTTAACGTTGCAGCTCATAGATTTTTTGGGTCAGGTTCAAATTTCGCCCTAAAATTTTTTGTCAGGTTTTTCAGTCCTCTATTGATCCGCTCGTTCGTCGTTGGTTGCAACACGGAACTAATACGTTTTCCCCTTAAGAGTTTTCGACTAATAATAGGCTTGGAAAGTTTGTATAAGCAGTTGCAGTAATTCGTAATGGGGGTGTTTCGAGGAAAATGAATAACTTTGTTGGGAATTTATTCCCTCATCCCCACGCCCTAATGGAGTTTACTAATGATGCTGAGGGAATTATTAGGGATCCATTTTATACCGTTCGTTGACTGAAACCAACCGAATAAAGGAGGAGAAATAAGTCCGGCACGGTCTTAGCTCGTTCTTCCCTCGCAATGTCGCGATTGCCTGCAGGAACTAAGTTCAAGCACCCGAACATTATTTCTCAAAAAAACCTGTTTGCAATCTGAAATCCCTATTCATCTAAATGTGCGTATATCTCACTCTGCAAGCCGCGGCGAGGACGTGTGGTAGGGGATTTTAGAACGCCAGTCATCAGAATAATTGATGTTTCTTTCCATTCCGAATTGATTGAAATTGATTGCTAATAAATTCAAGTAAATTCGAATTGTTTCAGGCAATACTAATGTTTTGATCATGAATTAGACTAATAATTCCTTGTGTCAATCGGTCCGGTGGTCGATTTTTATTGACCTGTCGCTCTGGTCTTGTCTACCAATGTTAATCGGTGCTAAAATTATTCCTTCTGTGTCGGCGCCATACGCGAACTATTTTTTCCAGGCAATGGTTTAAGTCGTGCATGTTTTATGCCTCATTTATGCTTCCAGCTGACTCCAACTAAGGCCAACCAACAATAAGGTGATACTTTCTTGTCGTTCATAACGATTCTTCTCTAAACAAGCACGGCTATTTTTCTCTGTGTATCGAAATCATATTCCGCCATTGCGAACGCAAGACAGTCATCGGAATTCACATGATAAGCTATGGTGCCCCAGTACGGCACCTGCCGCACGCCCCCCCTCTCGCGGCGGCTGAGAATTGAATGACGTGTGTACGTATATGTAGATGGACTTGCGTCGCCCTGGGTAATGTAACATACTTGCTTCTGGTTCAATCGACTAGTCTTCAATTTCGAAAGCCACTCATGGTGAACGCTTGGATGATGTGAGGTGTCTTATCTTTTTTTTTTCTTTTCGAAAGAGAGGTGTCGGAGGAAGTTGGCTCCCCAATAAAGTCGACCAGTAACGCACCCGTCTAAAGGTTTTCGGGACGTGTCCAGGCTCCCCCGTCTCACTTTACTTTATGCTGTTACCATGCGGCCACGCTTCCCTCCCCGAAGTCTTCCTCCACTGGGCGATATGCATCTGAACCTCTTCCGTCCGTCTTCTCCATTCACCCGACCGAGCAGACAGACTGCCAGCCAGCCCCAGTGCAGTCAGCCGGTCGCCACCCCTCCCTTTTCTCCTCCCCATCCCGGCCCCCTTCCCCGAGAGACAACACCCAGACCGTTCCCTCCTGCTTCCACCCCTTGCCTTCGCCCACCCACTTCTTCCAGGAGACACCTGCCCTTTTCACTGGGGAAGGAAGGTCGGGAAAAGATCGCACCCCCATCACTCCCGTGGCACGGAATGGGCCCGGCCCACCTAGCGAAAGTGTAATAAATGGGCCACGATAATAGAGCGAATTCGGTCAATGTCGGGGGCGTTGTTTCGCGGAGGGAAAGGTGTCTCCGCGCGTGCGTGGTCATCGCTGGGACTAAGTATGCTCTCATTTGATTTACCGGTGGCGGCGGGGTAACGTCCTCGCCTGCCAACCCAGAGGTCGTGGGTTAGATTCCCGCGTAGGGAGATTTTCCACAACCCAGGGCTTGGATGTATATACCTGTAATTGTCTTCAATGTTGTGTCGAAGGGTTAGATGGAAGAAGAGACTAGTAGTCTCAATCTCGCCCATTTAAGTCGATGAATAAAATTTGGTTTATTTCTACGTGTTACCCTACATTTCGCCTCTATGGTGTATGAGAGGTGGTGCTTCCACGTCGGCATGGGCCATCGAAGCTATAAGTTACTTATATTTTAGTGAGTAACGGAGAAATTATGTTGTTAAAAAAATTGAAATAATTTTTGTTGACAATTTCACGTTACACTACTACCGCAATATCTAAGCTTTATTAAACACTGATAAACGAATGCAAAAAGAATTGCTGATAAGGGTTGCGTTTGAATAGCATTTAGATATATTAATTGCCGCAGTATATGCCCTTTATTCAAAAGATATTTTAACAGCGAGTTGGTTGGAATGCAATTTTCGCGGAACTCCTCGGTAAATCTGCTAAGCAAACATGTTAATATGGCTCGAGCATCTTCGAATCTTACAATGTTTTCCGTAGGAAAATCGTAACATGAAAAGAGGTTGTACAGAATAATAATAGTTTCCAACACTGAATACTTGCAGGCAATTTGAGGGGTGGGGATCGAGATAGTGCGGTGGCTAACGTAGAGGCTTCCCACCCAGAGGACCCGGGTTCTAATACTGGAGACAACAATTATTTTTCAGTGTCATCCCAATCCCTACTTGAGGTGTTTGGAGTACGACGTCCGTTGATGGGACGTCAAACTGCGGACCCGTTGGCGCCTTTCGACTAGAGTAGGAATATTGCTGACGGGTTTCTCTCCACCCTTCCTTTCCCATCTATCCCTAATGGCGCAAATGACCTTAGCGCTCGGTCGCCTCCCCTAGAACTACTACTACTCAAGTGGTGTCTTGCCGGCCGAACCTAAGGTGGTTGGTTCGAATTCCGCTCCGGGAAATAACTTTGAATCGTTACTTGTTAATTTGTCTGTCCTTGTGTTCACAATGCCAAATGCCGTTAGCAAACAGAGTGCATTTAATGTAAAATTATTATTCACTGTTTGATATGGCCGAAGTGTTATTACTACCAGACTTTCATACACGGTACGTGATCTCTTCGCGTGTACCCTCTTCGTATGGGTGCACCTTCTGCCGCATACCATTCCAGTAGCTTTCAGAATTTCATGCACATAGATATAATTCCATTCATATAGATGAAACATTTCGTGCTATCAAGCTACGTACGCTGAGTTAGGCTGTAATTTTCTTTCCACGAAAGGTTCGCAAACAACGCTCCAAGCTTGTTTTCTTGCGACTGCCATGTCAAAAAAGCTAAAACCTTCCCAAGCTCCTTTATGCGTTTCAATGAAGGTGGTCATCGATGCCTTCATGCCTTGGTGGCAGGTATGGAATTCTCTCGTCCCGTTTTCCTCTCGTCAACTTTCAAACTTCCCAGTTCCGTATTTTAGGAGCAAAGGCTTTGCCACACCCCTTGCCTCCCCCTCAAACCCTCCCTCCCTCGCCTACTCGCCGCGCACAATCGACCCTTTCTATCGATTGCTCAAGGTCCTGCCAAACTGTCCCAAGGATGCCGGTGTTGAGGTCAGGCGAGACGTTGGAACAGGTCGGGAGGGTCGAACCGCATGCTTTCTGTGTGCCCAAACCAATCTCTTAAGTTCTTTTAAACTTCGGAGAGAAGACGCCGAATTCCTATCATTCCATTGAAACTTCTCAGTTTTAAAAGAGTCGACGCATTTTTGCTGTCAAAGCCTCCTGTATAGACGGTGAGCGAAAAGGAAGTCAGTTTGGGATAGCGAAATGTATCAAGCTGAAAAAAACGGTAAACTTTCCTTTTGGAGTACCATAACGCCACTATCGTATGCTTTACCTTGGTTGGCATATCCACGCGGTTTCCTTACGGGTAGGGTATGAAAACACCGACCGAGAAAATGTCTTCCCTCTGTAGCATTCAGCCTGGTATCATCACATTCAAGGTAGACATTTAGATCGAAAGGGCCCTATTAAGTACCGCTAGTAACATCCGTTATCTGTAAATGTACTTAGCCGATAAAGGTGTACATATTTAATGATATATCACGTTTATATTCCACTTCATGAATTAACCTTTTGAAAATGACATTTGTGGGTTGAGCCCACTCCAGAATTGTAATAAAAGCGTGCAATATTTAGTAGTAATTTGCTTTTAAGCATGTCACAATTTCACCGAGTGAATTCTCAGGCAATCATTTTAATCGTAGAAATAATCCTAAATAGTTAGTCGGCACAGTGAAAAAAGAGAGCATTCTATGTCCTATTCAACGACCTTGCATTTATGAGAATTTTTGTTTTTGCCTTGAGGGTAATTGTCATCCTACTGTATTCTCATTGTTTTCTCGTTGCCATGGAAAAAAAGGAACGGATTTCGCTAAGTGGAAGTGGAAGCAGGGCAAAGTGAACTGCAAGACCTGCCGAAGCACGGGGCCGAACAAATTTCGACGTTACGAGTAGGTAAAAGCTTAACGCGTGGCTTGGCGGTTTGATGCATTTTTTTCCACAAAGCTAGTAATCTGCAGATCCTTATCGCCGACTCAGTATTATTAAAAAGCGTTACGCGGATAGTTTTTATCTTTTCTCTCTCCCTCCCCCTCAAGCAGCGCGGACTTGGGAGGGGGGATTTGTTGAGCTGCAAGCAGACGACAGCTGCTCTTCGTGGCCACGGCCGCTACTTTCTTCCGGTGTTGCTCCGCCACTCCCCAACCTACCAACACCTTTCTTCCGTGAAATCGGCCATGGTAACACACACACACTCGCACATGCATGCACACGCCACCCCCGTTTGGCGTGGGGGGGTAGTTGGTGGACGTAGGGGGGGGGGGTAGTCAAGAAGATTCCTCCTCCCAAAGGGACAGCAGTTTCCGTCCGAAAGCTCAACCAGATCACGACGCCACCGACGACTGCGTCCGACCGGGGTCTTCGACCCTCGGCGTGCGTCAAGCGAATGCCCGGCCGTTCTGTGGTCGCCACCGTTCCCACAAGGCAAAACCATTGGCGACTGACGGAGAGTCCAAAAAAATAAATGAAAGAAAATCGACAGAGGTCTTCCGAGCTTTTCCGAGTATTTTTTTCACATTCACTTCCTCACCCGCGTTCCTTTTATTTTTGAGTTTTGCTTTCAGGTTCCGTTCCGCTGCCGAGCAGGGCTTGCCCGGAATCTGGGGTGGTTTTTACCCCATGGTAACTATTCCCATATCCGACGCGCTGAGAGCCATGGACTACCCAGAATAAACGAACTTGCGGCACTCTCGTAAATGTAATTAGTTTTAAAGCCAAGTTCCGGTGGCTAACGAATTCTCCGAAGTTTTTACATGCTTCCTCGCTTGCATACGAGGTTGCTCGTATTCCCGGAGTTTGAAAAATACTCGCACGTGCATGATTTCAGATTATTTTTATCTCACTTCTGGAGCGCTTCTAGAAATACGAGCGGGTACTACTTTCCGGATGACCCTCGTAGAAAAACTCGGATTCGGTCCTTACCTTCATATTTTGGAAATACTCACTATTTATTACAATTTCCAAATTTGGAAAACATACTACCATAAATGTATGAATATCAGTTCCTCTAGTACCAAAAATTTTCAAATTAGTATCTTTTTTCCAATTTTTCTCATATATTGAGAAATAGTACTGCTAAAAGAGCCGAGTTCCGGCCGGATGTAAATGCGTGCTCGGAACAGCTCTGTCGGGTGATTGCCTACTTTTTTAACACTCCTTTCGCGTTACAGATGCTTCTGGAAATGTTCGCAACATTTAACTTTATCATTATGAACTAGAAAAAACATAAAATATTAAATCCTCTCGTTGTTGAGAGCAATGAATTCGTCGGCGTCATTAAGTAACTGTTGTACAACTTTTACCGCAGATATAGGGTTGATTTTCGAAGCTGACTGGCTTTGAAGAAGTGTGGGCCGCTTGAATACCTTCTCATGAAGGAAATGTCGCTAGATATTTTAATGTACTATATTCCTTCCATTTTTCCCATGCTATCCACTATGGGAATTGTTGGGGTGCTCTCCTCTGACTCTCTTACTTGCCTTGGAAGTCTCAGTTTTAGCCTTAGTTGGGCTCTAATATAAATATATTCTATCATAACCCATCCTTATTCTTGGTTGCTCATGATTTAAAGGAGGAAAAAAATCACCGGGTCATATGGCAACCGTCGGAAAATTCTCCACTGGTAGCAACCCTCCAGCCTCCCCTCCTCCGCCTCCCAGGATATGGAGGAGACGTCGAGCGATTCCTGGCTTCATGCACTTGAAACCCTCTTATCCGACCCAGGCTGTCGTGAAAATTAAAAAAGAAAAATCAGTAGCACACAGGTGTCGGGTACGGGTTTTCAGTATGGAGTTGTGCGTAAAATTCTAAAACCACGGTGAAGAAAGTAATCTGATGCTTTTATTTTGGTGAATTCTGAGGCTTAAGCTGGTAATTTCGAGAGGTGGGCGCAATGGCAGGCAAAAACTGGGGTGTGGCAAGGTTTTAAGTCTTCAATAAAATGCTAAAGTGCATTTTTTCTGCAAATTTTATGTTATCTCACTTCACACATTAACTGCTTATCATGTGTGAACATCGTTGTTGATCTGAAAATTTCAATTGTCGATTTCGATCTTTTGCCTTTGTGTATTTCTCTTTGAAATATTATTTACTATTTGACTTTGTCTAGTTTTCCCTTCTTCATGATCGCTCTGCCGTGTCAAGCCAGTCCGTGAGACCTGGCAGCCCACTGACGGATTTCTGCAACTGCACAACTAAGTTTTCTGTCACAAAATTGTCTGTTATAGATCTCAGTATTTTAAACTGCGTGATTTGAAATGGTAAAAACTAAATCAAGCTCTCTTCCCGCTTATGCATCTTTCGAAGTCTTTAAAGGTGCATTCGTGTGCTCGCATTTAACGTGGGATATTACAGGCCCCGCTCCGTGAGCGCGCTTTTTGGTTCATACTTTGTTCACAAGAGTAAATCTTGAAGAATGAAGATTCAAAAACGAGACAGATAAAATAATAATGAGGCGTCCAACTAACTAGAGGCTGTCGGAATTCAGGGATGGCGACTCTGAAGACGTAGTAGAGCTCCCGAAATATACTTTCACAAGCACATATGAATACACGCACCCACATTATACCCTTACGTGATGAAAAGGGCATAGCAATATGGCTAGGGTATTTGGGGTCCTTTCCGCTTTCAGTATTCCCTGGTGTTAAATGGTTGCGCGCCATACGGTCAGTGCGCCTTCTTTCCCTCCACCCACCCACCCACACCCACCCCTCCCCTCCGCCCTGGCTTCTTCTGTGTGCATAATTTCGCTCGCAAACCGCACATCATACGGGAAGCGCGACGCTGCTGACATACCGAAAGTCTCCGCCTATTTTTTTGACTCTCATTTCTACCTCTACCTTCCACGCATCCGCGCAAGAATCGGGTATGTAAGTTACACCAAAGGGCTGCCATTCAAAGCATCAGAAACTTGATAGAGTGGGGGATAAGAAATGCTTTTCCCGGTAAACTTGGATAGTACGTGAATTTCCTTGGATTTACTTTCATATTCTGAGGTTTTCTGGATGAGATTACTTTAAGAAATGCTTTTGTGTCTATATGGTAGGTACCCCACAAGGCACTAATAGTGCGGATGATAGCTCTGTGTCAACAAAAGAAAATTGAAGACGCTTGGATACAACTTAGAGAAAAAGTTTCTGAACTTTAATATTTGGCGAAATAATTGCGTATCGTTCTACTTTCTCCGGATCATGAATTATTCTTTGAAAAATAAATATCGTGCAGGTTTGTTCGGGCTGTGATATCCTTCACCTTTGTAATAAGGGCTTTGACATTTTTCTTGTTGAAGTCAGTATTATCATGATCGTGTTATTTCTTGTTACTTGATTATTTTCTTGTTAATATGGCGGTATTAACTCTTTTAAGTTAAAGTTCCTGACTTCCACTGTGCCAGTACTCGAGCAAAATGACCTTAGCCGTCGACGCACACTAATTCTAACTAGTACTAATGTTGCATTCCATTGATGGAACTATTTATAGTGATTGCTCATAATGGAATGGCGGATTTTCACCGTGGTTTGATTTGTCCCCGCTGAGATTTGCAGTGACAAATGTTAATGCTAGCCCTGGAAAGCCTTTGTAAAGTGATGGAAATGTGCATATTCGGAACCGTTGGCAACCTTTGGTGTTAGGTGCTGCCTTTGAGTGCGCGCCGTCAACGTGACTTTAGTGCGTTCGGCCGACTTGGCCTAGGCGGTCGGTCGTTGAGGGGAGGACTATTGCAAACTCGCTCCATCGCGTTTGTGTTGAGTGGCACTTTTCCTCGGACCAAAGCTCATTTGCATTGTTTTCCGGCGTCTCTCGGGGCCGTGAACTCTCTAGGATGACATAGCTTTGCAGGTGGATATTTTTAAAACACGGCATTTTCTGCTAGGTCAGGCTTATACTCCCATGCCAGGAATTTGGTCCCAGTGCAACAGTTACGAAACCAACCTTGGAAGGGAACGCTATTCGGTATGGTTGGTTTGGGCGTTGGCCCCGAGATAATTGCATGTCGGTTACATGAGTAAGTCTTGTTTTGTGTTCGGACTATATCAAGTGTGTGGTTAAAAGGGGGCGGGGGTGGATGGGCATTGGAATAAATTGATCCGTTTTGAACCATCAGGGTATAAGAAAAAATATTCTTTGTAATATTTCCCAAACCATGGATGTGAAATCCCCTCAATGGAAACTTTCTTGTATTCACGTAGATCTGCCATGGAGGTATTCTGTCACTTAGAGGGTCAACTCAGGTCCCTGCTGAAAATTATGTTTGTGATTAGAAATTAAATTCGGGGATTTTGCTAAATCAAGTTAAATGTTGTTGATGGTGATTTCCGTTACATAGGCCACAAGTTATAATCAAACAACGCATGTACATATCTCATTAAAAAACACAAAATTTTTAATATGATAAATTATCATTATTTTCATTCTTCTACTTTGAACTTGCTCGCTTGTCTTTAGCTTTGCAAAAGGCTTCACAAAGTGGAACACAATTATGAAGTTGCCATGGTGCAATCGTACCGTTGATTTATGCCATGGCCATTGAAGGCTGTTTTCCACACGTAGTGAATTAATTTGTTTTCCATACATGGTGCAATCTATTGTGTGCCTCTTCTTGTTGCATTTTTGCAGTTTATGCCATCGGTGACATTTGCATAACGTTTTTTTGGTCCTTTGGTATTGGATAAACGCATGCCAACCCCTTCGTTTATTGCGTTGAGTTGTATTTTCTGTTAGATAGGTTGTGAGGACCATATGATTATTTACGGAATTAATAATTGTTTGCCCATTCATTACTCGCTGCGCTCCGTTTGAAGCCGAAACCCGATGTCCCGAATTCCCTGCAAAGAGAATAGGAATTCAGTACTCTTGATCCTACAAACAATCTGGACGCTCATCCTCCATTAATGATTTTACACCTTTCTGAATTGGTGATATGATTATTAGGCGATACCTTTAATAGGGCTAACTAACAATTTGAGTTGTTCAGTGTATCATTTTTGTCTTCATTGTTAAAGAAAGTAGCTTTCTTTGCTTGATGCTACTTTTAATTTAAGCCTCGTGCCGACATTTTTGGCCGTGATGCGGTGAGGAAGATGAGGAATGAAGTGAGCCTTTGAAATTGAAAGGTGAAAATACCTTTTCTTTTGCTTCTAGTTTGACCCGTTGTTCCAGTGACATTTCTCTCCGCTTCAGTCGAGCTTTCCATTTTTCTGGCTCGTTTCCGAGTCAACCTTTCCGGCAAATTAATGAATTATCATTAAGAGGCGGAGAAACTTTCTTTTTTTCTGGGGAAAAACAGTTTTAAGCTTCTTCTTTATTTCTTCTTCCCGTTTCCCAGCGAATTTTCTACTTCTTGTTGTGACAAGAAACGTGGATGAGCGTTCTAAGTATTTCCATGTTATTTTAAATATTTAAGTTGAACTTGGGTATGTCCTTTTCGTGTGCCCCTTTTTACCCACTTCTCTAGACGGCCAATCAAGGAAAGAAATCAATTATTGAATTTTAATCCTTAGAACATTGAAAGGTGTTTTTAATGATGTAGAAAGTGTTGAATTCACATTTTTATATTCGTTATATTTTAGTGCTTCCTTTAAATTAGCTGTATACACGCGTGCATATTTGGGACTATGGAAACGCGTTCGTTTACGATAAATGGCCATTGAATAAGTGGTGTTTTCAAGGAAAGGAAATTCATAATTAAGTGAAAAGCAAAGCATTAATTTATATCGCTGAACGAATTCAAATTTTAAAATATTTATGGGGAAAGCAAGACCTTCGAAGGTGCTTTCCTGAAAACATCCAAGTATAGTTTTATCATAGTTCAATTTAGTGTTTAACCGACTTCCTCTTGGAGAGTGGCGGCATAATGGCAGACGTTGAAGAGTATGAGATTGCCATCACCATAACTATGACAATTACTTGTTAATCAATAATTATTTGCTATATTCGAAGTTTTCAGGTTTAACTTTTGGAAGTCCACCATCACTTAAGGAAAAAAACAATGTATCTTTCCTCCAACGCCGATGCGTTGAACCTAGTCGTATCTAATGAAAAATTTGGTTGAAAGATGTATCTATTTTTTTACTTCAGAAATCATGAACTCCTTAGTGGTCATGCTTGGTTCATTCCACGTTGGTTAAATAACTACGGCGAACAAAAATCAATTGAAGCTAATTTTGGCTGGAGAACTTAATTGAAGTAATATACCACGTTGTGAACGGGGAAATCGTAGTAATAATGGAGGACCATAGAGTTATTCTTGACATTTATTATGCCATATTTAAGGTTCAAGTAATACTGAATCATGTAATTTCCGTAATGCCCTGTCATGTAATTAAGAAACGCGAGTAACTTTTCGCGTGAACGAATTTTGTTTCTGATCGATCTAATGGAGCTGGACGATAAAGTTAAGGGGTCAAATGCCCATTATAATTATGTATACCTACCTACCTTCCTAACCATGTATCTTATCTGCGTTCAACTATTCCTTTAGTGTTGAAGAGCAGTACCAGATATCGCTTCCCGGCTGCGTATTATCTTAAAAACTGTTTAAAACAGTTTTTAAGACAATACGTATTCTCTCGCTCGCATAAGCACTGCTGTGTGAAACTCCTACCAACCATTCTATGCTGTCCTTGGTTCGTTGTCGACCATGGACAGAAAGAGGGAACGACACGAAGACTCGGCCCTGATTCAGTCCCAACACGGTGCTCCGTGTGTGAATGCTCAAATCCCCATGCTAATGAAACGGAAATGATCTGTGTGAGAAAAGCGAACCTAGTCTCGTGCAAAAGACAAACTCAAAAAGTCTGTAGGTCTGTAAACAGTTCGTCTTCACATTAAATGCATTGTCTGGTATCCGAATATTTGTACACTTCCACCGTTCCTCTTAACTCATTTCATGATATGGTTATCCCTTACCACAAAAATAATTAAATCCTAATTTAATTACCAAATATTTTCTCAATCTGGAAAAATATTGGTAAAGTCATTCGCGACATTTTCTTTGAGCTTTGTTGGCGACTTATCATCTCAACTGCGTTAACATCTATATAACTATTTATAGATTAACGCAATGCTATCAGTCGCGGCAAAAACATCATTTGGCCAAGCAATACATCATTTGGAATAAGGTCTCCCTAGCGTTGACGTGGATATTAATTAGTCCCATCCTACTACGGTAGGAGAGATTATGACTGTAGGGATAGAGAGATCATGTGTGGAATCGACAGTTTTTAGTTGTCCTTATCCCACAAACGATAAGAAATGAGAATAATTATAAACGACCGCCCCTCGTGAAAAGTTTTATTTCTTTCTTCATACTAAATAGCCTAGTGTGTTGTCCTTATTTTATCTAACCATTAGTTTATTGTCCTTGTTGTTACTGGCTGCAAGTCTCGCATGCGTAGAGAAGGGCTTCACATTTAGATAACGTAGTACATGCTCGTGTAGCTATCATTATGTACATTATTTGAAAGAGTTATTACATGGGAAATTGTTGGGTTAATTGGGTATTAACAATTTAAAAATTAATTTTTCATATCATTTGTCTGGTTTCAAATCACCCCCTACCACACACCATAGTGTGACTCGCAGGGCACCGCGTAGATGTAGATCATGTAAAGTATACTATACGCGAGAGAGGAGTTTATTTTACTTGAGCGCGTATAGGATTGGATATGGTAGCACGCACAAAAATCGATTCGCAAAGTGCACTCCGTTCATCGAGTCATTGGGTGTGTAATCGCCGATTGATACGTTCCCGCGATCGCCTTCCCCCGTCGGGAAGTCGGATCATCATTCCTCTGCCGACTTTGACCGCAGATTCCGCTGGGAAGAGCCACGCCCCTCTCCACGATCCTCCTGCGGCCATTTTCAACGGGGAATGTGTATCGCGACAGGAAAGACGCGCGCGATATTGCCGTGTGACGCTTTCCTCGAGCGATGTTCAGTTTCTTATTGCTCCATCCGGTATGGGAACACGAACGTTGTGGGGATGCAAAGATACATTATAGTGAGCACGACTTATTATCGGACACAAAGCGGGTGGGTGTAGATCGGCACAATGCCCCCTTTTATTTGGCCTTGGGGTTTCTGGTATTTTTTTGAAAAGCGACTAACGTTTACATTATTAATGTATGCGTGACGCCATATTTCCGCACCTGTGCGGAAATATGGCGTCATGACACAACTTCAATGTTCTTCTCAGCAGTCGAGAGTGTGATATTTTGACTTGAACGCGATGTGCGGTGTGAAATGCGATGCCATCCATGGACGTCTTTCGTCTATTAATCTCCTTTTCAGCAATGTATCTCTTGATATTGCACTAAGATTTTCAAGTTCACCCTTTGGCCATATCACGCGTCACTGACGTGGGCGATACAGCCAGGAAGTGGGAAAACTTTGGGCAGTTTTCAACTCCATCTCAAAATGATGAGGAATAGGAGAAGGGGGTTCGTATGTATATTTGTACGTATATTTTTGCTTGAAACGCCCAAAGACACCCGTGCACACATTGCTATCATGGAGCGTGGGTCAGGTGTGACCTTGAAAGGTCGGGACAACTCTCCGATCATTTCAGCACCTAGGCGTGTCATGGGAAGGGGGTGGGCAGCACTTAGGGGAGAAGGGCATGGGGTGAAGGGATAGAATTTTTTTCTGCCCAGTCATTCTCCTCCTTAAATGCTCATGCTAGGGAGAGAGATCTGCTTCAGCCATTTTTTCAGCCTCTGGGTGTAGAGTTTCTTCCTCTTCGAAAGAGCCAGTACCCAAAGCCGAGCCCTCTCGCCCTTCCCCTGTCTTCCTCCCTCTTCCATTGACTCTCCTTCCTATCCCATTTCCGCTGCAATATCCTTATCATGTGCTCACCCCGAAGAGAATTCTAGCAGAAACCTATGCCGACCTTATTGCCCTGGGATCTTAAGTCCTATTGACCTTGGCAAGGGTATTCAAATTTTTGTCTAGTCTTCTTTGTTACTTACTATTTCAAGGGTTTGCAGACATGATGTACAAATGGTAAGTCGCATGTAGTACAGGAACGAGTCAAACGAAAAAAGGGTTAATCTTGAGTAGTTTCTTAATTGTTTCTTAATTCTCTGTATAACAAAAGAATAATCAAGAAACTTTATTACAAATGAAAAGAAAAACAAAACAACCGGACAACAGAAAGGTAAAACATATATTATCTCCTGGAATTCTTAAATTTTAGAAATGGGTGTATTTTGCAATGCTCACCTTTGAATTCAACTTTTTAGCATGTGATATCATAATTTTTTTTAACTTGGTAACAATTAATTGATGATAATACTAAAATTATTTTACGTATACTTTAGGCGAATGGATAAATTGTTCCATGATAAATAATGTCAAAGTACTCGTAAAACTTTGTAAATCCATACATGAAAAATAAACTTTGATGAGTTCAATGAAGTTTATTTTTCATGTGGATTTACAAAGTTTTCTTTTGACATTATTTATTCTTTACCTACACAACACCTATGGGTGCGTTGGAGGTGGTTGGGACGTAACATACATACAGTATTACTAGTAGTTAATACATTCATTTGAATATATATTGGCCCATATATAAAAGCCTTACATGCCTACATACATCATATACATCGACTCAATCGTCAAACGTTTGTGTTTAAGTATATATAAATGGATGCTTGGGTTCGTTTTTGTTGTAATTGTGTATCGTACGAGGGAATAACGGTACTTCGAATCTGTCGGTGGCGGTGTACGTTTTATCGCGCATTTAATCTCGGTGGTAGAACCTAACAATATAATTTGGTGAAACCCTGTCAATACATTTTCCCGAAACCCATCCAATGAAATCTAGTTTCTTTAAAAGACTGAACCGCATATAACTCTGATGCGTGTACCTTATAAAAGTTTTGATGTCATTGTAACGCCTGAGTATTTGACCTGTTCTGAGATTTTTTATGCTGTACCATCGTATCTTATAATTTACGTCTCGTGTTTCCTCTCCTTCATTCCAGCACTTCATTTGTGTACTTTTCCTGATGTTTACTCAAGACTCCCATTTCTTACACTACTCCGATAACTGGTCTAAATCGTTCTAGAATAACTTAATAACGATTCCTAAATAATGGCGGTTTTGAAATAAGGAGAGAGAGAGAGCCGTTTCTCCTTTGACGGAAAATAATTTCCAGCTAGTAACAATGAAGCCTAATGTTGTATCACAGCAGAAACACGTGATTTCCTTTAAAGTTAGGTACATAAGCACCTGAGATATGACCCTCCAGAGCCAGTTGCTAATCATCAGCCTTTCAGCGCGAAGGTCGATTGCTTGATGCCCTTCGTTCGGTCACATTCATGGCTAGTTCTCTGACGCTCTGACAGATTTTCCGTTTTGTACCCCTCTGTATTTCCACCACGTGCTCAAGCCTTTCGCCCTCTCCGTGAGAACTTGGTTTCAATCCTGTATCTAACATATCCGTTGTGATCAAACTTGCACCCACTCTATGGGGTTCTTCTTTTCCAACATATTTTTCCAAGTGGCCTTTTACTCGTCTCCTGAATCGTTTAATTCAACGCATAACATTTTATCTGTCCTTGTAGCACCGGATTTCGAAGTCTCCTCTTTTTCCCTGTCCCGTTTCTCCAGTCCGTAAATCAAATCCATGTATTACGTGAGCATATATTTATCACGCACGGCGTCCTTGTTTCAATTAATTTAATCTTTGAGCATTGTGGTACCCTTCTCATCACGATAAAATATTTTTAAGTTGAACCATTCTGCGCTAATGCCCATCTAACTTATCTCCGAGGTTCTATGACCTCTAGGTTGATTCCTCCTAGCGCAGTCTCTCTTCCACATATTAGGGTATTTGTTTCATTATTATTTGGTTTCGAGTTACATCCTTGAAGAACTTGTTCCTCGTGTATTCAAGGATACCCGTAGGCCGGAGAGGTCATTTGCGAAATGGAGCAACTTTTATTTCTTCCGCAGTAACCTCAGTTCATCTAGTTTACATTCTATCTTTAATCTATCTTTGATTGTCTATTCCAACTATACAAACGTATTGGGAAACTAAGATAGATTTTTATTTCGTTTTCTATTCGCAACAAGCCGATTTTCTTCCCTCGAGAGTTGCTCGAGTTTTCATCTGTCGTTGAAATCCTTGCAGATTTTTCGCGTAATATGAGTATCATTTAACCGTTGAAGTTGAAGGGTCATGGCTGTCTCACTCGGCGATCTTTTGCACGAAGTTTTCCATCCCTTTCTCTAGCGTGGAATAAGAACCTCCTTTCTCTGCTTTTCCGGTTCGTAATAATTGATTTTCACGCGAACTAAGGGTTAATTGGGGGTATTTTCTACGGTCACCTTGCGGAAACTAACTCTAGGGTTGTTTACTTGGTTGAAATGGTGACATTTCTGGTTTATTCAGCATTTAGTAGCAGGTAAACGAGGCGTAATCCTCAAATCCTTGAAGGCCTGTTTCATGAATTGTTCCTCGAGTCAAAGTAATTACGATATTACTTGAAATTATCTTAATCAATTATTCCTTTAAAAGTCTATCTCTTTAACCAGGTGTCGGTAGTTTGGCTTATCATTCCTCCTATACGCGTCAGTTGGTCATTCTTCTCTCATGTATATCTTATCCGTCTCGGGAATAATAATTATTGGCTCATTTGCTATTTTCGTCATTGTCATTATGACAAGCAAGAGTTAATTTGCTACTGAAGTAGTTTCAGCACTCGGGGACGGGCTAATTATCACAATTAAGGAATTACATGATTCGTTTCGGTCACTGGTTATTTTTATGAACGTTTAATTCGAAGTTTAAGCATGCATTTTATTGCAAAACATTGTCTCAATCAAATAAATTCTTAATCACATGCTAAGGATGATGATAAATATTAAATTAATTGTAATTTTCATACCATGCTGCCACCTATGTCAAGCTGTAACTATAAAGGCATGAGATGGGAACAGATGCTTGTTTGCCTATGTCTCTGTAAATTTGTTGCACATTTCTTTATTGTTCAAATAATAAGCAAAAATTTTAAGTCAATGTTTACTCAATTAACCTCAACATGTCTTCAGATTAAAACCAGAGTTTTCGGTTCACGAGGAAACAGAACGTAACTCACAACTCATAATTCATCTTGGTGTTTATTTCAATTTTTTTACCTTTTATCAGCCGTAACCTTTAGAATAGGTAATTAAATTGTTATTTACTCGAATAATTACTAGCTACACCGCTTTCTGTTTAAATGTAATAGTCGATTAATCAGACTAACTAAATGGTTTTTGTTTTGCTTGATTTTTATTTCTTGATCTTGACCCGCGTTTTGGAAAGGAAGCTTTTAATTGTGATTTACAATAATTTAAATTAACTCCGTGGGAAAGGTACTCGTAAAATAAAAACAGTGGTTATAAGCATATTGTTGTTTTAACTTTAATATTGCTGCATGACATCGTGGAAGTGGCGGCTATCTATTGTTCATAACTTCCCTTAATTACATCGCCGCGGTTCTGGTTCACAGCATTCATTCAATTACTAGATGTCGCCCGCAAAAATCACGTTTCCAGAATCAAAGCTCTCTGAAAATAGAATTTTCCTGGAGTTGTGCCAGATTTTCCCTCTTTTCAGCGCCAAGTTGATTCAAAACAAATAAACAACATGTTGCCATGCAATTGCATATCAAACATTCAACACCGTAAGACATTTGAATATTCAGACCAAAAATATAATCCTCGCTGTGTTACGGCTGAATTTACATTGACTTTTATTGTAAATTCGTAACAAGTGCTTTCAATAATCTATAAGCCATTGTAATCAACCCAAATGTTTATTTGATAATTGAGCCTGGAGATCGCCTCACACTATGCCCTAAAAACGTGTGCATGCGTTAACCATATAAGGAAAAACTTATTAACCTTGAACTAGTTTTTGTAAAAATTAAGGCAGGAACCATCATCCTTGCCATATTTATATTACAAAAAGGCTTCTTCTAGAGGCACGGTTAATGCTTCTCTCTATCCAATAGACTTCAGATTAAGCTAAAAAGGTAAACACAATAGCAATATATATATATATACTCATATATACAGAAACAGATATAAGGAAAAGGGATAGGAACTCATATAAAGGACGAACACAATAGAGGTGGGGAAGGCGGAATCGAACGGATCACAAGAGTAAAAATATTTCCTCAACCGGGACTCGAACACCGGATCTTTCCACTTGCCGGGCGGATGCTCTTAACCACTTGAGCTATCGAGGATAGTCAATTTACCCTGAGATCCGTGGGTCTAATATGTCGCCAAGCGCCCCGATTCTTTCAGCCAAGAGATGGCGTCAGGGGGCTGTTTCACCCACCAAAGGAGAAATAGACAATACACAAGGAAAGGAAAGGACAGTGGGTTAGAATTAATACAACATCATACAGGAAAGGAACAGTGCGTTTCGTGGCACGCATAGCCAGAAGAAAGAGATGAGCCACATTGGCCAAATACACATTCAAACACGAAATCCCGCCAAACGGCGAATAAATACTCATATATACAGAAACAGATATAAGGAAAAGGGATAGGAACACATATAAAGGACGAACACAATAGAGGTGGGGAAGGCGGAATCGAACGGATCACAAGAGTAAAAATATTTCCTCAACCGGGACTCGAACACCGGATCTTTCCACTTGCCGGGCGGATGCTCTTAACCACTTGAGCTATCGAGGATACTATGCGTGCCACGAAACGCACTGTTCCTTTCCTGTATGATGTTGTATTAATTCTAACCCACTGTCCTTTCCTTTCCTTGTGTATTGTCTATTTCTCCTTTGGTGGGTGAAACAGCCCCCTGACGCCATCTCTTGGCTGAAAGAATCGGGGCGCTTGGCGACATATTAGACCCACGGATCTCAGGGTAAATTGACTATCCTCGATAGCTCAAGTGGTTAAGAGCATCCGCCCGGCAAGTGGAAAGATCCGGTGTTCGAGTCCCGGTTGAGGAAATATTTTTACTCTTGTGATCCGTTCGATTCCGCCTTCCCCACCTCTATTGTGTTCGTCCTTTATATGTGTTCCTATCCCTTTTCCTTATATCTGTTTCTGTATATATGAGTATTTATTCGCCGTTTGGCGGGATTTCGTGTTTGAATATATATATATATATATATATATATATATATATATATATACATTCTGAATCTGTGTTTGAATGTATATATATGTATATATATATATATATACATATATATATATATATATATATATATATATATATATATATATATATATATATATATATATATATATAGTTTTTAACCAAGCCAAAAATATTCAGCGAGTCATATAGATTTCCACCGACCATAGTTGATCATTTATCACTATAATTTACTATAACACATCGCATTACTTTTCAAGTTATATGCATGTATACATGGTCTATAAATTGTTATTGAGGTTCAGCTCGCATTGGACATTTTCTTCAGCGTTGGTCCGAGCAATAATCTCCTTACCACTCTCGATTTCCGTCTTGTTGACTCGTGGACTTCCTATTCATGACGCATTGAGAAGCCATAGTCCCCACCCCTGACTCCCAAGGTCGATACCACGTCGTCGAGCCTGCCCATCCCGACGTCATGGTAACGAGAGAGCGGGTAAGTACAGCGTTATGCGATTCTGGCGAGTGTGGGCGCTTGCGTTGGACATGGCGCAGTTATTGTTATTACTACTATTGCCTGGGGGTGGGTCCATTAATATCTTGATCGCTTTCGATTTTCGTCTCATTCGTCCAAGAATTTCGCGTCCGCGACCCAACCCAGGAGGGAGGGAATACCTGTGCTCTTGCTCTTGCGTTGAGGTCATCGCAACGTGTCTGAGAATCTTTCCGCTTCGCGTGAAACGGTAACACTCAAGCCGGCACGCAAACCGACCTCCCGGAGAGATGGCGCTGTGGCGGCGGAAAGCGTTTGTCCCCTGAACCCGTTATCCTCATGGACCGTGTTTTCTGTCTTCTCGGCTTCCATCACCATCGTCACTGCCGAGAGCATGTCGTTCCCGAGAGGTGGGGTTGGTGATGGTGTGGGGGGAGACCAACAACATCAGGAGTTGGAGAGGGTAGGCACGAAATATGCGTGCGCCGATGACTTTCGATGTTCGATGGCTATGCGAGAGAAATGGATAACTGTTTCCTTCTCCGCACCCCCCCTCCCCGACTTTTTCCTCTGTTTTTTATCTCGCCGCCTCCTTATAAGGAGTGAGAACCGTTTGAATGCAACTTTTGTGTAAAGACGTGGTGACTCGCTTCGCGGAATCAACCCGCATTGTTTCAGTCACTCTCCAAGGTTTCTCTTTTATCTTTGTTTTCTTTTTGAGAAACCACCGCGTTTTCGATCTTTCTTAAACATTCACTTGGCGAATTTCGTTTTTCTTTTTTTATGATCCTGAACTTACTGGTTCTCCTTCCGTCTGACTCGAATCTTTTTTTTCCTCGTTCTCAAAAGGAACGAGTCGAGGCTGCTTCCCTTATCGCTATGGGTGGCGTGGCATATTTGAAGTCCAATCGTCTTTAAATATCTTATCACTGGATTCACTCTGCCTTATGTTTTCGTTTTCACTCCCGGGTAACAACCTGTCAGGACTCAGTGCGGGTATCGAAAGGGTAGACGCAAATGAAGACCTCGCAACAATGCATGTGCATTGCATGTATGCGTGTATATCGACCTCCATAAGAGTTAATATCTTAATTTCTCTGAGCTCTCTTTGGAAAGTACTGAGTCAACTTGGAAAAAGTTTGAGTTGAAAGTGTTGTGAGAAATCCTTTGAATTTTACTATTTCAGTGTCGTTGTCATCTACAAGATGCGATCGAAACTGGTTTAATTATTTTTGGTCATAATAGTCATGGCAAAACACTTGGAAATTTGACAATTGAACATTTAACATTGGAGCATTTAATTATGTTTGGTGACGGTGCTCGTATAGCGCATTTAGAATTCACTTTGTATCTGATGTGTCCATTTGCACTTGTAAGAAGTGAGAATTAAAATCACGTCCACCATGAAGCACGAGGTGAATACTTAGGAGACTTCCTCGTGCTAGGATCGGTCTTAAGTCTTTCCATCTCACCCTCATCATCCTCGGGACGAGCTGTTTGTATTAAGTGGAACTGGCTGCCCTGCTTGCGTCATCGCTCCTGCAACCCGATCTGGAATTTTTGATCAATTGTAACCAGAAGCCGTCCAGGCGGAAGAAAAGTTTTATTGTAACACAGATGACGTTATTAAGACATCGCAAAACCATTTCTCGGGTTTATACCACTTCGATAAACAAAGAGAAATAGTTTGAAATACTATTTCTCCCCACTCCATGAATTGTAATCGGGGCGAATTCGAAATTTAGCTCCGTTGTTTTGCCGAAAGACTTAGTATACATTCACCAATGTTTTTAAGCACTGTTGATATTTCTCCTGAATTGTACAATGAAAAGCTTTTTTTCTCGCTCGCACTGCCACACGCCTTCGGGGTGGACAGCATGGTATGACGCCGATGTAGATGTTTTTCAAGGCTAAGCCAATAATCGATATTTTAGAGACCAATGGAAGAAGCTGCGAAGTTCCATCGGTCAGTCCTCGCCAGCACTTATGTTAATTGCTTGAATTCCGCGACTCCCTTGTCCCCAACACTTTCTCTCCCTCTCTCTCTATGTACTCAAGCACCTTACATTATTCGGTTGTCTTGCAGCTGGATATTAAAGATGGCGCGCAGGGGTTGGTGGGGTGATATGAGTTGGGATGGGTTATCGGTTGTGAGGAGAAATGTTGTTGCGATGGAGAGTGCGGGAAGTGTTGGCGAACTTCACGGTGTTATTCCAACAGCCGGGAACCTCGCAAAGAACTTGAATCAAGGCTGTCTGTGGACCTGAAGTAGCGGAGGATGAAGAGGCAGCGGAAAGGGGGAGGAGTGAACGTGAAGGGGATGGACGGGGAAAGGAAATTTGGAGGAGGAAGCACGGATTTTGAGTGGGAGTTTGGAATACGGCATTTGAATCTCCCTACCGTCCGGAAAATGGACCATCTGATAAGTCTTTGAATTTATGACCTCCGCTTACCGTAAATAAAACCGAATTTTCTTCCCGTGCTCAAATCGCTCCATACCTCTTAGCCTCTTGGTCCACGTTTGTTATCTCCAAATTTTGGTATTATGCCGACCTCGGGGGAGAATAGGTTTCACGCAAGTTTTCCAGCAGAATAGGTTCGCGGAAAGGTGGCATAAAGGAGTTTTTTCCTTTCAAACTCGTGTGACAATTCTTCCAACAATTGTAGCAAGCCAACGAATTCCTCCTTGCCAGCTATGGGTGTAGATACTTCGTGTTACGTCAGCCGCAAAAAAACAGTTTCTTACCGTTCTCTTTTAGACGGGGGCAAGGAGGAGGGGGACAAACTTTTGTTTGGGCTCATTATCTGAGCTAAAAGGCTAATCGTTCCCACTTCATGACCAAAAAGCCATAGTAAACAATTCAAAGGTTGGTCTGATAGATGAGGGTAGGGATCACCCAAGGCCCAAGGTCGTATGAAATTTACATATTCACCTTTTGGGGGTCAGGTCCTTTCCCTCCCTTGCTCTGATTCCTCAGGAAGACCTGGTACCCCAAAAATCACACACCTTACTTAGTTGAAGATAGGGGTGTCCGAAGTCACCAGGAATCGAACCGTTTTCCTCCGATCAGTAGTGGCCGTACCCTTCAACTTCTGGACTTATGTTTTACCCCATTTTATTTCTCAAAATATCTTGGGACTAAATGTGATCAATATTCAACTAACCATTTTTCATGCCAATTTTGCGTTTAATATTTTTTCCATGTTTTATCTGTCTTCAAACCTTAATGGTATTAACATTCCTGCTAATTACATATTTCCATGGCGAATACACGTAATTTTTCCTGAAATAGAATTAACTATTATGTTATCAATTTACTGTTTACTATGTTATGGCATGTTTGTATGTCACCAGTAGCATTTTGTAGGATTAAAAGGTGATTTCGCTTTATTTTTTATCTCGGGTTTATTTTATTCAATTTTAACGCCTTGCAGGTATAGTTAGTTACTATTTGAATGGAGCGTAGGATAGAGATGATCGTGTTTTTTTCCTGGATCCAGCCCCTTGGTCTCACCTTCGCCCGGACGGAGCGTGGGCTGACTGCTCCAAATCCAAGAGCATCGCGATCGCGTTTCTAATTCCCCGTTGGGGTCGGACCAGGAGCTCGCAGCGGCGCGTTTGGAATGATGTTCGCGTGACGGATGAACGCGCTCGACCAAACGCGCTGCAAACTGGAGCTTGGATCGGGGTAATGCCCCTGCCTTCATCCCTTCTTTTAGGTCCCATAACCCCCTCTCCATCTCCCTCTCACCTCGAGAGAGGAAGGTGGAAGGAGAGAGTACTGGCCAGCGATGTTTACGTATCGATCTGGGTGGTCGAAGAATACCTCCGGATCATAATTATGTGATCGATACTTAATCGTTCCTCGAGACGGGTTCGATTCGGAAAGCCTAACTTTCCGAGTTGACCCACAGCAAGCTTTTTCCCCCACGCCCTTCTCGAGGCTGCCTTCAGGGGCAATTCATATACACTCCCGGAGTTGGGGGGGAGATATTATACCAAGGTCGCTATTTCAAGATAAACATCTTCGTCCACATCTCTTCAAGTGGCCCCCCCCCGCCAACCTAACCTTTTAGTCATTATGTCTTTGCATCCCCGTCAGCTTTCTTCCCCACTATCTTGTCTTCGGTTCATGGGCCAACCTGAGAAATCAACCTCCTCTCCACCCTTTTGCCCTCTCAACGTTGTCACGTTGCGGCATCTTTCATTTAGCTTCTAAAACAAAAACCCGTATACAATGCATTTATCATTCCTGAACTGCTTTAAGTATGAGGAAAAGTATCCGCATTTTCTGTCCACTTCTTTCATTCTCACTCACTTTCACCCCTCATTGTGCGCCCCCCCCCGCACCTATTGCTATCCCTGATAATAAAGAACGATTATTTTTGATCAGATATTATGCGGAGGTGTAACGAAATATTGTTATTGGTGGGTAAGAAATCATGTATCACTAGTCAGAACTAAAAGTTCTCCGTGGATTTATTTTTTTTTCGCTCAATGAGGCTTTATATGACGCCAAAGTGTGTCAGTGCACTTTTAAAATGTCACCAATCATTTTATTTCTGCATCATAGAGGCACTTGTGGCTTATGTAACGTTTTCGGACGCAAATTTCACTCGAATAAACTTTAAACAATATGAACTATTAGCGTTTTGGTAACTTGTCAGGTGGTTTCTTGGTGATTGGTCATGTCCTTAGGAGAGAAAAGAGTCTCAATGTATATCTGAATATGATGCGCAGTGGCTAACTTTTGTTAAAAAAAATTGAAAACCCATAAAGACTCAGGATTAAATGCAACGCTACGAACGTACCATAAACGTACCATCCGAGACACTATTCGAGTCAACCGCTTGATCTAGTGTTAATGTGCTCAAAGAGTATTGTACACGTAGTTACATTACCGAGTATCTTCCAATCAAAGGTATAGAGTGGGCAGTCCGGCTCGCTTTCTGAGTTCCTTTGCTTCATCATGCGGTTGAACAATGGGTCGATTTGTTCGGCGATAAATGCGTGACCGAAAGGCTACCGGTGCATGCCTACTTGTCGGTACACAATAATGCCCGCCCCTAATTTTATTCATTTTCCCCGAGCAGAAGGAGCCTCGCTGTCGGCTGTGACGCTCTCCGACTATGAAAAAGTTGGCGGGTATTAGCCATTCCAGCTTACTCCTCTGAGGAGAGGGTGCTGACTTATAAATTTTTCTGTCTCCATGCATATGCCCATCCCACTTCGCTTGCCACTCAGCATGCTAAAAACTCATCTTTGGGAGCTGGGGTATTATTTTCAATCGCAAAATAAAAACTGCGTGGCTTTTCGTGCGATTATTTTTCGGTATTCTGTTTGGCTTATTGCATATTGCGATGCACTGACTGCTCAGCACATTGAGATGAAAGCGTGGTTAATTTTCTATCCCATTTATTGTATGTGAACTCGATTTATTGAAAAATCGAGGATATGAGGATATAGAGTGAGTGTGCATTAAGGGGGTGGTGCCCATATCGTTAGTATCAAATGCTATAATATCATTCGCAGAAGGAAAAGGCGATTGTGCAAATCCCCAATCTGTGAAAATATGCAGTTGCGCAGCCTTAATGTAAATCATGCTCTAAATGATATGTTTATTTCTATCGAAAAATCGATGCATCATAGCTTTTACGATTTTTGGTTCACATATCATTACGATGCTCAAAAAAATCAATTCAATGGCCCAGGTCTAATACGACGCGGACTAAAAGCGACTTCTCCGGGCATGTTGCCGGGTACATATACCTGTATGTACTACTAAGGAGCCATGGTGACATGTCGCATAGTTCAGTCAAGACAAGTTTTTAAAATCTTTCGGAAATTCGGAAACAGTGACGAGATTCGAGAGTCCTATCGTTGAAAAGTTCAAAGTTAAAATGAATCAAGTTCCAATTTACCAACCAATAATCGCTGATCATAGTAAATTCAGCTGCCCTGGGGCGTAATTCAAAAATGAAATTGTTTTCATAGCAAAATTCGATTCCGTTTTCATTGTAATATTTCGAGTGTTTTTGTATTGATTTACCTCCTGTTTATGTTTTTAAAATTGCTGACGGTTAAGAAGTGTTTGTAGTTCGTTGGCGCAATTGATAAGCTGAGACTTAAAGAGGTATAGAATATAGACCTAAGTAAAGAAGAAAATAATATTAAAACATTGAAAAAGTAATGAACTTGAGTAAAAATGGAGGCAACTGAGGAGTGATAGGAAGTCGGCAGACTTAATGTTGATCGTAGAAATGAGAGGACGACAGGAGGATTGGACGCAGAAGAGAGACATTGAGAGTTAACGGGGTGTTGAAGGCTGTTGTGGGCGGGCGAGCATTGTGTAACTGGAGAAGGGGGAAGAGGAGAATGGACACTTCGGACGGCAAGAACGTGGGCGGGCAGCTGAAGAGAAGAATGGTGGTGTGCAGCTACGAGATGTTTTCCCTTGTGCAGAGTTGTTTCAGAAGTCCACGAAATAGTTTTCATGGACATTCAAAGACCACACTCACAGCTATCTATTCACTAGGTGGATTATTTTAATAATTATAATGAATATTGAATGGTTGATCTCTCTCTCGTACTCACATATGTATGTGAGTGAATAAATAAAATGTATCATTTATATGTATGCAAACGCATAAGTAACGGTTCATTTTGCAAATGCGTGTGAAGTAGGCAATTGCAGCATGCTCTCTCGCTGTCTCGCCGTCTTTTGTTCCTTTCTCCCCTCCAGTCTCTTCGGAGGGTTAAGCAGTCGTTGCTTTGTCGCCGCAGGACCCCACACCCCTCCCCACAACCGCATCGTCTCCCTCGCACTAAATCCCACGCACACTTTCCCCACTCCGAAAACCTCTTTCTGCCACCCACCCCCTCCCCCGCCAAGCTCTCTCCCTTACTCCTCTTCCTGTCTCACCCCGCGCCTCACCCTCTTTCTCTCACCTAGCTCTTAATATCCCCCACTCTCGTGAAATGCTTCGAGCCCCGTTCCGCCCTTCTCAAGCCGGGGAGCCGCTTCCTCCTCGTTTCCGCTCATTCCGGTGTTCCCTCGTTTTTGCCCCCAGAGGGGGGGTTGTGCCCGCCTCACCCCCTCCTCTTGCCACGTGGGCCCTTCCGTTTTCCCCTTCCTTCACCAACCCAGTGTGGCCATACCTTCCCTCTCGAGTTGGCGTGCTCAGGGATCGGTCCCCCTCTAAAACAGTCGGCGTGGGAGGTAAATAATACGCTTTAACTGATGCAGCCTCCTCCTTTCCCCCAATTGGCTAGAGACTTGGAAAAGATTTCTGAATCTTTTCGGTCCATTGTGAAAAGTCAAGGGCGTGGGCTAGTAGGCTTTGAAAAATCCACAAGTATTCGCGTACCTTTTGTCTAATTTTTCTGGTTTGTGCCACCCCGATGGAAGAATTTAAATGTCAGTTCACTTTATTCAGTTTGCAAGTATAATCTACTTCCTCTCCGCCGACCGTGAAAATTTTCAGCGTGTTGCCAACTGACCGTGCCTTGTGAAGAGGAACCCGACAGATATTCTTACAAGGCCGGCCAATCTCTTCCTAAAGTGTTTCTTGCCTGATTTTCTTGACTAAAAATAAATATCTTACTGCGTGGTGAGAATGTACTGCTACACAAAAAGAGAAGAATTCCCAAATGTTTTAAGTTGGTATAGAGTAGTATGATGAAGGTTTCTGTGTAAAATTAACACTACATATGTTGCATCCATTTATTTCTACTCGCTTAGCAGTCGAAAAATTCCACTTACATCTTCAAACAAGTTCCTTGTATACCGACGAACGATTATGCAATGAAAAATAATGGAAATGAAGAGTTCTCTAAATATGGTATACCTGAATTTTCATGAAAGCACGATAAGTGGTTAGCAAATTAGCTATATATGATGTATGTATCCGTAAAGGAATTCCGCCCAAAAATAAAATTTAGGGTTTTTGCCGCCTTGGATGTGCCATAGGAAGTTCAATTTAGTTATTTTAAAAGAAAGGTCTTTTCTGACAGGTTTTTCGCTTAAAACTTTCGTTTAAATATTCAGTGATAATTCCCCTGATACGACATCCTCGCCGGCCCTTGGTGTCGTGGCCCTCGTCTTGGAAGCGGTTAGTTTCGGCTCAGGTTCGGTGCTCTGGTGGAGGAGTTAGGAAGTCCGGCCTATGACCGCCCTCATCGTGCCCTTGTGCTTGTGTGCGTGCGTGCTTCGCCCAATCCCTTTGTACGAGTTCTTTTTTCTCTCGTGTGCGCTCATCTTCCCTCTCATTGATTCGTGCGAATGGCATCCGGTCGGTGGGAGTCGAGTCGAGGAGGGAAGTGCCTTTTCCGATGACTGGAAGTCTCGCTCTTGTCTGCGCGGAGAGAAGAACATTTCAATCAATTAAGCGAAGAATCCGATTAACCCCAGGACGGAAGTCGCAAGAAACCATGGCCGATAGATCTTGTATACTCCTTGCTACGATGTAGGAGGTATGTGTGTAAGGATTACGAGTAGTTTAGGTGTCGATTGGAGGCGGAAGTGTTCCCATCTGTTTTTGTCGTTCATTGCGATGTGACTCTTTTCTTAACCTCTTCCCCGCCATCGAGAATTGACTTCCCCACGAGCAACTAAAAATTCATAAAGATACATGGGTTGTAAGATTAATTAGAACAATGGACTATTTGAGCTCATACATGGGGTGGAAAAGCTTGGTATCCTAACACTCCACGCCACAGGGCCTTGCGACTTCTTGTGAAGCGGTTGAATATTTTTCTTCAAAAGCCGAAATTTAATGATTCAGGTAAACTAACCGATTATTGCGTGATGTACGATATGTAGGCAATTACTTGTTCGAGTGTCTGTGTGGGGAATTTAAATAGTATATTACAACCTATTTTCGCTCTTGCTTACCCATATGTCGTAGTGTTTACCCCTTGTATTGTTTTCGCAAATAGTGCGCGGGAAAAGGGAATGCTTGAATCTATCCGTCCGGTCGTCCATCTCTCTAATTTTGTGCCAATTGCTGTCCTGCCGATGTGTCTCGTGGAGACTGAATTATTTCTTCTTTTTCAGTTGCAAAACCACTCGGTTGGTATCGTTACAGTAGTTTCATCTTATTCTGGGTCTTTGCATATCGTAAGGCTCCCATCTCAGAATCTAATATTATGTGGCGCTTGATGTTTTTTAATGGGAATATTTCACGAATCTGGCGGCTCCCATCTGAACCCTGTTCAATGCTGAAATAGTTCTCTTTTGGGATGGATCCTACGTATATGCTGACCGACTCTTCTCCTTAAATGAGATAAAGGGTACAAATCTTTATCTTTTTGACTCAATAGCTTCATTGCCTATCTTCAGTCCCAGTTTGAGAAGGTCACATAAATTTTGCCACGAGTGGTCAGGCAAGTCTAAATAATAATCCCCTGGCAAGGTCTAAATAAACGCCCCGTCCTGTAACAGTGAATCCATACTCGACTTGCTACGACAACTTTCGCTGCCTGATTATTTAATTATACTATGCTGCTAAGTAAAATACGTACATGGGCTGCATAATATGTCGTTATTTAACTACATGTATGGCCATTTTTCCCCGTCAAAAGTTTTTTGAATCCCCGCAAAGTAAACCTAAAATATTCGATTAGATTTTACTGTTATTTTTTAGCGATAGCGAAAGGATGAGTCTTTCCTTTGTCCCTCGTAAATTTAAAATCATTTTCATCTGAGTACCCTTTGTCTCTGTCTTCCGTTCTTCTCTTATGAATCCTTACCAACGCCTCTTGCTTCGCGCGGTTCATCTCGCATTTCCGTTTCTCTTTTTATAGTCCTCATAGCTCGTATTATTTTTTTATTTGGTGTAAGAAGTGATCTCATGAAATAATCCGCTCAAAACTCTCTTTCAATAACCCCACGAAACAATCCATTAAAGCTTTTTCCTCCCACATTTCCCCTATCCAACGCCTGTAGTAATCCCGTGCTGGGTAAATCCACGTCGCCTCGCGAATCTCTTGCAAGCCCGCATCGGGGCCAGACACACACTCCACGCGACACTTGATACTTTTTTCAACTACGTACTCGTTAGGGACTTGGTGAGCGTAAGTGTATGCGCTTTCGAGGCCAACGAAAACCTCAAACTCCGCTGCTGCTACATCCCCAGACTTCTACCACCCGCCACGACACTTTCCCCTTCCTTACCCCACCACACCTCACGCCCCATCCCTCCTGTCGTCCCGACACTTGCTCCAGTCTCTTCTGACAGCCTCGTCGATATTGTGTGCCCCTTCCACCTCTTGCCTCCTCTTCCTCCTCTGCCTTTCCCCCCTTCAAATTCTCAACCGCCGCAACCCCTCACCTCCTTTCCCTCGCCCTATTCTTTCCTTCGTTTTCCCCACACCATCCCTCCTCAGCGACCTCCTTTTTCCCTTACCCGAGTTCCTTTTCATCTCACAACCCCCCCCCCCCCCGTTCCGCTGCCGACACTTTTGTGGTAATTCTTCCTTCCCTCGTCTTCTTTTGTTTTGCGGCTGCGGGTGAAGGGTTTTTTACAGCTTTTCTGTCGGGGGAGATTCCCGTCTGCACTTAGAACGAATTCCGCAGTGTTCTACATTTACATCATACTCTACTAGGCGCCGAGTGTGTCCGCGACGGGATGTGGGAAAACTTTTAAATAAACTTTAATAAGCTTTTAAATATTTAATTGCTATGTGGCTTTCCATTTATTTTGCCGATATTCCTAAAAGGGAATGGAAAATGATGCTGGGAGTGTTGAGCCTTAGTTACGTTCCTATCTCCAATAATTTATTTACGTAAGGGAAGGTAGTGTTTTTAAATATTCTCATATATATGGAACATACAGTACTTTATTGTGGTGGCTAGATAATGCCATAGTTGGCGTCCTGTACCTTTCTAAAATTCTTGATCCTACTTGCTATCTTCGCGAACACCCTCCTCCCTTCCCGTTTTCCCAATAAAACCCACTGTCATTTGTAACACTCAATATCTACTCCAACGAAATTTCTCCTAACTTGCTCTTATTAGTCTACCGGATGAGTTAGGTTTTGGATAGACACAGGTTATAAAACTGTAAGACGATACATTTTCTGCCTTCTCCTAACAAAACACAATCTCACATCGATACTACAATAATAACCCATCTTCTCTTCTCCATACTTGCTTCCTCCCTTCATTCCGTCCAGCAAGCTATTTCTACCCCTTCCTCGCTTGCCTTACTTTACACTATCACAGGCTTCAACATCCCACAGCCAAAGCTCTCTATCCATTTTTCCCGCCTCCTTTGGATCTCTCCCAACAATCCCCACCATGCCTATCACTTCCTCGTTTCTTTTCCTTTCTGACCATTTCACCTTTTCCATCTTTATCCACAACCAAATTTCAAAAGTTTCCAACCTACGCCTATTATCTTGCTTCAGCAACCATGTTTTCCAGGCGTAGAAAACCACTCTGAATGCCAGAGATCCAAGTAGTATTTTCTTAGCATCCTTACTCAACGTCTCTGTCACGTATATTTTTTTATTAACACCTCCAATTAGTCGATATTTGAAATGTGACATAACAAACGAGAGATGCCATCAGTGATTTAATTTTCATCAACTTCACCTTCCACCTCTCTAGCAAAGTCATGTCTTTGAATGCGGACTCATCTATCCCTCAAATTTTTCATCCGTTTATTGGAAATATCGTTTGGTGGGTGTTAAGTCCCTTATGTTGGAATTTTCCTTGGAGATTTTTAGTCGTGTGAGTGGTGGCGATGTATCTTTGCACGTATTTTTTCTCTGTTCCTTGAATTCTTCTGATAATGTTTTTCATGAAAGGGATTCCGGAAAAGTCACCGTTTTCTTGCCGAAGCGTCTCCACATCCCTGCGTGGGATTTCTGATCAATGATGAACTCGTGAGGGAAGAATTGTAACTTGCCAAGAATAAGAAGGCAGCAAACTCTGTTCAGTCCAAAGACTAGTCGAGGACGTCTTCACGCTTTCTCAATCCCAAGAATTGCGCGAAAAGTTTGTGCAAGGTTTCGAGGAAGCCGAGGGAGGCTCTTTAAAGTTTTCGAGGAACCCTTGTAGGTGCTTTTCGCGGAGCAAAGATTTATATTGACCCCACAGGTGATAAAATACGCTTCTGCTGAATTTGCACTGTAGCTCGAAGGAACATGAATTTTCTTTCTATTATTCTCAGAATAATACCTTAATTATCGAATCAGGCATTCCCAGGATCGGTTTGCAGAATCTCCCCATTTTAGTGGAATGGCGTCTCTCATTATCCTATTTAATTAATCCCAGTTTCTTAATATCGCCGCGGAGTTTGCTTGTGTTTTGTTTTCTGTGTTATTCTCTCGTGAAGTTCGTCTCCCCTCGCCCCGCTGCTATACATATACGCGTATGCCGTTAACCCCGACAAGCCGGAGGGCTCTCCTGGCGGATAGCCAGGGATTCGTTTCTGGGGTCGGGTTGGGACAAATGGTGTTGGGACGTTCGATTAGTTCACTCAATGGCAGTGTCAACAGCAAAGCTTGCAAAGAATTAATGTGATAAAGGATATCGCAAACTCTATTTGGTCATTCTTTGCGGTTAATTGCCGTGCAGTTGTCTCAACCTGTGGTAGTTCATTTTCTGCGACGCACTTTTAACGGTAATTTAATCACCGAAGACGAATTTCCACAGCGAGAGAAAACAATGCCCAACTGTGGCATCATCCGGCAGAAAGTAGCAAGGTTGATTTGCGTCCAAGGCAATAGGTATTTTGGAAGGTTTAAAGGATAAATGGATGAAGGATTCCCAAATATGGGTAAGTTAAGAGAAATTAATGTAATGATCAAGTAATATACGTAAGTTATTTCATTCGTCGTTACCGGTACAGATGTAAGCATTTATTTATTTTCATAAAAATGTCATTCGAAGTGTATTTATTTAATTTAGGCATACAAGGGAGCTTGGGGGAGGATTAATCTTATAAACAGTACTTTGTAAAGAATGTATAGTCTTAATTTATTGCGTATAACCTATGAGATCTCTGCAATTTAGCGTGTATTTCCCATATGTATTTTATAGATATATTTTTGTAGCTCTACCACTGCCTAGAATAGAATATTCCGCTTCTTTGTTTAATTAATTTCATCTGATACTTTTCACTCACTTGCTTTGTCATCCAGACTACTATCGATCGATATTTATTGGATTTGCAGATAGCTACGTTTATTATTGGTGAAAAAATACTCCCGGGACAAATACACAAAGCAAATAAGAATGGATGCGGGGAAGAGCTCTTTCAGTCTGCTATGATTAACACAGGATAGGAAATAATGGTGGGTTCTTACGGACAAGTGCGGGCATTAAAAGGCTGATGATAATGGTTGACAATTTCATCGAATATAAATAGAGTTCGTTAGGGTGGTTTTCTCTTGAAAAACCCACAGCAAGGTCAAGATGTTCCCCCAGTGCTACTCAAATACACGCTTGTGTATTTTTGCCGCTGTTGTTGGGGATGGAGTGGGGGAGATTTTTTGGTCGTCAGTTTTTTTTTCATCCCCGCAACTCCTTCGACCTTCCCCCTCCATACACTCCCCTCTCCAACCATTCCTCCCTCCCCTCCCTCCTGCGGTCGAACCTTTTGATCGTCCCACCCCACACCTCATTCTCCTTCCTCCTCCCTCCTCCTTACCCCCGCCCCCCCCACCGTGCTTATCCGGCTAGTTCCACCTACCGCTCCTCCAATGGGCGGACATCGACCTTTCTTTCTCTCAGCCACTCGCCACACTCCTTATCTAACGGGACAGGAAAGGAAGGGATTTGGAGAGAGGAGGAGGACGGGAGGGGCGAAGGAAAGCCGACAGGAACGGGTAAGGAGGAGGAGAATTCAATGCTTATGCCCGGCACCGCCGCGGGACGAAAATTCGGAGGAAGTGGATGAAATTTATGTTATTGCCTGTGTGTGTGTGTGTGTGTCAGCGTTCGACAGAGAAGAGGGAATGGTGCGAGTTTTATTTTTTCCTTCTGCTAAGTTGGAAGTGTCGGGGTGAATGTCTCTCAATCCCTACGGCCGTCGAGCTTGGGAAACGTGTAGGAGGGCGTTCCATTAATAAAGCGGTTCCGGAACTGGAGAATCGGGCTCCCCTCGATTGACTTTTTATGCTTTCCAAGGAAATTAATGGGAGATGCATATCAAGCGGGTGCTGTATTCGCATTCTAGACTCGATCATTTTTAAAAAATAATTTTTATTCAATAGTTTCGCTCTCCTGATAACTCCGGCGGCTCTATCGTCTTACTACTGGTCACTTTTCGCTCGTCATCTCCTCGGTCCGTTAATCTTCAGAAAAGTCGACGGGGAGAGCACCCGGTCCACTCTGTCCACTAACTGAAATAAGTGGACGGGGCCATCTGTTCCCCTAATTAATTGTGCAGCCTGCTCTCTCACCTCGTAATGCCTATCACGGTTGATTTAAAATGAATTTAAATGAGTTGACACGTCTCCTGTGCCATTTTCTAGACTGGAACCAGTGATTTCTAGGTGGAAAGAAAGCAGACCGACCCTCGAGAAAACCGGACTAGCCCGACGGACCTGGTGATTCTTCCTCTTGTGTTCATTACAAAAGGAATGGAAAATGAAATCATTGGACTTGGAGAAGTAGTGAACATCTTTGAGTTGATTTTAATCGCTGTGTTCTTTGAAGTTCTTATGAATCTCAACGAGCTGCATTCATTTCAGTCTGAGTTAACGAGGTTACCAAAATCAGCTTCGGCATCTTTCCGACGTGCAGTAGGCCTCTTACAACAAACACCCCGCCTACATTTTAGAAGCAGTGGGCGTTCCCAGTGATGATTTATTTTTCATGGCGATTTTTCAGGTTTTAAAATGGTAATCAGCTATAAAATAATTGACCAGTAAATAAAGTAAGCAAAAAAGATAGCAATGAAATAAATTTGTAGGAAATTTAAAAAAAAATATTTTTAATTCATGTATAGTTTCCGACTGGGCTTATTAAACCTCTTGCCTCCCATCTCTTACTGCCTAAATCCTTTAACTACATGTATGTAGAAAAAGTAAGAAAATAATATTTGATCAGGTGAATTTCATTAAAGATAAACCCGAATTATCTTCCTGATATGATGACTATAGTTATACCTATAGATCATATCTCGAGGGAATATCACGACAGAACATACTATAAAACTTTATAGTAGTCATTGTAAAGTGTGTGGTTTGTATGAATTTTGTGTGGAAATTCACCATGTAAACTTAAAGCATTGAAATTTACATAACCCGAAATGAGATCTCAAGCAACAGCAATGGCACTTAAATACGATAAAATATATTTCGGGGCGATTGTAAAGCTCACGCTAATTTATTTTAGGTAAGCTCGGAATATATTTTTTCAATTAATATGGTTTCGCTCGCTTTAATATTTTAAAATTGTATCATTCATGGGTTTCAATGGCTAAAATTTTCCAAAAATTCAGTTCGTCGATTGTCACTTCCCCGTATGGCTTATCATAATCGACGAATTTTACATAACTTTCCCAAATCTTCGACTGGGTCCCTCTTTCTGTGGAGAAAAGGTTGAGAAAATACCTCGTTATAATTGATTGATAATCGTTTAAATTATACTGGATATGTATGGAAAAGGCTACTCGTGTCTTCCACTGGGTTAGTTCCTCCATCTAAGACGCCGAGGGTTTGGCATCATTGATGGAGGAGCTGACCCGACCCGGTGGAGGACCCGATTAGCCTTTATCACAGCAATTCTCCCGGAAAGCCCATGATCATACCGGATATACCTATCATGTCCGAATCATCGGTTTTTATAGCGTTTCGATAAAGTTCATGCATAAAGTCAACCACAGGGTGCAGGCAGTCCCTAGTAATTTCAAGGCGGCCGCGATAAGACCTTGTGCTCCCGAATGAAATTTAAGGTAGTTCATTTAAGCCATAACATCCCCAAGACAAAATTATTTTCCTTGAAAAGAAGGTAGATTGCTAGGCTGGAAATATGCAGGTGGTACATACGTTGCACGCTGCGTTTCCGTGATCTTTCGCAATTGGTGCGGATCGTGGGAAATGAAAAGTTTCGTCCCCTTGGGTGCAGGGATGATGCAGGAATTGGTTGCGCCGAGCAACGCAAGGGGGAGGAATATGGGGGAACGGGAGGAGAGGAAGGAAAAGGAGGCGGGTCGCAAGGAGACCTTTTCTGAGCGGGGCAATTGTTTGTTCGCACTTTGTCCATCAAGATCAAGTACCCCATTGCGGCCGGTGAGGGCTGCCGAAGGGAACGCTCATCCGTTGAAATCGAGCGGCCGCGAAAACGAGAAAGTAGTGTGAGGCGAGTCGTTAAAACTACCGGTTTCGTCCGGGAGTCCTGCTCCACATAGGCTCCCTTGAAAGCGAGGAGTCGTCCGCCGGATGGCAAACAATCGGTTTTTATCTCTCTCTCCTTCCCCCTCCCCACTGCTCGCGCCCGCCTTTTCCATTTTTTTCTCCAAGGTTTCCGCATTCGCGAATTATATTGTCAAATAAAATGTCACACCTACGACCCACGGCGTTGTCGGAGGTAGAGACTTAGGTAAGGAACATAGAAAATGAAGATCGGGACAAATCAGTGAAAACTATAAATAAATATATATGATAATCAGCAAGGCACCGCAAGGTTCGCAATAGCTTCGGAGATAATGCCGTTTTTGAACGAAAGTCAAAATTTGCTTGATCCCGTTCTTGAGGACCATAAACTTGGGGCTTTGAAGTTTTTGACGGAAGTATTAAACCAATTGTAGGGCGCATGAGATAATTTTTCCTTAGAAGTGGTATTACTTTTTTATGCAAATAAAGAATTTAAATTTTTCCTATGGAGAAATAAATTAATATAAATGCATTGGAGTTTCTATGCTGTTCTATAGTGATATACGACGTAGGGGAAGAGAGCAGCGAGGGGTGGTAATAATATTTTTATAATTGTAAGAAGAAGCGTAGTGAACATAGAGCAAGCAACTGATAGAATATTATTAGTGTACGCAAAAGCTGAACCACGCACTTGGTCATTGTTCAGGTTGACGGTAGGCAAAGGGAGATATGGCATTACTAGTAAACTACGGGAAAGGGAATGACTGTGAGGAGAGATAAAAATAGTTTTGCAAGAGGCTTAGAGGGTTAGAGCCATAGCCGACACTTGATTTAAACGCCAAAATAAGCCTACTAATAGTTAATTTAGTTTCATGTTAGGAGGGGCTTAGACGCACATTAGTGTTTAGTCCATAAAATATGTTGGCAGAGATTATTGTTGATAAAGAAACTCTCTTAAAGCCTTGCTTGCTAAGCCTATTGTCTTGAAGATAATGATTGTATAAACCACGTTGGAAGAAAAGTAATTCAAGTAACTATTAATGATACACGTGCCATAATTTATTAACGATTATTAACGTATATTAACTCAAATAAATAAATTGATATTAATCGCGTATTGACGGTAAAATCGCGAGGAAAAGTTTTGCGGAGAGTTCTGCTTGGAGAGTTGCGCTCTTTGATTAAAAGCATGTTTTATTGAGAATCGGTATTGAGCGTGGGTTGGAGTAACCCACGATATGATAGAAAGAGACGTTTCAGGTGTGATATGCTGGGATATCATGAGGGACCTGACGGTGATGTAGTTACATTGGAACCGGTCGCTTTAATAAATTTTATCATGTGGAAAATTGCCAATTTTTAATTAACTACGATATGATGTCATTTTTGATTTCACTTGTCTTCACAACTAATGGAAGGGTAATTAATTAAGTCGTAATAAGATGAGAGGAACTTCTTGGTGGATTTTTTTCTTTATTATTCAAAATTTTCTGAACCTCACTATTTCGCACAAAATCATTATTAGCAATACTCAATACACTCATAATTTAGACAATCGAGTTATCCGCGATCTCTTTCTCTCTTTGGAGAAGAAGAACGATTTCGTCATGAAATAAATGACGTCACATTCAACTAGAGCGATCATGGCGTAGGTTTACTGCCATCATCTGAGAAGTCTTTAGTTGATGACGCGGTCGGACGTCACTAAAAAGCGCTGCGAGTTAATAATGTGGAGGAGGGGAGGAAATAGTTGGCCTTCAAAGAGTGAGTGAGTGAGAGAGAATCAAAGGTGCCCTTAACACACGTGTCGTTTTAAATGCCTCCCTTTACGCGCGTAGCCTCTTGTGGCTGACCCCATTACCCACTAGGTGGATCGATCTGGGGATGGCGAGCCTTCTGTTACAAAAACCGATACGTAATAATACTCTTTGGAAGTTCTTCCTTATCTCGCGAAAGTGTTGGTGCGAGCATTATGAAGCAGATGTAGGATTCTTATATTTTCTCGTGTCGAATTCTACATGCTAGTCTTACTTGGAAATTGTCGGAGGTGCTAATATTCTTCAAGGTGGTAATTTCTGTGTCATAGAAAAATAATGACGGCAAAACAGAAGAAGTTGGTATTAATCCGCTTTGGGGAACATTTAATAGGGATGAGTTTTTATCATTTTCTATTTCCCTGAAATCAATTCAAAGGTGCAAATTTTGATTAAATCTGTTTCTATATATGGCCAATGTAATATTATCTTCTATGGATACATTGAAATAAATTTTGGTTCAATTTCATTCTCTTGTTTATTTTTTTATTTCAAAAATTCTTTTCCGCTGGAATAATCCGCTTCTTCAATCTCCGAAGACTTCTAGATAAAAATTTGTTGTCCTTTTATTAATACTTCGCCGCACTAATATAAGTGTCCTTTCTCTGCATCGCCGGAAGGACGTCGAAAGTGTCGAAGTGACTCGAACGCATCGGTCTTCGGGCGATCGCAATATAGTATTATCTCCTCCCTGGAGAAGCACCTGAGCGCACGCGTGGATTCTCACACTTTTCGTTCACGAAAACTTGCCAAATGCCGAGGACATTCACACACATGTATGTCAGTATATATATCCAAATGTATACATACGCGTACGCATACGTATTTCATGTATGGGGTGAGTGGATTCCTCTACAGTGCTGTAAGCGTCCCGTTTGAAGTACTGTTTTTGAAAGTGCACCTACCTTTACTATCCATTGTTGTGAACTTGACTCCCGCATTTTCACGAAGGTCGTCATTCTCTCTCTCTCCCCCTCCGTATCTCGACTTATGTTTACATCCCATTTCACGACTTCCCCCGCTTATGGTACTCCGTGGTCTTGTCCTGCTTGGAGTATCGAACTCATTCGTGAGCGTTGATTGAGTATCGATTGAACACATTCTCGTTACGGTCTCATCATGTCTCCTGCTACCGGGCTGGCTCGTCTCGGCGACGGCTCCCCCTCTCCTCCACCTAATTTTTCTCTCCCCTCCCAAAAACACACACTCTCTCTATCTCACTCCTCCCCTTTTCCACCCCTCTCCCGTTTCCCGTTACGAAGAATCCTCTTCCCCCCTCCCAGTCGCTCCGTTCGAGATGTTCGCGGAGGGAATGGGGACTTATTTCCGTGAATTCGCCATTCCGAAACCTTGAGATGCTCGCCTTTTTCTATACCCCCTCTCTTGATTGTTTCCTTCCCTTGCGAAAAATTCGAGCGTCCCGATTTCGTTCAGGGGGTGGGATTGAGATCAGACGACCGTCCGAATGCCTTATCTTTCGATTTTTGAGTGAACGTCTTCTTTAACTTGCCCGTTGGAGATGGGCCCGTAACTGTTTCAGAGCAGCATAGTGTGAAGGGCGGCGTGGAATCCTTTGGAATTCCGTACTCTTCCCGACTTTTCTTTGGTGTGTTCTGTGTTACAAAATTTTATAAAGGACTTGTTTATGAAAGTTTGCAAAGCTTTTTAGGTAGTTTGCTTTTTTGCAGTCATTCCAATGAGAATGAAATATTTAACGACCTTTATCGCTTGTCCCTATTTCATAGATTCTAACGTAGGTAGTTCTTTATAACCTTCCCGACTTTTACTCAAGGGCCTGTGATTGGCTGGCAGACCTTGGGGGTTTATTCAGCTAGGACTCGTAATTGTCGAACCTCAACGGTAGCAAGTTTGAGTCGTCAAAGAGACGATAAACCTTCATATTTGCACTCCGAAGTATCGGAAATCTTCGAGAATGTGGCGTCAAACGTTAATCGTAGAGAAGACTCGACATTTTCGAATCTTTATCGATCCAAAACCCCCTAATTTGTGTGATCCAAAACCCCCTAATTTGTGTAATGTTATCCGATCGTCGATGAATGAACTCCATAGTTATGGAAATATTTTCCTGTCGGTGCTCGAGAGACTTCTGCGGAGTCGCACTTTAATTGGGAACAACGGAGCGAAAACCCCGACTAACTAACGCAAGTATAAATCTTCTAAGCACTTTCCGCAAAGTTGCTCGTGGAAAAAATAATAGTTTGCCATTTCCTTCCGCTGCTGGTGAAGTTTGGCGCTTCGCATTACGTGAGTCGTCCCACGCGTCACTTCCCACGTGCGCCTGTCGTATAATTCACCGTACTCTTCCCCCTGAGGGGGAAGTGGGACTCACCATTCGGAAGAGACTCATTCAATGCCCACAGTTCCGTGAAGGAATCTCGAGAATTTGCAGGAGGAACGGTATTCTCCACGGGAGACAGTCGAGAATTTTTGATGATTAGATCCACCTGTTCCCCAAATATCATCTAGATGTCTGTGTCTATATAGCTGTGTCGAGACTCGTCATTTAGGCGCCTAAATCGCCTGATTTAGGATGGACGCCATCTTGAAGGGTGTCCAAACTCGTTAGGCAACGAGAGGTCGCAAATTTAGGCACCTAATTTGTGCCCCGTATTGAGGGCACACAAAGTGTATCCTAAATACACCATATAGCAATGCCATAATTCCAAATGCTGGAAGCGATACAACTAGCGGAAGAATAATCGCCGTCGGAGTGTAGTGTATATGTTGGTCACAAAAAATTGGTTATTTCTTCCTGACTACTACTCGTTGAAAAACCGAAGGCTTCATTAACGCGATTCCTAAGGAAAAGGCGGATCTTTCCTTAGGAAAGAAAAATTTGACGTCTCCTGCATGAATGTAGTTTGCCTTGTAATAACTTTATTTTGTCAAGTTTTTGAATAAAGATATTTGAAATGGAGGTAAGAATACATTTCTTTGTTTTGCGTTTCATTTCATGATTAAGAACATCGTATTTGCCGTCGTGTTTGTTTTCATACCCTGTGTGTGTAGTTGTTAAATCTTATTTTAGTGCATAAGCATTACGGAAAATAACCTTTAAGTAATGTTGTTTTTGGAGAGTGTAAGCATTTAGTAATGCCCTTAGTAAAAATATAGCTGCCGGCATGAATTCAACTGGGTAATCATGCAAGTAGGTCGTTCGCCAAACCTTTGTAAAAGGAGTCGCCGTTTCACTACGTAAGCCCACAAAGTAATAAAATGGACAAAAATGAGAAAGCACTGTCAAAGACTAATTATATAGTAAATATTTAATTGATACTAAGCTACTGCATATAAAATATTAAGCTAGAAAAGTACGCATGAGCGTAAATTAATTAAACACGGCCAAAAACAATTTCTAGCAAGGATTAATGACCGAAAAATTACCCTGGAGTAAAATACCATATAATAAGATAAAAAGCTACAAATTATTGAAGTGTAATACTATCTTACCTAATAATTAAAGCAAAATAAAAAAAAACTGTTACTCAATGGAGTTAAACATAGTCCGATAAGAGAAAATGGATACGAAACCACTACCCAAAATCGGTCAAGTTACTAAATTGAAAGAAATAGAAAACTTTAATAAAAGACCACCGAATGAATTGTAAAGTGAACTCAGAATTACGCCAAAAATATTACGTGGTTTTGCAATTACGGGCAACTGTTTGAACCAGCTATTTCAAATATCAAAATATTAACATTCGTACATCATCTGTTTATCCCTTATTCTGAGCTACATACGAGGCGTATATGAGGGAGGTTATGGTGACGTTTTTTCCTTTCATTGTTTTACGCCGTTTATAATCGGAATTAGATATGGTTTAAAGAGCTAATTTCTGTTTCGAATAAACATCTTTCCACTTAAAACAGTAAACGTAAGAATTATTATCAGAGTCCCTCGTGATTCAGTGTTAAATTGTTCTAGTTGTCATGTGAGTATTTTTCCTGGTTGTGTCTTGTATTTCTCTCAAGAGGCAAGTTGCATTCAATTCGAATCGGAATTGCTTGCGGACCAAATGTTACGCGGAGAACCCGTCCCCTGTGAAAAGGTAGGAGACATTCTGTCCAAATGAAGCATCTCTGTTGCCGACAAAAAGAACTGCGTATTGTCAGTTTTGGAATGTACCGGAAACTGACCTTATTTTAGCTACCGTCTCTTCTTCGGGCACTGCCCTTTTCGATACCGTAACCGACTATTTATTAGTGTAATTTAATGTGCCTTATTTGCATTAGAAAAATATCTAACGTAAAAAGGTCCGTTAGGGACACATTTGCATTGAGAAATCTGTTCATGCGTGGCCAATATTTGCGATGAGAATTTTCGAAATATTTAAATATTACTTATTTCTTCTTTCGACGACATTGTGTTGCGTAGGGGAATGGAAGCGAAGAACTGAAGTCCTGCAGTCAGAAATATTCCTGTCAATCACCTCATATTACCTATTTTTTGCGTGAATCAAATGTTTAGGTTCGTAATGAAAAACTCGGGAAATGCCTTTGGTAGGTATACGTGTATGTTGCGGTGTCGATGTTTTTTATCAGCTTCCACACTTCTCTCGTCGTTACTATTTAATCCGGAAAAAATAAATGAAACTTTTTTCGTCGAAGCGAATTTCGCGTAATTTATTTTTAATGAACAAATGATTTGTGCAGAGTATGATTTCGCATTGGATCGATAAACTCGAAAGTCCTGAAATGAGAAGTGATCGTCGCGGAGTGACGAATGCTTGCGGCATCCCTGTATCATTCCAGCTGCCGTGGCTACAATGTATTCCACCCTCTTGTGTGTTAGCGAGACCGTTTCAAAAAAGGGAAAATTTATGTATTCACTGCATGGCATTAAAATTAACTGCCAGAAAAAACCCTTTTTGAATTAATTGCGCGACGAAAAAATATCTTTTCTGTGAATCCAAATATGTGCTCTCCCACATTTTTACCCCTACTCTGATGTTGATGGAGTTTTTTTGATCTAAAAGGTGCAGAAATGAAAAAATGTAAACTCTTGAGTGATTGGAGGCTTTTCCGAATTTATCCCCAACTGCTTTCTAGAAAGCATTTAAAATTTTCACTATTGTTACTCTCTCTCTCAGTTACGTCGCTTGTCGCGGCAAATATTAAAGCATTTTTCCGATTTCAGTTATTGCTGACATTGTTCTCTATTTTTCACTCTTAGTGTGTTATACTTCATTTCGGAAAACATTTCCTTTTTTTATGAAGAAATCATGGTCATTATTTAGAACGTTCTTTATATTGACTAATGTGAATTCAGCACTTTGTAGTAAAGCTTTGTTAACTCGTCCGAATTACGTGTACATGCTTAGAGTAATCGTCCCTGGATAGGTATTCGTCATACTCTACAAGCATCATCGTTGCACTATGCCGGGTTCTATCAGGGCGCAATTTTTATATTTTGAGAATTAGGGCAATTTGAAACGCTAGTTAAGGGAATAAAAAGTGACCACAATGCCTAACTGCAATTTTTATGGAATGGATTGTGCTTGGAAGAGGAAGAAGTACCTAAACATCTTCTACTGGAGATTTGCCTTGTTAATTATTTCATCTTGCTGGTCTGACCATCGCTATCAGTATTTCAATCCCAAGATTAGTTTATGACAGCCCTCCTTTCTTCTCTGTTCAGTGTTAATTCCCTTACTCTCTGACAACTTCTCTGTTTTACGTCCTTCCTAATTTTTCCTTTGTGGTTGGCTCTGGGATCCCGTCGTAGTGCATGTGTGAACTCCTTCCTTCCCAAGTTATACTGTACTTCTTTCCAAGTAGATGAAGAATTCCACTTGCTCTAGTTCCACCGGTCAAATTGTGATATGTTCCTTCAGCTGCTATCTTCCTCTCAAAGAATTTTAGGTTTCTCCTTGTTGATGCTCATATAATATTCCCCAATTACTCGGTCCATAGTATTCTGAGTTGCTTGCAGGTTCTTTCACTTTTCTTCTACTGCTTAGATATCTGTGTACCGGAGCACGTTAATATCTTCGCCATAGGCCTAAACTCATTTGATACCCAACTCTTGCGCTCCTTTTATTGTTGCCTCTACTACGTTGAGTAGTCTTGGCGAGAGGTTATATCCTTGTCTATCACCTTTGAATAATTTGGATTTTCATTATCATGGTGCTTATCATATGAGACCATTGATAGGGGTCCAACTTCCTCTTCGTGGCAGAAGTGAAGTCGAGTGGCCTGTTTTTTACTGAAGTCAATCCACTCTGCAGAAACGAATTCTGTTTCATGGGCTTGTGCGAATAGAAAAAAGTATCATGGATCTAAATCTTCTAAAAGTATCATGGATCTCTCTCTTCTGACTCGACGCCTACCCGTCTCAATCCTCCATCTATCAGACCCAGTGTTTTGTTACCCCTGCTTTGTAATTGAAAGTTTCTATGAGAAATAAGGCCGTGAGTATTTGAATTCACTTCCACGATGGGAAAGAGTGATTTTCTCTCAAGGGATTGTCCCTGGTGGGGGTGAAAGTAGTTGAGTTGATCGGGGCACATGCTTGTGTGATTAAAATGGCTTTTGGTTTTGTTGACGCGAATGGCCTGGACTTTCTAAAGCTCCCTGCATATTAAAGTACGGTCACCTTAGCGATTGGCGTATTTAGCCTAACGGTACATTGATATCGACAGGCTTGCACGCTGTTTCACTTTAAAATGCGCTTGTAAATTGCCTATAATTTCCTCTACCGCACAATAGATAATCATGACAAAATCAGGAGTAACTAATCCTACCACACTCTGTTCAATAATCAAAATTGAGAACTTTACTCTCAAACACACTTCAATGTAGGCATTTGTCTAAATTTGTGTGTTTGTATATGTGAAATAGTATTAATCCTTAAAAGCCTGGCGTTCTTAAATCCTTGCTGCCGCTTGTGAGGCTTAGTGTAGATGCAAATGAATATTATTAGTCTGGCATGTTATGAAGTGATAACTTTATAACCCGTAGAGTTTTTTATGTATTCAATAGCATTGAATAATGAAAGTGCTAAGGTCAACTATGGCGTCTACGGTTTACGAGCTTCAAGACTTAGAATTCGAGTCCCCGTTCCTCGCCAGCTGACCGCACCACCACCCTCCCCCATACTTTCTCTTATCTGAGCCGCCACGCCCCTTCCCGGGGCCTTGCGTCCGTACGAGCGAAGGGCCACTCTCCGGTCCACCCGACCGGCGCGGGTGTTAGAGCACATTATCTATCGCCTGTGCCCGTGACCGCAGAGATATTCGAAGACCAAGGACACTTTATTTACTCTCGACGAGAACAACGAACTTCGGCGTGGGCGACGCGAATCTATAATTTGAAGAGTCATGCACTGTCTGGCAGGAAAGAAGTCGCCGCGTCGAAAGAAATGTGCGTTAACGCTATTCATCGGGGAGAAAAGTGCGATTTTGCAAGAATTGGTGAACATAATCGGCGTCGAGTTGTTAGCTTTCCCTTTAGCTGTCTACTTTATCCTGATAATCCATAGCTTAATTGATAATATTCAAATAATATTCCTCCCTTTTTTCTCCGCTTCCAGCTTTCTTTCTTCCGTTCACTTGCCATATCACTGTAATCGTAAAGTTAACATGGTCACAGAGCCCGCATATGCCATTTTAAAATTCTCCCTTGGGAAGCAGTTAAGTACTTCTGCATCAAGAAATGTTTTTTTTCTGCTTGAAGTTATTCCTCATTTTATGGAAACAAGAAAAATCGAGGGAATTAGGTTAGCCTTATGACTATTTGCTCTCCACGTACCTGTATTTCTCTTTAACTTGGATGTCTTATGAGTGTAGGTACTGAATGTATTAATGTGGTATTTGCCAGAATCATAAAACGCATTAACTCGCTCAGTAATTCAGCGTCTATTGTATGAAATTGGCAAATGGTGTGTTTCAATGTGTTTCTTATGCAAATAAATGCATAATACCTTTTTCATTCGCCACGCACAGTGTGTTCATATGATTGACTTTCTGACCATCAATAAGTTCCGCTTTCACTCTGAGCCAATGGCTAGAGATTTTACTTAATTCTCAGATTTCGAAGTCGTTTTTACAGGTGTATGTATTTTCACGAGAGCGTAACACAAAATCAGTTGATTACAGTTAAATTGAGCCATCGAAATGCTGGAGCTATTACTGATGGAAACGAGTCATGGTTTGGTACTCCGAACTTTTTGTTTTACCTTGAAGTACGGAGGAGCGTTATCTTTATCTGAGGTTATAATAAACAAGTTTTTGATGGCTGCCAAACCCTCGACTGCCTCATGTTTATGGGAAAATATTCTTGACTTCAAAATCGCGTAATACAGGCACAATATTTCTTGTAATTGAACCATGAAGGTTTTGCCTCAAAGTAGAAATAATTTCTGTTAAAAATTTAGTGGAAGACATTTCGATGCCCAGTATACCCTTGTGTACTCACCCCTGTGGTTCAAAATAGTGATCACGTGTCATCAATGCAGGATACTCTACAGAGTTTTGACTAGCAATGACTGGATGCAGTTGTGCATTCATTGCGTTCCACAAGGGTTGACGCCCCATAGAACACGCCCTCGAATAAAGTCCTTTTTCCCGAGGGCCCAAACTCATCGATGGTGGTCGGGCTCGGGTGCCTGATATCACGGCGCAGCGTCTTTTTCATCTCACTTCATCCGTCGCGCCCCCTCCCCTTGCTGGGCGAGCGCGCCGCGTAGCGGTATATCGGGGTAAAGTGGGACGAGTGCGCGGAGCCCAACGGACTTGGTTGTACTCCGACACCGAAGCGGCTTCGCGCAGCGTCCGGCCCGGGACTTCCACGATATTTCGCTGCCCGATTGTTACGCACGTTACAAACGAGATATCATAGTGCAATCAATGTAAATATGGGTCGCGCGATTTCCATTTCCAACTTCGATACTCTCAAAAGAGGATCGATGCTGGAAATGGACATCGCGCAGCATATACGAGGATGGGCATATCAGGCAATGTTGATGAAATTTTTAACGCGACGAAGTGAATCGCAATTCGGTTTTCCGTTTGATTTTCGTCGTACGCTGATCACGTGACTTTCTCCTATTGCGATATCATCTATTGGCATCAAAATGCCAATCTACCAACACACTCAAAATAAACCGTTGGCATCAATCTCACTGCGATTTTCAAAATTCACCGTGACACAGATCGGATCTAGTTTGCGTGCGAAGACGAGGACGTTGGGTAGTGTACGCACTGCGAGACCCTACGTGTGAGAGAGGAATCCATTAGGCAGAGGAAGATGTCTCCTTTGGCGCAGCGCCCGCCTCTTCGGGAGGTGGACGAGTGTGTGCATGTATTTTTTTCGCAAAATCGCCACGTTCAAGGCTTCCCGCTTTTAGGAGGTACTGGCGGTTGGTGGGGAGAGGGCATCTTCCAGTTGACCCGAGCTTTGGCTTTTTAAAGTCCATCAAGGAGGGTGATCGGGAAACTCCAACTGTGGCCGAGGTCGGCTCTCACCTTGTAAGAAAAAATATCCATCCGTACCTTGTTCCTTATGGGTGTTACTCGCTTTCAGGAAGTTGGGTTCTCTAGGCATTTAGCCAATCCTCGCTGTTAGTCGTTCCATCCGTCTATTCGTGTTACACCAGATTCATTTCACCTTTCTTGCAATAAGAGTGTGCTCTTTGGACCAACTGATTATGCTACTTTTTCCATGTTTTTTTCAAGCATTCAGTTCCTATTTATGTACGATGAACATAATTATACTTTCAAGAGTAGACTTAAGGTGTTTGTGTGTGTATGTATAAATTCGGAACTCTCTTTCGGACTTTCACGATCAGAAAATATAGATGTAAAACCATATTAGCATATTTCAATATGGTACTTCTATCGTTTGTTCGTCCTAGGTTTCGGAAACTTAGCCTTTTGCTCCCTGTGTTTTGGCGCGAAGGGAGTTGGCATTGCTGGAAAGAGAAGGTCCCTGGAAGTGGTTTGAATAATACGCTCCGCTCCTGGTAAAAACTCAAACATAACGTTTATTTTGTTGAATCATACTTTACCACATTTTGCAAATTCATTACAAGTGCGATCGACATGAACTTCCTGTAGCTAAATTAAAGGGGGTGAAGTCTGTAATATTTTTCATGGGATTAAATCTTTAATAATTATGACAGCATCGGAATTCGGGGAGAGCATTCCGGCTTCTGAATTTTTTTGTATTTCATTAAATGTAAAATAAGTTAAAATACTAAAGTGGGAATTAAAACGTAACTCTTTGTTATAAGTTTAAGGCTTAAAATTAAATTTGATCGTTGTAAAATAATTGGAAAAAGAATTGGGGAAATTGTACATCTATGTTATCATGTTGATAGCTTGAGTTATCTCTTAAAGTTTTATAGCGTACCCGATTTATTATAGATGAATTTAAAAGAGAAACTCGCCTTTTTAAAATGCTTTCTTTAATTTTTTCGAACAAACCTTTATGTTTAGGTAAGAAATTGGTTTTTTGAGTCATGACTATTGGAATCCGACGAAATGGAAATGCGTTGTAGACTCAGGTTAAATTACAACTTGGGCTACTTTTGGGGTGTTAAAGGTAGACACTCAATTGTAAAAATAGGGGAAGGGGGAGGAATAAACGTTATGTTACGGAAAGGGCAAGAGGAGGTAATGGAAGCATATCTATTTCTTAAATTTATTTTAATATCCTGAATCAGTTCGAAGCATCATATTTTTGAGTCTGGTTTCACTACTGTATAAATGAAAAAAAGTGACTGCACTCCTCGGCTCGATCGATTTTGAGCGAAAGGTGACCTATTTTAAACCCTAGTATTATCTCTCTTCCGATTTATTCCTGGCCCATGCCTTTGGTCGTCATCGTAGCGACTGCCGCTGTTTTGTTTTCAGTTGAGTGTCGTTGACTGATCTCTTCTGATTTCACATACTCATTGCTCCTGTTTTTATCGATTCCGTGATTCAAGATTGTTTCCGATGGGTCTTCACATCTTACCGAGGACGGAAACTCTTTTAAGTTCCCGAAAGGAAAATATTGTCGTGCAATCGAATGCGTTCATTTGTTGGAAACACTTGGATATCTCTTTCGAACTCCGTCCATTCGAAACGGGAAGTAGTCGAGCTGAAAGCCACCATTCCCTAAAAATAGAGGATCGTTTGTCCTGCCTTCGCAAATATGAAATATGCTATCTGATTTTCATTTCCGGATGGTGAAATAAATTAAAGCTGATTGTTCACTATCTGTGGCCATTGAGTTCCGAACGTTTCCGCGAATAGTGACGAAAAATATTGCTTTTCATGGTGTTTCAGTGGAATTTTTATCGTAGCTTTCGCGTGGACTGAATTTTTATCGAGTTGTTTCAAGCAGTAGGCGAATTTGGTCCGCGAAAATATATTAGGAGAAATTTTAATCTGAAAAAAATAGCCTCGAGTTCCTTAACATTCTTAAACCAACTTCAACTCAATAGCCAATCCTTGCTATAAAAAATATAACACCAGTTTCACGGCTGTGAACTTGATGTTTGTAAGAAAGAAAGACATCAAGAGATAGTCTGGTATATTTTCATGATTTTTTACAGTCCTCCATATTTAGAGTTGCATCTGAAGTGAATCGTGATCCCACCTCACTTCAACACCAAAAATGGATGACCTGTAGTTGTCGAATTTTACGACTGAAGCTGTCTGAAAAGTAATTATTTTGTGTTTCAACTGGTTCAAAGGGATAATTTCAGTCGATTGGTTGGCATATTTTCGAGCAGATTTGTTGGCGACAAATTTAGAATAGGACGCTCGGTATTATTTCGATTTATAAGTCTCAGGGAGTTTGGAGTGACAGTTAGACGGCGAAGAAGTGCCAGGATTCTGTTGGGGAGACCAGGCAGTTGGTTGATGGAATCAAGGATCGGATTTCAAAGTATGTTGGGAAGATAATGGAAGGCTACGAACACCTTAATGAAGTATGAGGGAGGTTACTATGAGGTAGGCCCTGAAGGGAGGAGGAAAGGAGTATCTGTTCAAAATACTGTGAAGGGATCAGAAAGTAGCCGGAGTTAAGAAGGGTATTACAACCTCATATGAATACTTTCCTCCAGCAACAACCTGCTGACTTCTTTATTTGTGTGAATTTTTCGCTTTCCCATATCTCATCACTTTTTACCTGTTAGGTGTCTAACTTCTTAGTATTCCTCCTTCACTTGACATTCCAAGTTGATTATTAGCAAGTTTTCATGCTTCAGTGAATGTCCCAATGATAAAGAGTTTCTGTGTGCATGTTTTACTTTCATTGGCATATAACATCTCCCTCCCGTTCTTCAAACGCCTCCATCTTTGGTAAATCCAGCCTTCCTTTTGATCAACTCCATCTTTCTGGTAATTAATTTGACTGAGTAATTAATTTTTCCTGTTTCGTGTAAATTCATTCCTTCTAGACCCTACGGCTGTGACCCTATGCTAACTAATGGTTAAGCACTAGGAATGCTGTGAGAGGAGAGAGGGTTGTTAGGACAAATATTAGTAAGGCAGGAAAGATGGATGTAGAGCATTTTGATAGGCGATGGATGACTGAATACTGTGATGCAGGGGAGGACATCAGACAAAGGAGGAAGGGGTGGGAAAAGATCAGGGATGTTGGACGGAATGAAGGTAGTAAGTATGCATAATTTAAAGGGAACTTATTGTAGAATGTATGCTGAATTAAATAAGGGTCTATCGTAGTGTGGAGTGGTACAGAATACCCTCCCTAAAACCTGCTTTAAACGGTAATTAATTATGAATTACTGACGAATAGGAGCGTTCATAGTCGTTATTTCATGAATGTTTGTGTCTGGCTTTTGTTAGAAAATAATTCACTCTAGAGGTTTGCGAGACTCAAAATTGCTCGTGGCACGTGAGGTCCGAATGGTTAGCGACTGCTTCTGAGGTCCTGCTGAGAAAGGGGACGTCCCTTGGGGCTTCTCCGCCACCTTGGAGAGGTGCGTGTGAGGAAGAAAGAAAACGCTTTACTCCCGGCGCCGCGTATAGTAGTGTCATGTCGACCCGGCCGTGCTGATGGACCGCTAGGGACATAACTCATCCTCTCTCTCTCCTCCCCACCCCCAACCCTTCCGGTGAGTTGCTGGCCGGCAGCGTGGCACCTGGTGGTCGGTATTTTTCCCAATGTAGAAGGGCAACTCGAGAAATCTCAGTCGGTCCAGCACGGTGGACGAGACGCGTCCAGGGTCCGTTTTCCAAACAGTCCCACATCCGAACTTGGAGTACCTTTATCTCTCCGGCCCTTCCTTCCCCACCCTCTTACCGTAACCCCTTCCCCCATCGTTCTTAACTTTCCGGGCCCCATCGTCCCCTTTCTCTCCCTCTTTCTCTCAATCACGTGCATTTTTTCCGCCTTTCTTCTTACCACACCACCACGTTTGACTTCCCGATTGTATCGCTTGGGGAAAGTTAAAGAGGAAAATCGGGACGCGGTATTTTTATGCCACCTTGCTCACAGTACGTTCTGTCTTCCTAAACTGGCGAGGAATGACTTGAACCTTCCCGCGTAATCGCATGGGTCAGGGATGGGATTGCGTGTGCAATTCCATCTGAAGCTCCTTAAGTGTAGACGATTCCATATTCAAGGCGGTCGTACCCGAAATCTGAGGGGAACAGAAAATCTCCAGGCAAGCGGACGTACCTCCGTCCCCAGAAGGTTGGAGCTCTTGCTTTCACTAGAGCGTGACCTCCTCAATAATCAATCATCCCCATGCTATCGTCAATATCGTTTCTTCCAATAGGAAAGCCATCGACCCAGGTGGCGTTTAAACATGCCTATTGACATAAGAACATAGTTATTGTTTTTGTTGACGTAATTATGTGTAGCAACCGGTGCATACATCTTAAATCGGTTTCTTTGGGGTAATAAATTGTGAGGGGAAGCCCGCTCAATGGAAATCAAGGAAAATTTCTGTAATTTGTATTTCTTTTGTACTGTCCCATCTTTGCACAGGTATATTACCTCCTCTGTCGCATTAATATGGCGTTGCAATAGTGTCTTGAGACTACTGATATTCGTTGTGTAGAAAACATTATTATTTAGAAATATCACGGTTTGGATATTCATGACGCTATCATTAGTGTCCACATCGAAACTGGTGGAAATTACGCAACACTAACTTTGGTGAAGTCACCCGCCAATGTGTACCCAAATGACAAAATTTTATGGTGTATAAAAATTCGTCATAACCGGTATTCGAACCCGAGTCTATTGATTTCCGGTCAAAGTCTCGGCTAGTTAAGTTTCAAGAAATGTACAGTGTTAGAGGATAGCTCGGTAACTTCAATAGCTGAAGCATTTGAATCGAAAATCGAGGAATCCGGCTAATGTTTTTGACACTATGAAATACTCACATTAATTGTACTCACGTCAACCATCACTTTTTATTAGACAGGATTTACATTTTAGTGTGGTGTACAAGGACTTATTTTATTTGAGCGGAAGGAGTGAGATAGAAATACGAACGTGAGAAGAAAAGGGTGTGAGAGGGAGAGTACGTATCGTTGGGGCAATACGGATCCAAAGAAACTGGAAAGGGAACTCGAGAAGGAGTTTGAGGGTGGGAAGGTTTTCGGTCGTATCGGCATTTTCTGGACTTCAAATGAGTTTTTGGTGGGGAAGGTTAAGGATCCAGAAACCTCTCGGTGATTCCTATCTGGATGGAGTGTTTTCATTCAACGCAAGCCAGGAATCTCGCCGATTCGCCCACGATTTTATGTGATGAGTGATTGAGGGAGAGTTGGAAGCCGTGTAGAGGCAATCGCTTTCCACACCGCTGGTATAATTTTTTAACGTGTAGGTGTTCGTAGGAAATCACTAGCTGGATGAAAGAGATGGCAGGCGAAGGAGTTTTGCAGGAAACAAATGAGCGAATGAATTTTACATGGCTTAAGAGAGAAATATAATTAAGTTAATAGAATGCATTTCATGTCTTCCGAAAAATCCCTCAAGAAAAATTTTTAAGGAAAACAATAAATTGGGAATGAGATAAAGAATGTTATGATGGCGTTGCAAAACCAGCGGAAGGATTTAATAGGGCAGAAAATAAGGTGACTGGTCAGGAACAAGGCAGAATTTCAAAAGATAATGATACATTTTTTCCGATCCTAGCTTTGATTCGGAAGGAATTAGGGATATTTTCGGTGAATAATGATATGTACGTATATTTCTTTGTCTTTAGTTTTGATTTTTCATGGGATTAAGATGTTGCGTTTCTGCCCAGAATCTGTTGCCCCACAAATATGATTTCCCTAGAAGTTGATCATCTTTATGCATCAGATAGTGGAAGAGTTGCGAAAATTCTAGTGAAACTAAAATAAAGAAGTCAAGGATGCAATTCAAAAAACAAGTCTTAACCATTTAAGGTCAACGTGTGGAATAAAATAGAATACCCCCCATGTTGCCAGCAGCGCGTCGCATAATTGAAAAGGAAAATTTTTGGCGAATACTTGTCCTCTCCTTGTGCACGCACATGTAGCAGGTACGGTACTTGCGATTTCACCGGGTAGTATTAAAGGTATGCATTCCTGGGTAAGACGTCTGCATAGTTATGGTACTTAATTTTCGGTGATGGGTGATGGATACAATGCGTCTAAGTCAAGTATTTTCTAAAAATCTTATCGCATAATTAGATTTTGTGACTAGGTTCTTTTTCATTGAAAGGGCATACCATAGTTAGACTTTCCTCTTATCAACTTTTATTCCGACCGTCAATCCAATCTAAAATCACTAGATTGTGTGTTGAGTGAATGTTATACCAATTGGTTTTTAGAATTGACTTACATTGAATCACAGGGCATCGTGTCGAATGGTAATCTCATTCATAACGCGCCCTTTCATGACGTTCGAAATGGAAGTGGATAATATTCTTACCTATATTGTGAAGTCAATGCACAGCGGCTCAGGAGGAAGGTTCAGGGACGTCGGCGAGGCATCACAATGCACGGAGAGAATGAAAGGAGGGTCTGTTAGGTCAAATTTGGAGACGTGGTTCCCATTCAATCAACAGCCAGCTTCCACGCTTCCTAAGGGACGCACGTCATACTGCTGCATATTCTTTAGTGGTCTCTGGCTAGCCCACCGTGTACCGCCCCTTCAATTAACACTCTGTCACTTCTCGATTCAAACAAAAAAGCACTTTATTTAAATACCTAATGCGAACACAGCGGATTCTCACTGTGTGTGTTTCCGCACACCGTAATACTCGAGCTTATGGACTGATAAGGGATTTTCGTAAATTTGTGGCCAGGTTGAGACTTTTAAATCCCCTCTTCCACCTTATCTTTCGTCACATTGAGGAATATATTGCATTAATTGTAATTAATATGTAATGAAATTATAGACTTGAAAGACTTAAGGCTGAACAAAACAAATATACAAAAATTAAAAATTGGTTATGATGAGATTTAATAATAATTGCTTTGTCAAGAGTGAAAGTGTATACCTTGGTGGAATTATTAAGAGGATAGTGCTGGTACTCTACCTGGCGATGAACTAATATTTAACCTATTTTGAAAGATTTTTTGGGAAAATAATTAAGATCCAAGATCGGGAAATAAGTGCTGGGGTACCGGAATAAGTTACTACTCTTGGTAAGCTAGTGCCAGGGAGGATTGATGAGTCCAAAACCCGTTGAATAAACAACCCCGTGGGCAGTTAGCAGCGCGGAATGAACACGTCAAAGGAGGCAGTCGGCCTCGGGGTGGTCGTCGCCGGGGAGGGTTGCGGGTGGAAGTGAGCGGGTCGCGACCTACTTAATCCTGCATCCTCCTCCATCCCTCCCTCCCTCCCTCAGTCACTGCAGATCTCTTTGCAGCTCGTTCATGTATCCCTTTTACGATGTCCATGGGGAGTTTGCAGCCGACGTAGCGGGCTCCCTTGCCCGTGTGTTTGCGTCATGTATATGAAGGCACACGCACGCATCCCAACACAAACTCGAACGCCCCTGGCTTAACCTTCTTTTGCGGAAGGGTACAAACACCGTAAGCAACGTCCGTCCCCGTGGCCTAAATCCAAATTCACTCTGCGGATATGACTGCCGAGCTGTTCATCTTTATTTCTTTATTCATGGCCCTAGAAATTGATTCCTCTTTGCTCCATCGAGCATTCATCTTCCAGGAATGAAGAATGCCATTAACTAGGTGATGCAAAGTATTAGTTGGTGAACGCCCGCAACGACAATTGAGTGAGTTCGCATAGGATGTATTTGAATGTTTTCAATGTGAAAATGAGCTAAGTAAAAGGTTTTGCTGTTTCCATGACGTTAGTAACAACAGTGTGTAATCCAATTTGTTAGATAGCACAAAACATTTAATTTCTAATATCAATTTAAGACCAAAAGGTTTGAGTGCTATGGAAATAAAAAATGTTTACTGAGTCCATTTAAGATATTTTCGAATGATTTAGTATTAAGCACAATGTTTAAAAGAAGGAATACTGTTTTTCACCAAGTTGAATGATTTTGTTCGAGAGCATTGCGAGAGCATTCGACTGCATGCACACATGCATATCTTCATGTGTGCATGCAGTCGAATGCCCTGACTAAGGACGCTTTAAACATATAGCTACGCCGTTTGAAAAGTGTAAATTCACTATGCAATTGAGATAAACCATGTTACTTTAACTCCTACGAGAACTTGTGAAATTAGGGTCTTTCGATCATTTTTAAGTCCATTGATTTATTAATTGAAACTCAGGGAAGAAGGATTTCCTTCGTTTCGTTCGTTTCCTTAATTATTCCGAGCATTGTGGTTACTGATACCGTATGGGAAATTAATCCTTCGGAAGCTAGTTAATTGGCCCCGGTAATCGAATCGATAACTAATACTGGCAAAAGATCGAGCAATATTTAGGAGGGAGAAATCTTAGTCCCTGCTCTAGGTGTGGCAAAAAATCTCAAAGATCTGTTGATGTACGTTCATACTACTAAGATATGAAGTTTAAAAAAAAATAATTACTATCTAAGGGATTTCAGTTGATTCTCAGGGCGTGGCAGATTCGCACTTGATGTACTGGATGATGGTAATTTTTCAGAAAGAGACAGATATTGCATTATCAAGAATAAACGAGGATAAATGAAATCCGAATTAAGGAGGAGAATTGCATCATTAAGAGACAACAGAAGATCCGGAATTTAAGTGAAGAGGTAGGGCGAAGTTGAGTGGAGTCTTTTGACTTTAAGCGTATCGCTGTGCGGTTTCGAAATCTCATATTTGAGGCCAGTGAGATGAGTTTCCATCACAGAACTTCGAGGGGTGGGCCCAGAAAAGAATGGAAAAATGAGCTGGATAGAGAGGTAGTCAAACGAAAGCAGGGTTGGAAATGGTTAGGGGAGATAGAGAGAGGATGTTTTTGTTGAAATTCAAAGAAAGTGAAAGTGGTTGGAGGGAAATGGAGAGGTGATTGAGTGCTGAACGCTCTGCTGAAATGAAGAACAAGTGAGCACGGAAGAGGAGGAAAAAAATTGATTACTCATGGCATGAATGAGTAAAGAAAGAGCGATACGAATAAGAAGGAAGTCTAGGACAAGAGACGTGAAGTGCATGTACTACCTTGATCAAATATATCCCGGAATTTATTCAGAAAATTAAAAATACAAGTTTATTCATCTAAATCTATATTGTCCCCTTCAAAGTAATCCCCATCGACTGCAACACACTTATGCCAGCGCTTGATCCAATCCTCGAAACATTTTTTATATTCGGTTTTCGGTATGTCCATCAGTGCTTCCTGCGATTTTTCCATTACTTCCTCTCGGCTGCTAAAACGCGTTCCCCGTAATGGTTTTTTAACTCGATTGAACAGAAAGAAGTCACAGGGAGCCAAATCAGGTGAATTCGGTGGCTGTTGGATGGTATTTGTTGCATTTTTCGTCAAAAAATTACGAATAATGATAGCACTGTGCGACGGTGCGTTATCATGGTGCAAAATCCACGAGTTTTCTGCCCACATTTCTGGTCTCTTTCGGCGAATTGCTTCACGCAAACGTCTCATAACGCCCAAATAATACTCTTTGTTTACTGTCTGGCCTTCTGGCAAAAATTCATGATGCACTACACCGTTGTAATCCATGAAAACCGTCAGCATTGCCTTCTTTTTTGACTGAAAACGACGTGGTTTTTTTGGTCTCGGCTCATTTGGTGAACGCCATTCACTTGCCTGATGTCTGGATTGCGTGTCGTACTCATAAACCCACGTCTCGTCTCCAGTAATGATCCTTTTGATGAATGTGGGATCGGATTCAGCCTCGCAAATCATGTCTTTTGCGACGTCAACACGGTCTCTTTTTTGCATGAAATTGAGGTCTTTTGGCATGCTACACGACGGAAACCCAAATCATTAACCACAATGTCTTGGGCGGATCCATAGGCAATGTTCAAGTCCTCCGCTATTTCTCTGATGGTTAATTTGCGGTTATTGACCAACATTTCTTTTACTTTATCAATTTTTTCACCGACTTTCGATGTCGATGGTCTGCCACTGCGTTCATCATCTTCGATTGACTCACGACCACTTCTGAACCGCTCGTGCCACTGGTAAACGACCGTTTTTTTTAGAGAATCGTTGCCGAAACACTTTTCCAACATTTCCAACGTCCGTGCGCCACTAAATCCGTTTTTTACGCAAAATTTAATACAAGTTCGTTGTTGCAAATTTAAATCCATTTCTGAAATTGTAAAAAATCGCCAACACACACAGAGATAGATGTACTCTTGGCTACGTAACTTTTGCAAATGTCAAGTTATGACACTAAGATTTAAAGGGAATATCAACAACAGATGTACCAATTTAACAAAAAAAACAGAACTCAAATCGGAACGATGGGAGCGCCACACGGTGGTTATTCCGGGAACTTTTTGATCAAGGTAGTATGTAGAAATACTATTGAAATTACGGTTTCCAGTTACAATTCATGCCCTAACACTACGGTTTATTTCATGTGATAATTTTCGAGGCCGTCTGCCACTGAAGCACGTGTAAAGATGTCATTCGTGTATATTATTTTTTTTGCTTCTATCATTTGAGTTCATTTCGCCATATTTTTGAACCTTGGCGAACACATTTTCAGCCTGGGTACCTACGTCATATGCCACGTTCTCGGGAGATGCTTGAATATCTAATCCTTACCAAATTACCTCGCCGTGATGTGCGATGTTGCCGCTTAGAATTCCCGGTGTCGGAACGTCGACGACGAGGGCTTTTGACACTGCTCGGGAAATGAGCATCGAAAAAACTTACCCGGTCGCCCGTATGCCAAACCCGCAGCCAGGAGTCCTTCATTAATGGCGCCACTACTCGGCTAGCCGCCTTGAAAGGCAGAAAGTGTGGGACGGAGGGGAGAGAAGTGGTGGCGGTAGCCATGGAAACCCATTACGTGACTCGTGAGGACCGAGCGAGCTTCACACCCGCGCGAGACGAGGGAGGGGGTTAATTTCTCTCTACCCCCTCTCTATCTCGCCTACACCCCCACCCCATCTGATCGCCACGGAGGGGAGGACAGTGTGCCGGCCCTCTGGTCTGTGCGCTAGTACGCGGTCGGAGGAAAGGGAAAGGAAAGTGTGTTGGGGGTGTCGCGGGGGAGGTGGTAGGGTAGTATTTTTATTCACATGCGTCGTGGGCGTTCGGCGTCTGTTCTTTTTTTCACGAACATTTGTCGGGGGATTTTTTCCTCCTTTTTATTGATTTATTTAATTATTTTTATGCTTCATATTATTTTCGAGAGGGGAGGGGGTTACCAAGTGCACCCCCATGGGCGCATTTAAGGGAGGAACCGGGCTGGCAACTCGCTCTTCCCCAATAGGATGTCGGAGCACGACAAATTATCCTTCCACTCCAGAATCTCATGACGAAGGTTGTGTATCATAATTGAACACGCGCAACTTGAGCATCATTTTGTAAAATATGGGGGGAGCAGTGTTTTCTGTGATTAAAATGCAGTAATTAGACTGTGGACGCCACTTGCTTAGACCACCTATTACAAGGTCTATTTTCGGGGGGCGAATTCTGTTTATCTCTCTATCATTCTGCCACTCTCGTGGCTAGCAGTGCGCTCCTTTTTATACGAGGGTCATCCGGAAAGTAGTACCCGTTCGTGCCGCATGAAGTGCTGACGACGCGAGTAGCCGCTGGACGAGGTCAGATAGCTTCAGTGGCTTGTCTGCCTTCTCTGAGCCAAGTTGCGTGACGCTAGCATTGCCTGTGTTGTTTCTGTGATTGTTTACAATGTTTAAAAAAATTGAGAACGCCGCCAGTTGTGAAGTGAGGGCAGTGATTAAATTCCTCAATGCAAGAAACGTTCGCCCATGTGATATTCATCGCCAATTAAAGGAGGTGTATGGAGACAATGTAATGGACGAGTCGTCTGTTCGGCGGTGGTGTCGCAACTTCAACATGGGGAGGGGGAACACACACGACGATGAGCGTTCGGGGAGACCGTCTGTCATTACAGACCAACTGGTGAGCTCAGTTGACGAATTCGTGAGGAACGATCGGCGCGTCACAATTGATGACATCTGTGAGCATTTTCCCAATGTTTCTCGAACAATTGTTCATGAAATTGTTAAACACCATCTGCAAAAATTTGCCAAAAATTTGTGCAAGATGGGTCCCTCGCGTATCTCAATGAGCTGGCGGCGAAGGACTATGCAGCAGGAATACAGAAACTTGTCACACGTTATGACAAATGCCTTAATTTGCTTGGAGATTATGTTGAGAAGTAGTTTAAAGTATCCTCTTTGAAATAAAATTTTTTATGTTTGTTAATATTTACTTTTGTGTCTTTATTTCACGAACGGGTACTACTTTCCGGATGACCCTCGTATCTATTACCGCATTTATTGGTTAAAATGGGGATGAAGGTCCAGGTGCCCAATATTCCATTCATAAATTATCTTCGTACTTGGACGAAGCCGAAGTCCTTCCATGTGACGCGTGGAATGGGATGATCGCTAAGTTGAGCGGGGGAGATGTGTGTCGTGGAGTGGTGGTCGGACGTCTTGTGCTGAGTGACATGGGGCAGCCCCCATCGTCGCTGGAGTGTTTTGAGGGGGTCGTCCGAGGGGATTTCATATGAACTTCAACGCATTTGAGCGATCGGGTAGGATGGCCTATCCTGCATGCAGGATGGCGTCAGAGGGTGCCTCCTGACCTGTCTTGACAGATGACACGCTCCGCTCTTCGAGGTTGGTGAAGTCGGGAGGGCTCAAACTACCTGGATGGATCGCACCCTTTCAGCAAGGTGTATTTCCCGTCGCATTGCGTTTGCTGGCCTCTTTTTAAGTCGAGTTGTCGAAAGGAATCGTAACCTGCGGTAATTCAAGCAAAATATTTACATTTTTTTCTGTTTTGGGTGTGTTCACATGGTATTCTGGTATGTTTCGTGGGTTACTGCACGGTGTTTTTTATGGTTACTTTTTCTCTACGTAATTATAGTTTAGATCGCTTCCAATGATTTAACTTACCGTACTTTCGTATTTCGCTTGACACGACAGCTATTTTGCTATTCCACTGAATGTATTGATTTTAGGACTTAAGTTGTCTGAAGCCCCCCGCCTCCTCCAAAATATAGTCCCGATATATGATATAGTCCGCCTCATCCATGATATAGTCCCGAGCCAAATTGCTTTCAAGAAATGGGTGAGAGCGAATTTGTTTATTTGCTAGTTTTCATGGAATGCATGCGCTGTCAAATTAAAATCGATGTCCTTTTGAGCAAAGCGGAGGATTTTGTTAGATCAAGGAGTTCTGTGCATTTATGAACGAGTGTCCTGGATCATAATAAATCTGACGTCAGTTGAAGTATTTGCCTGCACAAATTTCTGGTGATTGCATTTGGCTTACTTTATTCCTTTCTGGCTTATAACCGTGCGACATGAACTTTCATCGTATTTCCCATATAATGATGTATCACTCACCAGGTTAAAAACTTCGCTCCGATATGTATGAATATCAGTGTTGGCTTGCGAGAGAGATAGGAGGAGTGCGTGGTTGCATCTTTATTCATGCGCTCAGTCTAGTGCTTTTAGTGCAGCATTTAGGCGATAATGATTGGTAATGGAGCTCATGATTGCATTCAACAAGAAATGAAGTGTTCTGGTTTATCTTTTCTTTTACGGTCGTCACATAGCTTTCAATCCGAACGTCTCACGTATTCACGCTTCTGGTGTTAATTGTCATCATTAATACTGTTTTAAATGAACGTAAATGAATTGAATTTCATCGACCTCACCTGATTTTAGCTGTTATTTTAAGAATCAAGCCTTTTTCTAGCCTTGTGTAACCTTTTTCCGTATTTCCATTTGTTTTTTTACATCAGGCAGCAAATTAATGATAGAAATGGGTTCATCAAAGTTATTTGATAATTATTGAATCCCTAGTTTTACATAGTATAGGGATGTAGGTACAGTTAGATGAGGAAGTTGTGATACTTTGACTGAGTTTTTGTAGTCTGAAACCATGCAAATTTGATTTCTATGTGGGCGATTGTGTTTGTTTCGGATTGCTTGAGCTCCGACTAGCGCGTGCAGTCGAATGTTTGGGGGATAGTTTTGGTGACGAGCATTAATTAATTAAGATTATCTTCCAAGATCATTGTTTACTTCGAATTTGAAGTATCCTATTGCAGATATTTCACGGGTACCCACCTCATCATCGAGAGGATTGCTTTTCAATTGCTTACACATTTATTAGACACGTTGCTTACGCCGTAAGAGTAATTAAATAAAAGAAACGCTCGTCTGCAATAAGCGGCCCCATCTCCTTTTTGCATTCTTTCAAATCTCATTCTCAGTCGTTCCCAAAGAGCAACTAAAGTTGATAACGAGGCACACTCCCAGACACGCCCCTTCCTTTCATAATGCTCTTTTTGCGTTCCAGTGTATACCGATAAACTTATTAATACGTGCCATGAAGGAGATTAAGAGACACGCGTTCTGTTGGGCTTGGAGAGAAGGGAGGGAGGGTTAAGAGGAGGGAGTTTTGAAAGGAGAGACAAATGATAATGACCCATTTCTGCTGCTCTCAGGAGGAATGCTAGCGGCAGTAATCGGGGTATGCGGCTTGACAGCAACTGTCCCTCCAATCCTCGGTTCCCTTTCCCCACCTCTGAGGAAGCATAGCGCGAGAGAATGCAATGATAAATTCAGGCGGTTTGGCCCGATAATATTCTCTGTCCGTCAGCAAATATACGGAGGACAATATGTGAGGTGACTTTTGTTAGGAGAAAAATGACCATGACAAATAAGATAAAGGCAGTTACTGGAAAAAGTAGTGTTGGGAAATTTTCGTTCACTAAGTAAACCATCTTATACGGGAAACAGTTTATCTGGGCGAGTTTTTTAAAGCCCTTCCCCATTACTAGTGATATTAAAAAAATAATTCCAAAGTAAAACAAATTCCCGAGTAAATGTTTATCCGCTATAGAATTTTAATGTTCATTTTAAGTAAAAGGAAGTCCAAAAATTAACTCAATGTAAATACGCTGACTGTTGCCACGAGGCATGTTGACTAAATATAACAGGAATTTGATTTTCGATCCACTGTGTCTAGTTTATCATTATTTAATTATCTTCAATGATTATTATTGGAAGATATTTTGACAGTCTGTTGAGTGGAGTGTTTGGCTGCTGGATGGGAGAAACCAGGATTAAACCGAGATGTACATCTCAATACCACCAGCATAAACCGCTATTTTTACTGAAACTCCTGGCTGTGATAATGCACATCGAGAGGCCATTATGAGTTCCACCCTCGCCCAAGGGAACTAGTATTCCTTTGGATGGGGTAGGGTTTTTACATGCGGCCTAAGAAGCTAACTATAATATAAGCATACGCGTACTCATGATGCTCGAATTTCTGGGCCGACACACAACCAAGTGCCATGGTTAGCGTAATCTGTGTGCTTCTTTAATTAAAAGACAAAATACTCGAATGGAGATGTTTTCCTGCACTCTCTTCCATTTTTCCCCGCTTCTCTTTATTTTGGTCATTATATTAATAGTTTGCCTTAGATATATTTAACAGACTCAGGCGAGATGTGGAAGTTCGTCATTATGAGAAAAACAAATTTACAAAAAAAATCCAACAAATTAAATCTGTGGAAAAGGGCAAATTTGTTTTTCTCATTTTGCCTCGGATATCGAAAACCCCCAGTTGAATGTAGCAACGGTCCCACAATCTGAGCGACAATCAATGTCACGAGCGCCTGATGTTGTCAGGAGAAATTTAGTCCTGAATATCACCGGGGAATGAATTCAGCTTAATTTTTACCTTATTTTTTAGGTTGTCAAATGATTGGTCAAAATATCTATTTGCGTATGTAATCCATTTGTCCAAGTTTACTGGAGAATTCCTGGAATTACGCATTTATATTTAATGCCTGTATATCAATGGCGCTTTGAAACTTATTCCAGCTTATAATAAATACCATTACGTATATTTTTTGGATATTGCATAAACCTGAATTGGCCAATGAATTTTACGCGATCGAGTGTTTAAGTGCTAGTCGATACCTTTTCACTTTGAATTATTCTGCTAAAAATAATAATTCGTGCTCTCTTAATGTTATATGAATATTAGTTTAATAATTAAAGTAATCGGTTATATATACTTGTAATGGCTTAGTACTATTCGTAAATAATTTCACTGTCGAGGCTTCTCACTGGCTATATCCTTTTATTGGAATGGAGGACATTTTAACTGCATCCTGAGTAATTTAGGCCGGTGTCAAAACCTTGTCATCAACCTTACAAATTTCGCCAAATATTCAGTTCACGTGAATAAGTGCCGTGAAGCCAAGTTTTGAACTAATATGATCATGACCGATTGTCTTTTCTATCGTATTGCTTTCCCTCTCGACAGGACATTGAGTTATATAACTTCTAGCTTTGGAAATTTCTTCAGAGATATTTTTCCCTATAATTGATGTCATCAGGAATGTTATGCAGAAATTTAGGTCGGCATTTATCTCATGCATTACTTTTCCCTTATGCTAATATTGCATTAACTGTTTCATATAATAATGCGCACAGACATATGTATACTTGAATGTGTCTTTATACAATGACATATAGTGTTGCTTTTACTTTAATTATTACTGATTAATTACCAAAATAGATTCCGTCGTGGACAAAAATGTCAATAATATAACTCAATTATTCGATGTCAGCTCAAGGAGAAGTGGTCGGTCGTCTCAGCGGACTCTCTCATTTCCTATCCAGTCAGTAAACCTTTCTTCCGGCGTTCGGGGTCAATTTCTCCTCAGTCGGCGCCCCGAGTCACCGAATTCCGCAACCTCCTAACGGCTTCCCTCCTTTCCATCTCATTCCAGCCTACGGCAAGGTGTTCCTTGTGAGGAAAAGAGCCACGATCAAGGGCAGGGGAGGCACCGCCGGGGACTGCGTGGACGCTGGTCGTCTGTACGCCATGAAGGTCCTCAAGAAGGCGTCCATCGTTCAGAAAAAGAAGACTACGGAACACACGAGGACAGAGCGGCAGGTTTTGGAAGCCGTCCGGCAATCGCCGTTCCTCGTCACCCTCCACTACGCCTTCCAGACTGAGGCCAAGCTGCACCTTATATTAGGTGAGTATTACTTATCCTTAACCTCACCCTGCAAGGAACGTGGAAGTCCGTGGACCGTTTCTTGAACCTCCGATTCAAATATAAAGTCCTTTAGGTCCTTCAATGAAACAGGGCAGAAAATGAAAAATTAGTCGATGGAACAATGATACTTGTTGAACCCAAAGACAATCCGAAAAGAATATTCATTTATGGTTACAGATATACCTGTATGTATTGATGTTAAGGCTTAGGTGAAGGCTTAAGTTGAAAATTCTCTTTTCAACGAGGTGACTGTACGATATAATCGAGCCAATTTGGTCCATATCATATTGGTATTTATTTGCATAAGTGAATGTTAATGAAATTCAATGGCCTCAGTGTGTGCTACTTAGTTCTCCGTCAGTAGTTTTAAGTGAGAGCGTTTGCTTTAGGTCGGTGTGTTTTTAGATGGACGAAAAAAATCACGTTCCAATTTTCTGTATATTTTCTACTTATTTCTTTTGGATGCGATCCAAATTGTTATTAAATGTTTCGTGCCATACTCAAAGATGATGAGCAAGTCCATTGGCACTTAGTCCATTGTTTTCTGCGGCGATTATGTGGTGGTGAAATTGCCTGAAAAACGATGCAGAGCTCTTTTTGTTTGTCGTCATCAGTCGTGCTTCTCCGTGAACTTGAGACCTTTGCAGTTATATAGTTTTCTATCTAAGTTGATAGCGTTTTTTTTCATTTTTATGATCCCTTCAGCTTTGCGGTTCAACGTGACTTCCATGACGTCTGAGATGCAGAAGTATTCTTCTTCATAAAAAGGAAATTGTTAAGATCTCGAAGATTTTATGAGTGCAGTAGCCGCAAGAAAGAAGGCTGCTACCGTAGATTGAGGACCGCAGGGTCAACACCCGCCGCAGTCTTGGATTATTTAAGCAAATATTGTTTTAAATGTGTGAAGTTTATTTGGGAACACATCAAATTCCAAATTAAAGTAATATGAGTACTGGTATCAGCGCATGCGTCGTGTTTGTCAGAAGCATTTTTCTACGAAGAAAAACGTACTCTGTCCTACGTGGGAAATTCTTGATGCACCCAGTTTTATTTCACGAAATACCAAATTCCCCCAAAGCTTTATGAAATTTAATTTTCGAAAGTTTTGTATTGGATGCCTTTTAGGATCAACCTAGAGATGTCTCTCAATGTAGGGAACGATGGAAATACGTGCAATATTTGATAAATAAAAGGCAATGAGCATTCGGTACTTCCACGGTCTCCAGCGAGGTCCCTTCCCTCCCGAACTGTAACGCATTCCCTGAAGGTCAGAGAGAGATAGGGTTTATTCAAGAAATCTCAGGATACAAGGGCACTCTTCAAGACTCGGAAGAGGAATTTCAATTAGTATTTATGTGCTGTTATGCGTTCATGTAAAGATATGCGTGCGACAGTGTATGTGTTTGAGGTAGGGCGACTGCCGCTGACACTTCGGTGGTGAAGAGTCCCCATAAGTGTTGAACGGGCGTGGTGGGCTCGCTGTCTGTTTTATGTGCCCTGAAGTGAGCTCCGTCCCTACTGGAGAAACCTGAAAGGCACGCTATCTACAGGAGTCTCTTACCGGGAGAGGGAAGAAGAGGGGAGCTTAGAATGGTAGGGGGATGGTGAAAATTCCTGACCAATGAGGAGTGTATATTTTTTTGTAAATGCTTAAAAAGCGTATTGATCCGGCTGACTCCACAACGCGTCGTGCCAACAAGTTGCGCTTCCTCCGTCGAGGCTGCAGTCAGACCGAGAGGGCTGCCACTATCAAGCTCCCTTCCCCCAACCGCCCGCCCTCCTCCCTTTCCCCTCTCCGAAACACTCAGTTCAAAACCTTCCCCCTAAAGGTGCCTCATTGTCTTTTATATCGTCAGACGATTTTGTCTCCTCTGCTGGGCAGTGATGTGGGTTTCGAGCTGTGAGTCTGTAAGATAGCGCTTCGCGGAAATAATTGATACCATAATATTAAGGCAATTAATAGTATGCGTTATTGAAATGATTAATGTGGAGCTATGCAGTTGGCGAAGTACTCTCAAGTAGTAGTCTTCATTGAGGAAGGCAGTCACTTTTGATAATATTAACTCGGAACTAAGGAAAATACTTGTGATTTATATATGGTTTGTGTTCCTTTGTGGAGGTGAAACTTGAACACTTTTGAGTTGTGGAAAGGGAGTAGGAGCTGATATTGAAAAGGGTTTAAGTTTAAGTTTATTTGCTGCCATAGCGTGTCAAAAACATTTGGCCGGAGAGTAATACCTAGAGCAACCTAGAGGTCTTGGGAAAGATTAATGAACTTTGTTGCTGGTTTAAATTATTTAGCAGAGGAGAAATGGCTAGATTGGGCGTATTCTCAGGCATGAGAATTTGTGGCCAGCTACGTTGAAGGTTTTGTTTAAGGAAGGAATCTTTGTGGTGGGCTGCGGTTTAATATCCTTCGCGATTGATGAAGGAACAAGGTTGCCAATCATATGTGGGTCTGGAGAGATTGGCACTAACAACCAACTTGCGAGTTAATGAGAGAAGAATAAGATTCAGACAGCGTTCACGAATGGGGGATCAGGTTTAAATGGAAACGAAGTACGGTTATGTAAAAATAAAAAAAATGGAACAAACGATCAAATATAAACTTAATAGTTGTTGAAATGAGCAGCAATGAACGCATCTTCGGAACGGAAATTTGTAAATTAATGAAGTGAGTTGGATGAAAGTTTAATCTGTTCTTCATTTGACGAGAGATTTTCTTAACACTGTCTAAAATGAGAGAAATGGGTCAGAGAGAGGTCAGGGTTTGTGGTTTCGAGTCTTTTAATTTTATCTCTAGATAAAACTGCGGAGGGCGTTTTGATGCTGTAATAATCTTTTTTACTGCGCCTAGAGTTTGAAAAGACTTTTAACATGATCGATAAAGGTTTACTCATTGTGAAAATGAACACTTTTTCGCCATAGGATTCATATTTCCTCGTTTTAACGAACGATATGCTGTCGCGTCCGAAATTTTGCAAATGTCCTGCATAGTGTATTTGAAGCGTGCGGGTTAGTTAAGATTGAAGTAAAACCTTCTCGCCCTACTTCCTCTACTTACTCCCTTGTAGTCGGATTAGTGTTAACTTGCGTGACTCTCGAAAAAGCTGTAATGTATCGCAAATTGCTCTCTTTTTAGATACATGTATTTTTATGTCGTAATTGCTACTTTTCGTGCATGTGTGTATGTATGTCTTGGATAAGGGAAAATATTTCTCGTAATTTTTAGATTTTTTCGCGCCAAAGGCCGAAAGCACAAATTTATATATTCGCATGTATCCTTCTCAACTTAAATTTTCCAACTTAAAAATTTTTTTCCTTTGTTTCATAAATTGTTATATTTTCTTTTTTTGCTATATTTTAATGCAACACAGGCAATTTGGCTCACTAATTTATTCTTTAATAACTTCGTCTACTATCAATTTTAATGGTATCTGAAGTATTTTAACGTTAATAGTCACACTCCTCTATTGAGAAATCAAACTTTAGGTGTATTTGTGGTCTGCGTTTGAAATAAATCATTTGGAATGTGATGAAACAATGTTTTTGTTTTGCATGATCTTTTCGCGGAAAGTGTCAACTGATTAAAATGTTTGTGATGTTGTTTCGTAATTTCTGTTTCGATGAGCAATGTAGAATTTGTTTCATTATTGGGTTTGTGTGTCTCAACTGCGGCTCATGAGTCTACGCCCGCACGTGACCATTTACGCAACGGTCTAGTCAGCAGAGCGTTAGGAAGTCAGTGGCGAAACTATTTTATTCTCGTGCCAAACGCACACCCAAGTGTAATCAGACTCCTCAGGTGCACTGGGTAATTTTTTTGTTTCTTTATCTAGAGGCAACATGCATGTTTTCGGTTGGTTTTGAAGATATTGAGTTGTAATTTAACTGAATCTTCAGGCAAATACGAAAAACACGGAAATACTTGCCTAAGGCGTTGCTAAAAATGTTTGTTTTGTTCGTATATAGTACCTGAGATGTGTTATTTATCACCGAATTTTTGAGTTAACTTCCGAACATTAATAATAAAAATGTTCAGTATTAGCTTTTCACCAAGGGTAGTATAGAGGCGATATTATTAGGAACAGTCAATTGAAAACCTAACTGACAACGATACTAGACCAGTCCACAACCAACAAGGGCATAACCCAACAACTGCATGCACCTGTGAGTTGCCACTATTCAGCTATCCTCCCGCAACGGTGGCCGTATCGATAGGTAACAACAGTAACCTTTCGTGCCTGTGTGTCATGGCGGGTGTTCGGATTTCATTTGACTGCTCCTTATCTTTTTAAAATTATTATTTTTTGCTCTATTAAAAAATATTAAAGAATTTTATTATTAAAATTGTATTATAGTGTAATTTACTGAGAGTTGATGAAATTTGTTAATCCTCTTCGCATGTAATGCACAACCGAAATTTATTGAATTGTAGCCTCAATACATGTATACTTTGAAGGCTAACTGGATAACCCCATAACTGTTGTATTTTTCGTAATGTTTAGATAATTTATTGATTGTATTTTGGAGCAATACTAGACATTATATAATTATCACTTGTTTTTAAACATGTATAAATGGGGGAAAGGTTAAATTGGACGTAGTACAGGAAGGTGAAGTGCACTAACTGAAATTCTGGTGTGTGGACTGTTAAAATCCTTTAAACATTTTAGGCTGAAATTCGAGAGCATATGTCCGTTAGTTGGGCTAATATTCGTTTCCAAGGCAACCAAAGAGAAACATGTCAATCAATCCGGCGTTTCCGTTGCAATGGGTTTTATGAGATCATCCAAGTAATTTCTACCCAACCTCATAATTTTCGGATATTATTGTGGGCCCAGTAATAACTTTCAATTGAACTGGTTTCAACTGCCTTTTCCTTCGCATACATTTTGAAAGTGATTTGTTCCCCATTTTGCGTCACCTCTGCCAAACCTTGTGATCAAGGTCCGTTCGATTAAATGTTTTATGGAATCATTTTATCCATCCGGATATTCTCCGCCTGCCTGATTCAGAGCTAATGACTCCAATGCCAATCTGCGTTCCGTGAATTAAGAGCGTTTCCCATTATCTCTGACAGTGGGTTCGCGGCACCCGCGGGTAGCATTTGGTAGGAAATAGGCGCCAGCTACACATATTATAATGCATTTGAGAGAGATTGTGAATTTTTGGCTCATATTATCTGTGATTTCCACAAACTCACGGTCACCTTTAATGTAAATTTTCTATTTTGCCTTCTAGAAGGGCAAAAGAGCACGAGAACATTTGCTGAAATTTTCTGTAAACGCATGTCGTTGGGTTGTTGATATCAGACCAGTTGAGGATGGAAAAGTCTGAACCTAAACGATGCACTTCCGCTCTTATTCTGACATTCTCCACAGCAGTGTATGATGGGTGAATCTTAAGGACAAGAGCCATTGAAGGAGAATTGCCGACTTGTTTATGCAAGCTAGAACACGACGATGTTCGCGCTGCATTTTTAGTTTGGGAACGAGTGTATTTGACTGGTTCAATATTTTTTCGTGCGTAGTATCCGCGAATTGTGGGTCGGGAAGAGGAAATCCGTCGGTCATTTCGTCGATCTCGTGTTTCTTCTCTTTTTAAGTCTTCCCAAGGTCTTGTCATGCCTACAATTATTCCTTTCATTTCTGAATTTAAAATGTTCGATTCGTTTTTATCAATTTAACCTAAACTTTGAAATGTGTTCTTCGTGTATGGAGTGTCTTCCATTTTAGATTTCCTATTACGTGGCATGTCGCTTTAATCAAGTTTCCTTCAATTTGTAAAAAATCAAATAAATGGATTTCGTATGAATTTTGTTCAGGTCGCGCATTAAATCTTGTTTGCTCATGAGTGCCTCGTTCACCAGGCGATAACGAGATGAGGCATAACTAATCCCAGGTAACATGGATGTGTGCCACTAAGCGTGCCTGTAAAAGCAGAAGCCTTGTGCGACATGAAATCGGTTTTGAAAATGGTGACCGTAAAAGGTGTACGCAATGCCAATTGCGGAATTATTAAAAAAAATGTTTGACGAAAGAGGTGAGGTCTGCCATGTTCCTCTGTTGTAATTGAGGCGGTCGATAGGGCGGGGACTATTCTTGATGCGTCACGTAATATTTTCAATTTGCTTAAGGGTCGTAATTTTTTTGCTGAAGCATCAGAAAGCAATTTAGTTACCACTATCGTCTACGTTGAATCATTGCTTAATGGCATCAGAGAGCAATTAATCCAACCATTCCACGTTCCGCGTTAAGACAAGGCATTGTCCAAGCAGTTTTTTCTTCTCAATTACAAAAAGATGAAAGAGATCTTCATCTCGCTGCTCTGAAATGAAATTAAGAAATTGTTCGAAATAATCAACGTTAGTATTTTGATTAAAACAGCTTGCGCGAAGCTTTATTATAATTCTTAGCTTACTATTATTTCTATGCATTTTTCTGTAATCATTTTTGCTACCTTTTTCCATTTGTAAATTATCTGCCCACGTAAAATAGTAATTTTTTAAGTGTGGAGGGAGATTTTTTCCTCTTTTTGTATTGTAGAATTGAAATGGTAATAATTTTTATAGTAAGCAATTATGCTCTCATAGAAATAATTACCTTTACGAAAGTAAATTTTACTATAGTGAAGTAACGTTTTCCATCATCAGTATTTCTAGAGATGACTTAATATGTAACAAAAATGTCATTACAAATGCCCGAAAAACACGCCGTGCCAGATATCAGCGAGGAACATGGATTCCTTCGAAATCATGTCTAAGGGTAACTTAGGAGGCACTTAGACTAAAGCTCTGGATATGATGCTTCAGTCATTATCAGGAGCTCTAACCAGAACGTGTTATAGCGAAGGCATTTGAGGTTTCGGCGTACTCGAGTGGCATCAACGCACCTAATCCTGTAACAGTTCGTGTTTGCACCACGTGTCCCCTTAGTTACGATAGAAACCATTTCAAAGGGTTGAACACTCGCGTGTCTCCCATGAACCAATGCCAAGTGGAATTGCCATCAGTGGAAAGTGTTAGACAAACCCTAAGTTAATTGAAATTATGTTTCTCCTGTATCCCACCGCAGGGCCCGTGTTTAATTGATAAACGAGGTCAAAATTCGGGTTTAGCTATGGGAAGAAATAAATCAAGGCCAACTCTTTTTCAGGTCAGATAAGTCAGTTATGGTGTGTGAGTATCGCAGGGCCCAGCAATGTTTGACTCCAGCACGGGGTCCGTCTTTATTTGAGAAAAAAAGTTTATAATTCAGACTGCAGCGAGGCAGTGGTGTCATCTTTCTTTTTTTTCCTTTAGTGCTTCTGGCGTGGAATTAAAAGGGCGACTGTCGCCGCCACGTTTTCCCAACCATATTTATGCCGCGGCACGCGGACGTAATTAATATTCCGCGAGGGAAAAAATTTGTAAATTTTCCCGCGAGGTTTTCGTCATCTTTCTACGACTTATTTATCGTTTGGCAGGGGCTAGCAAAGCATGGGGACTCTAGTGGAGTGGTGTTACGACCCCCTGTGAGTTCAGGGTTGAGGCTGGTTACCTTTTTAAGGCCCAGGGCGGTCGGAAGGCCAATGGTGAATATTTGTCTTCTGCTCTCAATCCCATTTCCCCCGTCCTCTTTGTCTCGGTATATTTTCGATTTATTAAACTGTATAGTTGGCGAACTTGTGAATTCGAATGAGGTAGATTACTTAATTTAAAAAAAGTGGCAACTGTTCGTAAAACTTCCCATTCTCTCTGTGGTGTGGTAATAATATTTCGATGAAAGGGTCGCCAACTCAGGGTCGCCTCAGTGGCCCGAATATTTACACCCATTTTTGTGAAATGTTATCCCTTGAACGTTTATTAAAGGAAGGTGTATAGGGCTGTGACTTTCGATTACTTATAAATGTGGTTCCTTGGAAAAGGTTAGTTTTTCATTCTAAAATTTGTTTTGGTTTAGGTAAACTTAATCTCATCATGGGTGAACTCAAGGTTTGAAAGAAGTTATTATCCACCCCCTTAGAGTGATGACATTTCAGCAAGTTTACTGTTTAAGCCTTTTGGCTCACGTTATGGATATTAAATAGGGAATAGCACATATGGTGGTTTAATTATTTGAGTTTTTAATTAAAAAACTCATCGCGTATCACCATTTATTAAATCTACGAATACATTTTATTATGAAAAACCACAAAAGACAGAGGACCACTGCATTCATGAATTTAATGTATAGTTTATTTGGTCATTTAGTTAATGGCTAGCAGAAGCGATTGGGACTAGTTGAAGAAATAGTTTCATGTTAAAGCAAAAGAATTACATGAACCATGTAAAATTTTTCCTTTCACTCTTTATGTCAGGTAATATGTACTTATCTATGCTGAACGAACGTACAAAAAAAGTCCACATCGCTACATTAGTGACTAAATTAGTGAATAAATTTAATGTGACTGAATCCCCGGCAAAAGCTTTAAACATTCCTAAATATGTTGTAGATTTTTGACACACACTTGAACCACATTTCATTAGAAAAATTCAGTCAATGATGGAGTGAAATTCAATCAAACTATAAATTGTCATCTCCGGAGGAACTCCTCATATCTTTGTTCCAGCCTCTTTCTCGTCTCCCATACATGCGCATCCCATTCAACGCATCTTTCATTTATTTCAACCGCTCGAGAGTCTCGATCGTGTTGCTCGATGAGAGAACGGCGGTGCACTTCTGTAGAGTGACGCCCCCCCGTGGGAACGTTTAAAAAGCACAGAGGACCCGAATAATGGCAGTCTATTGAAAATTTTCACCGCCGCCCCACACAGTCAATTCCTTCCGATCTTTCCGCTTCGATCCCCAACCCCAAACTCCATTCTCTTCCTGCACCCTTTTCCGCTTGTCCCTCTCCCTCTCTCTCTCCCTCTCTCTATCTATCTCTAGCTCCAATTCTATTTTCATTTCCCTTCCCATTACTTATCCGCTTTCATCTCCCGATTTTTCGTGGTTCTCCCACGGAGCGTGCGCGAGCGTAATACTCGTAAGTCGGGGCGACGGCCCCAGAACTGTCCTTTTTTTGTTTATTTCCCTCCCTTTGCTTCTCTCTCTCTCCCTCATCATCTCATTGCTTTTAACTTCTGAATCGCTTTGCTCTTTCATTGCCCAGTGTTCCTTAAAAGGCGTTGGTGTCGGATGGAACTTGAGAAGAGGCTTAAAAGGCGCCTTTTCACGAAAAACGAATGGACGGTGACGTTTTGGAATTCATAATCGCTCGGCTCTTTCCCGAGCCTTCTCACAGTTCCTCCCCTCCACGTGAGTAAGTGGTCGCCTGCTCCCTTCTGTTCCTCTTCTCGCTCGCGTCTCTTCACCGTTCGTCCCTCGCTTTAACCCATCCATCTCCCCCTCTATTCATGGGCATTGTGGGTGTATCTTTAGATATTTTTTTGGTTCTCGACTGAAAAAGATGCTTGCGAGGTATCTGTTAGCCGCAGATATTAGGAACTGGACTGAAATGAGTGAATGAACTTGTACAACAGTTTGCTATTTCTGCTTAGTCGAGTCTGTAGTTGATTGGTGTTTTTTTGGGTTTATTTTGCTATCTCGTAAAATCTGGGTATCCTCTGCGAGACTTGTGAGGCAAACGAACAAATTTGTTGCTGTTTGCCACATATGAGGATAGTTGGTTCCCTGGATTGTTATTGTTGTTGATTACCTAAAAAGCCTCTGATATGATCAGTCATTTTCATCTTATGAACAAATATGGTTCTAAAATGATTCATCTTTTGGACATATAGCTGAAATTAATATTGAATATGAAATGAATCCCACTAATTTAGAAACAGAAATATGCCCTGTGGTGGATAAACATAATATATTCAAACGTAGTGTAGAAAATATAGGTAATATTTTTTTTATTTTATCTATGACAAAACATCCCTTTGGAGTCGCCACTTTTTCCAGCGGCGGAATATCTCATATCTTGGAAAGGCGAATGGGACGTCATCCAGCGCACAGAAACGTAACCTAGGTTATGTGAAACTCACAACATTCACGCTCAAATAAGGTCGATCATTAGTGGAACAAGGTAGTCGATACCTTGGAATTCGAGGCGGCGTCGTCAGCAAGGGCGATCGTGTTTGTTACAGATTTGAATTCGCTATCATTTTCGGGAAGTCTAAACATAATGGTTTCGCATTTCTAGATTGATATATTATTGAGTTGGTAGTTACACGAGTTACCGCAAAAAACGTTATTGCTTTCCTGCAGCCGTCCATTCTACTTTATTCAATGTCAATTCTCTCAATCCCTGATACATTCTCTGTTTTACGTCCTTCTTGATTTGTCCTATATACATGTCTCTTGGTCTTCCTAGTGGAATCTTCCCTTGTATCTTTCCTTCTATTATATTCCTAATAAATCTATTGTGCCTCATTGTGTGTCCAATCCAACTATTCCTTCTTTGCCGTAGAGTTTTCCAGATGGTCCTATCTTCTTGTGCTCATCTCTACACTTCCTCGTTCCCTGCTTTGTCTGTCCATTTAATCTTCAGCATTATCCTCCAGCACCATGTTTCAAAGGCCTCTATTCTTCGCTGGTCCACTTTTCCAAGGCTCGGAACCATAGAGCGCCATGCTCCACACGAAAGTCTTGACGAATTGCTTCCTTGTTTCCAGCCTTAGGTTCTTTGACCATAGTAATTGCCTCTTCTTCATGAATGCCTTCTTAGCTTGGGCTATTCTCCGCTTGATGTCGGTCTAACTTCTTCCATTCCATGTAATGCTACTACCCGGGTAGATGAAGGATTCAACTTGCTCTAGTTTCACCCTTCGAATGGTGATAGCTGCATTCAGCTTCTCTCTTCCTCACACAAGGATTTTAGTTTTTTGTTGTTGATATTCATATTATATTCCCCCAGTCGCACTCAAAGTTCCTTATATCCATAGCACTCAAAGTTGTTTGCAGGTCCTCTCGTGTTTCCGCCACTACTGCGATGTCATTTGCAAACCGGAGCATGTTGATTTCTTCTCCATTTACCTTGACTACTTTGATACCCAATTCTTGTGTTTCTTTTACTTCCACTTACAGGTATACGTTGAATATTGCTGGCCGGAGGTTGCATCCTTGTCTTACTCCTTGGTTTTTTTTGGCCTCTATTTTTCTTTCATTTTCCGTTTGTATTGTTGTAACCTGATTCTTGTAGAGGCTATGGATGATTCTTCTGCCGTTGTAGCCCAATCCCAGGGCTTATAGTTTCTTGAACATTTTGTTCCATTCGGCATTGTCGAAGACCTTCTCCAAGTCCACGAATGCCACATGTAATCCTATTCTGCATTTATCCACCTTGACTGATGTTACCCGAGTTATATGGAGCTTAAATGAGGCGGTGTAAAGCATTGTTTGCGCGGGAGAATTTATTCCGTCGTAGAGCAGCGATAACATCACGCCCGCTTGTGCCACAGGCGCCAGGCTTTTGCGCGTGCGCCTGGAGCACACGCGTCTGTCGCTGCTGGCGATCACATGACGCGCATCTTTAACCAACTGATCTCAGGCGCATTACTTATGGTATGGGAATCACGTAAACTATTGCTCCGGCTGATTTATTAATTATAAGGAGCGGCTCCAAAAGAAGGAGGTATTTGATGAATCAAATCTAATAAAATTCCAAGATATTCAATGTATCATTTATAATAAATAACCGAAAATGTTATCCATTAAAGATTTGTGTGTGAATTGGGATGAGGAAGAATAAAGTTTCTTTATTCAACTTCAAGTTACGGGGTCAAAATCTACATACATCGACATGGTTTATGCCACCTGAGGATTGTTGGTCATTATTATTGAAGTCGTCGAGGGCGTGCAGGTCCATGTTCGCAGGGATCACGTTGTGATGGTGGCTAGCGTATTGGCTTCCCACCTCGAGAACCCGGATTCGTATTCCGCCGGGGGCATAGTTTTTCAGAAATTTCCGAATCCCTACTCATTTGCCATACGAAGGGTACTTCAAGTGGTGTACACCGTCCGTCGCATGGGACGTCGAATAGCTAATCCCTTGGCATCGTTCGTTTATCGAGTAGCTTTAAAACTAGTCACTTGATTTGGAATTCCGGAATGAATTATTAAATCCCTGCGATTTATCAATCGGATACGCGTCCAAGCTATTGTATCTGAACTTCGCGTTTCATTTTTACGACGAAAAAGTCGCACAAAGGAAAATCGTGTATTAGCCTCCAGCTATTGACACGCTCGTCAGCATTTATTACTTAGAGCCATGCAATCGTTCTAGCTATTCGGCGCTTGTGGAGTGTTAGTGCGATACAAAGCCCATGCAGATGTATCTCTCGCTTTGTCTTTTCGACCAATATCTGGTTATTCTATACCAGTACTATCGCTGGCATCGGTGAGATGAAAGTTAAAATGTTTTAACTTCCATCGCGAGCGGTAAACCGCCCGCGATTTTGTTCGTTTCTCTATCATTTGAACAGGTCGAATTCCTTCTATGCAGTGAACTCGGTGAAAACCGTCTTCGTGTAAATGAAACGCAATCTGGTTGTTCAGTTTTTAAACCTTCCCATTCCTTGGTACGTAGGAAGGAAACACTGCTATTCCGCACAAATATAAATTTACTGTGGCCGATTTCTATGCACCGTATCATCATCTGGCCAGATGCCGATACACTGTATCTAAACCGGTCGCAATAAATTTGTATCTGTGGATCAGCAGTAGTCTTTCCTCCGCACAATGAAGTAGTTCCTCGGTGTTACAACATCCGATTCAGCCATTCCTTTGTATTTCTTATGTTTTCCACGCAGAATTTTCCCTCATAATTTAGGTCAGATTCATGATATTTTCAACTGTTAGCCAAGCTATTTTCAAAGATTTTTCCCAAAATGAATGATTAGGTGCATTGATCACGTTATTGATTTTACCATATTCTGTTCGGCCGGAGGAATATTTTTTTGTGAAATGATTGACTCAAAGAATCCAAGGATAATATATGTTTTTGCTTATTTTGGAATTAATTTATGGTCATTATTTAGCGATTGCTGCGAGGTCGTGAACGGTTATGCGTAAACGGTGTCACGTCTTCGTTGGCACTGAGTCACTAAAGTAGAAAGTGACAACATTTATAAAGGATATCAGAATGTAAGTGAAAGAGTTAAAACATTTCATTGCATCGTTAAGCATGTACTTATGTTGCTTAACTGAATGGAAATGGTACTCTTCGTGCAATGATGCAATTTTTGTTTTATTTTTAGTTTGGATCTCGATCATATTCCACCTTCATTGAAGTGATTCCTCCATCTTACTACTTGATCATTCTCGCAAGCGTCCCCCGCATAGATGCGCCCCTTCGTCTTAGTTCCATGGGTGGTTTGCTATGCAAAAAAAAAGAGAACGCCTAATATGGAGGTCATGTCCATCGAATTGGCCGTGGCCTAGTGACTAGGGATGAAGCCACTAGCGCTCAGGGATTTGGTAGAAATTCGGTTCGCTCTTGTGGCTCGTGAAGTCGGCGGAATCAGAAGCCAAGTGTGGTGCGTACACTGTTTAACTGCTCTGATGGTCTTCTTCTTAGAGAATGTATTCGCATCAAATCGAGATGCCGCGCGCACTGGATGTGGCAATTAATTATAATAGCTGCATTCTAGAGTTTAAACGTAGGCGTATGATGTACGCTGCATTTCGGAAAATGTCATATTTTTTCCATTCATATCAATGTCTAACTGTTCAGATTCAAATCACGTATTTTGAAAATGGACGTAAACATCCAGTAGGTTAGGGAAAGTTGAAAATAAACGTTTATCAATTATTAACAGGACCCATTTGATAATCAACACACCAAGGGCAAAACGAAGTCATTTAGTAAAAATCAACTCCAGGGCGAGAGAGCGTTCTAGTAAAGGGATGGGAATAAATGCCAATCAGTGAGTGATGCATAGAAGTAATTTTGTTACTGAGAAGGATAAAATATCCGTACCATTTCGAATGATGTATGCATAAGAAATACCTTCAAGCCACTTGCAAATCTACAAAACTACGCGTGGCTCTTCCTTCCATGTTAAATCGTGCTAGATAAAAAAAAAATTCTTGCCTGAATATAAATAGAACCTCACTTTATAGTTACGGTCTTATCGTCCGGGACACTCGAGGATAACAATTAAAGGTAACCGTTTAAAACATATCAGCTCTGTTGGGGAGGGTGTCCTCTTCTTCATCAGTCCGCGAGACGTTGGATAAATAGTATGTAAATATTTGACAATAATCCCGGGTTGGGAACTTGTCGCTATCTGGTAACGGGCCAAGCTCTCTTAACTGGTTTACAAGCTAAGATCTTCGGAGAAACACAATACACTCGTTTTAATTGAATGACTTTGAAGAATTCTATTCCACGCGAATACCCTTAGAAGATAAAAAAGACTTATTAGATATTGCCCTTAGTTTTGAGACAATCATTTATGATAGGTTTGCATAAAAATTATTATCATCACTATTTTTATTTACTGAAACTCGCATCATGTTATTATGGAGATTAATTTATAACGGGCATAATCAGGTCAGCAAGCTGGCCATTTTTAATTTGTGTTTAGGAATGACTGGGCTATATTTTACCATTTCAGTATCACAACTTCGTTCATTATGATGGTGATTGTATGTATATATATTTTTTCATCTATGACAACGGGCATTTGAGATGTGACAGCCCGCGCGTGTTTTATCGAAAGCCACGTGGCGCTCTGTGCACGCCATTTGGTCTCCTTCGCCTACCTTCGTTTGCCCCATGCTTGATTCCGTCAGATTCTTTTGGAAGAGGAAGGAAGAGGCGTAGGCCTGGTCGTGGATTCAGTCGCAGACTGCCACTTGCGGGGCCGCGCTTGTACATGCTCCCGCCCTTGAAGGTCAACGAACCCCCACCCCTCTCTCCCTCCTCTCTCTCTGTATTTCCGCCTTCCGCTTTTCCGTTGTTCCGCGCTGGTTTCTACATAGGCAAACAATTTTATGCTGCGCGTATCTGTCCAGGGTTAGTTGCATACCATTCCCTCCGCGCGCATGCGCGGCTTCTCCTTACTCCATCCTTACTTCCCCACGTCGCGCCCCACCTACTTCCTATTTTTCCAACTGGCTTTCCCCTCTGAAGATACTACCTTGAACAAAAAGTTCCCGGAATAACCACCGTGTGGCGCTCCCATCGTTCCGATTTGAGTTCTGTTTTTTTTGTTAAATTGGTACATCTGTTGTTGATATTCCCTTTAAATCTTAGTGTCATAACTTGACATTTGCAAAAGTTACGTAGCCAAGAGTACATCTATCTCTGTGTGTGTTGGCGATTTTTTACAATTGCAGAAATGGATTTAAATTTGCAACAACGAACTTGTATTAAATTTTGCGTAAAAAACGGATTTAGTGGCGCACGGACGTTGGAAATGTTGGAAAAGTGTTTCGGCAACGATTCTCTAAAAAAAACGGTCGTTTACCAGTGGCACGAGCGGTTCAGAAGTGGTCGTGAGTCAATCGAAGATGATGAACGCAGTGGCAGACCATCGACATCGAAAGTCGGTGAAAAAATTGATAAAGTAAAAGAAATGTTGGTCAATAACCGCAAATTAACCATCAGAGAAATAGCGGAGGACTTGAACATTGCCTATGGATCCGCCCAAGACATTGTGGTTAATGATTTGGGTTTCCGTCGTGTAGCATGCCAAAAGACCTCAATTTCATGCAAAAAAGAGACCGTGTTGACGTCGCAAAAGACATGATTTGCGAGGCTGAATCCGATCCCACATTCATCAAAAGGATCATTACTGGAGACGAGACGTGGGTTTATGAGTACGACACGCAATCCAGACATCAGGCAAGTGAATGGCGTTCACCAAATGAGCCGAGACCAAAAAAACCACGTCGTTTTCAGTCAAAAAAGAAGGCAATGCTGACGGTTTTCATGGATTACAACGGTGTAGTGCATCATGAATTTTTGCCAGAAGGCCAGACAGTAAACAAAGAGTATTATTTGGGCGTTATGAGACGTTTGCGTGAAGCAATTCGCCGAAAGAGACCAGAAATGTGGGCAGAAAACTCGTGGATTTTGCACCATGATAACGCACCGTCGCACAGTGCTATCATTATTCGTAATTTTTTGACGAAAAATGCAACAAATACCATCCAACAGCCACCGAATTCACCTGATTTGGCTCCCTGTGACTTCGTTCTGTTCAATCGAGTTAAAAAACCATTACGGGGAACGCGTTTTAGCAGCCGAGAGGAAGTAATCGAAAAATCGCAGGAAGCACTGATGGACATACCGAAAACCGACCGTAACTTTTGCAAATGTTAAGTTATGACACTAAGATTTAAAGGGAATATCAACAACAGATGTACCAATTTAACAAAAAAATCAGAACTCAAATCGGAACGATGGGAGCGCCACACGGTGGTTATTCCGGGAACTTTTTGATCAAGGTAGTATTCTCTCCCACACCAGTTGAGGACGCTACTAACTGGCTCCTGCCAGACTCCGTTGATAATGCTCGTCAAGCACTCTATGGCATCATTGGAATTCCACTGTTGAGTTCGAGAAGGTTCTGCTTTGCGAGGTCCGATTCGCCGGAAACTTAACCATGGTCATTAAATTTATAATAACGTGAAAAGTGTCACCTCCATGTTTCCAGAGTTGGGCTAAAAATTTCTATGAAAGAGAACTTCTTGCAATGGATTGGCGAATGTTCACTATATATATATATATATATATATATATATATATATATATATATATATATATATATATATATATATATATATATATTATATATATATATATATAATATATATTATATATATATATATATATATATATATATATATGTGTGTGTGTGTGTGTGTGTGGGTCGCGGTAGTCCAGTGGGTAGAGCGTTTGACTGCCGACCAGAGGGTCCCGGGTTCGATTCCCGGGCAAGGCACTCTGCTCTGCACCTTCAGCTCCACCCAAGCTAAAGTGATTTTTCGGGTTTTCGGGTACCAGGTGTTCCTGGGAAACCATATAGGGAAAGGAACTGGCCCCCCTACCCTGATGTGTGAATTTTCACACGCCGTATAGGGCTTAGTACTGGGTGATCTCTACCATCACCTACTAAACCACCTCCGGGTTGATTACTGTGTTTATGGTTTTTAATAATATGTGTGTGTGTGTATATATATATATATATATATAACATTTTGATGACACCATGTAACACAACATATATATATATATATATATAACATATTGATGACACCATGTAACACAACATATATATATATATATATATATATATATATATATATATATATATATATATATATAACATTTTGATGACACCATGTAACACAACATATATATATAGTATATATATATATATACACACTTGTTGTTGTGGGTGTGTAGTGGTGTGTGAGGTCGGGTGGAGCGGTGGATTTTATTCTGCAGGAGCTTTTCTGGGTAACCACGTTTGTGGAGTGCATGGTGTGAATTGTGTGTGTATATTTATATATATACTATATGTATATATATATATATATATATATATATATATATACAAGAGCTGTCTTTTTGTCGGCTAATATCGTCTGTCCATTCTTCATCTTATTCCATTGGTCCTTGCACCTCTAGCCTAATTGAATATCTGTACTTGGAAACGCTCTATTTTGTCCTTATGTGTACTTTAAATCCGACCGAGTGTTCAAAATTTTAATTTCAAACATCGAGCCAAAGCAATTACACAAATTTTGTTTTCTTAGGACAAATATTTCCACACTGTGATGCCTGTAATTGCACAGCCCTGGCATTTGTGTGTAGCCACGCCTACTTGCGCGTGGCACTACGCTCTCTTTTTTTTTCATCTCGACCTGAGAAAAGAACGTCGTATTCGAGGAGAGGTGAACGTCGGCGTCTTGAGTTTTCAACGTGAATTTTGTTATGGTTAAAAAGGCTAGTCGTCTCCACCCAGTCTTGTGGCCAAATTGCCGGGAGAATTTGCTTCACCAGCTACGGATGAAGGTTGGACGAGGTGCCGAGAGATATTCGCACCGGTACTACACATTTAGGAAGACTGTTGGTGCACTGAGGATGCAAAGAGCCCATGGAAATATTAAAACAATGCGCTGAGAACAAAGTTAATTTGCTTCCTTCGTGCCATTTACCATTACTCTTAATCTTGTGTTAAACCGCTTCTTAGCGTGAGCTAATCTCTACTTTATCCTACCTTCAAACTTCCTTCCATCTAGTTAATAAATGGACATATATGCAACAAAGAAATTCGTGTAAACCATGAATGGTCTGTGAAAAAACTAGGGATCTAGTTTATGGAGAATTAGATTGACATGTAGTGTAGTGTTGTAGTACGAGCTGAACTCGTACGGCCAAGGTCTACTTCGAATACCTTTCAAAACCAATCCAACGTCGAATTATTTAAATAGTTACTTGCATTTATGAGTTAAGCTCGGATATCAGCATTTACTCCAAATGATGATGATATTTACGAGAGATAACGAATTTTCTAAATTATGCGAATGGATCTATCCACAAAAACTAATTTTCGCATTGGTAACATTTATTTTGATTTAAGGACTTTATTTCTCTTCAGCTTCTCACAAGTTCGGATGAAGTTTTGTGAAAAATATTTTCTTTGTGATTAAATTGGAATTTCAGGAACCTAATTAGGGTCGTTGATTGATTGCAGCGTACTTCTGTATGCTTCTTTCGAGCGTATCGTATGCGATTGTCGGATGAAGTTTGCTAACGCGGATTCTATTTTTGTCATTCGCACAGGTCGCCGTCACGCCATCCGTGATGGTCGAACGGATGATTAAGTCCTGAGCGCGTATTTGTGTTCACGAGTGTTTGCGGCAGAACTCCGTTTAATTTAGGCTAACAAGCTGATTTTTGAAGGGTGTTGATACGTGCGCCCTAACAAGGTGACGAAGCGGAGAATTAATGGATTCGTTTCAGATCAGTACTGAGATAGTCACAAAATTCCTGGGGATGACTCCTTATCGGTTCATGGGAATTTCAGTCAAATGGTTCTGGTTTGGGTTTTCAAACAATTTCGTGAAGTACTCGTGAAATATGCTCGATGTAAAAAAACTGTAAAATGTATATTAATGTTACTTAGGAGAATCACCAATTAACATTTTTTTAATGAAATAATCATTAAAAGTAATTACCTTCTTTGATATCCTTAGCAACTAACGTCTGAATTGTTTGGAATGAAACAGAACGGAGAAATAATGATGTACTGCTCTCTCAGAAATTTTCATATTTAAGATATCATGGCCATATATTATCGTTCACCCTTCATCATTCAGGAAGGTTCGGGTTCGTAAAATAAACTTACAGATTACTATTGCAAAATGAAGCGATTCGGAGCCAGATTTCATTGTAAGGCCGAGGACGTTACCATTTGTGCTTATAACAGTGTGAAGTTAATGAGTTCCTCGAGTTCATCTTTCACAGGCGTGTTTTTTTCATTCCTCAAATCATGGCCTAAATCGCCTGGACAGAGCTGCCGCATAGTGAGGGCCCCCGTCAAGTTCTGAACTCTTTCTTTGGACAAGAAACATCACTCTGTAACAGTACTTTGCATCAGTAGTATTTGGTAAAACGTATAAAGATCTTTTTACGTGTTCCATATGAATCGGTACTTGGGTAATATCAACTGAAAATATCATCATTCTCTGTCCAAAATATCTATTTTTAAGAAAACTCAGACGCTTAATTACAGAATTTTTCAAACATGTGCTCCGTCTCTTGTAAAAATAATGCTGTTGCTGCCTAATTGCGCCACTCATTTCCTTTGACTTGCGAAAGAGATATATGTATGTATATATATATATATATATATATATATATATATATATATATATATATATATATATATATATATATAACACAGATGTAGATTTTTAGAATATAGAGACACAAAGAAAGGACACTCACAATTTGTTATTTAAAATTGAAATGTATGTATTGTTTGAAATAACAAATTGTGAGTGTCCTTTCTTTGTGTCTCTATATTCTAAAAATCTACATCTGTGTTTTTATATATTTGTGTGTCGCCGATGAGCGTTCCATTTCGAAGATATTTTATATATATATATATATATATATATATATATATATCTATATATATATATATATATATATATATATATATACACACACACACACCGATGCAAACACGAAATCCCGCCATATGGTGAACACATATTCATTCAGATGGAAATAGAAACAAGGAAAAAGGGATACGAATGTCAATAATGAAATCAAGTTCATTCCGTATCTATCGGGCGAGAAGTTCCAACTTTCCCTTGAGTTGCTCTGATTTGATTATATAGATAATTATGACGAAGTAATGGAGGACATTAAGGAGTATTGGGAATGGAAAACACGCACACTCTTGCTTTGGATTATCTCTAAAAACCTGAAATGTGCGAAAAAAATGGCGAGATAACTCACCCTGTCTCACGTGGAAGCTATGATGGCGTACCCATGTTTGTCCGCTCTCTGAATCATATCTCGAGGATACCGAATAGATGTCTTTATTTCGCTAATTTCCTCAGTTTGATCTCGCATTAACCCGGTTAAGGTGTTCCAATCACACCTTATCTTTGCCTACTTCTCGGAACTGATATTTAGTGCGTAAATACATACATGAGCCCCTACGTCTTTCCATCTCATGCCGTACTGTAAGGAGAAAAAATACTATTGCCATTCTTCGTCATTAGAGATAATATCGTATTCTTTCCTCTATATTTGGATTGTGAAAGAAAACTGTGTCGTAGTTGTAATGATGGTGCCAAACCAGGGGGTTAGGCGTGCATTTCAGCCGATTAATTGAGCGCAAGTGATTTCCTTATCCTCTCCAGGTGGGCTAGGTAATTTAATATCCGGTCTTCCTCTTCGTCTAGGGGAGTAATGGACATTACTGAGCAGGTGCGTACATTTATGTACTTCTAATATAAGCTTTCAGTTTCAAGAATATCGTTGAAATTCCAACCCGTACGCCGTTTGTTTTATTTTAAAGTGGGTTAAATATAATTTATTTGCTCTAATATATCACTTTACGATAAAGCACTTAAAAAAATAAAAAATGTTTCCGAGACGAGATTTTAATACGTCTCAAATCTGATTTACACCAAAGCTGTTTCTTTCTTTGCCCTACTGAAAAATTTATATTTTATGACTTATCAGCTTACTCGTTGGGGCCAAAGATATATAGTTAAGTTGGGCGTTCGGTAATAAGTCCCCCTCGGATCGATGAGGCCATAAGGTGGCCTGCCATTCGGTCGTTTATCATTTCAACCGTATCGAGTTGATTTCGTATGTAAAGAGGATTTACATGCCCTGGTTCCCCCGCGTAAAATGCTATAAATTAATCATTTAGACCTGGATGGGTAATATATCTGTATAATGCTCACAGCTTCTCAAAACAATCCTAGTTGATGAGTTCCACATTTGTGAACTGAATTTTCGGAAGCATGAAAATGCGTGAGATAAGTTGACTGCGAGTGGGCATTGCTTATATAAGTTCGGGAAGTTTAATTTTTCATTCTTCTTCCATTTTTTTCTACAATCTCCTCTCCTACAAGCCGTAGCTAACGTTTCCTCATTTATCCTTCTCTATCCTCAGTTTCTTTTCTATAGTCTTATCCGTGCCCAAAGCCTCCAGTTTATAATAAAGAAAACGATTCTGATAAATATTATTTAAACCTCAAAAGATCATAGATTTCGCATTCAATGGCTCCAGAGAATGATAACAATGCACTTTTATGCTTCAGAAATTTTTATTCATCAAAGGAAATTTATGCCCGGCTTAGGTTCTCATTTTGCTATTCCCGTGAATTTACAATTGTTCACTTATACGAAGACATTCATTATTACTTATTTCTTTCCTTGAGGCACCAATACGCTTAATTTCTTTTCCGTTTTAGAACATTCAATTATTATTCGCTTTTCCTATGGCTAACTTTCCTAGGGTGTTCGGCTCGTTGCGTCGACCCTTATGGCGTTTCCGAGATGTTGAACTGCGCGTACACGACAGTCTCTTGACGAAAAAATCATTCCCTCTTGTATTCTTTCGGGAAAAACATGGCGTGGGGGCAGGGTTGGAGGTTGGCCTTGGAAAGTTGATTATTGCACTGGCGGTGGTCGCGGATTCCGGGAAGTATGCCTCGTGTGCCATGAAGCCATCCTCCTATCACAGAGAGAGTGTGCTACGAGACGAAAGCCCTCAATTGTTTCACGGGGATGCCACTGTGACTCTTACCGGCGCTGGAGTTTGCCCTCGTCGGAGGATGGGATGACGGAAATGCTATTTGCGCAGCTCGCGGAGCAAGCTACACGGCGTTATTGGCGGAAGGAGCAATTGGGTCGCCGCCGGCCACTTCTACCACCCAACCCTTCTCCCTATCTCTCTGTCGTGCCGCCGTTCTCCTTAGAAGTTCCTCTCCTTTACATATAAAGATAGGCGTTTCAAGATGAGGGTTCAATTAGAATTATGTTAACGCGAACAGAATCTCTGGCATCGTATTCCCAAAAGATTTTCCTCCACCTTCGGTGGTGTATTGCACTTTAGAGACCCTTTTTGGTGATAATAAGCGTGAAGTAAAATGTACAAACATTCACAAAAGTGAATGAATCTCGTTTCTTGAACGGAAACAATTTCTTTGTTAATCAAATGAAGTTCCGAAGGATTTGGACCCTGAGAATATATGCAACAGATTCAGGCGAGATGTGGTGGAAGTTCGTCATTATAAGAAAAACAAATTTGCCCTTTTCCAATTGTCGTTTTATTCGTAATGTTCAACGCGTTTCTGCTCACAGAACCATCTTCTTCATCAACATTCGTCATGTACCTGAAGATGGTTCTGTGAACCTAAACGCGTTGTACGTCACCAATAAACCAGTGGGAAAGTGCAAGTTTATTTTTCTTTATACCACTGAGAATATTAAATATTTTCTGCTAAAATTTCAGTTTGGGGTAAGGCGTAAAGAAATCTTTTCGTGTTAAAACTTAAATAAATTAAATTGCGTAATTTTTGCATTTAATTTTGATTCTTAGCGTCGTCTTTAGGCACAGAAAAGTAACATTTCTTCAAGTTCTCCATATTTATGTGGACGGAGAGGAAAACCTGGGTCGGAAAGCTATTTTTATATTCGTCTTCCAAAATTAAATTTTTGGTGCACAATTTCGAATTGGGTATCCCTCGGAATCGTTCTTAATCAAAATTGGTATCTAGTCGAATTGATATTTCTGAATGCTAGTTTTACATCCCCAGTGCCACTCAACACGTCAGCTTTGAATGATCATATCTCACCCCGGAGCTAATGGTCAAACAGGAATGGTCTCCTAATCGGAATGTGATCCAATCGGAAATAATAGTAGATCGAAACAAACCAAAGTGAATTAATATTTGTAATAATCGATGCGATGTAGCTTTGCATCGAGTCGCTGGAAAATTTAATATGGAATTCCCTGTCGATTCAAAAACAGTATTCTAACCGCCCAATGTCTCCCGTCTTCCATGCCGTCCCCACAATGTTGGGTTGCCTACTCTCAAGTCGCGCGTGTGTGTGTGGTCTGGAAAGCGCATTCTACGCTCTATCCATCGCTCCTCATTGCCGCTGTAGTTGCGAAATCCGGGTGAAGCACCTTCCCGGCCGCCATCCATTTCCATCAATGATAGGTACAGTCACACGCACGTGGACGCTCTGAGGCGCAGATGCGTTCTGCGTCGAAGCAATCGTGCATATAACGATAAAATGAAACTTCGACCACAATTTTCGGCCGCATCACAAGGCTCAAGTTTCCGTGAAACTAGCCTCAAATGATGGCTCGCGCGTGATATTGTGTTGGAATAGAGAAAAGAAACGTGTGAGAAGTTGTACGAAAAAGAGTTTAGGAAAACAATTAAAAATTTTCATTCATATTTTAGCGGTACGCAACTGCCAATTTTAAGTTAGACAACTTGGTGGCTTGATTGTTAATAACAAAAGGACGCAGGCACGCGAAATAGCCGCAAAGTGGCAGTTGGTGGCGGTATCGTAAAAATATGAAATACATCAAAGGTAGAATAAAAATATTGTTCATTCTTCTTGGATATCTTGGCCTCTCTCACTGTGAATACAAGAAGTTTTCACTTCCGAGTTCAGAAAAAAATAAAGCAAATGTAGTACGGTGAATACACAAACAGGATATATTATGGATTTTAATCTCAAAGCAGAAATACGTACATACCACGCAGTGAAGGTTCAGACCGAAAAAATACAATAAGTACAAAAATCATTGAAAGCCAGGGGGAAAACTAACATAATATGCTGACACAGATATTTAAAAAGGTCAGTTCTTCTTAATAATAATTTTACTAAACTTCTCTTTTAGATTGGTTACATAATTGTAGCAGCAATTATTGCATTGGTGTACCCCTGAAACCACGAATGGCGCCTCAGATTTAGTACTTCAATGTTAGGGGACATTTAGGTGGTCGGTAGCAATTCTGATTTATTCTTGATATATTTGTCCTGATTGATAAATAGGCGGGGTTACACTAACCCTTTTCGAGTCATCTTATGTGACTTTCTCCGAGTTGTATTGTTAGAGAAGACGACATGAGATAAATTGCACACGAAGACGGCTCGGATATTTTCTTGGACAAATTATTGTGCCTGGACTTGGTTCACCTTTAGCGATTCTTCATTGTTTAGAGGATGGATTTGGCTTCTGCCGAGTTCCCTCGGCATGTGCACGATCCTCGACAATGTGTTCAGGTCTCCTCATTTAAGAGGTCATGGTCGATATGTGCTCTTGTGTTCCGTGTAAAACATTGTTTGTTGGATAAATGCTCTGAGCTGCGTTTACCCGTGGTCTATAGGGCGAATCTGGCACGCGAATCTCTCCTCCTTTCCGTGACCAACCTTTGGTTTGCAAGAGAAAGCGAATCGGAGAGAAATAAATTTTGGAAAGGTTGTGCATAATATAAGATTGACTCGGAGTGCTCTACATTTGTCGCAGACTCAAGTACAAAATCGTAATCATTCTTTTCATTCTAGAGATTTTTGCTGCCATTACCGTGACGATTCGTAAATATTGAATCAACCAGCCGTGGAATACGGTAGAGTGAGCATTTATCTACTTGGCGCACTGCAAAGCAACATGAGAATGTTTGGCAGGGGGTGACACTAGGCGTGCATCATCAAAATTAAATGTTGCTTAATCGTTAAGTACCAACAGATCTGCTAAATTAACCAAATTATGGTATTAATATTTACCTCATGTTACGTCAGCATCCGCTTCCGTTCTCAATGAAATGCCGATCTCATTTTTGTAATTAGTGAGTATAACGTGATAACGGAGTACCCATGTTTATAAAATGATGTGAATTTAATTAATCTGGTTATTCCATTAAAAAAATTGTAAATAATTACGCACTCATTGTAAAGCATATCGGATTATGCTGAAAATATTTGAGTTATCGTTACAGAATTACATTTTAAATTAAAAAAAACTGAAAAATTAACTGGGGAATAATGCGGGTGTTATTTTTTAAATTGTATGGAGTCAAAAATTAAGCCACTCTACTATAATCTAGATATTTCGGGCGCTTTGCCTCTACTTCTCTAGGGTCTTTGCTGCGTCTATGAAATGATCAGCGCTTATAATCTAATTTAAAAACTACAATATTTGAATCCAATGCATGACACAACGACTGTCCAAGCGTTCGCTGAATATCGAACGGTTAATTCTTTTTGATTGGTTGGAATGATTGTTGATCGAAATACTCTTCATAGGTTCCGTAATTTCAATTTTCGTATTACCTCTCTCTCACTGTAACATGTTAACGTCATGAATTAATCACATACTACAATACGTCTCTTTGATTGTGAAACCGTTCGTATTTAATCGTCAGTCATCCAACACGAAAGATACTATTTTGAGAATGAAGTACTGAATAATTTGATTTTCGTCGATATTGATTAATATTTAAAGCGCTAACCTCCTGACTGTTTATTCAGGTCATATCTCGTGAGCCTTTGAGTGAGTGGTGTGCGCTTTCATTTATTAATGCTGCAGTAAAGCTATCGCGAACTTGCGACGGAGAATGAAATCCTTCATCGTGGTTACCGTTCGTTGAGAGCCCTCAATAACAGTATTATTTGACTTCATCTCCACCCTTTCCATACATCACGTTTTATCACTCGGAGGGCAGGTGATTAAAGATCATGGTCTTTTTGGTATTCAACTGACAGGATTCAAATACCCTCCTTTTAATTTCCGAACGCTAATCATTAACGAGTAGTGAGTGTGATATTACGATATACGTAGATGCCATAAACCACTCGCTTAGCGATGAAAATGTGATTGTTGTTGGCGTGATTTGGTTGGTGACGTGATATGTCAATATTTGTTGTGGGAGCAGTCGGAAAATTTGGCGCTTTTATTTTAAACTGAGCATTAAATCGTTATTTTTAAAAAAAAGTCAATATTATATTATTTATGAAGATTTTTAATTTGAGTAATGACCAAAAAATTATCATAAAATTATGTGTCCTGTTGATGTCTACGTAACGTATTTTGGAAAATATACATTCGCTTAATTATGTTGCCTACGTATATAAGTTTTCATTCGGGAATCGGTTTTCCACTCATCCTTATGTTTTATCAAAAATTTGAAAGGTTCCAAAAATGCCAATCAATCAACAGCCTTACGTCTGACCTCTCGAATAAGATTACAACCGAAGAGAGAGAATTCTTCGCCGACGTTATCGCTTCTTGGATTTACCAGAGATTCACTGCCGTCTTCGTTGTAGAAAAGAAATTGATGCTTCTTTTTACTCAAGAGGAAATCAACTCCAATTTGATGGGGTGTATCGTGGCGATATTATTTTATACATTTCTTGAGGTAAACGTTAAGTAGAGGCACTTCTCAATTCCGACCGCTTGCAGGCGTAAATAAGAAAACTAGATGACTGCTTTTAAATATTGATTAATGAATTTCCTTCACAATAAGGTAGGAGGGGAAGGGAAAGCTGTGATGATATACAGGGTGGGAAAGGGAGGAAGGCGGTGGAGGGAATGCAAAGAATTACTCGGCGAATCGAGAAGTTATTGAGATTGTATTGAAGGGTGTGATGGGTACGATTAAGGTGCTCGTATGATGTTAGAAAATTGTGTAAAGGGAATGGTATTTGAAAGGAGAAGATACAGCTCTGCATGAAGGGTGATAAGAAGATTCGAAAAAAATTTAGGATAGGTAAAGATTGTCGAATTGTATCCCATGAAAAGTCTATTTAGCTCCGCAGGAACCGTTCCAAACCCTTTTCCTATAACTAGAGCAAAATATTTACCTTGATCGCATCACTCGAAAGCATTTGATACTCTTTAATTGGTCATTAGAGGCCGTGTGGGTTCACATTATATGCATTTACCGCTGTAACAAGTTCCAGGACTTGATGCCTTCGGAAGAGAATCAAACCAGGAATTCACTCGACTTCAGTCACTTACATTAGTCCAGCCTGCAAAATAAGTTTCTAGCGAAATTCCTTTACTGAATCGATTGGCGTAGTGATTATTACCATGGTGCGTCGTAAATATTGAATTAACCAGAAGCGGAATACGATAGACTGAACATTCTCCCGCATGGTAGCCCTGCAAGCCAACATTAGCATGTTTGGCAGGAGGTGACACTTAGCATTTACTATCAAAATTTAATGTTGCTTAATCGTTAGTTACCAACAGATATGCTGAATTATTCAAATTATGGAAATAATACTTACCGCCCCTTACATGCATTTAGGCATCAAAGTTAAAATTTTTTCGAAAAGCTGCTAATAAAGAGAAAAATAAAATGAGGGTTACAAAAGGTAAAGGACGCACACTAGCCAACGTAGCATCCAATAATATTTTCCATAGCACCATCGTTCAAAGCTATCCTGACGCCTTATCTGTCGTGGGAAGAACAACATTTGAAGCTTCCCCATCCTACAGTTGATCTCCCTAGCCTTAGTTTCATGATCTCTCCTACCTTAGTATTACGGGACTGATATTTTTTATAACATTTGTATACTGGTTAAGGTAGTTGGACACATTTGACTAACCAGTGGAAAACTACTCTCTTAACACAACACATCATGAGACCATACTCTACTATAACTTCATTTCCGCGTACTTATTCTTCCGGGCTAACATGCCAGTTCTCTTCCTACCCCTGCATCGTCTGCCTAACATTCTCTCCTCGGATAACATTCTATCGCCAATCAAAGTGCCTTTCATCCATCTTTCATGCCCCTTTTGTATTTCTTCCAATAACCATCGACCTGGCCTATCACTTCCTCGTTTGCTTTTGCCTTCTTTCCATTTTACCTTTCCTCCTCCAATCCTCAAAAACCTCCAATCTACGCGTAACCTCTTGCTTCAACAACCAAGCTGCCGTGCTTTAAAAAATAAACTCCATATCGAAGTTTTTACTAATCTTTTCTTTATGTTTTTTCTGAAATTTCCTGCCATAAACTCCCTCCCCTTTGTAAATACTTATTAAAAGGGGGAGTGGTAGCAGCTACATATTTTAGTATCATCGCAAGAGGGACCTACGAATGTCTTCTAGTCATCTTTTACTCGCGATATGGGTACGTCCGGGAGAACGGAGGGTCCCAAGGCGTTCGTCGATCTAGAGCAACCACTCTCTCCCTTCCTCACAGCATGTTCCCATCGTCCAGCCGCGGGGGTGTTTAAAATCCGGGTCCACAACCCGGGAGCAAACGCTTGCAGCGCGCGTCAACCGGGACCGCCGCGAGACATTCTCTCTTCCTCTCTCCCGTGGCCACCCCGGGAAGATCAAGGCGCGCACAATCCCCAAAGGTCTTCCTCCTCCTCCCACTTATGTCTCTCAGTTATATATTTAGACCTCTCGGTGTCCTCCTTGGGAGGGAGGAGGGAAGGGAGGGAGAGGAAGGGAGAGTGGGGGTTGCTTGAGGACGAGGGAGGGGGAAATTGTTACGGTCTTGCCCCGTTGCGGGAGGCAGGGTGGGTGGATGTGAGGATGGGGAAAAATGTCACCACTGGAACATCGGAGGAATGAATCAGAGGGTCCTCTGTCGGGGGCGGCAGCGGGGACGCCACGGGCGGAGTGATATGAGGGGGACGGGGGTTCGCGGAGGACTACGTGGCAACATTGGGCGTGGACTCTCATTGCGAAAGTTTTGAGGGGTTAGAGTCATGAGGAGGGGGACTATTATTGCAAAGGCGTGGGCACCATAGGTAGATGACATGAGCGGATCCACGCATGCGGGAGTCGGATCTACTTGCTCGCCCCCGTGTGCATTCTCTGCTACCTTATTCCTAGCTTACTTTCTTCCGCAAAAACACGTGTGAATGAATAACTCTGCGTTTCTGTTTTTGCGATAGCAGGCGTAGAAGAATATCAGTGCCATCCGCTCCACTTTGAAGCAGTGTCACATTCCAAACTGTTAACTGAACGATGAGATTTGGTGTGGAAGGAAACGCTACAGCCTGCACGCTAAGAGGTCGCGAGTTTGAGTCTCGCCTCAGACCAATAGTTTAAGTTCGTGGTGCACCGGCTCCTGATAACCCTCATGGTAGGCGAGGGATTTTTTTCCACCGGCAATCTTCCCCTAACCAGAACATTCCATTGATATCTTTCTAATGATGAAAGCCTGACGGAATTTTTTTTCTTCTGGTCGATAAGCAAAATAATTAATAAAGAAGCTAGAACTGAAAGATTTCTAAGTTTAACCCTTTGGACAATCGTTAGGCATGATGGTTTGGCGGATAAATTAGATTCGGTGAGACAATTTGGAATTATGGACACGAAGACTGAAAGTCTTAATGATTTCAATCAGACAAGCGAAAAATTCAATGGGATATTCCATCTTTTTTTCCAGCCTCTTATAGGTAGGTTATTTTCAATGTTATCATTTACAAACGGGACGTTTCCTAACGCCGTTCTATCGTCCTCTAGGCATCGCGAGAATTTATTTTGTGTTACTTAAATTATTTCCATCTTCATTTTTCCGTAACTTGAACCTGATTCCATGATACCTAAGAAACTTATTCTCCTCCTTCCTTTACACAGCTTACCCCAACGTTCGTGTGGTAATACCCTATATTCATTTTTTTGTTCGTTTTATTGATATCAGTCCGCTGCAATGGTTGATAAGAATTGGTTGCGTCTATTTCCATCAGAAGTGAACTTGATTGACTCGGTCAGCAGTAAACAATGCAAGTGTTTCGATTAACAGGTAGAAATCCACCCAAGACTGTCTTAACTGTCTCATAAACAAGTATCAAATCCGGCATACTTGTAAAAGTATTGCTGCTAAGACACCATTTAAACCACTGAACAGACAAAAAAATCGTCCCCGCAAGCAATGCGAGGTATTTCCAACAATTGTCGGCTGGGTAACATTCTTAAAATCTACCAAATGGTGACGCTCTATTTTTGCTTCGCTGCTAGTTTAGTATTAAAGGAAGAGCAATTCATAAATCACATTCATTGTGGAGGGCATTGAAGTATAAATCAACCATTCCATGTCAGTGGAACAGTACTTTCCTGGGTTTTCCTCGAAAAATTTCACTTAAGGCTGTAAATAAAGGGTCCTTGTGGTTAATGAATGCAGTACGACGTTGCCAAGTTTAAACTAATAGGTAAGGAGATTAGCGGTCTTAATAAGTATCAGAAGAGTGCATACACGCGCATAGAAACTTGTCTTAAGGCTCGATGTGACCCATCAGTGAAGGCTACATTCATCATACTTGATAACTCAACGCTCCGTCAAGGTCACTTGGAACCTTGAATCGTGAAATACAAGTTGTCAAAAGGTAATTGTGTTTGCAATAGCTTGCATTTACTTACTACTAGCCCAGATTTGTAGCCGACTCAGCCGAGGAATTCTTGGATGAAAGAGATGGTCAATATTGTAGGTAAAGTGACTAGGCACACTAAAGGACATTGCATATAAAATTCCAGAAATATTGCTCTTTTAACAAGATTGTTTATCGAGCAGGGTTGATTAAGCTTAGTATGTAAATATGAGTAAAGAGTTCCCTTGGAAGTTATCTTGCTTAAGGCGGCCATCAGATAAAGATTGCCCTATCATATTTATGCAGCGAGACAGTTAGATAGTGATTGCTTGTCGAAATGCTGACCCGTGAGGGTATTATTCAAGATATTCTCCCACTAGATCATTTAAACATATCTATATTATTATGCATCTGTTTTGTATCCGAGGTCAGTGGGCAATCATCTTTGTTAAAATATTAATTTAATGACCTTTCAAGTTTACATATGAGCTTTGATTGGCGCTTCAGAGTATAGGAATGAGCGAATCATGTCTGTGTTTATTTTTAGTGCTTCATTCATTTCCCTCGCGTGGGCAACAAAGGGGCAGTGATGTGATTTTCCGGCAAATGAAGTTAAATCTGAATTCTCAGACGGAGAGTGAATAAGAGTGCTAATTCGGGAAACGCGGGAGTTTTTTTTTATTCCTTTGAAAAGTATTCATCTATGCCCGTCTCATCGTTTCGCCGTGGGATCGTTGAACTCCTTCATTAATCCTAATGCAGTGGAATCCCAGGCCGCTTTTGCGAAAGGAATCATCTTCCTACGCGAAGTGCTCTTCATCAATGGAGAGAGAGTGAGATGGAGTTGGGGGTGGGGCGGAGACTGGTCTTGTTTCCCCACACGCACTGCCCACCACTTCTAATTTTTACTCTTTAAGAGTAGATTGTTGACTGCCAAGATCGTCATTCCTTCAACGCCGAATCAGATCCTTTTTGTTCGGTAGTGCGGTAAGCTCGAAATGCTCGTTAAATGTCATCCACCGTCTAGTTTTACCGTGAGCGCCCACCATAAATGAACTATCCACATGAAATCTTCGCATTCCGTTTGAATATTTTAGTCTCGGTCCTGAAAACTGAATCGAATCTCTCACGGTGTTTTTCGATTCCTTGTCTTGAAATAAAACAGGATTGATTGCTTAAAATTTGATGAAGAGAAAATCAATATTTTCAACACCCATGAGATGTTACTCTTTAATTGTTGACCCATCTTTGTAATTCCATTTGAGAAAAAAGTCTTCGGAAATTCATTTCCGTGATTACGTAGTACTCTTTCGTAAAGGATATCTCACACTGGGTCCTGTGCAACGGAGTCGAAAAATATTGATGTCACAAATGTGATCGATGAAGCTAACCCATAACCTTTATTTGTATCCTGAAACCAAGTCGCCTCTTGTCTTTATTTCGCCCGAGTTGATGCATCAACATCTGCTTAAGTGCAAAGTTAAAGCAAGGCTTGACAGTCGTTTGACAGATTTTTCGTTGAAGTGTCTCATTTGGCCATTGCCGTCGTCGGAGGGGTTAATTATGTAATAATTGTCATGAATTCTCTCTCGTCACTCAAAAGGGTGTGCTGTAGATTTTAATGCCTTCTCAGCTGCTTAGAGTGGTGAATTTTGCTAAGGTGCCTTCACGCGAAATTTGAGTTGGCGCCCACTTACTCCCGTGAATGAATGATAAACTCGGGATGGAACTTTTTTTTATTTAAACCACTCATATACAGGTCGGGATTGGTCGCTTTATTCCGAGCGGGCTTAGCACGGTGTAATTCACACATATTCGTCGCCACGGTTTCAAAATCCTTGCAATGAGGGGATTCCTGGAATGTGCGATAAAATATAGAACGGAAATAATCCCTATGGGTTTCCGCAGCAGAACAATTAACCTTTGACGTCAAACTCACGATTGTAAGTCAATGATTAATACGGTTTACTGCAGGTGTGAGGTTCAAATGTAAAAATTCAGGCTTTACTTTAGAAAACTAGTGCTTAGCTGTCGCTTTTCACATTTTCTACTTCTAAGGTTAGTCCTTTAGTTGTTTTATTTCATATGTGCAGTATGTTCGTTCACTAGACAAGGGAACCTAGCCTAATGAACGAGTAATTGCTGCCTCTGGTTGTCTATTCGACTATGTTGCATGGAATTAGAGGAAATGCGGCTGTTATTATTCTGTTGTTACTGATGATAAATTAGTTTACGTTTAATCGTAGTACTTACAAGTTACGTGTACTTTTAATTTACTCGTTTCCTCTGGCGGGGCAGAATAAATTACATATATTTAATGCCTATTTCATAGTTTTGATGCTTAAAAAATGTAGCAAGTGATGATATCTTTTTAATTTTCATTTCAATGCGACTAACGTACAGTAACATGCTTGACTGAAGGAAAATTGTAATTATCGCGTATTCTTTCTAGGTCGTAGGAATAAGAAAATATTTTTATGCCTTGTCGCTCCGTGAAGCCTGCGAATGTTGAAACGCTTTCTTTAGTCATCTCTGAGAAAATCTTGACACTTTTTCCCGCGCTAGAAAGCATTTCATTCTCTCGATAAAAAAATAAGCGGACCTCGTATCGCCGTTGCTCAAGAGATGATGAGTGTTTTGAGAAAATCAAGCCCATTGGCAAACCTTTTAGCAAGCCAAGATCTTTGAGCAAGCCAAGATTCAAACGTTGCGTTGTCATAAAAAGAAAGCTGTTTAATTAAAAAGTAAATGGGTCGCAGAAGAATCAATTGTTGTTGCACTTGCATTTTGAAGTATGTCGCGTCTGTTGGCATAATTTACTACAATGAACGTTAATTTAGCTCCTATAATTGTTTTTTGATCGAAAGTGTCTGTATGAAATATTTTCTTCTCTATACTCCCCTGGTTTGCGCATATCCAACTGGGTTAGTGCCTCATGGGAATCAAGTCATCATTGTTAATTTGCCATTGAAACCAAATGGTCATTTTATTTGAGGAATTAAGGCATCTGGGTCAGCAATGGCTAACCCAGGCTTCATCCCAATGAGGTGGTGATTGGGTAAATGTATGAATAAATGCAAACTATTGTTCCATTGATTCGTAAGTTTACCAAAACAGAGAATTCAAATATAAATAATGTAAAGCTTCCCTAATTAGTATCAAGTTAAGCTGTTTCACTTGATAAATATAATACATTATTAGAAAGGTACTAGTATGGAAGCGGTGCTACAGTCTACTGGCAATTATTTATCCGACCACGGATGTTTTATAAACTCTCATATACTTAGATTTCACGGTACCAGTGGTGATTGTGTGCTTAGAATTAGTGTAACCAGTGTGCAATCCAAATCTATTTTATATTAATGAGCTTCAACTCAAAGGGTGTTTATTATATTTACTCAGCTTCTGAGGGTGGAGGCTAATTATTTTTTTTTCACCGCCTTGAATCCGCTGTGTGAATGGGACCGAGAGAATGCAACCTAATTTCACCCAAATCGGAAGTGAGTCAGCGATGAAAAAATACTGGCCATCACCGCGCATAATCTCTCGGGTGAACATCTAACATTCGTATTGCCTCAAGGAGCTGGAGCCCACACTTTTCGAAAACAAAAACAAAAAATTCGGTCTTTGGCCCCTTCCTCCTCTCTTAAATCGGGATTAACCCAACTGCTACGGAATGCGGTGATATTGAAAAGTATTTTTTCCCCCTGGAGGGAGCATTTTCCTCCTTTGGTGAAGGAACCCTTCGGATAATGGTATACAAAATGTCATGCATTTGCATGATAATGGTGGTGCAGGCGTTTTGCATGTCCAGCGAATGACCTTGGCTTGGGGTTCATGGCAATAGCCATTGAATTCATAATTATTTTCTTGTGGGTAGGTATGTGAAGCGCGAGCTACCCCTGTCCCCACTTATTGCCTACTTTCCTCCACGCGGAGACAGGAAATGCGCTGAAACATGTCCGGCCTGAATTACCTCCGTCGTATTAAGTTTAGGATTGGCCTTTCTTGAAGTCCAACCAGCCGAAACTTGAATCCATGGTCAACGGTTGCCGCGCTTGATTCATTAAACGCCGGGGTACGAATTGTTTACCTCGAATTGATAGAAATAATTCCCATTTTCAAGGTCGAGTGACAGTTAAAAGAGAATAGATCTCTTAAAAACTTCCTAAAATCAAGATAGGCGAATGAATGATGGAATATAAGGTGGCACCAAAGTTGGTCTGGGCTTTAAGAATTACGAAAACAAATTATGCTCTTCATTTTTCATAATCAAAATGATACAGTTGATTTTCTTTAATATACCCAAATTATTAGGTGTAGTTTTGAGGGACTCTACAAGCGTTTGTTCCATCCATACACCCCTCGAATTTGGGAGGAGGAGGATATTTGACGACTCTTGGTCATTCTTGGTGAGAGTGTGGTGGTGCTGGAGATAGTTGTCCACGTTCTAATTAGAGCAGCGGAATTCCAGATTTACGCCACGGAAGGTCAGCGTCAGGGAAATTTTTGTCTGGGAAAAGTGGATTATTCTTCCCTCTGCATGAAAGAAATGATTCCTGGGATGTGATTTCGTGAATTCGGACATGAAGCAAACTCCCCGTGCTTACTTAGATTTCAAGCTCCCCTGGACACGCCGACAAGGGGATGATTCGATTCCGTCAGCCCAGGGGTGTCTCGGTGGTGATAATGTAGGGTGGTTGGGGCGGTAAGAGGGTTTTGGAATGGCGATGGGGGAAGACTGTGGAAGCTCGAAGGCATTAATGTCGCGAGAAGGTGGTGGAGGAACTGGAGTTCGGACGCATATTTTCGGGATAAAAGTGGGAGGTTTGGTTGTTCTGGTGGGAAGAGTTGAAATGGGACGGGGAGCTGATACTTGCGTGAATTACCCCCCCCCCCCCCCAATATCCCCAAACCCCTTCTTTCCCGTCCCATCGCGACTTCGCGAAGCTGTCCAAGCGACCGTGGAAGTGAAAGTCTTTTCTGCCTCCGTCCGCCACTTTCACCCCCTCTCGTCTCCCCACCTCACCACCCCCACTCCCCCTTCCTTCCTTGCTTCTATCGCGAACCACTTTCACTCCCCGCTCCCGTTCCCTTTCTCCTGCCACCCCTCACCCCTGGCGGTAACAGGCGTCGGGAGGGAGGGGCGGAGGAAGCATTGATAGGGTAGAGGTGGAAGCATAAGGGCCCTCAATACTTTCCGGGGATGGGGAGTTGGTAGATTTTTCACTCCCGTCCGTCTTTGAATTCGGGTGTGGATTGTTGAATATAGCTGTTATGACAATCAGTGGTTCGATGTGTGATTTTTGAGTATCGGAGCGGGATGAGTTGATCGCCACGAAATAGTACGCACGTCGACATTTGCGATATCAGTGGAAGGCATCGCCCAACAGTGAAACAGCTGTGTGCGATTCGAAGTCGTATTCACGGCTCGTCGATATGCGAACTCCTCCTCCGAGGCTCAACGAGGGCAGCATCGATTTACGTGTTGGTAGAAGATATAATATCACATCATTATTGATTTTATATGCCCTCTCCATATCGGAATCGGGGTTTAGTAAAAATCAAACGATAATATCGACCAGAAGAATCTGTACGAAGAATTAACAAAGAATAAAGCCGGTGGAGAACCCTCAAAAGACTCCCCGCGCATATTTTAGGCCACGATTGCTCTCTGAAATTTATTTAATAGCAAAAAACTGAGTTGATTAATTAAGCTGGATCCATCGTTACCACCACTCCCGCATTGTTAGCGACAGCATAAAACGCGTTGACACGATTCGTCTTCCCTGCTGAATCGATTTGTTTTTCGATTCGATGATAAAAATCGATCGGTTTACGAGTCAGCTGCCGTGTGTATCTTCTCTTTCAAGGAGGGGTTTAGGAGTCACTTTTGCTTGGCGAAATGCTTTTTAGAAAGGTATCTCTCGGGTTGAGTGGTAAAAGGAGTTTTAAAAGGTCCACGTAATAAACTAAACGGTTACCTTCACTTCGGTGTGGGGACAACCCTCCCAGGCGATTTTTCAGCCCATTCCTCCCGCTCAGGTCCTTTCGAGGGAGGCCGGGTGAACGCGTGCCATTAATATTGGCTTTAAAGCTTCGGGTGCAACCAAATTCGTAATATGTCGAGGGATAGGGAACGTGGTCGCCTGCCATTTTGGAAAATTGAACAGCAACTCGTGGCCTGATCATCACCTTATCAATAGAATCTTTTTTCAATTTTGAAAATCGTGAGAAAAATGGCATCGATAGCGTGCTGCATGAGAGCTTTCCGTGGAAAAGTTATCTAGTCTCTGGAGTACCTTTCTAAGGTTATTTTGTCTCATTTGCACGGTGAATTTGATGCGTTGAGCATTGCCCGCAACAGGTATCCTAAGGAAGGTATTTTTAATCTACGGGTGTTTCCAAGCCTAGGTGGAACTAGTTTTGCTCTATTTTTCGCAGAATGCCTTACACCCTCTCAAGTCTCCGACCTTCCTTCAAGAAATGCACCCCCCTACCTGTTCGCCTTCAATTCACTCCTTACTACGATGCTCTTTTTTCATCGACACCCAGTTTTTTGTAGGCATTTAAGGCCTTACGTTGAGTGAATTTTGTATGGATATAGCTTGATAGTGACGTTAATACGTTGAAATCCAAGTCGGTGGATCTCAATCTCCTTGGAAAATTGCAATGGTTTTCATTTCCGTATATTACTTTCTCAATAACAAAGCAAAAACATTTTAAAATAATTTTTTTGTAGAGCATCATGATAGAAAAACCCTATGTTACTACACTTATTTTCTTCTTTCGCATCCATCTTCAATTTATGATATTCCCTGCCCTCTTTCATGTGCCCTAAAGAGGAAGAGGAGAGCTGGTAGAGAGAAACTCTACCTGCCCTTGTTGTCATGCAGTTGACCAGAGTTGCATCCGACTTGGCGATCGAAAATTCTACAATCTTCAGGATTCACTTTCGGGCCCTGAGGCTTGAGGGTTGACGCCCTCAGAATTAGCTGATACAAGTCTCTATTGCTTTCCAGTCATTTTGTTTCTATCAATGATGTGATAGCTTTGTTCATATCCGCTGCCGAAAGGGCGATGGGAAGTGTGTAAGGATTGTGTGGTGTTACGAATCTGGTATCAATCATTATGCTACTCTCCACCTTTCCATCAGCTGTGGGGTGTCATAATTTCTGCTTTTGTCCCGTCTATCACCACAGCCACAATGATTGATATTTGCGCGTCGGAAAGGGACTATCATTGTTTTTCATTGTTGACATCGTAGATTAAGAAATATCAGTTCTGTGTAAGTTGGAAAAATCAGTATTATTTTAAGCTAATGATCGAATTCAACGTAAAAGTTATTATCTTGACTTTCATGTTCAATTACCTCCTTTATAACACGCTAATGACAAAAGACGGTTTAGAGTAATCAGGTGTGCTATCTACACCAAAAAATACACTGCAGGTCGTCGCAAGGGCGGTTGACGGTGGATGAAAAGTCACCAGTCTATTATGCATAAGTGCTCACTTATACGCGGGTACAAGTATATATCTGCGCTTACATAAATATACGTACACTTACACACTAAGCGACAGCACATGTTTATCTGCCATGCATGCTATCCGCGTCATGGTGATGATTTTCGTGCTCTTTATGTTGAGGCACATCCTGCCATCTACCCATTCACGGTAAATTTTACATGGAAGCAGTTGTTTGTGCACGGTGGAATAGCAGAATGGCCGGGTTTACGAGATCAAGCATTTGAAGCGATGGTAAATGATGGCCCTCCGTGGGCGAAATATCATAGCGTTAACTGCGTGCGTACAGGAAGTGAGATTGCTCCCTTTTTTTGCAGGAATATTAGTCGTCTTGGCATCGTATAATTTTCCGCGGAATTATGGCTACAGCTAATGACTCGAGCGAAGGGAATCTAAAACCCTCATTCCATTCACGTGGTGCTGATACGAGTGACAAATTCTGAAGGGTTTTCGTAATCCGGCGTTCCTTTAATAATGACCTTCGCTGATTGCGTTGCAAACTGACTAGGCAAGCATGCATGGGGCATTAGTTAGTCGTGTACGACGGAGAAAATGTTTCCCTGGATGGCCGTCAAAATGAATTAGTGGAGGCTGAAGAGGATGATGATATAGTCTGTGCCGCGTATTAATTAAATGGAGAATTCTCTATGTGATGCATGCAGATCAATAGATGCGTTATAGCGTTACTAAAAAGTATTCCTTTTAATTTCTAATCAAACCGACCTTCAAGTTGATAGTTGGGATTAAAAGAATTAAAAATTACGATATATTTGTATGGATAATTTTAATAATTACTATTAGTTCCATTTTCTTTCGAGTTTTAAAGACGTATGGTAGATCAGCGCGGGTGTTGGGAATGGGCTATTTCATTATTTTATGCAATGTTACGTTTTATAATGTAATGCTATCATATTGGGAGGAATACTAACCAACCCATAAAACAATGATTGGTCCTCTCAAATGCCTAAACCTGCATGCCTACTATAATATAAAGTTTTGAAATTAATCCTTGGATAATGCCTTGCCGTCTTGTCTTACGAAGTTTGTTGGCTTCTTAATCTCCCTCTCCAATTTTCCAATTTGTTCTTCGTTTTCTTAAGTCGAGTTGATTTTCGAATCGGGAATTCGTAATCTTATAAAAACTTCACAGCACTTCGTTTCGGCCCTTATTCCGCGTTTACGTGAATTTTATTCTTTCAGAAGCGTCCAGATTTGGTTGATTTGTGTGTAAGAGTGTTTATCGCACATTCAATCACCACTTTCCCTAACTCGATCATTACGCGACTCGCTTCATATCTCTGAATTTCTAGTTTGCCTTCTCCGTCGGATATCGGAAAATCATTTTCATGTCTTCCGGTTGGAAGACTTGTATTTCCAGTATTGCTCAGAAAGAAATTATCTATGAATTTTTTGCGGTGGAATGGGAAATTATTTTGATGGCTCATTGCCACAGTTGTGAAGTATTTTTTTCTATTTTATCGTTAGCTTAATTAGAGGACAGCGTGGCGATCTGTGAAGTAGAGAAAGTAGTTTTTATTTGAAGGAAATCTTGCTTGTTACCTTTCACTGTAATTGAGCTTTCTTGCGGTGAAGTTAAGTGCCGGAGAAACTAAATTTAGCTTTTACCTTCCAGGTAAGTAAGCAATCACATTTTGAACGTCTGCATGCAGTCTTTAAAGCCTTAAATGTTTATTCACGTTCGTGAGTTAAACCTCCGGCATAATAGATGAAATGGAGCTATGTACCTGTATTATGCTGAGGTCAAGGGCTAGTGACATACATTCAAAGTTTTATCAATTGATGGGTGTAAGGTAATACATTATACATACTCTGAATTTATGTTATCTAATAACAAGTACGCGTTTAGGACTGTTTATGCCTTCTGTGCACCATGTACAAAATAGATTAAATTCCGTGATAGTTAAACTTATATACTCCAGTGAAGATAGTTTTTTTCGCGGACTTTCCTTGATCAAGTCATTGCATGATTCTATTCTCCGTGCATCCATTCTGACGTTGTCCTCTATTTCATCCCGTATACCTTCTTTAATGCGAAGAAACTTTCCACGGAGTCGTTTCCATATCACGTTACTGAAGCCCTGGGAATGTCGTGACTCAATCGCATAGATTATACCATTTCCTATTCTTCCATAAGGTCTAGAGAGAATTTCAGTAATTCTTCGCAACCTTTCTTCGAATTTTTTTATCAGCTCAGTTATGAAACCGTTGTGTGGAACCATGTCGACGCTGTAGGTAGCGAACCGATTGACTGAGGCTGCGGTCAATTTGTTCCTTCAGCGATCATTTCAATTCGAAGTACCATAACATTTCCCATTTTTCTAGCTGTTTTTCCCTCGAAGATTAATTGGAGTGAAGGAACCTTCGGCTTGATTGCTATTACATAGTTGTGTGAAAACTACGTGATTAGAGGGGCTCAGATCATTTCTTGGGTTTCCCCATAGACTTCCACGTCTGTGTACTCTTATATTTTCGTACATTTTTTCATTTTTTTATTTTGCCCTCTCGTTGGATGGCTGCTACGGGCTACCCGAGCTAACATTTTGAACTACATATTTCTGAAGTCGTGACCTTAGTGTTTTCAAAAGTAGTCGATTCTAAATTTTATAATCAACTTATAACTCAGGATGAATGATTTTCCTAGAAATCGTGGTAGTTCTTGTGCATTCCTCTTGAATCCGATAGGTGGTTTCAAATTGATTTGCATGCCAGAATTATTTTCTGCAGCTTCGTCTCATGCATGGCACGTGATTGTGTGATTATGTTCTGTGCGTGCATGTGTGGATATGACACATACCACGCACATTTACGGAGGCTTGGAGGTTATTATGTAGATGTGGATAGAAAGTAGTTTGGCGTTCTTCATCCCAGTCTACTTTTCGGCTGTTTTTTGAGGCCAGTGCGATATTTTATATGCATCGAGTGCAATGTTTGATACTCCTGCAATACGAATGGATAAAAAACATCGCTTTTAAACCTGTGCGCTTTGAAAATGATGTACGAGGGAAGATTTAGGTTGTGCGATATTCTTTATGCGTTTGTCGGTCGTCAATATGAAAAATATCTTGAGTGATGATGTTACAGAGCAGTCTATCTTGAGGTTGTATTGTTATTGTTTTGTACGATGTCATACTCAAAAGAGGCGATTGGAGGCGAAAAATAGATATCTGCAGCCGAACAAATGGCTAGTCAAGTTACTCAACCCTATGTGAATGGCATAAGCGATACTGGAAATAGGATACTCTGTGTGACATAAAATGCAGAGTAGTCCGTTTTAAGTGTAAAACTCTATGAATCAAAAACTTTTTGACGCTCGCTTTATATCGCCTTGAAAAGTCTCAATCTGAAATACGCAGAGACCTGCTTTATCTAAAAGAAGCGTTGGATTTGTATGCAGAGTGAAGCTATAGCCTAGCACTACCAGTTCAAGCTCCTTTGCAGGTGATTTAATTGCATAAAATAAATATGGAGATGTGAAGGCAACGAATACTCTCTTAGACACTGGAAGCAAGGTCATACTGGCCCGATTAGATTCCTGTTTTGTTCGTCCGGGTGAATCCGTTCACCTCAAAAATAGAATTTTGGGAACGTATTTTTGTTGGGTAGTTGTCGTCGTTCCAAGCTTAAAAGTTACCCCGTCCGAAAGAAACAGTTGAGCAGTAATTGCAACTAAAATTGTCCTTATCACATCTGTATGTAATGCATGAAAAATGCCTTGATTTGTTTCGAATATCGGATTCCTTCGTCTGAGTTAATCATCCTAGCCGTAAAATCTTTATCGAGTCTTTATCATCAGCAAATGTGTTTTGTAACCATTTAGTTTCGTAGGTAAGGTTTACCCCTAGAAGTGAAAAGGGATGAATAGCAAGAGTGCTTCCTCTTCTTTTCTCCAACCTATTTATCGGTGATTATGAGCCTCGCCAACTTGGCGCTCGGATGGGAATACGACCCGTCCCACCTCTCATATGTATCTTCGGGCCAAGGTTTTGTGATTGGAGTGAAGCAATGGGAAGGAATATGACGCATACTCGTACAAGGGGTTTTATGCTTAGAATGCTGCTTGTGGTGGAAGTGGATCTCTTTGTGGGTGCTGTGAAAATTGAATATGGAAAACGTGGCGATATGTCAGCATCTCCGTGTATCAAGACGACGAATTTCATATCGACGAGCATTATCATTTCACATCCCGCACAGCATCCACAACCCTGCATTTTCGATATAGTTTTGTGATTTTACAGAATTTTACGGCAAATCGACTATCCACTTTCCTCCCATGCTAAGCTCGAAAAACAGCTGCACGAAGAACACAAAGATAAAGACAAGACGTCACTCCTTTATTCTTGGATTATCAAGTACTTGGATTATCAATTATATCAACTATGGATATTAATCGATAATCGAGGTAATTATGATCGATATTTATATTAACGATATTTCTGTTAGGCCCCGATTTGTAACGTTTGTAATGTTCCCTGGCCTATGCTTTGTAATATATATTGGCCGTTGTGAAAAATGAAATCAGACATCTAATTCACATCCAGTTCCCAGACATTTTCATCATCAGCTCCCACCTGCTCATCATCTCAGTACGATATCGCTATAAACATCGCACGTCAGAATCGATGCAATGCTGCTCCGGCACTCAGCCCCGATGGCGAATGGTTTTGTGGCAGAAGGAGATTCGGCTAGCTAGGTGGGTTTTTTGAATGTCGGTGGCGTTGATATCGATTTCAAATTCAAACCGTTACACCTTTCGTCCCATCTTTTCACTCTCCCCACTCCTCCATCGACCCCTTTCCCCTCTCCCCAATCGTCTCCTCTGCCCCAACGTCGACTCCGCAGTCCTATCTTCCAGGCTCGCTGAATTCCCGTGGCACACTTTCTACGGTTACAGTGGAATGATTTCCAGCCTCCCCCCACCTTCTCCCTGCATCGTCCCCATCCCCCCGGCGTGCTTTACGGTTAGCGGGAAGACAGTGTGGTTACTTGAGCGATTTAATTGGGTGTCTACGTCCAAATTGGGTCGTTGGGTTGCTGGTACCACTATGTTCCGCAACCCCTCTCTAAGCGTCGATTCGTAGGTGCTTATTGGGATGATTAGAGCATTCGAAGTTTTGTGTTCGAGCCTGTCAGGCTCTTACGTTTTTCGTGTGTCCCCGGTTCAAAGATTTAATTTCTTATATTTTCGTGTCTGGTAGTCTTTTGTTTGAGACCACCAATATAAATGAATGTCAATCATAATAAAATAGTTTTTTAGTTTGCCTGGCGGTTAAAAAAATGTCTTTCCTTGAACAGCAGTAGAGGAGACAGAATTACTGAAGGCATTGAAGACCATATAAGTTAATTGGAGATTTAGACTTTTAAATCGTGATTCGAAATTAAATCCTAAACAAATAAAGCTAGCGGATGATTGCGGAGGTTTGGCTGAACAGTCTGTACTCGCCAGTATTTGAAAGTCACTCGTTGAGGTAATGATAAGAGGGGAGTAAGAACGCCTGCCGAACGATTGAAATAAAGGGTATGCGGGGAGCTGTTAAAGTAAGATTTTCCGATGATAAAGCTATATTTATCCAATCACCCAAGAGATTGCAGTATTTTTTGAGCGCTTGCATGTCTGGTGTCAGAGTTAAGGTTTGAAGATAAATCATTATAATGTGGAAATAATTAGATTGTCGTGAAAGAAGAAGATCTAGGTTCAAAATTAAAGTATGGGGGCATAGTGAAGTTGAACAGGGGGAATGCTTCACGTATTAGTGTCTACACGTTATTTTGGACGAAAATAAACTCAGCAAGTTATTAAGAAATTAATGGGGACCTAATTGATTTAGGAAAAGGAGAATCTGTGAAGAGGAGAACATTGAAAACCAGATATTTGGTTTAAGATGTGAAGAACAGACATAGCCGTTCTCAATTAGAATTTGGAACTTTCACTAAGTGAGTCAAATCTGGCATATTAGGCAAGCAGTTTATCAACATTGCGTAATGCGAGTATATAAATGCTTTGTTTTTTCGATGAATGTGCTTATTTTCGTATCCCTCGCGTTATTTCTGTCGGCAATAACCATACGATTCTCCTCGAGACGGCCTATAATATACACTTTTATGATTTAATGGCATTGTGTGTGTAAAAAACAAATATATATATATATATATATATATATATATATATATATATATATGTATATATATATATATATGTATACATTGTTTGTTCCGTGCTTATTTATTGACGTCGTGTAAAGAAACGACGTATAAATATCTAAACGTCGAAAAGAGTGGTAGTGGATGTGAGGATTTAGAACCAAGGGTATGGAGTGAGGCAGAGAAAGTAAGCTGGGCGGAAAGAAAAACAGTCGATTAAGTGTGAGGCTGTTATTACAGATGATAAGTTCTAGGTTATGACCGAGGGAGAGAGGAAGGTGGTGAATAAAATTGGAATCGGACAAAAATTAGATGAAGGCTATATTGAGAAGTTGGGGGATGTTGAAGATTGCGATAGAAAAGAGAAAGTCAAATACGAGAGATAATGGTCTTTATTTCTCGAATGAGATTGTGATTTGAGTCTCTTCTACCATTTCTAGTTTTTGTCATAGATTTGGAAGAATGCATTGCACATAGCACATATTAACGTCTCAAAGAAATAGTATAATAAATAAATAAATGTGTGTGTATATATATATATATATATATATATACATATATATATATATATATATATATATATATATATATATATATATATATATATATATATATATATATATATATGTATGTATATGTATGGGGCGGAAGTTGATGGCTGGGACTTAGAGGAAAGATGTTAAAAAAAGTCTCGTCATAACTCTGATACTGAGCGTAGTAATGTACGGCGCGGAAACATGATCCCTGAAGCAGGAGGATAGACGAAGATTAGAGGCTTTTGAAACGTGGGTGTGGAGAAGGATGGAGAAGGTGAAATGGACTGAAAGGAAAACAAATGAGGAAGTGCTATGTATGGTGGGGAGGAGAGGGGGTTGTTGGGAGAAATCATAAGGAGGCAGGAAAAATGGAGGAAAAGCATACCGATCGGCAGTGGGATGTTGAAGGCTGTGATAGAAGGGAGAATGTAAGGCAGACGAAAGGGCAGGAATAGGATAGGGGTGTTGGACGGGATGAAGGAAGGGAGCAAGTACACGGAGATAAAGAGGGACTTGTTATAAAGCAGGATGCTGTATTGCGTTTTGTTAGGAGATATCTATTTAGTAGATGTGTCCATCCCAAACCTGTATCTTAACCGGTAGATTACCTATATATAATAATATATATCTTGGTAAGGTAGAGGAAATAGTGCTGACATTTGAAACGGGATATCTATGATGCAAAAATTGTGCGTCCGAGGGATGAAATGATTCAGCTGAAATACGTAATTAAGTATGCCTGGCAGAATGCTTGACAAGTCTTCGATTTCATACTGTATTTTAACGAATTGTCATGAGCATACGTATACCTCTATAATCGGTAGGATATCCATAAAATAAGTCGTTTTGCTTTCCGTCCGACCTCCATCGCCTTGCACTAATGGCCGGGAAGCGGTTTTACGGGCGAGTGGACCGGCACAAAATTGAATCACGAGTGAAGGTAATGTCACTTATACACGCCTCATTCAGTGGCGGTGACTTTCCACTTGACAGAAGACATTGTGAAGCGATGATGGCTGTCATGATTCTGTATTAAATGTCAAGCATAACTGGAGCATCATTGGTTTATTTAATACCCTCTACGTGAAACACTTGTTTCAGTTTAATGACCGAAAATTCATATTACATCCGCAGTTATAATCGTATGTAATTTACCGTGAGCGACGCACGTGAAATTTCGTGAAAGGTATTCCCTTACGCGGTAAAGTGTAAATCACGGGAGAGTACCAGCTTGAATGTTTGTAGGGAAATCCGGATAATGAAGGGCAGTAATCGGACAAATGACCTTTCATACCGAATCTACCTGTCTGTAATTACGTTGTCATTCTATCGTGGGCGACTTATATCAATGAGTATCGAGATTGTCATTGATACGACGAGTTCTCTGAACGTTGAGGCGGCCGGAGACCGAGATAGTGGCCGCGGTAATCCTGGATCTCACATGAGTAAACGCGCTCTAAGAAAAATATGTTCGACCTACCTTGTTGAAACAGTCTTCGTGACTTGAAAGATGTTTTTTTATTATTTTTAATGATAAAAGTTACATGTTTGTAAATAAAGTCCATAAACTCTGTTATTATTATTGGTGCAAAAATGCGAAATTGTTGGTGTCTCTATTGTTAAGAAAATAAATTAATACTTCATTTTTATAAATTATGTCTTAAATTTGGATGGACTGATTTTCCTTCCATCGCTGGTAGAATTTATTTAAGTTATCGGGGAATAATTACATATTTCTAAGGCTTTGAAACTGGTATAGTAATGTCATGAAAAGCTTCGTATGGATTCAATGGAGCGGGATTTGATGGCAATTGAAATTCTTTCTTCATAATGATAAAATTTCTGCTTGACATTTTTAAAGCAAGAATGACATCTATTTTGCGTGAACATCGTTGATGACATCCCCATGGAAAAAGCAACACTCACCCTAATTTGGGAAGGTCTCTTGTTTAGTTCAAGAACTTGAATTTCCTTAAGCGGCACGCAGTCATCTAAGTAAAGACATTTTATCTTTCAGTGTCGTGGCTCATGGTCTTAGCCATTTTTCACCTTTTCAATTCGCCCAATCATAAAAGTAATCACGCAGAACGTCACTGTTCTTGAATAATTTTCGCGAGACTAGGGTGTGGAGTACGAAATGAAGACGGCTGTTTTTTCTCTCTTTTCTGAATACTTAGGTTCTGAAAAGAGTCAGAACCCGATCCTACAGTTTCTCATTCCGTTGCTTTCCAAATTTCGGGGGGTCCCTTGCATAGTAGTTCAGGAGGCCTTGGAGGCGGGACCCTCTCCTCGTCTAAAGATAGCCGTTGTTACCTCGCTCTCCCGATTGTCTCATGCTCATAGCGATTTGCGGTTTTGTTGGCGTTTCTTTTCAAGCCGTTTGCTTCCCCGTGTGGGCTCGAGGCGTCACTCGTGTTTTTGATGCTTTTCAGCGTACCTATCATCTGCACGGCCGCTACTCTTGTCATATTTTCCTGAAAATGAAAACAGCGGCCACCGTAATGGAACTTTTTCCACCATTTCAAGCCTTGCAACACTGGCTGAGTGAACTAATCGTGTCTGAATTTTTCGGACTTATATTTTAGCTCAGTAAATTTTTCAAAGTTTATGGGCGCGGAGGGAAACAAAAAGAAAAGCCGCCGATCCACGGTCGTTTCGGAGGTTTTCCCCGAGATTAGCTCTGTGGGTAATGTTTTTTTCATAGTTTCTCTAACAGTTTCTCGCGTAAAAGGTCGCGAAGGTCTGGGGATTATTTTTGTCTACCTGGAAAAACTGATTCGCACTTATTTCCTTCTTGCTTTATTTTTTGTTTGAATTAATTGCTACTTTCCTTATAACCCTTCGGTTCTAATTCATTCCTTACCGTCAGGCTTCATCTGAATCTAAATGGTTGCAGGATTATTTTTATGTAACTAAACAATAGATTTCTGCTTATAATGTCAAACTTGTATTTACGTTGACATATGATTTACTTCTTGTCTTTTCTCCTTGATTTTGATTTATTCCTTAATGTTGCAATTAGCCAATGACTTTTGCATTTTGTTCTTTTCTTCTCTGCTTATTACTCATTGCCTTGTTATTCCTTCCAGATTACGTCAGTGGTGGCGAGCTGTTTACTCACTTATATCAAAGAGAGCATTTCACGGAGGACGAAGTGAGAATTTACATCGGAGAAATCATATTAGCCCTGGAACACCTGCATAAGGTAAATAACAATTAGTTTACTATTTTATGGGTCTGACTACTACAGAATCTATTGGTAACTGTTTTGGCTTCTCCTACAATGTCACCCTTAACTTGTACTGTCCTCCATGCTTGGGTGAGTATCACTGCCAAAATAAATATTGGAATCCATTGGCTAATCAACATGGACAGAAAGCCGTGGTAGAGTCATACTAATTCAGTCGTTTACTCAGGTGTAGGGAAATCAGAGTTTTGATTGATTGTAGATTCTTGAAAGTAAGTGGGTTTAATATGTTTCTTTTGCTTCTCCACCTGGAAGATCTGACAATAACACATTGGACTGCCAGTTTTTTCTAGTCTCCAGTCATTATAGGAGTTCAAGTTATAAGTTGAGATGGAAGATCTCCCCTGCGCGGCATTCTGGTCGGGGGGCGTTCGACGGAAGCCCAAGAAGTGCCCTAAAAAGTTGTTGCATATTTCTCCCTGACGCGGCTGAGGTCTCGGTCGGCGTCTCACGTCCTTGGGGAAATTTTAATCACCAGAATTCCTTTTGGCGTGCCTTCCTCAAAGCTCTCAAGGGCTTATCGCCCCTGTGTCATTTTGGCCACATGATTTAGTCCCAGCCATGCTGTAGACATCGCCGTTCCTCCCGCCCTGTGCGGGGAGCTCTTCAGTCAATGTGACAGTCAATTAATCCGCCCTTGGGCACAGATTGTAGGGATCGCGTCAAACTTCTGGACAAAATATGTTTTTGTATTTTTTATGTTTTCATGATGCGAATCCGAATAAATGATAATGCATAAAGGGTTACATTTAAAACAACTTTTTACTCAACAATAAGTGAATTCTTTTCTTACCTCACTGATTGAACTCCAACAAGGTCTTTTCTTAACCCGTTGTGCTACATTCATGTACCTTTTAGTGCATTTTGTCTATTAATAATTACGGTTTTTTCGTCTTAAAGGAATTAAATTGATCTATTTGGCGTCATTTGTTTTTTCGAGAGTCGTGTCCTTGGTTTTTTTCAATCAAGATTTCAATTCGGTAAAGTAGGTACTAATATATATTTTTTTTTTAAGTAATCTACCGGTTAAGGTAGGTTTTTGGACTGACACAACTACCAAACAAATATTTTATTACTCCTAACAAAACACAAAATCAATCATCCTACTCTATATCAGGTCCCTCTTCATCTCTGAGTACTTCCTTCCTCCCTTCATCCCGTCCAACAACCCTATCCTGTTCCTTCCCTTTCCTCTTTTGCCCAACATTCTACCCTCTATCACAGTCTTCAACATCCCACTGCCGGTCAACACCCCCTTCATCCACTTTTCCTGCCTCCATAGGATTGCTCCCAACAAACCCCTCTCTTCGCCCACCATACCAAGTACTTCCTCATTTGTTTTCTTCTCTGTCCATTTCACCTTCTCCATTCTTCTCCACACCCACAATTCAAAAGCCTCCGAAATCTACGTCTATCCTCCTGCTTCAATGACCACGTTTCCGCTCCGTACATAGCTACGCTCCATATCAAAGTTTTTACGAGTCTTTTCTTAACATCCTTACTCAAAGTCCCTGTGATCAACTCCCTCCTCCTCGTGAAAGCCTCTTTGCCTAGCGCAATTCTTCTCCTTACGTCCCTACTACTTTGACCGTGTTGGTCCAAAACACTACCGAGATACGTAAACTGTTCTACCTGCTCTAGCTTTTGCCCTCCTATTTTAATGTTAAGCTTGGCCTTTTTCTTCCTAGAAAATCGCATAACCTTTGTTTTATTAATATTGATTCTCATCCCATACCTGTCGCACTGAATTTCCAATTCACTAAGCAATGCTTGCAGCCCCTTGGCTGACTGACAAACTAAAGCTTGGTCATCAGCAAACCTAACTGATTTTACGAATTCCCCGCCCACTTTCATTCCTACCTCGAGTTCTTCCCATGCCTCTTTGATCATTTCTTCTGCGTACAGGTTGAACAGCAACGGTGATAATGGGCAACCCTGCCTTACACCCCGTCCTAACACTGCCCATCCTGACTCCCCGTTTCCCACCCTCACCTGAGCAGTCTGAGACATGTACAGGTTGCGGATTAGCCTCCTTTCCCTCCAATCTATTCCTATTTTCTGCAATATACTCATTAGTTTTTCCCAATTTACTCTATCAAACGCTTTTTCGAAATCTACGAAACAGGCAAATACCTCCTGGTTGTGTTCTATATTCCTCTCGATTAATAATCTCATTACTGCAATGGCATCACGCGTACCTCTCCCCTTCCTAAACCCAAACTGATCATCCCCTAAGTAATCATTTGCCCTACTCTCTATCCTTTTGTTTATGATCCTGAGAACAACCTTAGCTGCGTGGGATATCAAACTAATTGTCCTATAGTCCTCACATGACGTGGCCTTTACCTTTTTCGGAATAGGAACTAAAACTGATCTCACAAAGTCTTCCGGCCAGATTCCCTCCTCATAAATACTACGGATCAGCCCATATAGCCTCTTCCTCCCACATTTTCCCAAGCATTTCAAAAGTTCCACGGGAATGTTATCTACCCCCACGGCCTTATTTAGTTTCATCTCCCTTAATGCCCTTTCTATCTCATTGTCTAGTATGCCTGGACCTAAGCTATCTTCCTCTACGTCATGTTCCTTTTCAATGTCTAACTTTGTTGGTCTAAGCTCTTTACTATACAGGTCTTCTACATATTCCTTCCATCTCTCTTGGATCTTTCCTGCGTCAACTATTACCTTACCGGCCTTATCTCTAACTGCTATCGTTGATCTCCCTTTCTTACTTCCCGATAAAGATTTAACTATGCTGTAAAGCGCACCGATTTCCCCCTTCCTCTGCAGACTTTCCATATTCTCGCACTGCGTCTTCCACCATGCTTCCTTTGCTTTATTTGTTGCCCGCCTCAATTTATTGTTCAATTCTTTGTACTTCATTTTGCCTAATTCTGTATTTATATTCTTCCATTTTCGCCGCTCATCCATTTTTGTAATCATCTCATCCGTGATCCATGGTTTACGAGTCCTTTTAGCGTTAACGGTTCCAATAGTGTCTTTTGCCGCTTTAGACAACCCTTTTTTGATACATTCCCATTTTTCTTCAATAGTACTTAGCTCTTTACCGTCCTCCATGATTTTCTCTACCGCCTGTTTGTATTCCTTTCTTTTCAACCCATTTAATGCTTCTACATTCCATTTTCTAACTCGCCGCCCCTGCCTTATCTTTTTAAAACGTACGCTACATTTCATAACAACTAAATTGTGGTCTGAGTCCGCATCCGCTCCCGGGAAGCTGTGGGAATTTATCACACTGTTCCTAAACCTGTGTCTAACCAGGATATAATCTAGCTGATATCTTCCCGAGTCACCTGGCATTTTCCATGTATACCTGCGTCTTTTGTGGTGTCTGAACCAAGTGTTGGTGATAACTAACCCCTGTCTCCTGCAGAACTCAACTGCTTTCTCCCCGCGGTCATTCCTCGTGCCTAAACCGTAGTCCCCCACCTCATCACCATCTCTTCCTTCGCCTACTGTCGCATTCCAATCCCCCATCACTATCAAATGTTTCCCTGCTGGAACACATGCAATCATGTCCTCTAACTGATCGTATATCCTATCGACCTCTTCTTCCTTATGGTTGCTCGGTGGCATGTATACCTGGATAATAACTAAGTTCGTCGGTTCTGCTTTTATCTCCACTAGTAGTATTCTATCCGTTACCTGCTCTATGTTGACTACGCTTCTTCCTACCTCTTCATTTAATACTATGGCGACCCCTCGTTGGCTCTCGTCCCCACCGCTGTATATTATTCTATACTTATCACTCCAGTAATCCCCGCTATCTTTCCATCTCACCTCGCATAGACCTAAAATATCTATATTTCCCCTTTCCATCTCTCGCTTAACATTCTCCAATTTCCCCGTCCTCATCATTGTCCTAACATTCCACGTTCCTATTCTAACTAATTTGGTCTTCTTCTCATGCGTCTTCTGTCCTGCTGCTGCTGGTTTTCCCTTGCAAGGGTTTCGTGGGATGACGACCGCGGAAGCCTTGCCTCCCCCGCTGCCGGGCACGACACACGGCCGATTGGGCCGAGCCCCGTGGTTGCCAGGACTCAAAATATCTCTATTGTCCATCACATTGTTCTTGGGAATGATAATTGAGGTGGTTTCCCGTTGCCTTCCTCAATAGTGTTTTTAACGTGACACCATCACTTACTGGCCGTCCCACTGGGGTCAGACGCCATTGCAGCCGCCTCACTGAGGAACAGACGCTGCGTGGACTACCTTTCGTCTGGCTCCTAACCTTCGACCTATCTGGCATGGGTGACCCTACCAGGAGCAATTATATATATATATATATATATATATATATATATATATATATATATATATATTAGTTCCGAGGTCAATATGCTTGTAGGTACTTCAGGGCCTCTATACATTTGAGAAGTCCGTGTCATTGCGGAGTTGAAGCGGAGCTGCCTGAAGCCTCGTTCCTCACGAACTCCATAATAAAAATTCCGAGACCTTTGTCATGTCCTAGTTTTCCAGCTATGTGGAGGGAACTGACTGAGGCACGAAGTCGCTAGTAATGTACATCCAGCCCCCCCCCCCCCCGCCGATTTTATTTGAAAAGTATTCTGTTTGGTTGATTTGCTCGATTTCCATCAAGCCACACCCATTTTGAAATGAATTTCATTCAAATGTATTCACCCTTCTTCTAAAATATGTTAGTGGCTCGATATATTAACTGTAGTACCCACCGATTATTTTTCTGAGTTCAATGTTTCCATCATTTGACGTACTTCACTAGTGCTAATATTTCATTAATGTTGGGTGGTCATTAATTTGAGCACATTTAATTTGAAACCCTTTTCCAACTAGGACTTCTACTTAACCAGCGAACAATTACTGAGCAATCATTTGTAAATATTTAAGCCTTGCTTACACTCTCAAGTCCTTAACTGAAATAAATACTTCTCTTTCGTTTCTACTGACTTGCTGATTTCTGTCATTTGCGAAAGACCGCGGAAAAATGTCAATGTCGGCGTTTCTTTTTTTTCTTCATTTTTTTGAACGTCGGTGCATTTGTTGAGTTAATGTGAGCACCGATTTTTATCTCCGAAATCAGGTTGAATGTGCCATTTAAGACAGACATAATCTCCGGCGCATCCGTAACAATATGGTGCGAATTGCTCATTACATTTTTCGATCACCAAATAGTGCTGATTTTAGTGGCCATTAGAATAAACTATTCGAATCCATTTCTGCTTAAGTAGGCAGTCGCTCTTCTAAAAAAATGGTTGGAAAAGTTGCATTCGATTTGTCCGCACGTTAAAGCGAGACGAAAGTATTTCCATAAGCTTTAGCTTAGATTTAAATGCAATGAGTAAATTTACATTCTTTACCGACACTCCGTACTTTGCCGCAATGGCGAACGAGGAGCGTTTGTTCCGAACTATAATCTGACGGCATGCGTTCGTTTCGTATTTACCTTTTTTATAGAAATAAAGGCCGTGTGTGTTGCTTACTCGGAAGTAACTGCGTGGAACGGTGAATTTTCCTTTTTTTTGACCTAGATTCCCTTTTTTTTGGAAGAGATTAGGTATATTATTCTGTTCACGTGCCGGCGCAAAACGTGAATTTATGGTCCTAGCGAGTCCTTTTAAAAAATCCTCTCATTTTCCTTTTCGGTACACGGAACTTCATTCACTGTGATAACCCCGTGAGCCTAACAGTAATTGATTTTCTCGGCGTGTTTATCACACAAACAGAATGCCAGCGTCTCGCGAGCGCAAGCGTCGTTAAACAAAGAGGACGCTCTTTCTCTACGCTATCAAAGGGAGAATGAATTTTTCTAAGCTTTGCGTGCATGCAGCCATCTGATTTTTTTAGAGTTTCTAAGCTTTTGGTGTACTCATTCTTATCCATCCCTTGGAGAGGATAGCAAAGCATGACGGAAATCAAGATGAAAATTTCTGTTGCGTTGGTTTTTGCAGCCCCCTGTGTAAATCCTGCCCTGGTATGTAATATTTTGTTTTTGTGTGTTTCTTTGGGTTATGCATCTGATTCACTGAATATTCCTTATGTTTAACCTATCATCCTTGGTGTAATTCCTTGAGACGCAATCTGACTGGCGAGTGCCACGTTGAAACATTCTATAGAGGAGTCCCAGAACTATGATGACGACACATTTGTGACGGAACTATGATGGCGGACACATTTTGTCACCCTCCTTACAAAAATATGGTTTTTTCACTATGCTTATTGTCTTAAAACTAAAAGTTGTGAAAACGTGACTGTTAAACATTCACATGGTTATAATGCATTTGGGGAATACGCTGGTTGGTAGTGCTAAAATGACGAATGCTAAACTTTCAAGAGTTCAACTTTCTAATTCGGGATAGTTAGACATTAGAACAGTATTGGCGCGTAATTCGTGTGAAGTTTCGTGTGCATTAGGATTAAATAATGGAATAGAATGTTAAGGTTTTTGTTTGCTTGAAGATTATGTTTTTTTTAAATCTCCTGTATATGAATCTATTTTTAGCCCCGAAGAATTGAAAATTATAGCATCAGAGTAAAGAATATTGCAGTGGGGTGAAACCACAGACTCCCCTTTTCTAAGCCGTATGACAAACGGGCGATTCTTATTAATGAACCCTTCCCACATGATAAAATATATTTAATTCATATTTAGTAAATATCTCACTGTAAAAAGAATATTTACTGAAATTTTCGGGATAGATAGTAATCTTGTTTCGCTAGGAAGTCCGATTTTTTGTTTAATGTTTAAATATTCCCTATATTCGCTTATTTTATTTGGCTTCCATAAGTGTATGATGAGAAGCGAGATTAGCAGGTAATATAAGGGAGACTATAACGCCAAAGTTCCAGTTCATTAATATTGGGCTCCCGTTCGTCTTGTCCGAGTCAACATTCTTTTGATATAATAATTTGGGCTTAGTAGGAGTTCCTTTGTTCATGTGTACCTTTGAATTGCAAAGTTCCTTCGTTTAGATGAATAGAAATTTCTTGTGAATTTGTGCCGCAAACGTTCTGCAAGTAGGTTTGTGAATTCGAATAGCCGAAGGATCCTCATTATACGCGGAATGAATACAGTCTTGAATGATCAAAGTGCATCCAATGGCATGACCCCCTACTAGTTTCTCCGTTGAATGCAATTTGAAAGTCTTCAAAGTACATAACTTCTTGTTAGCGGATCAATAGTAGGAACGCTATCGACGTGTAAACTGAAGTTTTATGCTTTTGTAATCTGAATAAGTTTTTGCGAGAACCGTTTTTCCCGGCACGACTATCTCTTACCGTCACGTGTTATGAGCAATGAGGCACGACGGTGGACATTTATACCGTGGGAGATTGAAGCCGAGGGAGGAATGAACGATTGACTCGAAAGATATATGCAGAACAAACATTGCCAATCCCAGAAATAGCGAGGCCGTCGCTCTTTAATGACAATCGCGCAATTAACAGCGCATGAATGGTTCAATGAAAAATTAAGAGGAAGCGGATAAGGAAGCTAAACGTATTTCAATGACCAGGATGTACACGTATTTTGCCTCTCTGCAGGCGAAATGGTCCCATTGTTTAATGGGTACAGGCCCGATCTCTTTTAAACTTCTGAGTCCTCAAGTAATTGAATTTTAAAAGAAGGAAGTTTTTTCATCACTCGGGGACGAATTTCCGAACCAATAGCAGTGTAGTATGAGGATTAATAGTATGTGAATTGTAGATTTTAATGTAATGTTCATAGAGATAAAGCAGCGCAGTTACTACCGGCATGAATCATTATACTTGATAACCGTTATAACAAAGTGACCCCTTTTGAGATCCAGCGTATTTTAAACGAAAATTATGTCGAAAGCTATATTTAAATGACCGCGAAGCGTAATGCGGGTTGCAATCCTACGACCAGATTAATTTATGAGGAAACATAAACATTGGGGAGACATAACGCGCGTAGGAGCGTATATGTGATGTTTTTAGGTTCAGAAAGACCAAATTTTGAACCATGGTCAACCTTATTTTGGAGGGTATAAAAATAGATTGGAAGAGTCCACGCATAAAAGAGTGACATCGAAAATAACAATAGGAATTTCCCTGTATATAGTGTATTCCGAAGAGCTTTCGCCGATTTTTGCTTGTTATTCGAGGGCTTCTCCCAACAGGTAAGTGGGGTTATAAGATGGCTCACACGAGAGCTTATGCTGCCCAGGACTGTGAGAACAAGGAAGTGTTCGAGGGATTGGCATGGATGTGTGAAACGGGTTGCTGTATCTACGGGTACTTAATACCCCACAGACCCATAAATAGAAATATGCTCGTATATATTTGAAGGTATCCATATACTTAGAATTCGAAGAGTAAAACTAGGGAAATTGGAATTCTTTTTCTACCTAGGCAAGAGTATAAATTGGGTTGTAAAAAGTTCGACATCAAGTAAGGGATAGCTTAAGCTAAGAGGGTGCTAATGAAGAAGAGACAACTAATATATTCTGAGGTTTGCGATCAAGGAAGCATTTCGTCAAAACGTTGGTATGGAGCGTGGAACTCTTCGGATCTGAGACCTGGGGCTCAGATCCGAAGAGTTCCACGTGGACCAGCAATTAATAGAAACCTCTGAAACATGATGCTGGAGAAGAATCCTGAAGATTAAATGGACAGAACAAGTGGGGAGCGAGGAAGTACGAGTCGTCGTCCGTATTTAGAAGAATCAATCTGTGTGAAGTGCAATGGCTATCGCTTGTTTTATAGGTAATATATTTTATTGATTGCTTGCAGAACGTCTGTGCCCAGTCTTTCCGATTAGACTGAATTACAGTGATGTGCATATCGAAATCTTTTTACGTAGGTCTTTAAGTAGAGTGATAACCACAGTTATCTATGTATTGTGATACCTGCCCTGCTCATGGTGAAAAAACGAGCGACTCTAGTATACGTATGCTAAACAGGTAGTGTTATACCATTATTCAAACACTAGACAGAATTCTATTTCTGAAGTCTCGCATAGTTTGACTGGTACGGGAGGAATTCCGCACAACCGATAGAACATTAATTGCGTCCTGTTTGCGAAACTTCAATAATAAATTAGCTTTCGCACGGCTAGTTTTAACATCAGAAATTGGCATTATGGAGTTAAGAGCCCCGGAACGATGTGATTTCAGATTCAAAATTGCCAATATAGACGTCGCCCTCTCCCAATCATTTGATTACTCGCGGAATCATGCGATCGAGTATAGAGGAATTCTTGTTTTCAATCACTTTCGATCGCATGCCTTATCCCTTTCCGGGCATTTTTGGTATTTCGTTTTACGGGTTAATTATAACATGATTTCCCCCTCCCTTTTAAGCGGTCTTTATGAAATATTAATTACGCAAACTTCGGGACAATGCATACAATATTAAATCTGGCGAGCCCAGAGTAAATTGTCCGACCTGTGGACAAAGAATCCATTACTGAGCGAAAATGGCCGCAGTGTTCACGATATCTGAGGGTGTGGTGAGCCAATTTCGTCGCACACCCATCCGCGGTGCGGTCCTATCGTCGATCATGGATTTATATATTCCTCACTCTCTCTACGTAAGAGTAGCTTAGATACTTCGCTTATCGAATCCAAGCGAGTTCCATTGAAATATTTATATAGTTCATTAAGTAATATACAGATTTTTTCACGTATTTGATGAATAGTTTAACCGGTATTTCGAGCAATTCTTGCAGTTTTCGTCTTAGCGGCGCGGTTCCATGTCCGTTTCGCGATTAATTATTACATTTTATTAAATACGGAGAGATTTTTCATGGGGAGGATGTTACTCCGGTCGATATATTATGTACCTAGACACACACACGCATTCATAAATGAGAGCATGTTACGTATAAATCATCTAATGCTTTTTTCTTTTTGTGGCTACGCTACTTCCTTTTAAATTTCTCAATGATGTCCACCATTCCACAAAACAATTGTTTTAAATTTTTAATAACAATCTGTGAAATATAGTTCTCTTTCAACCCTCTTATTTTCGTTTTGCAAGCTTCAACTAATTTATAATCTCCAAAATTTGCTTTGCTTCCAGTCGCCGCCCACTTATTAGATTTACAAGTCCTCGTGAATGATATTATCACCTCTGATTGTGACGTCAAACCGACTCGAGAAACTGAGAAATCACATTATTTCATTGAGAGTGAATGTATTCTTCCGAGGCGATTATTCTTGTCGCAGTGTAACGTGAATAAATAATACTCGCCGTATTATCAGTTGGTTGATAGTGCGTTACTGAGGGGGGAGGTGGTATAGGGAAGAAGTCCTTTAAACTCCACAGGTTGTGAGGCGTAGTTTTCCTGTCCATTGGTTTCTTCAGAGGAAATTTCGAGACAATGGCGACCCAAATTTCGTTATTCGCCGATTGAAAAGAGAGATAAGAACTTGGAAATGAGGTCAAGCTCTTTATAATCTTGTTAAAGAGTCGTTATTTTCGAAAATAATTAGTCGCGTTTTCCCACCCAGCCGTCTGCATGTTTGGACTTCCATCTTTTTGCTTCAGCGGCGGAAATAAGTGTACGTGTGGTAGATTGCATGTTAAACTCTGCAGAAAACTCATTGGCACTCACGATCACGTGATCTTTAAGTTTCCTGGTTAATCTCGCGGGACGTTGTTGCCTTAGCCTTGATTGCTGTTGGAGAGCTGTATGTGTTTTGCTTTCTTACAGCTGCATTTAGATTTATGAGTGATCAGCCTTGCCCCAACCCTTGCTAATACTCAACAAACGCTCAAGCTCTGAGCTCAACGAAATGATTACACAACAATACAGTCATATAGAGGGACGTAAAACAGGGATGTTACCAGGGATTGAGGGAAGTGACATTGAATACAGTAGAATGGAGGGCTGCAGTAAACCAATCCTAGGATTGAAATACTGATAATTATGATATAATAAATACAACGAGTCATTCACCAATGGCGCCAACATGTTCTTAATCGTTGCCCTTCGTCCTTGAGTTACATTTGGATCGAAACGGCATGTCTCTTAAAGGAAATTTTTCATAAAATATCTTTCCGAATAACTAAAGTGCTTCAATAAATGCTATCAAAGTTCGTAAAGTGACATTCATTCGCACTGATGCATCAGATAGGGCCTAGCTAAGGTCGCCTAGCAAATATTTTCCTTGTGGTATCCTCATTTATTCCCTCTGTGGCGGTAGGAAAGTATTTTTTGAGAAGCCGTGGGATTTTGGTAGACTTCAGAGCCACGGTTTGCCGTGATCAGCGTTCCGCTTTCTTTGCGCACCACTTTTCTTTCTTTCCCCAATCGATCTCTCGGCAAACAGCGGAAAAAAACGGTTGTAGCTCTTGATTTAGTGTCTAGCAGTGCAAAGGAAGGAATGTGCCCGTGTCTTTTGAGACACGCTTAAAGATATTTTCCGTGGAAGCTCATACGGGATGGCAATGAAAAAGTGAAACTATTAAAAATTTCACCGCAGAAGGTGAACATGAAGATGCCGCGAAGTGTGACTTAAACGGTGTTTTTGCGGCTCTGACAACGTGACGAGAGCGTGCATTCGAAATTTTTAATGTGCCCATAAACAACGTTACCAACATTTTCCCTAGCCTTTTAACTCACTCTTCGATTGGTGATGTCGTCACTACTTTTCAGTGTTTCCAATTTTTGTTTTAACTCTCGAAATCGCCAGATTATTTATTCTGATCCCAGAAGTGCCACAGTGTTACGTCGCGTGTTGATATATGCATGCATCAATAGGCAAATATAAAGGGAAGGAATGGAATGAATGTGCGTAAAGCTGCGTATTAACCACACCTATCTCTAAACCGAAATAACAAAATGCATTTTTCATTTCTATATGTTCTTAATTTATCAATCCTTGTGTAGATGGTTTAATACTTCTAAATTTTCATTTGGATAATGTGTGTAGTAATTTCGTCATAATCTCGTCGTTGAAATGAATGCAGTACACGCAATAAATTGCAGTTGCGTGTATTAGAATTGTTCTACGATTTCTCTTAAACCTTTGCATGGCGAAGAGGTTTGGTAATTATTGCAAAGCGGGGAGTTCAACTGTGTTTGCTATGCATGGAAAGTAAATGAATAAACAAATTGTTTTGGAGACGTAACAGGTTCAGAAAAGGCAATCTAAAAATATTGTGGATATTTTCGTGATATTTTACGGTGTTTTGGGACTGAAATGATTATCCTTCATTTGAACACTGTATGCAATTTCAACTCTTCCCTCCTACCAATCATACATGATGGAATAAAGCTGAAAAGTTGGCTGGTTTTGTCGCCACAATCTCATAACTCAGGGTCGATTGGTGATGAGCTGTCGACCCTTGCGTACGATAAAAGCGTGGCAGTCGTTTTTGCCATTGCTTCATATCGTTTGCGAGGAAAAATTGGCTAAGTTGGGGAATTGAAGGCCCCGGGGCGCGTGATCGCGAATATTTATTGGAGCGTTATGTCTTTCGCTAAACATGACGTGATTTTCCTCCCAAGCACGGATCATGGTTCGTGCCCGACCCTGTTCCACTGAATCGTGTTGCGACTTCTGGGTCGTCACACCGTCGTTTGGATAGCGTGAAATTTGAGGATGGTGGTGACGATTGCGTTTATCCATAGCGTTCAAAACAATAAAAAATATAACGACGCTCTTGCGGGTTATGAAGATCCATGCGATGGTGTTCCTGATATGATACAATCCGTGCCAGTCTCCGCTCTTGTGGAAGGCACCCATTCTGAACTTCCGACTGACTCGAGACAGCGATCGCACTTTCACCCCCTTTGCGTAACTGTTTTCCATGAGTTATGCCGCCGTTCGTTCGGCGTTTTCATTTCACATCCGAACTCGAATGCGGTAAGGTTCCCATCTCCGAAGTTCTGACCGTACATTTTTCTGTGACCGACTTCGATTCGGGTAGGAGAAGCTTCCGACGTCCTCCCCACTTAAAATGCGCCGACGGTCCGCGGGCAGGTTGGCCTGTGGTCAATAATATTAATAATAACAATTTTATAAAATTTATTCACCCTGCGACCAACTTTACGCTTGCATCGGTTTCTCCAAGAGAAATTAGAAATAAAACGGAATATAAATGCATGCATGTGCAGTAAATGAAATATAGCTTACCTGAAACCAACGGCGCGTGTGGTAATTTAATGAGTAAATTAGAAGAATTTCTGGGGTTAATATTTTAAAGGTTTAATTTATTTTGCTACATTTTCATATTTATTTCAGGCTGCTCTCTTTCCCTCCGACTTAATTCAATGTCTTCCCATTGGGTCGTGCTGCGACCTTTAGGGCTATTGGTTTAATAAACTCACGAAACGCTATGTGGATGGGAATATTTATTTTCAAGCATTTAGATTTACGTCCTACTTCATCGCGCGCTAATATTTTCCCCAGGGTCTCAATGAGAACATGACTTTCCTCACGCCCTCTATCTCAAACCATCCGGTCTCCGCCACGCCTGAACGCCCGTTTAATGTTTCCGAAAACCTGCAAGGACGTTCATTGCGACACACTTGGAAGGGGGGGGGGGTTAAGAAATAACAGAGTCCAAATTCACTCGTGCGTGTCATTCGGAGGGGAATTAAATCCCTGCATTGTAATTGCCAGCGTGTAGTACCGAGACCTAGCAATTGCATATTAATTTTTATTTCCTTATCAATCGGCTTTGCACTTTACCAACTTGAGTATTCATGTGTTGTTGTCGCCTTAAATATTTGATAATTTGTCATCATTGATATATTTAAATGTATGCGCCTCCTTTATTGTTTTTGAAAAGCTCCTTTTAATTGACTAGTGGAATTGTCCTCTGACCAGCAGCGGAATAAATGGCGATTAAGTGCGGAGGAAGTTATCATAGTTCCCTGGGGAATAAATGAGTTCTGGTGAATGAACTGGTATTTGGGGTCTCCTCCCATGCAGTGTCGAAGAGTCACCAAGGAGAGATCTACTTGCCGGGAAAGTTCTGGCGTTCAACAAACCTTAAAACAGTGTGGTGTCCATTCACCTCGTTTATTTTCTTTGGGAGTAAAAATATTAGAAAAATCCTTTTTCCTAATAAGAGGAGTTATGGAGAGGACATCGCTGAATAGTAAGGAAATCCCTTAAACAAATGTGTACTGGAGAATCTGAATAAATAATTTTAAATACATGTCAGAACTACAAACTAGCGTGTGCATCATTGTTAATTTTGTGGAGTTCACAAGGGAGCGGAGAAAATCCTGTAATTCTATTTACTTAATACCATCATTGGCTTTTAATGTCAAATTAAAATTAAAAAAACGGTATAACCTCTGATTTTGGAAAGTACAAAGCGCTAAACATTAAGTCTCATTAAAATGTTTTAACTTACCGTTTGAATACGATAGTGATTAATAGTTTGAGAAATGGGCGTTTGGATGAATGTAGGAGTTAGAATATTTTTAGAAATATGTGTACATGTATTAGCGATGATCAGTATCATCGTTGGTCATCAATGACCGAGTAATTTAGTCAGTTGTCCCCTCAATCTTCTGTCGCCTAACCTTTTTCATATTTATGCCCTTTAACGCCTAGCTTTTATTTGTTTCATGAATCCCATCCGAAAATCTTCCCGTTAACCTTTTCCTCGACGACCCTCTTCATCATGCCTTTCCTCTCTCAGTACAGCAGTACGCGAGATTTTATTTATAAATGAAGGTAGCCTTTGGTCCCGATAATAAGCAAGCTATTTTGGTTCGCGAACTTTGTTATCTCGCGCCGCAATTGGGACTTCCAAGTGTCTTATCGTTAGCGTCAAACTTCCTGTCTTATACTCCCGAGTCTTATCTACGAAAATAATTATATACGAGTGCAAGCTGACACCACGAAGTCGCTTCCATTCCTGTCAGCGTCCCATTGAGGTTCGCATAACAGTCATAGCAGAAAAAAAATTGGCTGGGGTAAGGTTTCATCACCCGCAATCATAATCCATTTGGGCCTTACTCAGGAAGGTCTCTCAAAATTGCCGAAACTCGTCTCTGTGAATGTTTCGGCTCCATAATCCCTGTTATTCTGCGCAAAAATCTGAATTTTCGACTATGACTACGAAACTACGACGGCTCAATAAAGAGCCTCGCTGAGATTGAACGCTAAGAACTAATACTGCATGCAGTCGGAAAATTTTCCCTCTATATTTCCGTATTTTTTTGACATTTTCTTCGCATTAAATATAGTTAATACCCATCCAGCATGCGGAATAGTAAGTATTTTTCCGTCATTTTTATCTATAAATTAGGCCATGCGCTGAAATTAATATTCATTTTGATAGACTTCAGGTTACCGGGGAATTTTTTTGGGCGAAAAGAATGCAAAATTTCCATTTTTTTATAAGCAGCTGAGTGTTCTTGAGCGGTTAGTCTTGATTGAATCGAGCGCTGCGCTGGTGGTACCTTCGTGACCAACCAACGTTCTTGAAAGAATGTCTCTCTCTAAGTAAAAGCTACCGAGTCCCGGGTCTGAATACTGACAATTATTGGTCAACTAGACGTCAGGTGCTCGCGTTCAAGTGCGTGTGTGTATGTGTGTGTGTATAAAAGGTAAAGGGCATTTTCGGATAATGGCGTCCAGCTATTGACGTCCGGCTCCATGCGACGAAGTAGGCGCTTTCACATCCCGGAGATCACCGGACAATCTCTGAATTCTACGTGTTTTCCACGTATATTCGTCTGATGTACAGAATACGGGTACATTCTTTCTGTGAGTTGCTACTGCCTGCCGGGTAATGGGATATCTGCCTACGACAGCCTTCGCGCTTTATGAATAGCTATTTGCCGTTTTATATGCACCGCTCTTCATATAAATCTACATGAATGTATATGGTTCCCAGAAAACCACCGTTTGGGTGAACAAATTTCGAACTTATCGAATGCAATGAATCACCAAACACTCTCATTGCTGATGGCCGAGCACTCCCAGCCACACGTTCTTTCGGCGACTTGCGGGGTAGTTAAAATATGTAGAAAATGATTATACAATTCAAATGAATAATTTTCTGGGTCTACAATTAGTCGTATTTCGACTACTGCTCTTAAGGATGTAAGCCGACCTGATTATAATGGCTATAATACAGAATAACGGCTCCAAACTGCGCTGACTAGTCAAAATAATTATTTTTCGAGAGACTTCTAAGATAATTATTCGGATTGGTTTTTCATTTGCAGAAAAAAGGTGTTGTCCTCGACGTAGCAGATTTCCGTCGTGGATGGGCAAAAATAGAAGTTTCTTTCGGGGGTCATCATTTGACATTTCCACGAATCGTTGTCGACTTGGGAAGATATTACCCCCGGCGCGCTCCGACTCTTACCACATACCGGTCGCGAAGACTGCCTATTACTTCGTTTTGCAACACGATGGACCAAATTCAACATAGGTCAAATACTTGCGTGTATTTTTTTATGTGAGATAATATGCATTCAATTGCATGTGTGAACTAACATGTGTGCATATGTGGTGCCCTGATACTACCCACCGCCTCAAGCCTTTGCGGTTACGAGGTATTGTGTAGATGTACAATGAGACAGCCAGATCTTAGTGGTCGAGGAGCTCTGATCGAAGTGAAAAAATTATTAAACCTCTTGTGACGTAAAGTAATAAAAAAAGTGGATATTTTTCCCTAATGCTTGTTTTACACGTCTTTCAAAAGTGGTGCAGCTTTTTGCATCAGTTTCTCAACAATCTAACACACTTCCACGGAAATAGCAAGTGAAGCTGATTCGTACGGGTTCTCACGGGGACAAAATTCTCATTTCTCAGTCTTTAAGGAAACAATCGATGTAATGATTTCAAAAACTGTGATTGGCCGAATAGTTCTGTTACGCAAATCATCTCGTACTTTTATGTAAAATTCGTGGTCGCAACAGTTGCACGCGATAGTTAAAATAATGGCATTCTTCGGTGACCCTTACACTTTGACTGCATTGCGGTGTTACTCGTGGCATTCGTGCACTAATTAGGACAATTGGTGTGTCAAAAATTCTTGCCCTTCCTGAAATCTTCGTCTGTGAAAAATTGAATGTATTTTCGGTCTGGGAACGTTGTGGGGATTCATGAATACAGAAATGTAGCAACTGCCTCTTTGTGTAAGAAAAATTCTCAAGATTTCTCACGGTCATCCGCGATAGATCGTGTGGCGTGAATGAATTCACGACGTCCTCCCTCACTGCCTCACGGCGGAGTCACGGCGCCCCCTCGTCTAATTTTCATAACCTACGAATCGGCCATAGTCACTGCATCCTCTCTAGTCCGTCTCAAGGGGGTCTTCCCCAAATGTCAAGATTTGAGTGGACGTCCTCCTGCAATCTGATTTCAGGCAAGATGTTCATTTCTTTAATCTGCAATCGCCAATGATTCTCTCCGACCTGGCCGTCTCCCCGTTGTGTATGGTGCCTACGAGGAACCCAAATTTCGTTTTCGGATACGTATGGATTTCGGATCGAGTCGGTGGCACTCGAAGCCCCCGAATTGATCCGAAAAGTTTTAGGATATTTTCTTGTGGACGGGCTGAAATCAACCAAAACACTGAATAACGTGTATAACCACCTTGAATAACATCACTGTAGCTTTTTCGGAGCAGAACATTATCGAGCGGTTAGAAGGGAGAATACACGCAAAATGTCGAGTTTCTTATGCACCTCTTTGTAGAACCTTGCCGTTAATTTTTTATTTAAAATAGTATTTTTTCAATTAAGCGTTCGCATATTGCCTGTTCAAAGCTAGTTTACCGTACTGAGTGAATTCCGCGCCATACTGCGGTAGCATATTTACATTCGCAAATCCAGCGCTAATGTCCTCCTATTCATTCAACCAAGGGGCGAGACAAATGAAACGAACGGCACATTTCGTATCTCTTGTGGCCTGGTTAATTTCATCCGGTAAACACGCTTCGACTCCTTCGCGTACCTACGTACATGCACGTGTGAGGACATTGAAATGAACTAAAAAGAATAATAATTCATCCCGGGATAGAGCGGAGGGGTTGTCTGCTTTGAAAGTCGTAATTGGCAAAAATGGCATTTCGTGATCATTTGATTCCAAATCGATCCCGTTTACGAATAAAGGTTATTTAATTTGGATGCTCTTCTCAATTTCCGCCCTGGTCTCCCTTGTTCTTTTTTTTCGTCCTTCCCATCCCTCATTTTTTATTTCTTTTTCGCCCGGGGTTCGCCCGAGGAAAAGAGGCTGATTCCGCCATTGATTCTGCATTACCCTCCCTACTTTTCGGGGCTTATGCTTTAGGGTTGGCTGGCTCCTCTCGGAACTCGACGTCCCACACCCTCGGTACTCCCACCCCGCCTCTCTCTTTCTCGCGCCTCTTCCCGTGGTAAGCTGCCAAAGGATTCGATTTCTTTCTCTTCTCCTTCTACCACCACAAATTTCCCAGAACCATCTAATGCATTAGTTCATGCCTTTTATCAATGCCAATAAACACATTGGTATCTCGTAATATTAGTTCACCTTTCGAGAGGCGTTTGATGTACGTCACGTTATTGTGAAGCAGCGGATCTACAAGAAACCTTGGGAAACCATTTTCATGCATGGACAAAATACTTTTATGATTTTACTTCCTACAACAAAGTTGAAAATCATGTTACTTTGGAAACCATTCGCAATATTTGTGCAACGTACCCTTGAGTAGATAATTTAATGTTTGGGGGATAGCAGATATTCAAAATTAGTTTCTGGCATATCTATAATTATGTTATATTTATTTTGACTTTTATGAAACTCCAAAACATTCTCCATGGAAGAAGGTGGGCGACATGCCTCTCCCCCTTGATCCTCTTTTGAATTAACGGGAGAATTTTTCGGCGACCAAGGTAGAGGGAGGACTGGAGTGTCAATGTTGAATAAGGTGAAAGGAGGTAGAAAGTATCCCGAGTTAAGAAAATGGTTAATTGTAATGCGAGATTCAAGAGGTTTCTAGTAACTATCGTCTTCGGTTTGATTTAGAAGCATGGCAGCTCTCATTTCCTCGATCTATCAAAAACCTACCAATAGACATCTTCCATTTAAAAAAATAATAACCTACCCCACGAGTTACCATGTAGGGAGTGTGTCAGGGGATGTCAGAAGATTGGCCATTAAAATACAGGGGCAGAAGCCGGCCATGGGGAGATAGGAATAAATTTGTCTCTCTCTAGATTGTTAATCCTTGAATTTCATTTGTTCGACAGTGTGTCTTTGTAGTTCAGTTAGCATCATGCTACCTGCCCATGTAGTGTGGAACCTGATTTATTTATCTGATAATTTACTAACTTAATTAGAGATTTTTTACTTAAGTAAACTCATATGACCATTACACTCATGTATCAAATGTGCAAGGTGAAAAGCATGAAAACCACCACCTTTTTCCGTGATTGTGAGGAAAGCGACGTATTTCCGAAGCATTTATTTATTTATCGATATTTTCCCGAATATCACTCATCCCACACCCGCGGACAACCCCTCACGCGTATCTCTCCACCCCACTCACTCTCTTTCGGTCGAGAGAGTGCCCCCATGAATCAACCTCTCTCTTATCCCCTCCCCGTATCTCCTCCGCTGCCTATGTCAAAATCTCCACCTCCCCCTCCCCCAAACGGTTTTCACCTCTCAAAATCCACCTTCCTCCGCCCACCCCTTCCTCTTCCCAATCCCTTTCCCCACCTCAACCTCCCCTTAACCCCCGTCCCTCCTCATTTCCATCCTTCCACCACGAAACTCACCCACCCGCCACAGCGACCACATCGATTTACAGTCATGTCCTTGCTGCTGCCACATGACCTCATTTTCTTTCACAAGGCCAGACTGACTGACTGACGGTGTGGCATGGGTGGCAGCCTTTTCTTCCTTCCTCCTGGTCATGCCGCTATGGGGTGCTCCTCTTCCACCCGACGACCCACCCTCTCCCCCTGCTTCCTCCGACCTCCCCCTTCCTCTTCTCCCCTCTCGTCGCTGTCAGTCGCAACAATCGCATGTGAATCCATTGTGAGTTGTTCCTTTCTCCTCACAGCCACCCATATATGCGTCTGTCTACCTTGGTGCCAGTTTGCCGACGGTGCCTGCGTTCTGTTGTTTTAATTTGCGCGTGCCCATGCATCTTCCCGCGGTCATGATATAAGCTCCGATGACCATATTTGATGTTTGTCCCCGCGTGGATCAGATTCGCTGGAACCATTCGACGTGGCAGGTATTCCGGGTTACTTGCGTTAATATTCCTGGCCTCTTTCAAATCGCTTTTTCCGGAAAAATTGTCGAGTGTAATTTTACCAGATAGTCGTTATTAATGTCCTCTTATTTAAATCTGAAAGTAATTAGCAATGCTGGGTTGTTCCAATGTTGTAATTTTTATTTTTTTTTTCGTTTGCAAAATGGAAAGTTTCCTGGACGCCCAAAGGAGTTGTCCTTATCGCAATTCTTTTCCGTGCGTGACTTAAATATTTCAACAAAAAAATAAAGTGGAACAACTCGAACCTGGGATTTTTTCAAATGAACGAAAATACACTTATTGTCTAGCCATACGAAAATCATTGCATCTGAACGAAAATACGCCTCTACATAACGAGGATAAGAATGGTTGACCTGAGCAATTAGTCTCCAGAGGTCGTTCATACTGTGGTGAAACGCAAAAATATAAGACTAGCCAAGCTCCACAATTTATTTACATCGGAGGGGAATGGTGTTCTTGTATTCGCGTGCCCCCCCCCCCCCAGAGGGCAGGGAGACGGGTTACAGAGAGCCAGTAAACCGCTTCGCCACATGCCGTGCTAGTTGGGTTTCTTTTCGTGTGTGTGGTCTTTATCCGAACACAACTTGCGGGATAGTGACACGTTCATCACACAGTCTTCATTCACACACATCGAACGTGCCCGCATGTGCACACACGTATATTTGTTTCTTTTAAGGTGTGAATCAGAATTCAAATATATTATTTATGTAGTCGGAGTCTGCATCGCTATATCCCTCCATATCTTAATATCACTTGGGCTGTGCTTTGTAGAATTCAAATCGCGCCTCATTATCTCTTTCGCGATATTAAATGAATTCCTACTCTTAGAAAATACCGCCTGCCGCGCGCAATTAAAGCCCTCCTCCACGAACGGTAAAAAACTTTTCGCTTTCCGCGCTCACGAAGATGGAATATTTTGAAAGTTTTTTCCCCCTCCGCGCAGACAAAGTGAAAATTTGCCCACTTTCTCCCCCGTCGATACCCATAGTTGAATTCGGCTGGCGAGTAGCGAAAGAATAACGAAACGTTGTAATTTTGAGCGCTGAAATGAACGGGCATAACAGATTTAGACAGGCGTACCTCATAATATATCAATTCGGTCTGTCTGTTGGGAAATGCAGTGATTTCTCCAAACGTATGTCACGGGATCATAAGGCTGTATTCGATCCACATTAGCCCATTTTATCTCGTACCGATACGTGCTCGTGAGTTCGTCATATTTTCATTTCGACTCAAGTGCTTCATCTTGCGCACTTGTCCTTATTCATTAAGCCCCTCTTGGTTTGATTAACTTGAGGTTAGGCGAAATTAGTGTTCCCCATTGTCCATGGCTCCTGATTTGAATGAAGAAGGAAGAAAACTTTCTGTGGGTCTGCTCCCAGTCGACGGAAAGAAAACTATCTCAACTTATTTGTGCTAACATTGAAAAAGATATTTTTTACTTAACCAGATCCATACATTTTTCAAGTGGGTACTTTTTCACTGTAGTAATAGTATCCTAAAATATATAACCAAAGATTATTTGCATAGCCAAAACTTGAATTCTTTAATAAAATTCAATCTCTGATTCAATCACTAAACCGAATCACTTCCATGTATTGTACTAGAATTCTAAAGTTGCCAAACTTTATTTACCTTGTATTTGGATTTTGGATAGTTTTCTTTCTGTTTTGGAGTAGATAGACAACGTCTTTCTCTTTGCAGAGTAACTAATTATGTTTTTATTATTATTGTCAAGGGCGATATGTTGATGATGGAGGTTTTTTGATGGATCCAATACGTAAGGTGTGCCACATTTCTAAGCCTAGCATCATACGACATAAATACTCAAAAACCTGAATTACAATAAGCCATTTTTGAAATCCACTTGCTTCCGGCTTCCCTTCATACCATTCGATATGACTATTCTTCTCTTCTCTTTGTCGCGATCAAACAACTTTCCCCACTGCCACAGTCTTCAACAGTCCATTGCCTATCAAATTTCTCTGCATCCACTTTTACTGCCTCCTTAGAAATTCTCCCAACAGTCATCCCTCTTCCCCCACCATGCCTAAAACTTTTTAGTTTCTTTTTTCTCCATCCATCTACTTTTATATTTTTCATTGTAATTCTACTGTTTAAGGTAGGTTTTGGATGGAAACAGGTTATACTACAAAGGTACAACGATACATATATCTGCCTATCATAACAAAACACGACGGATCTCTGACACTACATTAAGCCCTTATTCAATTCCGCATACCTCCTCCTCACTTCATCCCGTCCAATACACCTATCCTATTTCTGTATCTTCCTCACTTGCTTAACGTTCCCCGGTCTATCATATAATTATACACACTTTAAATTACCACAAAATTAGTTCTGTAAATCTCATATGTTCGTTTATTTCCATCTGACGGCGTTGTTTTGTTTTTAACTCTTGAAAATGTGTAGTGGCATTTACTGTGTGTATCTCTTTCCAGGATAGTTTACTTTGCTCCGATTGACAGTTAGAAGGGGCCGAGTCTCACGAAATTGCTCAAGTGCTGTCTTACACTTACGATATGTCGTACTTTTCGTAGAAGATGGGGTCATCCCGGAGCCGTTCCGGAGGATTTCGTGCAACGCGAAACAAACTAATTCCGACAGGTAGACCGATTTAATCGTGGCACTTTCATCCTTCTTCGGACGATTCTCAAGGGGCGTAGTGAGGAGGGCGAGATCTCCCCCTCGAAATTAAGACCCCCCGCTATACCGCTGCCCCCAAGGGTCTTAATTTCGAGCAAGCTCGATATTTTACCACCCATTTTAATTCCTTTCTCCTCAGCTTCTTTCCTTTCCTCGCTTCCCTCCCTCCCACCACAATCCGCCTACCTTCTCTCTCGCACCTGAAACGCTCGCCGTTGTCAACAGACACTCCACACACATACACACGCACATACCCAAAATCTCCATCGAACACGACAGATTAAAGGACCCATTTGCTTCAATTCTGGATTTCCATTTCCTCTGGCGATGTCGCCCACATCGCATTGCCCACTCTTCGCCGATGGAATTAAGCTATCGATTCTCTACGATGGACTGCCTCCCAATATTCTTATCTGTATTGGCCTTAGTCCCCTTTGTTTCCCTTTCCTTCCTCGTGTCACCTCAATCTGGGGCTGCATTCATGAAATTAATTATATTGATCATCATGCGGAAACTTAAAAGTAAATATTTATCACCAATACTTGTAACAATCAATTGTTACTCATATTTACGTCGATCCCACGGGCTGTTTGTTCTCCATCGTTTTTTTAGGCTTCGAGAGAGTTAACACGGGCCAGGTAGTTCAGATTGTTGCTTTTTTTTGCAATAATCTTAACATACCATATGGATGATGCAAGAGTGCAAGGTAATGCGAAATTGTGTGAATTCCATTTTTTTACAAGTCACGAATTCTTTTGTTCGTTTGACCTCTTTCGTTTCCTTTGAATGTTTCAAGCGGCACACTTCGCTGACGGCCCCAATCCCTTATTTGGGTCAGGAATAGATTTGAATGGTCGTGTTCTACTCGTAGATGCAAGTGCTCATTTACAAAAGAATGCATCTCACCGGCAGTTATGCCATAATGCCTGCGGGTTACAATCGCATGAAAATCCGTACAGTAGGTGTGAAAATGGTGAACTAGTTGAGATGCAATGCAGGGAAATCGAATTTATCAAACGAATTTATTGCTAGCTCATCGCGATCTCTGAGTAATCCGGCCTGGCAAGAGAGTGAAAACGTCCTTCTTTGGAGGAAATCCGATTTTCTCAAAACGCTACATGGTATTACAACAATTTCTAAATGTCTTTATTGAATCACTAGGAAATTGGTATCATTCCTTAGTGTTGAATATTATCATGAGATAAAGGACGAAATTTGGTCTTCAACACCGCAGAAGTTCCCGCAGTGTACCTTTCTGAAAGCTCGTTCTATTATTCTCATCATTCTCTCGCAGTTTGATGCTAGCAAGAGACGCTTTTTACTCTCCCTCAATTTTTTATCGAAGTTCATTTTTTCTGGCTAGAATATGAATGAGGTCATAAAGTTTCAGTTGTTTCGTTTTTATTTTTTTAATGGATTATTATACTCTTCGTCTTTTTAGACGAAGATGATGGTCCTCTCACGGTTGATGGCAATTTGGAGATCTAAATCACAACTTCTCAAAAAATAAATAAAGATGGGAATCCGCTCCAGCGACGAGTACGCTCGGCGTTCCCGCTGATTCGCCCCCCCTCGCTTGCGAAAATGATTTCCGCATCCGTCGGCGCTGCTTTAACTTTCTCCCGCCGCGGTCTCCCCATTCGTTCCTTACATACCTCCGAGTGGGTGACATTTCCTAGAGCTTAGGGGCGGGGGACTCCTCAAAGAACAGGAAATTATGTTCTTGACAGCTTGCTTTTTTGTGCAATTTTTTTTGTTCTTGTTAGTAACCTAACTGGAAAACGCACTTGGGGGTAGGCTATGTGACCTGTCGCAGAAGTTCCCAAGCTATTAGTGCACGGGAGATCGCGGAACTGCTTTACGGGAGGCGTGAATGAGATTATGGATATAAAATTGGAGCGAATTGTAACTAAAATTTTCGTAATTTTTATTATGAAATTTGGGCACCTAGCGGTATATTTTTGGGTCGACAAAATGGAATCCAGTTATATTAATTTTAATGCTACTACACTTAATAATTATGGGCGGTGGAATTAAAAAATGTGTATGGATTTTAACGATGTTCATTTCCACGATTTTTTATTTCAAAAGGCGGAAATTAAAGCAGTCCTATGTTTTTATTGTTAAAAAGAACACATCATGGAGGAAAGAGGTCGTTATTGGCTTAGGGTTCCATGCTTCCTCATGCGTTATTTGCGAGCACAAATTTGGGGAAAAGGAGGGATTCAAGAAAGTTGAAAACATTAACGAAAAAGAGAAAATATCTGCATTTTTATTTTAGCTGTCATAGATACGTTCTCCGGTTATTTATGCTGGTATTTTTTTAAAGTAATTATGTGTGATGGCTCACCTTTTATTCAAAAGCTACTTGTTTTTTCAGTGTGAGACCTCGGGATTCTGCCGTCGATTCTTCACTTCAATGAGAAGTAAAGATGAAGTTCACATAAATGTCTACTTAATGTGAGAACTGGTCGCAGAATCTTAAGTAAAAACTTTGAAAATTTGAATGATTTTGCTTCAAATTGCATACTAAATAAATGAAATTAAAGCGCGGGGTGGAAGGTACCCCCTCTTAAAGGTGCGTAATTCTATGCGTTCCTTCCACGTTTCAGGGACCTGATGTGATGTGTTCATTTTAATATGGAAAACTAGTTTTTTCTTTTAATTGTAAAACATTTTAAGTCGATTAGTTCATTGCAGTCAAAATTACTGAGCATTTGTTTTTAATGATGAATCATCAGATTTTTTGTGGAAGAAAATTACTTACTCTCCTGCTAAAGTAATAGGTGAACCAAAATCTCTATGTATATTTTTTTAAATTCAATATTCAAAATTTTTGTGTCTTTCTCTTCAATAGTTACTTTCGCGAGAATGTCCAAGGTGGAAAATAATTGCTATGCAACCCAACACTCGCGTTAAAGGAGTGATCACAGGTAGTAACAAACAAAAGTGAGTAGGATAGTTGGATAAAAATTACTCTCTCTCGACTTCTTGTAGCCTATATGAAAGTGGGCGAGTTTCCTTCGCAGTTGAGAATGAATTTAACTCCTTTCTTGAAAGTAAATGAGATTTTTTTCCCCAAAAGAAAAAAAGAACGCCGTTGCGAGCCTCGGATTTTAGCGGAAGTACAAGGCAGTCAGCCTGGCACAGCTCTCCGTCGGAGAGTGTATCCATTCTTTTCTGTTTCAACCTTTTTCTTGAAGTTCTCGCCGCTCTCTTCGTTCCTGAAATATTAGCTGTTACAATGAGCAGGCTTCCAATGGCTTGAAGTGCCAATGTAACACTCGGAATAAAGCAGTGCACTAACTAGATATGCCCTCCCTAAAGCCTTATTTTTTTAGATTACTCACATTTTACTTTAATGTTTATTATTTTTTCGACAAATTCTCACTCCCGCCCTTGATTCTCTCTCTCCTCCATGGAAGTTAAATAATATTGTAAAATTTGGGAAATCAGGACATGTCGGATGAATCATAGATAAGTTGTAGAAAGCTGCGAAGTCAGGAAAATTCAGTGAAACACTGTAATGGTGTTATCCACGTATTTGGTGCCTTGAGATCCTGGAGTTGCTCACCAATCACGCCATTATTTCAAAATGTAGTCTGTTGGCCAATTTCGAAATCATGAAGTAGCTCTTAGACGTGCACGTGATGGCTGCGTAGTTTTGTATTACAACGTGGATTTATGACTCTCCCAGCACTACTACGCAGTTGTGGGACTGGATTAGGTGATAAACTAGCAAATTCAAGAACATTGGTGTGCCGTATTTACATTCCGTTAGGTCGTCCGCCCAGAGCTTTTCAAATCTGGGGAAGTTTTGGAATTTTCGTGCTTAAAACCTGAAGGAAGAAGTTTCGAGGAATTCTTAAGTCCGGAAGAAAATAAAATGTCAAGGAAGTCCAAAACCGTAGCAGCCACGACTTAATTTCGTCCGTGAACTCGACCCTTGAAAGATGAATAGGAAAAGGAATTTTTAAGAGGTGAAACAGGAATGGCGTTTGAGCCCTTTGTGCCATTATATTTTTTTCGTCTTCAAAGCCATCTCATCCCCACTCCACACCGGTGAACCCTTCCGCACGTGCCTGTCCTCCACCCTCGCGCTGCTCGCCCTGCCTCTCCCCAACCTCTCCCTTCTCCCCCTCCTCCCCATCAGGCCCTCCCTCTCGCCCCTCCCCCACACTCCCTCTCTCCCCTCCCGTTTCACCTGACACACTTACCGGATGGAGATGGGGTATAGAGACGTGCTGGTTTTTCGGAGGTTCTGGAGGAGTAGAGAAATGGGTCAAACTCTATGCGATTCCCCCCCTCCTCTCTCTCTTTCTCTCCCTTCTTTCCATCTCTCTCGCTTGCGAAGTCCACTCCTCTCTGACCTGCCCCATTTTCTCTCCGGGGCCTCCTGGAAATGAGGCCACTGCTCGTTTCAAATGGAGCGATCGAACTCCTCTTCCTTCGGCGTCGTCGTCGTTCTCCGTCGGGAGACTTCCTCAATTGACGTGAAAAAAAAAAGAAATTGCATCCCCGTCTCTGCCCATCCACCCTTTCTCCGCCCTTCTGATCACGTACGGACTCAAACTTCTCCTATCACCCCTTCTAACTGGCCTATTACTTCTTCCTCGATACTATAAAAAGGCCCGATCCTTCAGTGAAGAATTCTCTCGTCTGTATATCCCCTATGTGGGTCCCTTTTTGGATCGGCGTGAACAACGGTGCTATTTTTATCACGTAAACTTGTACAGCTACTCCAAGGGCGTTTTGCCCTTTCCGATCGCGAATTAGTTAGTTCTGGCTTAATTTACAATGCCCTGGTTGCGATCAGCACATCCAATTTTGATTGATGAGCATGAAGAGAGGTTAATCTTTCCTCTTATCAAGAGCGGAGAGGCTAAATTTATGAAACATAAACACTCTGGTATTTCGCTCCCAGCAGTTTTACTCAAGCTCGGGAGATGCTAGGTGACAAGCGAAGCCATTTGTTCAACGGATATTCTAAAAGAGGATTTCTGTTCTAGTGTGAGTGACAAAATTTGCTCTCATGAGTCTGAAGAGACTATTGGAAAAGAGCTTCACTTGCGTCCCCCCCCCCCTCAGTTTACGTAATTGAGCGCGAAAATCTAGGTGATTTGTATATTGTTTATTTCGACATCCCCTGGAATTTGATCTTTTTGCTTTATTTGAATTTTACGCAGAAATTGCGCGAAAATTAGGAGGCAGTTTGTCGCAGGGTAGTCGTCAAAAGACATGCTATATAGTATTCTTCCGTGCCGCCCACCACTAGAGTGGATCAAGGACGATTCTGGGTTGCCTCTCTTCCTCTTCTTGTTTGTTTGTTTCTGCGTCGTTCGTGTTCGTTCATTGGCACCAAGAGGCACCAGTGGATTCAAATGACGGTTGCCTCCCTCTGCGCATTCAAAAGGGACGCTTCAAGTCCACTTCCTGCATATTTTACGCGAGAATTCTTCGGAACTTGAGTTGTTTTTATTATTGGTAGTTTTTACGTTTCTTAACCTCAGAGGTTAAATATTTTGCTGTAAAAGCGTCAACTTCGTGGAATAACGTGATTATTTGGAAAGAAATTTAAAAAATCCCGATTGAAAATTTTGGTTCATTTGTAAATATGACACGTTATTTGACAATTCAAGGGAAAATAATTAAAAAATGTTAGCATGTTCAGAATCAACTGCAAATATGAATATCAACTTAATGCACTTTCAAAGATAGAAAGAAAAATTAATTTAGGCGATTCATTATTTCGTGGAAAAAGATATTTTTTGCAGAAAGAACTAATTTCGTAGCACCGGATTTTATACCTAAATATACAATATTTAGGAGTGACTGTTAATGAAAATATCGTTTACTAAAACGTAATTACGGCCCTCTTATTTTTAATCGTTAAATTTGGTACTTGTTACGATTTTCATAATAAAAGTCGGAAGAATATCAGTTGGATAAAGAGTTCTCTTTTAAATTACATAACCGTCTAAAAATTACTCGCAAGGTGCATTCATATCCTCTCAAGAGAGGTGTGCCCGAATTTTGACGCGGATTTGCCAAAGATTAAGGAAGGAACGGTAAAGGATAAAACTTGACTGCGCAGTAGCTACGAGTCAGTGCATTCACATTTTGAACTAACTGACGCTGAATGATAAAGATTTCCTTCGGAAACCTTCAATTTCATTGCTAGACTGTGTTTCTTACTGGTGGCGCAGAAATAACATGCAAAAAAATGTGACGTCCCCCCCCACTTCGAAACGCCTTGTCCGCGGTTTACGTGGCCTCCTTCGGTGCTCGAGTTGTTGTGGCCTAGTTTCAAAGTTTCCGTATATCATAGATATATAAAAGCGAAACGGTTGGGATTACATGCGATTTTTTAGCGGAATGCCGGAAAATAATGTCCGTGTAGGTCACAAGAAACTACATACCAAATAACATTTCCTCCCCGTTGTCTTCCGTAGATTTCAACGCATTTCGTTGGTGATAATTTTTGTTGCAATATTTTTGTGGCTACTAAAATTCTCAGGTCGTGATAGTGAGCAGCATCAATATCCCTGGTGCGCCACCTATCTACTGGTGTATATGGAAGCACTGCGTAGTAGCTGGTATACGAGTTATACTATGTACAATTGCATGTTTGCAGTTAAATATGTCCGATTCGCCAAGGTTATCAATCACTCAAAAATAAAACACTCATTTGAATAAAGAATGTAAAAATGTTATAAATATAGTGATGGGTCGCGGTAGTCCAGTGGGTAGAGCGTTTCTCTCTACCATCACCTACTAAACCGACCTTCGGGTTGATTACTGTGTTTATAGTTTTTATAAACATAGTGGTGTGTGCTGCATAATATCGTTGACTTGCGTCTGTTTACCTTATGATTCGATTTATGTTTCTATTGATTTGCCTAATTTCATCTTGTTCATAAGTGATCAAGATGAATTCTTAACCAATTTAATCCTATTCATCCATTCCATTCAACCATCGTGCGGCATTCATTCGGTAACACCGAGCCAGCATAAAAGGATTGTCTTGTCTAAAAATTCAGCTGCCCTGCATTTGTGTCGGTGAACGAATATCCCACCGGGTAAGGAGAATGATGAAAAGCACGAACTTGTTTACGTAACGCGTTCCAAAAGTTGGCCTCTTCTACTCGAAAATGCATATGTGGAGAAATAAAGGTTAAGGTGTACGAAAAGATATGATTAATCATTTAAATAAATGTTTATTCACTCGCAAAATCATTTGTTAAAGAAAACAAAGATTCAATAACATTTGAAAAGTTTATAAAATTTTGTACACATATATTTTTAAACAGAAACACAAAGGAAGGGCACTCACATATGTAGTTTCGACTGCACGGCCGTCATCATCAGAATTCGGATCTGATGATGACGGCCGTGACGTCGAAACGGCAAAACTACATATTTGAGAGTCCTTTCTTTTAAAAAAATTCTATCAGTGTTTTTATATATCTGTGTATCGCCGAAGATCGTTCTCTGTATATATATATATACACATACACACACTTAATACCACAAACAGAAGATCACGATAAATTGGTCTTTAACCTGCAAGCAATAAACACCTCTAGTTTCAAGACTACCACCTCTTTTTACATCTTTATGTGTTTTAAAATATTTGGGACATGTTAGGTAAATGAAGTTATTTCAATGGAAAGTATCCAATTAATGTACTTAAAATATTCATCCGAAAAAAATACATCAGAGTATATCGCCCTTTTCATGAAGTACACATATTTACTCGTTGAAGAGAGACCTCAATTTTTATGTCATTATATGAGCAAGATAATACCTCATAGCAATATATTGCATGATGCAATGAGAAGCTGTGAATGAAAAGTTATTCTAAGAGGTAATTTCATACTGGTTGATTCAAGATTCCCTTGAATTCAATTTATGATTTATCTTTGTACAATTATCCTAGGATTCATATGTGTACGTAATTTTATATAAAATGTGTATGCACTTAGAGGTTTCATCATATACTTGGTTTATCTAAATTGTTTCTTTCTTTCTCATTCCAGTTGGGCATAATTTATCGAGACATCAAGCTGGAAAATATTCTTCTCGATTCAGATGGTCACATAGTTCTGACTGACTTTGGTTTGAGCAAGGAGTTCCTTCCACATGAAAAGGTAAACTGAATTCCCATTATTAATTTTCTACTTAAGTGAAGTCATAAAATTTAAAAGTTTACACAAAATTAGTTGTGTTATGCATTTTGTTTTGGTATAATATTTCATCCTAACTTTTTCTTTGGTTAGATGCATACATGATTCTTAAATGCTAGAAATATTTTGTTTTGAGAATTATATTCTTTAATCTATTGCCTTTCAAAGGACATAACATGTTTTCATGTATGTGTTCAGCTTGATGAATTGAATATTTAAAAAGATGAAAGCACTTTGATGAAATTAAATGTATAATAATAGAATTTTAACTGTAATTTTGAGATATATAACTGCATGCATGAATATTTTACCGGATTTATGAATGTAGAATATTATTTTACTCTTATAGGACCAAAGAGCTTATTCCTTTTGTGGCACCATTGAATACATGGCACCCGAGGTTGTCCGAGGAGGTGTTACAGGTCATGATATTGTGAGTATTAAGTCATTGGCTCCCTTTCACTATGCACTGCCTAACTACTTGAGTGACCTATTTCATATGATATTTTAATACTGCTTTTGCATTGCATAGCACCAAGTATGCAACAGGCCATAAAGCTATATACAATCTTTTTAAGTCTTTAGGCTGTTAATGTAGGTCACACATTTTCTGCTTGCAGTGTGAGGAAATCTGGGCTTCTTTTGTTCATTTACATTTCTTACTCTTGGTGGTGAAGTAATAGCATGACATATACTTTCTTCTAGTCAAAAATATAGCTCTCATCATGGTTCTTTCATATTTTTGATAGGATCGATGGAAACATTCTAAGGAACTATTTTCTCTACACTTAGTTGACAAAGGGAAGCTGTGTTAGATTGTCTTCTCTATCACTGCCCACATTACATAGATTGAGGCCATGGTTCAAATGCCCATATGGTTGGTGATTCACCATTCAGTGGTGCAATTAGGGCATGGAGAGAGAGAGAGATACATCCCCATTTGTCATCATGCAAGGTGTACCTCCAATGTCCCTGTTTGGTGACCTGCACCTTCTCTTGGGGCTGTTCATCTTCTTCTTGAGTAGTTAAATGGTTAAAAGGCTTGTGCATGTGCAAGTGTTAATCTGGAGGACAGCAGATTATGAAATGCAATAATTGGAGAGGTGGCATAATAAAATCTAGGTCATGGTTTTGCTCTCTAAGATTGGTTTTCTATTGCATTCATTTGAGATTCTTAGAAGCAGCAATGAAGTATCTGGAGGGTGTAGTCACAGATGGAGTGCATTCTGAAATTTATGACATCACAATCCAGCCCATTACCTGATCTCCAAATTAAGTGGGAAATTGTATTAGGCAACATGTGGTTCCACAAGCTATAGATAGCATTAAGCTCAAGAGGCTCATGTGACAATTCTGACCTACTGGCATGCTAATTTATCCTTGGAAATGACCTCAATTCCTCATTGCCATTGCTGGCGTTTCCTCATCTTCTCATGAGTGTCTCACCTCATGCTTCTCCTCAGTTTAGTCAAATTCCTGGGATTCATTCAGATTGCCAAAGTGGGGCATGTAAAGGAGGGTGGGGGATAAAAGAAAGAGAAGCGTGGAGAATCTGAAAGTTGTTGGGCAAAAATGTTTCGAGTAGTGGTGGAAGTGAAAGTGTTCCTGTGGCCATTGGTGCAGGAAAGAAGGTTGGCTGGATGGATTCAGATCTCTCTGGGCAGAGAGAAATATATGTATGCCCCCTTGTAGTAAGTTACAATGCAGGGTCCTGGCAATGATCACGCTCTTACTCTTAGGGCCCAGTTTGTGCCTCCAAGTGGTGATTGTGGTGGCCTCTATGGAGGACCTGAGTCAAGCTTGTTGATAAGCAGGAGCAATAGTGAAAGTGTATTTTTCCTTCAGTTTGCCTTGTGTCCCACTTCCCCTTCCAGTTGCAGCCTCATTTTCAGGGAGAGAGGAGTGGGTTTTTCATGGTATGTGGGTGGTGGTGATGGGGTTGGGGGGGGGGGGCAGAGTGGGCAGGCATAATGAGCTATTTAAATAATGGGATGTCTTTTTGTGCTCTTTTTTTTACTTTGATCAACTCAATCCTCTCTTTTAGTGACTCTTTCAACTTCCTCCACTCTTGTTTTTCTTTGAAGGGCAATATGATTGGGTGTTGGGAATGATATAGCTTTAATTGGTGTCAATTTTAGCATTACTAGTCTCAGCATGGCCCTGGTGGCATACTTTCTGTGGGTTTTCTTGTTTTTGGTGCTGATGGAAAGTGCTAAATTTTGACTGCTAAAGTGAAAGTTAGGAACTATTCCCCACCTCTTCTTCCACCTTCACTTTTTCCTGCTGTTAGGCTTTTCTAAGTGGTACAGGGTTTCCCTCACTAAATATCATTGTAGTGAGGGAAACTTTAAAAGTGAGAAAATATCATCAAAATTCTTGCTCCCGGTCATTAGGTTAAGCAATACTGTATTTTTTCAAAGGATACGATTTTAAATTGATTTTCACTTGTCATGTGATATTTTTATCGGTATCATTTTCATTCATTGGCAATTAAAGTCCATTAAAATGTATGTTTTCCGTTCTCTTTACTCTATAGATTTTAAAAATATTAAATGCTTCTTGCCCATTTGAGGAAAGTGTTCCTCTCATAAGTAGGTCATGTTTGATTTCATTCGAAGAAAGTCTACATCGATGAATGATACCATCTCGGGTCATTTTTATGAAGGAGTGGGCAAATAATGGTTTAAATAATGTGAGTTTTTCACTTTTTAAATTAACTAGCATTGACTGATCAAATGAGTTGTAATTAATATCATGAAAATTAATGTTTATATAATCAGGGTAAACATGAGCATAATTAATTACTAGATGTTGTATGCCAAAGAGGATTTTCTAAATTGCCTCATTTGTCTGAAATTTATGAGTAATCTAGAGGTGGTTCTTTTTGAAATACCATCATATATGTATGGTTAGAAATATGTACAGTATTAAAAACAAAAACAGTAATGGCCTACGGCACTTTAAAGGGACCTTTCCCTTTCTTTTTCTCGCTTATTACCATTGAATCTATTTAAATTTTTGATAGTTAACCTGAGTCCACCAGTAAATAAGTATGTACACCTAATGCACTTTTGATAATTTTATTGAAAATAAACAGCTAACCACGAAACCACTTTCAAAACTTTTGCTTGCTAAATCCAAGCCATTTGACTTCATGCACCTTTATTAATTGTTTGTTGGTTTATTTGTTCTCAATAGAATATTAACATCTTACCTTCCTTCTTTTTGACTCATTATTTCATCCAGATTTTCACACAGAATATGGTTAATCAAAAGAAGTTGTGTAACTGACAAAAATTTATAAATCAACTGTTTCAGTGCCTATGAGTCTGTTAGTCCTCACTGCATGCTCAAACAGTTGCCACCATGGATATTTTTTCAAAATGTTTTTGTGTATGACATTGATTCTTTAATAAAGCCATGATTGTTTCCCTTTTCCAACTAAAATATTCATATGGTTCTTTAAATATTAGTCTTTGAATCAGTGCCACTGCACTTAAATAATTTGCCCTACTTTTTTCTCAAAAATTTTTTGGCATTGGCATTCCTTATGTAGAGCCAAGGAACTAAAGGGTTCAGAAATATTAGTGATATTCGTTTAATATGAAATCCATCATTTTAATTGAACCCTTCTTAATTCCAGGCCGTTGACTGGTGGAGTGTTGGTGTTCTGACTTATGAGCTGCTCACTGGAGCATCACCTTTTACTGTTGAAGGAGAGAAAAATACTCAGCAAGAAATTTCCAGGTTTGTTTTAAAAATATTTCCTCTCATGTTCATTTCAGTGGTATCGGTTTGATACCTCAAGATGTCGCCTATTTGATGAAACTGTTAGTTTATCAGTACCGTGTCGATAAAATTTTGTGATTTTACAAAGTTTGTCTTATGCCTTTAAAAATAACCTTTGGAGTTGATCATCTTTGCTATTGGCCACCTCCCCTATTGACTACTACTCCTGCTTGATGTTCATTTGCCTTGAATTTTTGTAAAAAGGAATATGTTTTTCTTATTGCAGGAGAATACTCAAGACTAATCCCCCGATTCCTGAAGAAATTTCTCCTGAAGTAGCAGATTTCATCAAAAAACTTCTCATAAAAGACCCTCGCAAGAGGCTAGGTGGTGGGAAAAGTGATGCTGAAGAGCTTAAGCAACATCCATTTTTCAAAGTAAGGATTTGTTTATCTCTGGAAGATTGTGGTTTTAATGAGTGCCCACTAACCTGCTAATTCTTTCCATTGCTTTTTATTCACTATGGCACTGTGAAAAGTTCTGTCCATCGCATTGCCACCTAATCTCTGTTTTTGGTTAATAATTATTTTGTCATCTGCGGATACTTTTCATTTTATGTAGATTTTTGTCATTTTATTACTTAATGGTGAATTCAGCGTATGCAATTCGTAGGCATTCATGCTATACATATAAAACTGATGTATTGTTGGATGTGAATGAAGCAGTTAGTTACATTTCCTCTGCTTAATGTTCATTGCCTTTCAATGTGGTTATAAATCACTCCAGATTTTGATTTACATTTGTATGTTATTTTAAAGGGAATGGATTGGAAGAAATTAGCAAGGAAAGAGTTACCTGCACCATTTGTTCCGCACATTACGGATGAGTTGGATGTGAGCAATTTTTCTGAGGAGTTTACCAAAATGACCCCTACTGACTCCCCAGCAGTTGTGCCTCCAAATTTCGACAAAGTCTTCAAGGTTAGTGATTCATGTCTTACCAGCCAATCGTTTTAGATGTGCATATTGTATCAGTAGTTTGTTCTTTACTGCATTAACCAGAAACCAAGGAATGTGCACTTGCCATATTAGAAGTAAACTCTGTTAACCACAGAATGAGTTACACTGTCATGTGTATTCCCTGAAATTGCTTTTCCTTGGCTTCACTGGCTCTATGTTCCATTGCAAGCACATTTTCTGGACCATCGAGTAAACATTTTATACCTAATTTGGTAATTGTATCTTTTCAGGGCTACTCCTATGTCTCTCCCTCCATTTTATTTAGTGAAAATGTCATATCAGATGATATATTCCGTCCATCAGTAGAGAAAAGGCCAACATCCGATAATCTCATATCCTGTAAATTTAAGGTAAGTTTTGAAGGATAATTATAATTTATTTGTCTAAGGGTCATGCATGGAAGAAATTAGACATGGCAAAATAAAATAGATTAATGATACATCCTAAATATAGGCATAGTAAAATAAGGAAAACATATTGGCATTGCAGTGTCAAATAGATGTTAATTCTCTGCATAAGAAACATACAAAATAAGAAAAGTCCCAAAAACGAAATTATTTATTAATATATTTTCAAAATGAAAATAGCTTTTTCTTATTTTTATACTTTTGGTTTGTAGTTTTTTCAGGTTAGTTTTTAGGGATAATCTAACTGCTTATGTTTTTACTGATGCTAGTTTATCATAAATCGAAATGGGCCACAATACTCATTCAACTTTTGCCTCATTTTAGGAATCTGCATTTTTCCAAAAGTACGAATTGGACCTGAAGCCTGAAGGGATCCTGGGAGATGGTAGTTTTTCGGTCTGTCGGCGATGCTCCCACAGGCAAACGGGTCAAGAGTATGCAGTCAAGGTGGTCAGCAGGAGGGTGGACGTGAATCAAGAAATCAACCTACTCAGAGCTTGCCAGGGCCACCCGAACATTGTCCGACTGCACGAAGTATTTCACGATGAGGTAAGAATAAGAAAAGTGATGCTTATCATGAATTTCCCTTTGAGTCACTCCCAAAACCTTTTTTTGGAAACCTATCATCATTTTGATGACCAAGTCATGCTTCCCCTTGGTCATAAAGGACTCCAATAAATGCTCTAAATCAATAGAATGTTAATGCTGTGGCATTTTTCCTGAATGTCTCCATTTTCAAGAAACAATTTAAACCAAAATCAAATATTTTTCAATAGGTTTTGGAATTGAGTTTTTCAGATATTGGGAGGAAAGTTTGCAAAAATGAATTTCATATTATCTTACGAGTGCAGCAAACGATGGTCGATTGAGTGATCATATTTTTCATGTATTTGCCCTTATTATAATATAGAACAAGTCCAATTAAAAAATAGATCATTCTGTCTGTGGACAGATGTGCTTCTGAGGATGTTAAATCCATGCAATTGACATTAGTTTATTTCATTATTTCCTTCCTGATATATTTTTCTCTCAACTTTATTGTATGTGCATAAATTATATACCATAGTCTTGTGCAATGTTTTTTTACTAGTATTAAAATAAAATGAATTCTTTGTTGATGTGCAAAGCTACTTTGAAAGTGTTGTATTCTGTAGATTTTTTGTATTTTGAACACCAAAAACCGAGTGTGGTGAAAAAACTGAGAAAATTCTCTGATTAACATTAATTCAATGACAAGTTCCTATGCACACAGTTGCTCTCTTATAGCAAGCACTATAAGTATCCCAGTGTTAATACTTCCTAACGTACTAAATGTTTCATTTTGCCTACGAATAGATATTTTAGTATAAATGATTGCATCACTGATTCTCTCTGCCCTTTCTTGCAGGTGCATACGTATTTGGTCTTAGAACTTTTAAGAGGTGGTGAACTTCTGGAGAGGATAAGGAGAAAAGATAGGTTTACAGAGGAGGAAGCTAGCCAGATAATGGCCAAGCTTGTATCAGCTGTGGAATTTATGCATTCCAGGGGTGTGGTACACAGAGATTTAAAGCCAGAGGTAAGTCCATATTTTCACATGTGGCTCTTTTCTAGATGTATGTACTTACTTTCATGATCACTTTTCTCTAGCATGCCATTTATTTAATTACGACAAGATTTTATTTAGATTTACACCTTCTATGTCTTTCCAGCTATTTTTAAATGGTGGTCTCATTTTAATGCAGCCTAGTGTTAGTAATCTTTGGGGCGGCAGGGTTAAAAATGTAATTCAAATCACTCAATTCAGAAATTTTAAGATGTGAACGATCTAAGATTTCAAAAATGTTTTGTAGTCAACATAGGTGGCACATGTGCTTGCGGGACTACTTGGGAATTTTTTCACTTACTTTAATGACCTTGAAGCTGTAGATAAAAAAAGAGCTTTGCATCTCGTATCATAAATGAATGAAGTTAAGTATAACATTTGCATCTTGATCTTGGGTCCTTTTTGTAATTTTCAAACTGGATTAGTTTCCCTAAGAATGCTATGCTACATAAGCCTACAATAATAGCATTTATGAGTTTGGGTAGTCTCAAGTTTCCGAGAGATAGTTAGCATGCCTGCCTTGTAATCAAGCATAAAGTAATGAGCTTAAAACCAATATGATAGATAGTTAGCAGTTGATATATCTAATGTATGGGGCTAAAAATATTGTGACTGTCTAATAAATTGAATTACAGTAAACCGTAATTCTTTGATAGATGAAACAATTTGTAATAGCATGCCCTCTCACTGTGGAAATCATTTTAAATATTTGATTGTAAAATTTTCAAGACTGGTAGCGAAGAGTAAACAGAACATGTGATGTGACAACCTACAGTCAACATACAGGGTGGGGCAACATAACTTCATTTTTTATAAAGCAAAACCCCCTTAAAAAAGGAAGTTATGTTGCCGCACCCTGTATGTAATTGGGTTGCATCATCAACTTTTGGGAAAGATGTATATCTCATTACATTAATATGTCATTTAATTGGTTTTAATACATCAGTTGATTGCTTTTGATACAAATTACATCTGCTGAATATCTAGAAGTGTTTGTGTATGTTGAAGATAGTTGACGAAATCATATTTAAGTGTATGTGATAGAGATACTCTCAGATGCATTACAGTTATTCGAAGGCCTCCTTTATTCATTCAACTTGTGCCTCTTTTTCACAGAACCTAATATTCACTGATGAATCTGACTCAGCCGAAATCAAGATAGTGGATTTTGGGTTTGCTCGCCTTAAGATGGAGAAAGGAAACTCACTCTTCACCCCGTGCTTCACACTGTACTATGCTGCCCCTGAGGTTCTCAAGCAGGCAACAAGTCCAAACCTTGTGGGGAAGGGTGCAGATGGCTATGACGAAAATTGTGATCTTTGGAGCTTGGGTGTGATACTTGTGAGTACCATGTTCATTTGCCTTCCTCTTCATTCCCATGCAATCAAATAAACTTCTTTTTAAAAAATTTGTTGTCTCAGGCGTAACTTTATGGAATTTGCATAACATATTGAAATGTAATGAAATAATTGACTTTGTAATTCCACACACTTTATTTAAAAAACACGACCCAGGTTTCAACGTTGAACGTCATCATCAGGTGGTCCTCATCGAAGCACGCTGGCTATATATACCTTCTGATCATAGGAGGGGAGGTTGGTCAGAGAGGGAGGTTGGAGGGGTAAAAAGGTTACAATGAAGCTGGGAAGAAAAGAGAATTACATTTTTGACTTAGAAGAGTGGTAGGTCTAGGAGTGGGGAGTGGGAGGGATACAAAATTTCGTTGGCAAGATCATCTTTCCAACGGACACATTTCAACATTTCTAACTGCTTCAAAGCATCGAGCCTTTGACCTTTTTCTTCAAAATGAATTATTTTTGTCACAAAGTCACTGTTGTGGTCACTTTCGATGAGGTGCTTTGCAAAGAGGGATGTTATGTTCTTATTTTTTTAGAAAAAATGAAATGTGCCTTTTACAGTGGTTCATGCCTTAAGAACCTGATCTCTCACACTAAAGACAAAGTTCCCAAAAACGAGAGGGGTGGAGTGTATGAGTTAAAGTGCTCAGATTGTGGCACAAAGTATATTGGGCAAACAGGACGGAAATTTAAAGAGAGGATTAAAGAACACCAAACATGTGTAAAAAATAAGAACATAACATCCCTCTTTGCAAAGCACCTCATCGAAAGTGACCACAACAGTGACTTTGGGACAAAAACTATTCATTTTGAAGAAAAAGGTCAAAGACTTGATGCTTTGGAGCAGTTAGAAATTTTGAAATGTGTCCATTGGAAAGATGATCTTGCCAACGAAATTTTGTATCCCTCTCACTCGCCACTCCTAGACCTACCACTCTTCTAAGTCAAAAATGTAATTCTCTTTTCTTCTCAGCTACATTGCAACCTTTTTACCCCTCCAACCTCCCTCTCTGACCAACCTCCCCTCCTATGATCAGAAGGTATATATAGCCAGCGTGCTTCGATGAGGACCACCTGATGATGACGTTCAACGTTGAAACCTGGGTCGTGTTTTTTAAATAAAGTGTGTGGAATTACAAAGTCAATTATTTCATTACATTTCAAACTTCTTTTCATTTAAAAGCGAGATGTGAATGATTACATTTTTCCTACTCAAGCAGTAGTTCTTTGAATGATTGAAAAATTCTTTCTTCAGTAACAAATCCTATGAGATGAATTCATTTTGTCAGATTAAAGTCAGTAATTTGGAATTTTCCTCAATTTTTTCTAATGAGGTTGTTTTTGTTGTTTTCAGTATGCAATGCTTTGTGGAAAAGCTCCATTCCACTCACGTAGCAGAGATGATAGTGCAGCAGCTGTGATGGAAAGGATAAAAGGTGGGCAATTTGACTTCAGTGCTGAGGCGTGGAATAATGTTTCTTCTCAAGCCAAATTCCTCACTAAAGGTAAGAATTATCACACAACCACTTTTAATGCAGTCAACATAGTTGTATTTTGAGTAAATCCAAATGTAACACCTTTGATTTTACTTTCATTATGCAGAATTTCTTTTTATTTTCAAGCTCTCGCAATACTGATAATTTACTTGTTTCCATAAGAAAAGAATTATATACAGATTATTCAAAATTTGAGTTTGTGAAAACTTTTTAACTATTGTAAAATACCTTCAATGATAATACAAAACACAATTTCACATAGAATCTTTGTATGTGGTGAGCCCAAGGGGAACCCCACTTTTACTAAACATTTAGACAACTACTTGACTTTAATTGCATTTAACTTAAATGTATTTTTCTCAGGACTGTTGACAGTTGATCCAAAGAAAAGGCTGACCATGAATGAACTTTTGGCTAATGAGTGGCTGTATCCAGGTGGAAGGGGATTAGGCCTACATCCCATGCCACCCATCAAACAATCCAGCCTATACTCTTGCACACCACTCATGACTCCCGACATACTCACTGCAGGGTCTTCCCATAGAGCAACTGAAATGGGCATGAGGGCAACATTTGATGCATTCCATCGAGCTCACAGGGAAGGCTTCAGATTGCAGGTAAGCCAGCACAACAAATAATTTAACTTAATATTACATTGAAATAAATAAGTGGTCTTACTACCTTGATCAAAAAGTTCCCGGAATAACCACCGTGTGGCGCTCCCATCGTTCCGATTTGAGTTCTGTTTTTTTTGTTAAATTGGTACATCTGTTGTTGATATTCCCTTTAAATCTTAGTGTCATAACTTGACATTTGCAAAAGTTACGTAGCCAAGAGTACATCTATCTCTGTATGTGTTGGCGATTTTTTACAATTTCAGAAATGGATTTAAATTTGCAACAACGAACTTGTATTAAATTTTGCGTAAAAAACGGATTTAGTGGCGCACGGACGTTGGAAATGTTGGAAAAGTGTTTCGGCAACGATTCTCTAAAAAAAAAACGGTCGTTCACCAGTGGCACGAGCGGTTCAGAAGTGGTCGTGAGTCAATCGAAGATGATGAACGCAGTGGCAGACCATCGACATCGAAAGTCGGTGAAAAAATTGATAAAGTAAAAGAAATGTTGGTCAATAACCGCAAATAACCATCAGAGAAATAGCGGAGGACTTGAACATTGCCTATGGATCCGCCCAAGACATTGTGGTTAATGATTTGGGTTTCCGTCGTGTAGCAGCAAAGTTGGTGCCAAAAGACCTCAATTTCATGCAAAAAAGAGACCGTGTTGACGTCGCAAAAGACATGATTTGCGAGGCTGAATCCGATCCCACATTCATCAAAAGGATCATTACTGGAGACGAGACGTGGGTTTATGAGTACGACACGCAATCCAGACATCAGGCAAGTGAATGGCGTTCACCAAATGAGCCGAGACCAAAAAAACCACGTCGTTTTCAGTCAAAAAAGAAGGCAATGCTGACGGTTTTCATGGATTACAACGGTGTAGCGCATCATGAATTTTTGCCAGAAGGCCAGACAGTAAACAAAGAGTATTATTTGGGCGTTATGAGACGTTTGCGTGAAGCAATTCGCCGAAAGAGACCAGAAATGTGGGCAGAAAACTCGTGGATTTTGCACCATGATAACGCACCGTCGCACAGTGCTATCATTATTCGTAATTTTTTGACGAAAAATGCAACAAATACCATCCAACAGCCACCGAATTCACCTGATTTGGCTCCCTGTGACTTCTTTCTGTTCAATCGAGTTAAAAAACCATTACGGGGAACGCGTTTTAGCAGCCGAGAGGAAGTAATGGAAAAATCGCAGGAAGCACTGATGGACATACCGAAAACCGAATATAAAAAATGTTTCGAGGATTGGATCAAGCGCTGGCATAAGTGTGTTGCAGTCGATGGGGATTACTTTGAAGGGGACAATATAGATTTAGATGAATAAACTTGTATTTTTAATTTTCTGAATAAATTCCGGGAAATTTTTGATCAAGGTAGTATATACTTATGTTAAAGTATATAATTAGTGCATTGCATGTATTCTTAAGAGAACTTGATCATAGTAATGCAAATTTTAACTGCTAAAAAGAATGTATTTTGCCTGGACCCAGATTTTACAATCTTTTCTAATCTTATTTAATCAATAGATAGTTATTTTAAACTCTAAATTAATTGGAAGTTTTCTCGGGAGAGAGGTTACCAACAGGCTTGGTTTCATAAAAAATTCAAAATAATCAACCTCTCATTAAAACTTCTAGCAGTAGCTAGAGTAGCTTCTAGCATCTGAATCCCTAATCAGAATTCTACCATGTCTTAACTGAAAATGCACTTCAATTATCAGTTTGGACTAAACTAATAAAATTATAAAACTAAGTTTTTGCTTTGACCAAAGGTTAAAAGTTAACTTTCAATTTAACAATGCATTATTAAACAGGTTCTCAAAGTAATTTATGAATTAATGCATCCAATTTTCATTTCCTTTAACATTTAAATTTGTCATGCTGAATTGGTGGTGAAATTCACCATGCACAATTCAATCAATAATTTGCTTGGTACTTGCTAATTATTGCATCATATGTTTAGATTTTACTATCAGAACTAAAATCTCATCAGCTTCATAAGTTGGAAGCCACTCATATCCCCAACATTTGTTTGCAGGAGGTATCCAATGCAAAACTAGCACAAAGGCGAAGAATGAAAAAATCATCCAATGATGCTAGAAGTAATTCAACCTCAAGTAGCTTCTCTACATCAAGTTCTTCAGGTAAGCCATTCATCACTATCCTCAGTTTAAGATAGGAATCATCATTAGTGAATATCTAGGAAAAAGTTCTAGTCTTTTTTCAGTAGTACTACAATATTGTCCACGTTTGACAATGTCCTTTTGCTGTTTTCATTAGAGAATCATTGTAAACTTAGGAACATGTATGTATTTGAATATCTGCTGTACTTAAACCCACCATTTTTAGCTAGCCATTAATTCTGTCTTCTCTGCACATAGGAAATATGCCAAATTTCAAATTAAGTTCACTGTGATTGTTAAAATTACTTGTTTTCATTTTTCAGTGGATATTAACGCAACATTAATTAATTTAAAAATATTTTTAATTCATAAATTTTTTATCAAAACTGACCTTAAAATCTTCACAGTGGCCTGAAGTATAGGCCTGTTTAGCATAAGAATAGATACTCAATAGTGTAGTTATAAAATTAGTAGAATACTAATGGTGTGATCTTTGCTTTCTTTTTATTACAATCATTAGTTGCATACCTACTCAAGTTTTAATGAGCAATTCGAAGCAAGGGCATAGACTATTATAGATAGACTTTTGTTATATGCGTGACAATTGTTTGAGAGACAAACATTCTGATATAAAACTCATCTAAATTAGTTTTTTCAGAGTCAGGATTTTTTTTGCATTTGAGCCCTTGGCATCTTTGATAATGAGTGGGAGTAAGATTTGGCAGCAATCATTGGGTTTTGAGATATTCTAAAGGCCAAGATCACATTACAGTGTAGAATAAGTTAAATTAAAGTTCCACTGTTAAACTACACTACTTCTATTCCTAGAAACAATAAACCTTTAAATTTTAAATTGGTTTTCAACCTTCAACCAATAAATCTTGCAAAGAATCTTGGGGCAGATAAGGGCTTATTGTATCAGTACTCTTTACCAGGAATTTTCAATGAATCAATAATATGGAACAGTTATTGTGCAGCCCTGTTTTTCAAATAATTAAATTTACATTAATATTCCATCTGGTGGAGAATACATCGAATTTTGTTAATACATTTGATTATTTTGAGGTGTGGTAACATTACTATTATTTCTCCCCAGAGGTAGTTTTCCATAATCACACAACTGGTTGAAATAAGCAAAATAGCCACATACCTCCTCTCTCTTCATTTAAAGGTTTCTTTGTCAGTTGGAATGAAAGTAACCATTTCTTTTTGTCACCTTCTTGCAGGCATGTCGTCCATACAAACTCCAAACAAGGTAGATCGTTCCTCCCAGGGCACTGCCCCTCCCTCTGCATCATCCGTCATCAGCCGTCGCAGCATCGTGTCCAATGATGACAATGATGAATCCTGCAGCAACATCTTCAACTTTAGGGAAGCAAGGGTTCAGGAGTACCTCTCTAGTCTCTCGGAGGAATCAGCAGCATCTTGCAGTCCATCCATGTGCAAACGCTTTAAGTCGGACAGGTGGAGTGGGGACACTCGAGAGGATTCAGTGGTGACTGTCGAGGAGGGGGAGGGGTCATGTTTGGACGATATGAAAAGTGTTCTCGCCCTACCAGTGCTGGCAAGTCCAGTGAACTTCAAATTTTCCCGAAGGACCACAAGTGGTGATAATAGTTGCTCGACATTAAGTGAGACACGATGCAGTTACGTCCCCGAGGCGAGCTGTCAGACTGATGTGATTGGCGAGGAGTTGCAAGTGATGGACAGTGGCGAAATGGAGCGGTTGTGTGTTGAGAGTATCGAAGTAGAAGGGAGACTGCAGGTGAGGACAGTTGGACAGATTGATTGTGTCTCCGTGGTGGACGTTGAAGGTGGTGAGGGGGTATCGGGCCCTATCACGAGATCAAGGAAACGACAGCTGGATGCGAGTTCCTCTAGTTCCAGCAGTGGGGGGGAAGATAAGGAAGGTGAGAGGAGTAGTAAAAAGCGGACGAGGAGAGGTGAAAAGGCTGAAAGAGGTGGATTGAGATAATCCAAACTTGGCAATTACTTCTATTACCATGAGTATTTGAGGAAGTTTTGTTTAGAAAATTATCACCCTTGAGTATCTCTTTGTTCATGCCTGATGTCCTAAACCTCTCCTCAATAGACAGCTGTGCCTTCAGTATGCTGGAATAGTTTGGAGAGTCTAGGTTCCTCTTGATTGAGGAATCCTCTCAAGTCTATACAAGTTGCCTTCATGTCTCCATTTTGTTTGAAAGACATGCCATTGAATTTTATAGTGGAAATATATATACATGTATATATTCACACACATATATATATATATATATATTGCAAATCATATTGAACTCCTCCCAATGAGGAAGATCCCTGTCATTAAAGACTATTTTTTACATTTGGTAGGTTTTGCAATTTTGTGAACATTTTAATGATTTGATTTTTTAAATGTTGGAAGCATCACATTTACATTCTTCTTTCTTTAGTAATTTGAAAGGCAATAGTTGTGTGAAACAGGTATTTTCATATGGATATCAGAGGCCTAGATTTTCAATTGGGTTGTGAATTATTCCTCTGCAACACTAGAAAGAAGAGTGACTGCACATATTTTCTGATGTAAATTTTGCCGAAATGTGGAAAGGATTTCTCAGGTACATTCATGAAAATTTTAAACTTTATTTAAATTCTATTTATTTCAATTGTTGGTTTAAAGTTACTAGAAGTAAATGAATCAACTATTTGCCTCTGAGTAATAACAACATTTTGTTACAATGAAAATTTACAAAGGAATTATGTTGCTTGTAACAATACCACTGCATAAATGACTGAAATAATTGTATTTGTTGGTGTATTGCCTGAACAAAATAGCAAAGAGAAATATATGAAAGGCTGTTTACCTAGGATATTTATTTATGGGTTAATATCAGCCCAAATGAACTGATGTAACTTTATTACTTCAATGTTGAATTCTCCTGTGATTGTTAAAGTTTATCCTAATTTGTTATATTTAAAACATTGTCATTATATTTGGAAGTAGTGTCTTAAAGAGCCTATTACCATAGGTATTACTGTCATTAATCTTTAGACATTAGTTTGAAGTTTAAATTTGAGAAAATCCATATTTATTTTAAAATATACTACATGTTTTGTTTTAGCAAGTGTCTATTTCTTAAAGGGGAAAATAAAATTATATCAAGTTGAATATATTTTATGTCTTATTTGAACTAATACTTCCTGTTTTAACATTAAAAGGATTTTAAATCTTAAGTGCTCCGCTTATATCTAAAATAGTTAGTTGCCAGGTAAGTTATTAAAAAATAAATTATTAAAAAAAAGAACAAATTGAACCATGTGTTTACTTGGTGTTCTTGTAATTTCAGATTAATTAATGTCCTAAATTAATTAAATATTAAACTAATATCCTATTATTGTTTCTAAAATATAAAAACTTCCAAACCAAGAAATAGTTTTCCCATCTGTTTTCTATTTGTTGCAATTAGGAGAAGTAACAACGATGTTGCTAATTAAATTAGAAAATACTATTTGCTGCCACTTGGGAAGAGAAGAAAGCAAAGGACTACACTACGATTATTATTCATAAGAAACTAAAATCTTTATAAGAAAAAAGAAAAAGATCCTAAAAAAAATTATGGAGTCTACAGATGATCCAGGTAAGGTTTGATGCTTTAAAAAGTTATAATATTTTATCACTAGCTCCTTGCAATAGCATTTTATCCAGGGATAAAATCTTTTGACTTCAAACCATGCTTTTGTATTTTGGTGACTATCCACCCAAGGGTAGTTTCATGAAAAAATGAATTGCCTTAAACCAATAATACAGCACAAGTTATTGGTACTTTTGCAGAGTGTGCAGGCCCTTTCTGGGGCGTTGAAGCACATACACAGCTTATCAGGGGCATATGGGTGGGGTTCAAACTGATGTTATGCAACTCATGAAACTATCAGACACTGATCATTTACACAAAGTGAACTGAACAGAATTTGGCCCAATTTTTTTAAATATCTAGGTTAATACATAGTTTCTTATAGTTACTCCTGTATAGTTAGTATAGGTATAGAAAAAAGTACAAGGTGTGTTCAAAATGTAAGGTGACTTTAAATTTTAAAGAAAGAATACTTATTTATTCTTCAATATTCAAGTAAGCCCCTTCAAAGTAATTCCCCCAGATATTATACACTTGTGCCAACGTTTTTTCCAATCCTCAAAGCAATTCTGATAAGCACTTTTTGGTATAGCCTTGAGTTCTTCCAGCGATGCAGTCCCTTATCTTCTCAATTGTTGCAAATCTCCACCCTTTCGTAGGTCTCTTCAGTTTTGAGAAGAGAAAAAAGTCGGAGGGGGCAAAATCCGGTGAATATGGTGGCTGAGACATGATTTTGAGTGGTTTTGTTTTTGGCGAAAAAATCTCTCGCAAGCAACAATGAGTTAGCAGGTGCATTATTGTGATGCGTAAGCTATGCATTGTTTTTCCACAATTCTGGATGTTTTTTCGTATTGCTTCATCAAAACGGCACATAACTTCAAGGTAATAGTCCTTACTGACCATACAACCTTGTGGTAAGAACTCCTGATCCACTACACTATGGCAATAGAAGAAAACTTCCACCCAGAGGGCCTGGGTTCAAATCCCAGCGGTGTTGAATATTTTTCAGTAGTATCTCGATCCCTACTTGAGGTGCTTTGTGGAGGGCACTCTGAGTAACTATGCTATCCATCGGATGGGACGCTAAACTGCGGACCCCTTGGTGCCTTTTGTAAAGAGTAGGCTAATGCTGCTGCCAGGTATCTCTCCGCCCTTCATCCTTTCCTGTCCATCCCTAATGGCACAAATGACCTCTGCTGTTGGTCGCCTCCCCTAAATACTACTAACCCAATGAAAACATCGAGCAAAACCTTGGCATTTGATCAAACTCAGCGTTTTTTTTTCAGTCTTGGTTCTCCTGGGTTCTTCCATTGGGACGATTGGGCTTTAGTTTTGACGTCAACCCATGATTTGTCACCAGTTATCATCCTTTTGAGAAAATCAGGACGATCACTGACGTTATTCAACAGCTCTAGAAAGATGCTCATGCGACGGTTTTTCTAATCAAAATTAAGCCGTTTCAGAACGATCTTCGCTGACACACGTCTCATGCCCAAAACATCCAAAAAAATTGCATGGCATGAGCCAACCGATATGCCAACATCCTCAGCAACTTCTTTAATAGTGATTTGATGTTTTTTCAAAATAATTTTCTTCATTGCTTCAACGTTTTCATCTGTTGTTGATGTGCTGGGGCATCCAGGGTGAGATTCATCATCGGCATCTCCTCGGCCATCTTGGAAGAGCTTGTACCACTTTAAACATTTTTTTTACTCAGAGCAGACTCACTGTATGCCACTGTCAACATTTCAGGTAATTTGGAGCACTTAATTCCATTTTTACACAAAATTTGATCAGATTCTTTGCTCCCTTGTTTTTTTAAAGAAGAAAATCGCCGAGCATACCAAAACACATCTAACACTTCAAGCTGTCAATAACAAACTAAATATACAATATTGTTGAAACTGTCAACAAATACTTAGGACATGTGCACCAATGAAACAAAAATATCAAATGTATATTGCCCGCAAAATTTGAAAAGTCACCTTACTTTTTGAACACACCTCATAGTAATAGAGTTAGGGTAGGCGACCAACAGCTGAGGTATTATGCACAATTAGAAATAGATAGGAAAGAAGGAAGGGTGAAGAGAAACCCCACATCACCATTAGCCTGCTCTTAACAAAAGACACCAGGGGGACACAGTGAAACGCCCCTGATGGATGGAATACTCACCAAAAGGGCCCTCCAGAAAGAACTTCATTCAGGGATCAGGATGCCACTGAAAAAATCTGCTGCTTCCAGGATCTCTCTTGGCAAACTTGATCTCAATCTTGAACAACACTGGGCTTTTCTAACCATAGGTTACATATTACAATTTGATAATTATTGAGAGGGGATTTTGAGAGCTCTCAAAATCCCCTCTCACCCCCAGAGCCACACCCACTCCATGTCATTGCCCTATTTTCACCACTCCTCCCCTCTCCATCTGACCTTTTAACTCTCTCCCGCCCTTCCCCACTCCTCCTGCACATCCAAGGATGTTGTCCATCTTCTGACCTGTAAACTCTGCCAGGCCTTTTACATAGGCCAATGTTCCACACCCCTGAGCCTAAGGATAAACAATCATCGCACCTTGTGCATTCCCTCCTCCCCATCCCTAAACATGCCTCCCATCATAACACCCCTGTCAACCAGTGCTACAATGTTTCTGTTCTAGCATCCCTTCCCCCATACAATAACCCTATAGTATTAAAAACTCTAGAAATGGCATATATATGGCCTTGCATGGTCTATCAACATCCGGGTCTCAACGTCGTTCACTAATGAAAACTGTCTGAATTGTCACTTTGTGGAAGCAATTCATATCGAAAAGGAAAATACTTTGTCCTTCTGCATGTATTTTGTTGTACGTGGCCTGTGTTTTGACTAACAGGGTCTTGATCACGACTTTGTAAATTGAAACCTAGGTCTTGGATGTTGCAGTATGTGTGGGTGAGCGGATTGTTTTCTTTTCTGATCGTGCATTAAATCCACCTCCTCCCTCTCACTCTGTCCCTATCTCTGCTCCCCTCTAGCCTTTCCTCTTCCAATCCTCTCCCCAAACCCTTTCTCTCACCCCTCACCCACCTCCTGTTCTCCCCTTCTCCCACCCCCTTCTCTTTCTCTCGCATACCTCACCTCCCCTATACCAGCAGGCAGTAATACTTTTGATGTAGCTAAATTCTGTTGAAATGATTAAGAAATAACATGTGAGTGTTCTTTTTATGTATATACCGGGTGTGGTGCTTAAATCCAGACAAGCACGCGTTTCCTCATATGAGATTTCCTCGCTGGGTTAGCGGAACCTTCCCCAGACTTCTCCGAAGCATTATACTTAGTGATAACATCGTAAACAGTTGATCTGGGGTACCAGAAGAATAGAACTATTTCCAAATATAATGCCCAGCACAAACACTTTTGAAAACAGCGGCTCTTCAATTGTACTCTGCACTTGTACCTAACATCACGGCTATTTTGTGATTGAGACTCTCTACCAGATGTCTATAGCTTTCAAGAATGCCAATTGCGACCTCCAGTGGAAGTACCATATGGTGGGAAATTCAAATTTAAATTTGTCCGGATGTGTCACACCGTGCATATGTATACAAAGATCCCTGAACCCACGGAGAAAGGCAGCAGTTTCACCATTAGGCACTAGTGGTGCAAACTGAGTGGGTTGGCCTGGCATCAGCTGCCACACCTGTGGGCGGGAGTGAAGTGCATGATATCGGCAGCAGTACTGCGATGTGGAAGGCAACGGGAAACCACCACATTAGTCTCCCCAGAAGATGCAGCCTTACGTTCAAGTTATGACATGGTGGCACCCCTTCTGGAAAAATCTTCCAGAGGTAAAATAGTGCCCCAATTGGAGCTCTGGGAGGGGACTACTGGGAGGGTAACATCAGTCAAAGCAGACAAATGCACAATAGGGATATGAAACGTGAGATCATTGGGAGAGCACCAGAACTTGGAAAATGCTAAGATAGAGGTGGAGAGATAGGGAATCGACATGCTAGGAGTGAATGAGATTAAGTGGGCCGGGTCCGCCGACTTCTGGAGCGATGGATACAGCGTGATAAACTCACGAGAAGAACAAAGAATTACAGGAGTAGACAAGAAGAGTAAAATTGTGCAGGTAATGCAGCGAGAGGATTCTGATGATAAGATTAGAGGGAGAACCTACAGATATAGTGATAGTGCAGGTGTATATGCCAACATCCAGCCATTCAGAAGAGGAAATAGAAGAAGTATACAAACAACTGGAAGAAATTATAGGAGCAGCAAAAGGGAAGGAGAACCTAATCATGATGGGTGATAGGAATGCTGTGGTTGGGGAGGGCTGAGAGGGAAGGAGCGTGGGACAGTTTGGACTGGGAAAACGGAACCCCTAGGGAGAAAGACTGATAGAATTCTGCAACGAGAAGAACATGGTAGTGGAAAATACCTTCTTTGAGCAACATCGAAGAAGAAGATATACCTGGAAGATGCCAGGGGACAGGGCAAGATAACAAATTGTCTACATCCTTGTGAGAACGAGATACAGAAACAAATTTAAGCAATACAAGAGCTACCCTGGCACAATATAAATAATGATCACAACCTAGTGGTCATGGACAGTCAACTGAGATACAAGAAAATCAGGAAAGTGACAAAGGAATCCAGATGGGACACAAAAATGCTGGAGGAAAAGCAGGAAAGAGAAAAGTTCACCATGATCATCGACAGAAAAATAGAAGGAATAAAAGCGACTAGCATAATAGGATGATGGAAGGAAATGAAGAATATGATAATCAAAGTAGCAGATGAATAACTTGTAGTAGTAGTTTTTATGGGAGGTGAATGACAGGTAAGGTCATTTGCCCCATTAGGGATGGATGGGAAAGGAAGGGTGAAGAGAAACCCGGCATCAGCATTGGCCTACTCTTGTCGAAAGGTGCCAAGGGGTCCGCAGTTTAACGTACTATCCGACAGATGTCATACTCACCCAAAGTGCTCTCCACAAAGCACCTCAAGTCAGGATCGGGATTCCACTGAAAAATATTTGTTGTTGCCAGGATTTGAACCTGGGCCCTCATGGTGAGAAGCCTGTATGTTAGCCACCGCACCATCTCGATCCCCGAACAACTTGTGAGTAAGATGGCGCCAACCAAATGACCACGGATAACAGCTCAAATAAGATACCTCATAGAGGAAAGAAGAAAATACAAGAATACAAGAAATGAAACTTAGGAAGCCCTTCACAAGAATTTGTAGAACCAAGTCAAATGGGAGTACAAGAAGGCCAAGGAAGAGTGGATAGAAAACTGCTGCGAGGAAATTAATGACAACATAAGGAAGGGAAACAGTGAAGCTGCTTATAACTTGGTGAAGACACAAGCTGAGTAAGAAAATCCGAGATGCCAATGGAAAGATATGGACAGAAGATGAAGACTTTGGGAAAAGATGGAAGGAATACAATGAATATCTCTATCAAGGGCCTGAACCACTTGTAGGTGACTTACTTAGAGAACAAAATGTGATAGAAGAAGATGAATAGGGCCTGGAAATACTGGGAGGTGAATTCGACCAAGCTGTGAAAGACCTGAAGAACAACAAGGCACCAGGAATTGATAAAATAAACAGAGAAATGATCAAAGCACTCGGGGCCAATGCAAAGGATACCCTATTTGAAATAACTGAAGATATAGATTGTAATACTGAAGAAACCTAGAACAGATAAATGCAAAGAACATTGATCCTGACTTTACGCACATCGAAAAGACTTACTCAGATAGTCAGCCGACGAATAGAAGAAAAGGTAGAAGAAAGCCTCTCGGAAAACCATTTCGGATCCATGAAAAACCAAGGAGCAAGAGAGGCAATACTCAGCTTGAGGGTACCGGCTGAAAAATTAATCCATGCAAACAAGCATGTGGCATTCGTGGACTTGGTGAAGGCCTTCGACAATGTTGAATGGAACAAGATGTTCAAAATTCAGAAGCGCTTGGAATGGACTACAACGACAGAAGAATAATTCATCACTTCTACAAAAATCAGGTAACAACCATGCAAAGGAAAAATGGAAAGAAAACAGAAGCCAAAATAAAGAAAGAATTACGACAAGGATGCAACCTCTCGCCAGCACTATTCAACGTATATCAAGAAGAGGAGGCAATAAAGGAAGCACAAGAATTGGACATCAAAGAAGCCAAGGTTAATGGCAAAGAAATTAATATGCTGCGGTTTGCATACATTGCAGTAGTAGCAGAGACACGAGAGGACCTGCAAGCAAACCTGAATACTATGGACTAAGTACTGCGGGAATATAATATGAGCACCAACAAGAAGAAAACAAAAATCCTTGTGCGGAAGGGAGAAGCTGAATACAGATATCACAATTCGAGGAGTGAAACCAGAGCAAGTGGAATCCTTCATCTACTTGGGCAACAGTATAACTTGTGATGGAAGAAGCTCGAGCAACATCAAGCAAAGAGTCGTCCGACAGGTATGGGATGAAAATCAATATTAATAAAACAAAGGTTATGCGATTTTCTATAAAGAAAAAGGGTAAGCTTAACATTAAAAAAGGAGGGCAAAAACTAGAGTAGGTAGAACAGTTTACGTATCTCGGTAGTGTTATGGCCAAACACGGTAAAGTAGTAGGGACGTAAGGAGAAGAATTGCGCTAGGTAAAGAGGCTTTCACCAGGAGGAGGGAGCTGATGACACGGACGTTGAGTAAGGCTATTAAGGAATGACTCGTAAAAACTTTGATGTGGAGCGTAGTCATGTCCGGCGTGGAAACGTGGGCATTGAAACAGGAGGATGGACGTAGATTGGAGGCTTTTGAAATGTGGGTGTGGAGAAGAATGGAGAAGGTGAAATGGATAGAGAAGAAAACAAATGAGGGAGCACTTGGTATGGTGGGCGAAAAGAGGGGTTTGTTGGGAGAAATCCTATGGAGGCAGGAAAAGTTGATTAAGGGGGTATTGACTGGCAGTGGGATGTTGAAAACTGTAATTGAGGGGAGAATGTTAGGCAAACAAGGAAAGGCAAGGAACAGGACAGGGATGTTGGACGGGATGAAGGGAGGAAGAAAGTACTCAGAGATGAAGACGGACCTGATGTAGAGTGGGATGTTGTGTTTTACTGGGGGTCACAAATTATTGAATTAGTAATTTTGTCCATCCAAAAACCTACCTTAACCAGTAGATTACCTAATAATGGAATAATAAGTAGTGCCCATCCAAAAACCTATCTTAACCTGTAGATTACCTTAAAAAAAAATGGGGATGTTGCCCCTCTGCTAATACATATTCTATCCATTCTATCCACCCGGTATTTACAGCTATTCAACCTTAATTAATTAGCATGAGTGTTAAAAAGACAGAAAAAGGTTGCTCTCAATTCAAAAATGGAATAATATCAAATAAGAACAGAAACTAAGCATTGCCAAAAAGTTCAAATGATAATAACTTTATGATACCTTAAGATAGAAGATTGTCATTAAGGTCTTTAGATGGTCTTGGAAATACCCTACTTCTTTTAAAAATCCCAATAAGAGAAGCAAAATAATTTTCCACTAGTTGGGAACCTAGTTTTCTAGTGGACGGTACCCTACCAATTAATGTTGATTAAAACCTAATTGTGTAATTTGAAAACCATTTTAATTACCATCAGCCCTTGTTCAAGTACATCAATCCTTTTGTATCAACATAGTTAAAATACCGATCACACACTGATCAGTGTACTTTGTACAAAATCACTTCCACTTTTATATGCATTACGATAGCTTTTCTGCTTTCAGACAAAGATAAAATTTTCACCAATTCCTTAATTTAAGGAATTCACTGGTACTGGTCTTTGTACATTTGGTCTAAAGTTTATTTCTTGCAGGAAAGACAATCATATCTAGTCATCACGTGCCAACAAAATGCTCCAACATTAACACATTTTACCTCTTCCCCTTTTTGGGTCGCTGAAATTTTGGGCCGGCCTTGGACCTTTTACCCTTTTTACTGCTGGCTTTCATGCTTCTCATATCCTTTTTCATCCTTGGGTCTACCACTTTGTATAGACCTTTGTGTCCTGCTGGTCGTCCTCCACGTTTACCCGTTTGGAATTTCTTGGCAACAACATATTTCACCTCCTTCTTTTTGGTCATTGTTGCTTTTTTGTAGAGCCTACATATAAAAAAGATTAATTAGATTTCAGCATCCAATGAAGAATATCACAACTAACCACATTTTACATTCACAACCAGATGATAAAATTCACAAATCACGGATGCTTTTAGATCAGTGGGATCTGTTGTAGTGGAATTTGCCTAATACAACTAAGTCTTATTCCTAGAGGACAATACTTTTCCATTGAACTTAATGGTGAGTTTAACCTTTTCAAACATGATTGAAAAATTGAATATTGGCTACCTTTGGTAACTAACTACTAAAACTATAAACTAATTTTTATCAGTCAATTCTGGTCACCAAAAGCATCCATCAAAGAACTACAAAACTGCTAATAAAATATTAGTATGATATGGATTAATAGTTATTCTCAATATGAAAACTACCGGTTCAAAAATTCTATTAAAGCAGGCGGTTTGGGTGATGTGAAAATCTGGTTCCTCTCACTTTGCTGTATTATTATTATTAATGGTTTTTACTGCTTAAGGAATGAGATTTTTCTGAAAAGTTTCCGACATCAACATGAAGATGGCACTCTTCAACATAAGTTGGGTAATGTGTTGCATGCATGCATTGAAAAGTACTCACCAAACTTTCAGACATTTTGGACACTTGGTTATTGTCTGACAATAGTTTTAATTAATTTTTTTTAAGGTTTTCGTAAACATGGACAAAAATTAGTATTGAGCTGCCATTAAATATTTGTTTATGAAGGCAATACACCTATGTAAATCAAAGATGAGTTGGACGCTGTGTACAAAGGATTTTTTTTTTAAAGGTAATCTACTGGTTAAGGTAGGTTTTTGGATGGACACAACTACCAAACCAACATTTTATTACTCCTAACAAAACACAAAATCCATCATCCTACTCTATATCAGGTCCCTCTTCATCTCTGAGTACCTTTTTCCTCCTTTCATCCCGTCCAACATCCCTATCCTGTTCCTTCCCTTTCCTCTTTTGCCCAACATTCTCTCCTCTATCACAGTCTTCAACATCCCACTGCCGGTCAACACCCCCTTCATCCACTTTTCATGCCTCCATAGGATTGCTCCCAAAAAACCCCTCTCTTTGCCCACCATCCCAAGTACTTCCTAATTTGTTTTCTTCTCTGTCTATTTCACCTTCTCCATTCTTCTCCAGACCCACATTTCAAAAGCCTCCAATGTACGTCTATCCTCCTGCTTCAATGACCACGTTTCCTCGCCGTTGTGTACAAAGACTGCAGCATTATTTACAACCAAGAAATTTCGGGCAGCTGTATTTTAACCAGGCTGTAGCAGCTTGCCTGATGATGAGAATTCAGGACGACTAAAAACTCTAACAACAACCGACAACATCAAAAAAGTTGTCTGTTGTCTCAGGGATAACTTTATGGAATTTGCAAAACGTATTGAAATGAAATAATTTACTTTGTAATTCCACACACTTTATTTAAAAAAAACACGACCCAGGTTTCGACGTTGAACGTCATCATCAGTGATGATGACGTTCAATGTCGAAACCTGGGTCGTGTTTTCTTAAGTAACGTGTGTGGAATTATAAAGTAAATTATTTCATTTCATTTTAATATCAAAAAATTTCACCAAATGGTACTCGATGACCATTGAATTAAGGCTAGAGAGTTATCAGAGGCTATGGCTATATCGAAAGTGCTTTTGTTACATATAGACTGAAGAATTGGCCATGCATAAGCTATCCACGCATTGGGTGCCATGTTTACTCACTTTGGACCAAAAACGTATTTGAATGAACATTTCCAAGGAACTTTATGGTGAGTTTGACTTTTTCAAACAAGATTTAAAACTGAATATTGACCTTTGGAGCAACAAAGGGAGTCAGATTTTTTCGGCCAATTCATTACAGAGATGAATCTTGGATCCATCAATAACACTCCTGAAATGAAAGAACAGTCAAAACAGGTGACTAGAAAAGTTGAACCTGCTCCAAATAAGGCAAAGACTGTTCTAATGGCTGGGAAGGAGATGGTGGCTGTTTTCTGGGATAGTCATGGATTGTGTTAATCGAATTTCTTTAAAAAGGTAAAACAATAATGGGAGAGTATTATTAAGCATCATTACTTTGCAAAGCTGAAGGCAGAAATTGCAAAAAAATAACTATTTGTAGAAGAAAGTGTTTTTCCATGAGCACAGACTTGCTTACACTTCAGTGGTCACCATAGCTAAAATCCATCAATTGCACTTCGAATTGGTTGACCACTCACTGTATTCACCAGATCTGGCCATCAGTGACTTTCTCCTGTTTTCTAACCTTAAAGCGAAATACTTGGGGGGGACATATTTTAATCAAATGAGGAGGTAATTGCATATGTAAATGTTTATTTTGCAGATGAGGACATTTCTTATTTGGAAATTTACTATTTATTTGGGTTAAAAACGTTATAGCATCACTGGAAAAAGTGTATACACCTTAAAGGAGACTATGATGAAAAACCTTTATTTGTTGGTTTGGAGACTTTTCAAACTACCTACATTATTATCGAACCAGTTTAAATGATTTCCCTTTATGAGTTAATCTTCCAACACCAAGTTAACATGCATTAATGAGTGACATGAGTACTTACTGCTTTATCTGCCTGGCTTTCTCCCTTTCCGTAACTTCCGAGTTCTCCATGAGTGATTCTACTCTCTTCTTCGCTTTCTCCATCCTGCGGATGGCACGCTTCTTCTTCCTTGCCTTTGCTTCAATCACCTTCTTTATGGGGCGGACATTTAGTTCTCTCTCACGGGATTTGAACTCCTCGACCATGTCCTGCAAAATGGGTGTGTAATGCCCGAGTGAAATATTACAGAAAGAATACAGTAGTTAATGATAAAAAAATATTCTTATCTCCACCACATTCACTACCATTATTGTAGAGTTAGTGGAGAAATAAAGCCATACTTATGCTTAACTTTTTGCTGAGATATTTTATAATATATTAAAAAATTATTAAATATAGAGCGAGTAATAGAGAGAGGAAATATGGATGTTTCAGGGCTGTTAAACATGAGACAGAAGAATAGTTGGGATAATTGTAGAGATAGTTAGAGTATTATACAAGTTCAGTCCCTAAAGTAGTGTGATATTTTTCCCAGACACGACAGGCAGTGGCAGTTTCTCTAGCTGGGTTCAAGGGAGGGACTGTTAGGAAAGGCTGGAGGTAGTTGGCTCCCCACCTTTGTGGAGAGAGGAGTTTTCGTTTGCAAAACCTCAATTATGAGACCTCGTTATGCTCCGCCATGAACGGTTATTGGGAAAGCACTATGGCATTAAATTTTGAACAAAACTGGGAAAGAGACGCATGACATGCTCAAGGCAGCTTATACTGATAACATTATGGGTAGATCAGGTGTTTTTGAGAGGCACAAACTGTTTCAGGTAGAGTAGAGAAGATATTGAAGATGCCGAACGTTCAGGACACCCTTTGATCTCAAAAAGTGATGAAAATCTTGCAAGAGTGAAGGCTTTATTGGACAGGGATTGTAGATTACGTGTTGGCATGGTTTCTGACGAACTTGGTATCCCTATGTGCCCCAAGCCCCAAGTGAGGTGCATCAACTAGCGACCAAAAACATGGGCATGAGAAAGGTATGTGTGAAGTTGGTGCCACGAGTGCTCCCTCTTCCCCAGCCACGAATCCATGCTGAAAGGATGTCACCACCACTTGGTGGAACTATGCAACAGGCTGTGACGAGAGAGCTTAGCAGCATTCCAGGCACAGCCTTCCAGAAGGCATATGAAGCATGGAAAACCCACTGGTAGACATTTATTGGATGCACAAGGGTGCTATTTTGAAGATTCTTGAGTGAATATAACAATTTTGGCAATAATTTTTTTTAATTAACTCAGTCCTACTACTTTTGGGACAGACTTTGTAAAGAGGGAAGTATGAGCGCCAGCGAGGGGTGGCAATAATATTAAATAAATAAGTATAAAGAAGGGTAGTAAACAGAGATAGAAACCGATAGAATATCATTAGTAGAAGTACAAACTAAACCCATAAACTTGGTCATTATTCAGGTATACATGTATATGCCACCAAGGAATCATAGGGAGGAAGAAGTCCATAGGGTACACAATCAGAGGACATAATTGTTGGTGTTCCTGGAGGGAAACATTTGCTACTGATGGGAGATTAGAAAATAGCCATAGGGGAAGGAAGAAATGTTAGAGAGGAAGGGCCTAAGATACGAGGGACTACAAATGACCTTGAAGAGAGAGCAATACAGTTCTGCAGAAGACAGGGGTAAATCATAATGAACCATTGGCTTAGACAACACAAAATGCATTAGCATGCATGGAAAATGCCTTGGGGATTCAGAAAGATATCAGTCAGATTATATTATGGTTAGGCATACATTTAGGAACAGCATGATAAAATTGCACAGTGGCCCAGGAACAGGGTCAAACTCAGACCATCATTTAGTAATAATGAATTGAAGTGCCCGATTCAAAAAGATAAAACAGGGAAGATGGTTTAGGGAAAGGATTTTAGAAGCATTAACAAGAACTACTAGACAGGGTTATCAGCATGCATTATAGAAAAATTATGACTGAGAACAGGGTGTTGGGTAATATACAGAATAAATGGAAATGCATCAAAAAAGGGACACCAAAAGCCAAGGATATGAAAAATTTACAGATAAGGGTGGAATTGGTGCGCCATACAAAAAGGTTTAAATACTATCAAGAAGTAAGAAAGGAAAATCTCAATTAACAATTACAGATAAGTCAGGGAAAATACTAGTTGAACCATGAAAGAGCCAAGAGAGATGGAAGGAATATACGAGGTCTGTTCAAAAAGTATCGCACTTTTGTGTTTTTTCAAAAATTATTTATTTATTCATGAATAACTATTTTGTCCCCTTCAAAGTAATACCCATTAGATATTATACACTTGTGCCAACGTTTTTTCCAATCCTCCAGCACTTCAAAATAATAATTTTTTTTGATCTTGTTCAGCTCCTCCTCCAATGCAGTCTTTATTGTGTAGTGTAGCATCATCCTTTCATGGGCCTCTTCAGTTTCAGGAAAAAGAATAAGTTACTGGGGGGCCAGATCCAGGGAATATGGTGGCTGCGGCATCATTTGTGTGTTGTTTTTGGCCAAATATTCGTGCACAAGTAACGATGAGTGAGCAGGGGCGTTGTCATGGTGCAAAAGCCAATTTTTGTTGTTCCACAAATCCAGGCATTTGCAGCGGATTGCTTTTTTGCATATTGTGCATAACTTGCTGCTAATATTCCTTATTTACCGTTCTACCCTGTGGCAAGAACTCATGATGCACTATGCCCCGGCAATCAAAGAAAGCTACAAGTGAACCTTTCACTTTCGACTGAACTTTTTTTGGTCTTGGCTCGTGCTGCAGCTTCCATTGGGATGATTGGGCTTTAGTTTCCATGTCATAACCATAAACCCATGATTCGTCACTCTGGTGACCCTCTGGTGCAAATATGGGTCATCGCGGACAGTCCAACACCTCATTAGCATTGTTAATGCACGGCTGTTTTTGGTCAAAATTGAACAATTTTGGTATGAATTTCACGGCGACCCGTGTCATGTCCAAATCATCCGTACGGCACGAGCCAATTGATATGCTTAGGTCCAAAGCAACTTCTCTAACGGTTATTCGACGATTGGCCCATACTCATATTTTCTTCACTTCATCAATGTTTTCGTCTGTTGTTGATGTGCTCGGGCATCCGGCACACTCTTTGTCGTTCAAATCTTCCCCGCCCTCTGAGAACATTTTGTACCACCAATAAATGTTGCTTCGGTCCAAGGTAGCTTCTCCATATGCCACAGTCAACATTCGAATGCGTCCACGCACTTATGTTCGTTCTTCACACAAAATTTGATACTGATTCTTTGATCCATTTTTTGGAACAGGCAAAAATCGAAGACAAGCCGAAACACGCCCAAGGAAAACAGCTGTCAACAATTAACCAAAAATTCAAAATGGCCGAACTTTTTGGCATACGTGGGAGACATAAGTGCCAACATAACGACACAAAAAAATGGCAAATCAAATGTATGCAACCCGTGAAAATTCAAAATTTGCAATAATTTTTGAACAGATTTCATATAGAAGAACTGTATGGTAAAAAAACTTAGGCCAGCAAGGTTAGACATAGAAAGAGAATATGATGGAGATGAGGATAGCTTAGGTCTAGTCTTACTCAATGGCTAGATAAAATAGGCATTAAGGGAATTGAAATCAAATAAGCCATTGGGGTAGATTCCCACAGAATTACATAAAAGGTTTAGGAAAAGGTGGGAGGAATTTGGCTGGAATATTTCATTAGATCACTTTTATTTCGTCTTCCAAAAAGGAAAAGGCAGCCATATGCGAGGACTGCAAGTCAACAAGTTTGACTCTGCACACAAAGTTTGACTCTGCACACAAGTGGTTTTCAAAATCATCAATGAGATGATGGAGACCTGGGTGAATGATTACTTAGGATATCATCAGTTTGGATTCAGAAAGGAGGCGGCACATATAATATCATTGCAGTGATGAGATCACTAATAGACAGGAACAGAAATACAATCAGGATGCATCTGTTTTGTAGATTTCGAAAAGGCATTTAATAAGAGTAAATTGGGTATAATTAATGAATGTATTGCAGAAAACAGGAGTAGATTGGAGGGATAGGAGACTTATCCACAACCTGTTCATGTCTCAAACAGCTCAGGTGCGAGTGGGGGATGGAGAATCTAAATGGGAGGTGTTAGGTAGAGGAATAACACAGGGGGGCCCATTATCACCTGCGCAGTTCAGCGTTTATGTGAAGCAATGGTTAAAGGGGCATGGGAAGAATTGGAGATAGGAATGAAAGTAGTTGGGGAATTCATTACATCAGTTATGTTGACTGAAGATCAAGCTTTAAGTTATCAGTCAGCCACTGAGGGTGCAAGTATTGCCTAGTTGATTGGAATGTCAGTTTCAGTTCTCTGGATATGGGATGAGAATAAATGTAATCAAAGCAGTTTTTGAAAAAGAGAAAGGCTAAGTTGAATGTTGAAATAGGAGAGCAAAAACTAATGTACGAGGAACAATATACATATCCCCACAGTATTTTGGACCAAAATGGTCCAAGTAGAAGGGAAAATGTGTTAGGTAAAGGAACTTGGAAGGAAAGGTTCCTTACGTAACCCAATTCTCCTTCTTTGTTGCCTACTACTTTGACCATTTTGATTCAAAACAGTTCCAAGACACGTGAACTTTTCCACTTGCTCTAGTTTTTGCCCTCCTATTTAAACATTCAAATTAGCTTTCCTCTTTCTGGAAAACCAAATAACCTTTGTTTTATTTACATTTATTCTCATCCCGTATCTATAGCACTGAACTAATTCACTCAGCAATGCTTGCAACCCCTTTATATGCTTTAGATATTAGCAAGTCGAAATCATCCATTAGACACATAAAAGAGAACTAATGGCAGAATAAAATTGTTCAAAACTATAAATGAATTATGGGTTCATCCAGTTGTATATTTTCATCAAAAATTTCCATTGAAAATCACTATGCATGTTGAGAATAAGGTATTAAAACATGGGTCTGACCTTTGGAACAGGAATATCTTTCATCATGTGCTTTTTCTCATCCTCAAGAAACCAGTCAGGCAGCCCTTCCCTGTCGTTGAAGCAGTAACGATTCCAGGCCATGTCAACAACATCTCGCCTGGCCTTCTTTGATGTAGCCAGCACAGTACCCAAAGCCAAGGCTTCAGCATCAAGCTTCCTCTTTTTTACTTTACCTGGAAAAATGACATCAAGTTACAGCAGAACCTTGAGCACCTTGCACAGCAAGAAATTTGCATACTGAACAAAAATATTGGTCCCAAAAACGAATCGATTAATGGGTGACTTTTCACATGACCAGTGATGAGGAGAGAGGAATCTCCAGATTCATTGCATGCCTGTGACTATTTATATATTTCTCTAGCAGTCATTCCACTAGCATCTTAGTAGCTAGTGATCATACTTTTTCCAAACTTGTCTTCAAACATATTATTAGAGATTTTTTTGGGCGAAATTTAATAATACCTTGTGCATAGTTTTAAAATTGACCCAAAAAAATCTTTAAAGTTGGCTTTAACCTCATGGACATTGGTGATTCGTACATAACTACAAATGCCTCTAACATTGTATGCACGGTATTTCATCACAACATCTTGTTCATTTTAAGCCCCCAAAATTTCCGAGTTTAAGAGGATGCCTCGATAGCTTAACTGGCTAAAGCACTCGGCCAGACATTGAGGGATCCGGGTTTGAATATCGGTCAAGGCGAATGATTTTTACACTCAGAAATAGTTGCATTGTAACCTCCAGACAGCTTTCTAGGTAAAGGAATTAGGTGCACATGATAAATAGAAATTTCTTTTGATTCTTTTTCGTTTTTACAAATCAAGTTTGTATTCCTGTTTGCTTCATTCCACAATAGAAGAGAAGGTGAATGTGATCCAAATTCTAAACAATGTACACAAAATTTTATTTGAATAAATCTTGGACATAATTGATTTTTTCTGGCATGGATGTATTACTGAATTTTAAATTAATTTATATGCAAAAAGTTGTTTCCCTAAATGAGTGTTTTGCTTCACGAGAAAGATTATAGAATGGATTACACCTGTATTATGAGGTTCCACTGCATAAGTATCCTATTAATTTGATGAATCAAGCTAATGTTCCTAAAACATGATACATGAAACAATATTTTTCTTATTCCTTTATTTAATATTATATGGATGGGATGAAGGGAGGAAGAAAGTACTCAGAGATGAAGAGGGACCTGATATAGAGTAGGATGATGGATTTTGTGTTTTGTTAGGAGTAATAAAATATATTTATTTGGTAGTTGGGTCCATCCAAAAACCTACCTTAACCGGTAGATTACCTTAAAAAAAAATACAAGGAGGAAGGGCTTGTGCATTTCAAAGACCCTTAAACAGTGCTGGTGGGCAATGATATTTTCTCCTGGTATGGTCACCCATTAGATAACTTCGAAGGGCATTTGCCAGATGAAAGGTAGTCCACGCAGTGTCTATTCCCTACTGAGGTGACTGCAAAGGCATCTGAACGCAGTGGGGGGCCATTGACTGATACTGTCATGCTAAAAACACTAATGAGGGAGGCAACAGGAAGTCACCTAAATTTTTATTTCCAATACTTCCATGATGGACAGTATGATTATATAATGATCATGTGCAACGATGAATGCAGAGTCTGAATGAGCCAGAATTTTTTTATTAAATTTTCATATTCTAATATTGTATCCTTGGGCAGAAAAGACAAAACTTCAAACGGAAAATAATCATGCAGTTAAGGGAGATTTAACATTAGGAAAATTAAAAAAATATGTAAAGTGTTAAAATGAGCAAAATCAATTAGAAGGTATGAAAATAATTACCATTTTTAGCCGGAACAACCACAAATCCATTCTTGCCACCAACACTGGTTTTCTTGACCATTGGTTTAGTTTTATTGGAGTTTTCTGTGGGCTCATCATCTGTTTCATCCTCACTGTCAGTGTCAGTTTCACTGACATCATCACTGTCAATATCTGAATCTTCCTTAGGCTTGGCTTTCTTCTGATCTTTAGCTTTGACCACTTTTTTGTCCAATTCATTTTGCACAGCAACATCACCCTCCACCTTCGATTTCTCCCTTGCTTTGGTCACCAATTCACTAATCTCATAGTCCTCATCCTCCTCATCTTCTAGGTCTTTAAAAGCATCCTAAAGAAAGTGGAAGCATTACAATACAATCAACACAATACAATTGCACATCCACATAAGGCTCACATGCATGGACTAATCCTGTGAATGGCTATGATGGACTTATTCTCTATTTTTTTATTTTTCCAACCAAAATGATTTCAAGAGGACCCATGGGACATTGGTTCTTTCTCTAGCCAACTAGTTTCTGAATTACTTGAACTGCTTGAATCACCTTAGTTTCAGGGGCAATATGGTTGAATTTGAACATTATAATGATGAAATGGTAACACTTTACAACTACATAATGATTTATTTAACAGCCAGTTTAGAGTAAATATTTTGGAAAAAGTTACAACTTGGTCATTATTAAAGAGAATGCTCAACCTTTAACAAAGACAGAGAACAATGCCTCTTTATGAAAAATCTATTGGACAAATTAAATTCAGAATTTAAAAATCAGAGGAAAAAAGAAGACTTGTTGATCAAGATGGTATCAAAGCTCCGAATTACTGGTGAACCTATAAATATTAATAAATTTTAGTTATTTATCATATGGTTCCTCCTAAATGTTTATATAATTTGAACACAAAGCCAGTGATAGGATTAGTTCAGGAGATAAACTGTCAAGGACTTATTTGAGCAAATGAGCATTTTTTACACATCACAAGAACAAGCAGTAAATAAGAAGAATGATACCATAGAATATGAAAAGTATGCCAGGCTAGGTGGAAGTTCCTTTGGAATACGAATGGGAAAGTTAAAAATACTGACAGAAGATGTAGTGACAAGGGAATGAACACCAATTCTCCTTGGGAATAGTTAATGGAATAACTAATAGTTAATAGTTAGTGTACTACACCACTTAGAAGACCATAAACATCAAAGAAGTAAGAACGTATGTACATAAATTAGTTTAATGCAGTGTATGCATATTGATAAATTTTAGAAAATAATATCATCTAGCAGAGTTTATTTTATTAATAATGAGAATGTGGATTTGGCTCACAAGTTCCTCACTGGTCAACCTTTAAGCAAATCTTGTACTAATCCAGCATACTATATAGGGTGCGGCAACATAACTTCCCTTTTTGAAATGCAAAATGCATGCCAATCAGGCTGTAGAGGTCGTAGCCAGGTAAGAGTGGCCTCATTCGACAGCCGCGGTTCTAAAGTTTTTCCTCAACCTGGTCAGTCGCTATCATGCGTTGGAACAGTGAGGAGCGTGCATTTGCCGTCAAAGCCTACATTTTGAACATACAGGGGTTGCAATCACAGAACATATATACCTGTATGTTCTGTGTTTGCAACCCAGGGGGCCTTCCTAAATTGCTTCAATGTAGCTCTGTTGGGCCCTGTCCTGGACCAAAAATCAATTGTTACATGGGTCACTACATTCAGACAAACCATGAGTGCGACATGACGAAGAACTGGAGTCCCTTGGCCCATCAGAACACCTAAGAACATTGATGTAGAGAGAGCTGCCATCTTGCAATCCCCATGGCATTCTCCGTGCAAGCATGAGTCAACCCTTGGACTTTTCTCATCGTTCAGGGAGGTGAATTCTTCACGATGACCTTCATTACCATCCTTAAAAGTTGGCGATTGTGCAGGAACTCTCTGAACGTGACTTCAATGCTCGGAGGAATGCATGTGAGGCTCTTCTTGAAAACCTTCTTGAGGATGCAATTGTGTTTTTCAGTGAAGAAGCCCATTTTCATGTGAGTGGATATGTCAACAAACAGATCATGCGCTACCAGGCTGACACCAATCCCAGAGAACTACATCAAATACCTTACCATTCACCTACAGTCACAGTGTGTTGTGCAATTTCCTCAGCCAGTATTTTAAGTCCCTGGTTTTTGATGAAAATGAGGTCACAGTGACAGTGAATTCAGTCAACAAACAGATCATGAGCTACCAGGCTGACACCAATCCCAGAGAACTACATCAAATGCCATACCATTCACCTACAGTCACAGTGTGTTGTGCAATTTCCTCAGCCAGTATTTTTAGTCCCTGGTTTTTGATGAAAATGAGGTCACAGTGACAGTGAATTCAGATCAGTATGCAAACATGTTGGAGGAATTTTTTTTCCATGACTTGATAAACTGGACTTATGGGACATTTTGTTCCAACAGGATGGAGCAATGGCTCACACTTCAAGGGCATCGATGGCTGTATTGAGGGAACACTTCCCAGAGTGCCTCATTTCATTACGGGGTGATTTGGAGCGGCCAGCTTGCTCCACTGATTTGGCCCCTTGCGATTTTTTTGTGGGGTTTTTTGAGATCCTGCATTTATGTCAACTGTCCAAGGACCCTACAAGACCTGAAGGACAACATCCGGGCAGAAATTGCCAACATAACAGATGCTATGCTGGTAAGGGCCATGACAAACACCAGATATCTGCTTATTCAGTGTATGGACAACGGGAGGTGTCACCAACCTGATTTGATTTTCAAAACTGCATAAAATAAAACTTTAAATATGTACCTACATTGAAAAAAATAAAAATACTCTGTTCCATAAAATGGGTTTTATTGTGTTTTGAAAACAGGAAGTTATGTTGCCGCACCCTGTATGTGAAATTGATGGCTAATTCACTTTTTTCAGAAATCAAAATTCACAGTACATTCACTGTTTGACAGACCACTCACTCCGTGTAAGACCCATTCCATTTAGGATTATTATCTCCTTTCAGGATAACATAATACAACCTATAATACCTAAAACCTAATATAACCTGATGATGACGTGCCACGTCGAAACCTAGGTCGTCCGTCGAATAAATCTATGTGGAATTACAAAGTTTCTCCTTTCATTATAACATAATACAATTTTTTATCATAGTGTCATAAAATGAATACCTTTTGGAACCACAGCTCAGCTTTTTGCTGTCTCTTCAGAGACTTAGGCCTGTCATCTAGATCTGTGATGAGTGCTGCTTTCCTGGCCCCTATTGGTTTTTCTGTTTTTTCATCTTCTTCAACATCTTCATCTTCTGATTCTTCAGAGGATTCAGATTCTTTTTCAGCAGAGCTCAATTCAGAACCTTCATCCTCACTTGATAAGCCTACAAAAAAAATAAGGATGGCATTGAAAAAAGCACAGCTGATGACAAGGAGTAAAGAAAATGGATCCAACTTTCCATTTATCCGGGAAACCCTATCAATTCAATCAGCAGAAACTGATGCCTTGGAACAAATAAGCTACAAGTGAGTAATTAAATAGATTAAGGAGTATCACATACTTGACTGCTTATTTCAACAAGATTTATTTCAAAACAGCTACTCAACCTATCCAATCACTGGGGTATATTAAGTTTGTGTCAATTGGGACTGCCTCTTTGAGTTTGCTTCCCTACCCTGTGCAGAAGACACTGTGAAAAACTAGTATTTTAAAAGTACCCTTAACAATATTGGCACTAAACAGTAAAATTCAATATTTAAAAAGGGGGTAGACTCTAATTATGGGGCAACTACGGAGAAAAATCAACAAAAATTTGAACAATATTCAATAATAATAAAGATCTTGATAACATATGAAAGGCTATCAATTAATTCTTATGGTATATGTGGCTCAAATAGATGAGGATCTTAGAGATTAATGCACAGCCCAAACCATGCTGGACAGTAAGTTCAAATTCCTAGGAATCACTACTTTAGAAACAATTTTTGTAATTACTTTTGAAAGTAAAACTTACCTAGACCTTCTTCATCTAGCCCTTCTTCGTCACTGCTATGACCTTCTTCCTTTTTCAGGATGGAGGTTTTTCTCCGATAACTATACCTGAAATATACAATGAAAATAAGTAATTGGAAGAACTAAAATCAGTTGCATGCAAGGGATTACAGCAATGGAAATTTTCTAGTAAAAAAATGGAAATAGTACATTATTTAATAAAAGTATCACTTCAACTTTCCAGTTGCAAGTGAATACTGAATTTTTATTAGAGCCACAGTCAGATTTTTTCACAAATATAAGAGGTTTAATAATAGCATTACAGCTACCAAATATATTGCAGATTAATTTCTCCACCAAAACTACTCTTTAGCATGCCGGTAGTGCCCATCCTCCCTGTGATCAAGCAGACTTCGAGCATTATGGGGAACAGTCATTGAAGAACTGAGTAAATCACTATTACTTTCTTTTTAACTCATTTACTTTCTCTTTGACAATTGTGACATCAACTTAAGAAACGACCATCAATTCTCCATGTCTGGAGGCAATAGAGATTATGGTCCCTAAGCAGTTTTCTAATAACCACAGCTCAAAATATCATCATCCAGTATAACCTATATAGAGTAATATTGGTAAGATGGGCAGTATTGAAGTCATAACTATATCAGTGAATAATCAGACACGAGTGATAATAGTTATAAATTTTGACTCCAAACATCATGCATTAGTCATTTATTAGCTATTGTTTTTTCCCTAGAGATTACAAATTAGGTGGCAGAAATAATACAGTTATGTGTGTAAGAAACGCAACAAAATGAAAATCACTGTCATGAACATTTATCTTGAAAAGAGTCTGCACTTTTCCTTCGCCCTTGTAGCAAACTGAATACATTTATGATGAATGCCATGTTTTCAGTCATTATCATGGTGGTTTAAAGAAATGACTAGAAGATTGTGCATAATGCAACAGCATATTGCACTCATTTCATGAAGGATATGTCCAGGGATTGATTTTTCTTAAGGTCAAAAACAAGAAATTGTTTTTCTGACCCCTTTTAAGTGAACAATTACCAGTCTAATATTCCAGCAAATACTTTATTCTGCTTTTATGTACATATCACAATTTTCCAACATTACCCTTGAAGATAGTTTAAGTGTTGATTGTTGCACAGAAATTACCTATGCTGGAAAATAAAATATGATGTTAAATCATATGAGATAAATTTTGTTTTGGATGGGCACATACTGAACACCCATACATTTCTTAGCCTTGCCTAACAAGACAAAACCTGACATCCTATATTAAATAAACTGTTCAACAATTTTGCATTCCTCCTTCCATTCGGCGCAACATACCAATCCTTTTCCTCACCCTACTTTACCTGCCTAAACTTCTGCTCTCTGACACAGTCCTTAGCATTCCATCACCAACCAAAATGCTCTGCATCCACCTTCCCTACCTCCTTTCGATTTCCCTCAATAATCCTCTCTCCTACCCTGCCATGCTTCTTCATTTGGGGGGATCGAGATGGTGCGGGGGCTAACGTACTGGCTTCCCACCCAGAGGGCCTGGGTTCAAATCCCAGCGGTGTTGAATATTTTTCAGTAGTATCTCGATCCCTACTTGAGGTGCTTTGTGGAGGGCACTTTGAGTGAGTACGCCGTCCGTCGGATGGGACGTTAAACTGTGGACCCCTTGGCGCCTTTCGTAAAGAGTAGGCTAATGCCGACGCCGGGTTTCTCTCCACCCTTCATCCTTTCCTATCCATCCCCTATGGCGCAAATGACCTTAGCTGTCGGTCGCCTCCCCTCAAAACTACTACTACTTCTTCATTTGGTTTCCTACCCATCAATGTTACCTCGTTCATCCTTTTCCACAACCACAACTCAAGACCCTCCAATCCACATACATAATCTTGTTTCAATGACAATGCCTGACACATGTCGTTTTCTTAATTCCCTCCTACTTTGATCATATTGGTCCAAAACACTCCAAGGATAAGCAAACTTCCACCTGTACTAGTTTTTACCCTCCTTTTCTGTTTAACTTAGCTTTCTACTTTCTTGAAAACATCATATACATAGTTTTATTTAGACAGACAGTCATCGCATATTTTAATGTCACTCACCAATGGTTGTTACTCCTTGGATGACTGGCTAACTAATGCTTGATTGTCCACATACATAACTAATTTCATAAATTATTCACTGACATTCAATCCTACCTTCAGTCCTTCTCATGCCTCTTCTACCAATTACTTCATGTATACTACCTTGATCAAAAAGTTCCCGGAATAACCACCGTGTGGCGCTCCCATCGTTCCGATTTGAGTTCTGTTTTTTTTTGTTAAATTGGTACATCTGTTGTTGATATTCCCTTTAAATCTTAGTGTCATAACTTGACATTTGCAAAAGTTACGTAGCCAAGAGTACATCTATCTCTGTGTGTGTTGGCGATTTTTTACAATTTCAGAAATGGATTTAAATTTGCAACAACGAACTTGTATTAAATTTTGCGTAAAAAACGGATTTAGTGGCGCACGGACGTTGGAAATGTTGGAAAAGTGTTTCGGCAACGATTCTCTAAAAAAAACGGTCGTTTACCAGTGGCACGAGCGGTTCTGAAGTGGTCGTGAGTCAATCGAAGATGATGAACGCAGTGGCAGACCATCGACATCGAAAGTCGGTGAAAAAATTGATAAAGTAAAAGAAATGTTGGTCAATAACCGCAAATTAACCATCAGAGAAATAGCGGAGGACTTGAACATTGCCTATGGATCCGCCCAAGACATTGTGGTTAATGATTTGGGTTTCCGTCGTGTAGCAGCAAAGTTGGTGCCAAAAGACCTCAATTTCATGCAAAAAAGAGACCGTGTTGACGTCGCAAAAGACATGATTTGCGAGGCTGAATCCGATCCCACATTCATCAAAAGGATCATTACTGGAGACGAGACGTGGGTTTATGAGTACGACACGCAATCCAGACATCAGGCAAGTGAATGGCGTTCACCAAATGAGCCGAGACCAAAAAAACCACGTCCTTTTCAGTCAAAAAAGAAGGCAATGCTGACGGTTTTCATGGATTACAACGGTGTAGTGCATCATGAATTTTTGCCAGAAGGCCAGACAGTAAACAAAGAGTATTATTTGGGCGTTATGAGACGTTTGCGTGAAGCAATTCGCCGAAAGAGACCAGAAATGTGGGCAGAAAACTCGTGGATTTTGCACCATGATAACACACCGTCGCACAGTGCTATCATTATTCGTAATTTTTTGACGAAAAATGCAACAAATACCATCCAACAGCCACCGAATTCACCTGATTTGGCTCCCTGTGACTTCTTTCTGTTCAATCGAGTTAAAAAACCATTACGGGGAACGCGTTTTAGCAGCCGAGAGGAAGTAATGGAAAAATCGCAGGAAGCACTGATGGACATACCGAAAACCGAATATAAAAAATGTTTCGAGGATTGGATCAAGCGCTGGCATAAGTGTGTTGCAGTCGATGGGGATTACTTTGAAGGGGACCATATAGATTTAGATGAATAAACTTGTATTTTTAATTTTCTGAATAAATTCCGGGAAATTTTTGATCAAGGTAGTATGTTGAAAAGCATGGGTGATATTGGATACCCTTGTATTATCCACTTTCTAACACATCATCCTAACTATCCATCTACCACATGCACCTAATGAACAGGTTGCCTATTCCTCCATTCTACTCATATCTTCTGCAATACATTCATTAATTCTAGCATAATTACTCTATTGAACATCATCTCTAACTCCACAAAAAATTAATTCTTAAACTCACTCAGCGATATGAATTACCTTATTATTGCGATGGCATCACTCAAAACTCTCCTCTTTCTGGACCCAAACTGATCATCTCCTAGTCAATCATCTGCCATCATCTTCATCCTTTTATTGATGATCCCACGTACCAACTTAGGTAGGTACAAATTTACGCTCTATTGTCCTCAAATAGGGCTATCTTTCAATTTTTTTGGGGTGGGAAGTAACACATATCAGATGATACCTTTCAGCCAAATTTCTCCCTCATCAATGCAGTGAATCAGCCCAACAAAACCTTTCCTTTCATGTGCGTGTAGACCTTTAAGAAGTTTGGCAGGAATGCTGTCTACCTTCACGGCCTTATTTGATTTTGATTTCTTTAATGCCATTTCAATTTTGTAACAAGTATATCTGGACCTTAGCTATCCACGTCTATTTCATATTTCCTTTCTATGACTAAACTTGCAGGCCTAATATCTTTCAAGGAGAAATAACCACCTGATATTGAAAGTCATTTCGAAGCTATTACATATATTTAAATGTTTAGGTATGGTCAATCTGTTTACCTTGCTCAGAAATCATCTGAGATGAAAGAATAATAAAATCATTTATACATCACATTCAATAAAAAAGCACCCCCGCATGACTATATCAGCCAAACAGCCATGTAAAGCATGAAGGAAGAATAATTTCCAAAATAAGAACGAAATACACTAGCAATGGGTAGGATAAGGAAAAGAAGCAACTCAAACCATCTGGTTTGAAGGAATCATTTGAGATATGCAGAAAAGCGACCTTGAGGAACAGCAATGGGAAGATGAAAAGGGGCAACTGAAGTTCAAGGGGAAGTCAATTATAAGCACGATCTTTTTTAAAAAATTTTCTTGTTTCTGGGCCATCAAACTGCACTTGCTTAAAATGATACTTAATGCCAGTGCTTACACAATTGAGAGTCAAATAGCAGGCCCATTCAAATGGTCCAAAATAAGTTCCGCCAATAGAATTCAGGCTAACTGGCTGGCTATGGTTCCTCTGCCACCCGGATTGCTTGGTTGGAGGTAAATCACAAAAGAGACTTACCCTAAGGTGCTATCCAAAGAGGAAGAGCCATCAGTGTCATCAGCATCATCATCTTTTACTTCATCTTTAAATCGGACCACCTTGGGACTTTTTTTCCTCTCCACTTGGTCTTCAGCCAATAAATCAGGTTTACCATCTGTGACCAAGGCCAATTGTTTCTTCTTCTTCAACATCTTCAGCTCAAACAGGCTGTCTTCGGGATCAATGTTTTCATTCAGCTGGGGCCCTTCATCTCCTCTTAAGACCATTTTCAGATTCATTTTGTCTCGAAGTTTACGCTGCTCCTTGAGCATGTGTTTACGCTTACGTTTTGCATTTCTCATCTCTTCCACCTGTAGTAAGGAGATAAATAATTTTAAAAATACAGCATGAAGAATGACAGAATGAATTACAGTTAATCTTGGATGCAAGGAATTGCTATGGGTGCTCAGAAAAAAAACTGTTACAGCTAAGCTGTTCCCTGTAGATGCAAACATCAATGTACCAAAAGATATGTGCACTTACTGTTGAAATGATTAATATAAATATATACATATAAATATAAAAATGGCAAAAATGAGTTCATCTAAATCAAAACTATTTTAATGGAAAAACTAAAACCACTGGTTTGTGCTTGTTTCTAGGGTTCATGGGTTTTCATTCACTGCTCATTTTTAACTGTAAATAATTTCAAATCAAACGTGGAAAAATAAAAATGCTCAAGTAAAATTTCACAAATGAATTAGAAACGCAATGTGTTTCAGCTCTTCAACATAATAAAGCAGTGTGAATAAGTACTAGATGATGGTGATTAAATTCTGTAACACTCGTTGCGTTTATGAATAAATTTTGAAATTTTATTTATTATTTTAATCTTTCCACATTTAGGTTGAATTTCACAATGTTGTGGCTTTTATAGAAAAAAATGAATTCAATATGAGGAATATTCCCCAATGCCCTCCTCATGGATCCAACCATGATGAGATGGAAGAGCTTGCGTATTCTGTTGAGCCCTAGAGCTGTGCTGGCGGGAGCGATGATAATGAATCAAGGGGTACGAACCAGATGAAAGGCAGTATGCAACGTGTCTGTTTTTCAGTGAGGTGGTTGCAAAGGTATCTCACCACAGTGGGGTGGCTATTTGAGTGATAATGTCATGTTAAAAACACCAATGGGGAAGGCAATGGAAAACCAACTCAATTTACTATCCCACTCAATCATGATAGACAGATGAGTGAGAGTCAAGACAACTCCAGAACTTGGCCGTCTGGCTGTGTGTCATGTCATGCCTGGCAAAGAGAGAGGCAAGGCAAGGGAATATGGTTTTGGAACAAGGAATGACCATGGGAAGAGAGCAATGAGTTCTGCAAATTACCGGGCTTAATCATAATGAAACCTTAATTTAAACACCAAAATAGGAATAGGTATACAAGGAAAATGCTTGGGGACTCAGAAATATATCAGTTACAATATATAATGTTTTTGAGTCCATCCTAAATCTATTAATCAGTGGATTACTTATAATAATATATTATGGTTAGACACATTTAGGAAGTGTGATGAATTTCCACAATTTCCTTGGTGCAGATGGGGAATCAAATCAAAATTTAGAACTGATGAAGTGTAACGCCAGATTCAAAATGATAAAACAGGGAATATGGTAAAGGACATGGTAAGTAGAAGCATTACTGGAATGTCAAGAAAGGAGTATCAGGAGGCTGTAGGGAAAACCATGAATAAGTAAATGATACTGGGTCCTACGGAGGGAAAATAGCAACAAATAAAATAAGGGATATCGAAAGCTGCAAACAAATTTATTGGAAGGATAAACAGAAGAACAATATGAAAGAATGCAAAAAGAGATTAAGGTAGAATATAGCACAAGAGTTGCATCATAAATAGAGGCAGGGTAATAATAGGGTGCAAGAAGCATAGCAGATGGTGTAGGGTGAGGATATGGTAAGTTCACAGAGGAAGATTGACAATACAGCCCTGTAAAGAAAGGTGAAAGCATTATCAGGAAGTCAGAATAAAAATACATGCAAACTATAAGAGATTCATCAGGAGAATTATGGTTAAAATATTATGCCGGAAACAGTGAGAGAATCTGATAAAGTTGGGGAAGCTGAGACCCAGACAAAAATAGTTGTGAGATAAGAAAGGTATTAAGGAAAGTGAAATCAAATATGAACATAAGGATGAATAATATACCTGCAGAACTGCTTAAGGAGTTTAGGAAAATGTGGGGGAAAACTTTTAAGGAGTAATTGGTCACATTTGTTAGGGAAGAATTTAGCCAGATTTCCTGAGTTACTTCCCATCCAAAAAAAAAGGAAGGGCATCCAAAAGTGAGAACTATAGAAAAACAATTGAGGAAGGATAAAACAGTTCCTGGCGTCACTGGGTGGAAATTCTTCATATTGAAATTAAATTTGAAACACTTCGCTTTTCCACACAAAAAACATTTATTCACGACCTAGATTTCGTTATGGTATAACATCATCAGGTGGAAAGCGAAGTGTTTCAACTTTAATTTCAATTGAGGAAGGGTTAATTGTACTATCCGCTGTCATGTTGTTCTGTTAGAAGGCAAATAAATGTACCATTGCCCACTATGCTTCCATCCTAAACCTACCTAAATGCTAGAACACCAACAATATTATTAATTGTCCACTGGATGTACGTTTACAATAATTAAATGGAGCCCATCTGGAATGAAGTATGAAAAACCAGAGAGGTTGATTTGAACGAAGATATTTTTCAATGGGTAAAGTGGAATGTAATCGTATTTATTTATATTGGAAGGTTTGCTATTACATTATTTCTGTACGTCCATGTGAGGAGGAACCATGAAAAGGTGAATGTTAGGGATTCACTGATGAATATACCTCTAATTCTTTGATCTGCGATGATATTTGTTCAATTTCCTTCTCCTCTTCTTCCAAATCCTTTAATTCAAGATCTTCCTCTGATTTAACCTCAACTTCCTCTGACTCTGTTTTTTCTTCTTTCACTTCCTCAACCTCTTTCTCTCCTAATGATTTCTTCATGGCTTTGCACCAGTTCAGTAGGCCACGCAGGTCTTTGCGGCCGAGGACACGTATATCTTTGCAGCATTCTTTGATTTCAGCTGTGGTTAATGGGTTGTTGAGTATATTTTCATCATCAAACACAACCTATGGACAAAGAGTAATGACACATGCAGAAAACAACCCCAAAATCCATATTTCACTTCAAATTTTCAAATATATTCCACAGATTCAGGAAAGATGTAGTGGAAGTATGTCATTTTCAAAATACTTAATGCTGCTACCACATGCGTACAACAATTTTTATGGAATAAGGTTAAAAAATTAGTAAAAAAGGTATTTTGAAAAATGTTTTAAAAACTTCATTCTGATCAGTTTTAAACCTAGTTTACTATCATATTTTTCATTAATTAGGCAGAGATAAATAGTAGAATATGACAAAGATAGCGTGCAAAATTCACATTACACGTAAACTGAGATTAAAATTATAATGATGATAAACTTTTACCTCTGATGCAGTTTGAAGGATATCAAGTGGTTCACCTTGCAATAACTCTGTTGCTTTGACAGGGAAATGAAGAGAGGTACTACCTTCAGGGTAGCCAATGGCTTTTGCTTTATTTTTATCTGGATGAAAAACATTTATCTTTGGCCCTTCATTTCCAATGTCGAGCTCTTCAAAAACATATTTTGCATCCAGAAATCTACCATCTATCTTGTGAGGAGCAATGTAGTATTGACATACAACAAAGATTTCAGCTGACTCGGACCGAGAGGCTTGTGGCTTTGTTGAATGCACCTGCAAGGTGAGGAAAATAAACAGGCATCCCTATGTACTCCATGACCATAATGTATTGATTATGCACAGGATTACAAAATTATCATCTAATAAATATAAAAAGATGAACATAACTACAAAGCAACAATACTTACTCAACTTGTACTCATTTGTTATGCCAATGCACAAAATAATTCACACAAAAATGATCTTGATTTCAATATGAAACATGTTCAGAATGATATTACAAAAATTAATAGTGGAAAAAAATGCGAAGACTAAGGGCAGATAAAGAGGGCGAAAATTGGTGCAGGCAAATTAGGAACATAAAAAAGATTTAACAGTAGGGTATAATGAAGAGAGTTTCTCCCGAAGTTTATATGACTACAGCAATTAGTACCTAGCTAGATTCAGAAAATTGCATAGTTAAAACTTAAATCTTACTACAATACAGTTCCAAGCAATACTAAAAACTAGGAACATTTACTGGCTGATGTTAGTTAAAGAAAATTGTTATGAATTAATGGGTAAAAATTTGCAATTAATGAATTTTATAAAATGAACACAACACAGAACTTCAGATTACGTTGTTATAACTGAACTACCGGCATTGGCACTCTTTTGAGTGCACTGGCACTAATCCTATAGTGAATATGGATTGTTTACACAGCCTACCAGGAAGTTGTCGAAGAGGTTGTTAGGGGAGTTTTTAAGGACACTTGCCATCAAGGAATCAGAACTAGGAATTGAAATTTGAAAATAGCATTGGACTACATGTCATTCATACTTAAAACTGGGTTAATGAAAGACCTAATACTTTGCACATTTATCTAAAATACAATTAAAACAGCCGCAAAAAATTATCTTGTCTACATGCGTAATATGGAATATAATTTATTCATTACAATTTAAAATCATTGGATTATCATTAAACAAATAATGTTCATGCCACAGAGATTAAGAGACTCTTAAGATATCAAACCGGTCACTTTTCAGAAATTATGCATCTTACTCACCTTTTTAAACAGTTGCTTAAATACCCAAATTAACGGATTGTAATCTTTCGATCGGAAGATTTTTGTGACAAACCAGCCACCTTGCCTGAGGAATTCCGTGGCCACTTTAAGCGCACTAAGAGTGAGGCATGATTGCTGATAAGCATCGTGCAACCAGTTTTTACCTTGAAAAATATTAGAAAAATGTTGTAACCGAAACATTGGAAACATATTGCATCTTTCAATTTTACTCTCCAACTAATACTAACCGACATTTGGTGCTCCATCATTGAGTACAACATCAGCTTTCCAAGTTTTGAGCTCCCTTTGCAACTGCACACGACATTTGTCAGTCGTTATGTCTTCGGTAATACTTATACACCCAGGTATTTGTTTTATAGGGAACAAATCCACACCAATTACAATGCTCGAAACGGGCATGTTTTGCTTGGCGACTTGCATCCATCCTCCTGGAGCGGCACATAAATCTATGCATACACGAGACTTCTGAAGAAATTCAAATTTTCTATTGAGTTGAATTAACTTAAAGGCAGCACGAGATCTATAGCCTAAAAGAAATATAAAAATATGTTAGACCTCTAGTAACACTACTTTCAAATTTTATTTAATATCGTGGCACTTGTTAAGGGTAGAATTCCCACTATCAACCATTAACATAGATAACTAGGAAATTTTAAGAACAACGACATTACACAATTAGTACACAAATGGAATTCAACTATCGATTTCTTCCAAAATAATGTTCATAATTAAGAAAATTACCGGTTTCCTTGGCCAACTGGTAATATCTATCTTTCCGCTGCTTCCCAATTTTGGTTTTCTTCCCCATGATTGAAATTTGTCATCAATAAAATACCCCTGACAGCAATGCACGTGTTCCCGAAGTTCAAACGTGTCGCAGAGCGTTCGTCGGGTGTTACTGGGACATTTGACTGAATCAACGCTAGAGTGCACGAACGTTGCCGGAGACATGCCCGGAGGGGGAATTTCAAAGTATGTTTTGACTGCATGGCAGGGTATGCTAACGACTCTAGAGAAAAAAGTAAGTAACAGTGATCTGAAATTTCGCAAAAAATTTTTCAACATATGAGTTTGGCTATTACAATCATTTTTTTCAATATCAGGCATAAATTTATCATCAATTGGGTGTTAGAAGATCAAACAGGCAGCTGGGTTAGCTGATGGTCAATAAATAAAATCGCTAACGGTTGAAAAGGAGGCCGAAATTGTGGAAGAAAGACCCATGAATCTCTCATCCGGGCAGCTACCTGTCAAATGTTTTTTTAAACTTCACCCGATCAATTTCCCATTCTGATATTAATCATTCATCAATTTCAAAACGGCATTAAAAGAGATTCATTCTGATCCCTTAGAATGACTCCGTGAAAGAGAAAATTGTGCAAATTGATCCCAAGTTGAAAAAAAGCTGGCCAAAATTAATGACGCTTTATTTAAGAGGTACGTAGCACATAACTTTCATGGTCGTTCTTTAATGATTTTCAGTTGCTTATTTCTCCTAACATATGTATACAAACATTCCTGAAGCCTGGAATTGGGAATTCACCGTACCCTTGATGGAAAGGTAATGGCTATAAACCTAATACCCTCCATAAAATAATTAAGGACTTTGATTTGGATGTGGTTTTGCATGGCCCGGAAACATGGTTATTGAAGCAGGATTATAGGCATAGGTGGGAGGCTTTAGAAATACGGGCGTGGAAAAGAATAAAAAAGCTTAAATGGATTGAACGGAAAACAAACGAGGAAGAGCTAGATTAGGTGGGGGAGGAGAGAGATCGTTGGGAAAAATCATAAGAAGACAGAAAACATGCATGTAGAGCATTTTGATTGGAAATGGGGTGTTGAAGACTGTGATAGAGGGGAACACGTTAGGCAAACGAGTTTAGGGCAGGAATAGGATAGGGATGTTGGACGGGATGAAGGAGGGAAAGAAGTATGCGTAATTAAATAAGGATTTATTTCACTTTGGGGTATCAAGTTCTATCTTGGTAGTCGGGCCTTAGAAATGGAGTGGTATATAGTCTTTTCTTCCAAAACCTACTTAAAACGGCGAAGCCCCAAAAAATATTCATAATCGAATTTAAGCGGATGGCGTCTACAATACATATAGTGGCTGCTCCGCCCAAGTGTGGAATTCGAGTGACTGAAAGTGAAATTTTACGACAACGGGTGTCGTACAATTGAAAGTGGGTCATCTAACTGGTGCTTAATATAGGTGCAATATAAAAGTGATATAAGACCACGCAGCGTCAGTTCCTCAGTGAGGCAGCTGCTGAGGCGTCTGACCACAGTGGGGTAGCCATTAAGTGATGGTGACACGTAAAAAACACCATTGAGGAAGGCAACGGGAAGCCACCTCAATTGTCATTCCCAAGATTAATATGATGGACATTACACAGAGTCCTGGCAACTATGGGGCTCGGCTTAATCGGTTGTGTGTCGTGCCCAGCAGCGGGGCTTCCGCAGTCGTCATCCCACGAAACCCTTGCAAGGGAAAACCAGCAGCAGCAGGACAGAAGACGCAGGAGAAGAAGACCACATTAGTTAAAATAGGAACGTGGAATGTTAGGACAATGATGAGGACGGGGAAATTGGAGAATGTTAAGCGAGAGATGGAAAGGGAAAATATAGATATTTTAGGTCTATGCGAGGTGAGATGGAAAGATAGCGGGGATTACTTGAGCGATAAGTATAGAATAATATACAGCGGCGGGGACGAGAGCCAACGAGGGGTTGCCATAGTATTAAATGAAGAGGTAGGAAGAAGCGTAGTCAACATAGAGCAGGTAACGGATAGAATACTACTACTAGAGATAAAAGCAGAACCGACGAACTTGGTTATTATTCAGGTATACATGCCACCGAGCAACCATAAAGAAGAAGAGGTCGCTAGGATATACGATAAGTTAGAGGACATAATCGCGTGTGTTCCCGTAGTGAAACATTTGATAGTGATGGGGGATTGGAATGCGACGGTAGGCGAAGGAAGATATGGTACTGAGGTGGGGGACTACGGTTTAGGCACGAGGACTGACCACGGGGAGAAAGCAGTTGAGTTCTGCAGGACACAGTGGTTAGTCATCACCAACGCTTGGTTTGGACATCACAAAAGGTGCAGGTATACATGGAAATGCCAGGTGACTCAGAAAGGTATCAGCTAGATTATATTCTGGTTAGGCACAGGTTTAGGAACAGTGTGATAAATTCGCACGGCTTCCCGGGAGCGGATGCGGACTCTGACCACAATTTAGTTTTTATGAAATGTAGCGTCCGTTTCAAAAAGATAGGGCAGGGGCGGCGAGTTAGAAAATGGAATGTAGAAGCATTAAATGATTTGAAAAGGAAGGAATATAAACAGGCGGTAGAGGAAATCATGGAGGATGGTAAAGCGCTAAGTACTATCGAAGAAAAATGGGAAAAGATCAAGAGAGGGTTATCGAAAGCCGCAAAAGACACTATTGGAACCGTTAACGCTAAAAGAAATGGAAACCATGGATTACGGATGAGATAATTACAAAGATGCATGGGAGAAGAAAATAGAAGAATGTAAACACAGAGTTAGGCAAAATGAACTGCAAAGAATCAAATAATAAATTGAGACGGGCAAAATATAAAGCCAAAGAAGCATGGTGGAAAATGCAATCAGAGGATATGGAAAGTTCGTAGAGGAAGGGTGAAATTGGTGCGCTATACAGCTAGGTTAAATCACTATGGGGAAAAAAGAAGAAAAGATCTGTGCTAACAGTTAGAGATAAGGCGGGTAATATAATAGTTGACTCAGGAAAGATCTAAGAAAGATGGAAGGAATATATAGAAGTACTGTATTGTGAAGCACTGTATATCAACAAGTGTAGATAGAGAAATGGAACATTACGCAGATGACGATAGCTTAAACCCAGATACACTCGACGAGGAGATAGAAAGGGCATTAAGGGAGAAGTAATTAAATAAGGGCGTGGGGAGAGATAACATTCCTGCAGAACTACTGAAATGTTTACGAAAATGTGGAAGGAAGAGGCTATATGGACTGATTCGTACTCTCTATGAGGAAGGAATCTTGCCATAAGACTTTATGAGATCAGTGTTAGTTCCTATTCCGAAAAAGGTAAATGCTACATCATGTGAGGACTTCAGAACAATAAGTTTGATATTCCACGCAGCTAAAGTTGTTCTCAGGATCATAAACAAAAGAATAGAGAGTAGGGCAAATAATTACTTAGGGGATGACCAGTTTGGGTTTAGGAAGGGGAGAGGTACGCGTGATGCCATTGAAGTAATGAGATTATTAATCGAGAGGAACATACTATAGAACAGAACCAGGAGGTATTTGCCTGTTTCGTAGATTTCGAAAAAGCGTTTGATAGAGTGAATTGGAAAAAACTAATGAGTATATTACAGAAAATAGGAATAGATTGGAGGGAAAGTAGGCTAATCCGCAACCTGTACGTGTCTCAGACTGCTCAGGTGCGGGTGGGGATCGGGGAGTCCGAATGGGCAGTTTTAGGAAGAGGTGTAAGGCAGGGTTGCCCATTATCACCAGTGCTGTTCAACGTATATGATGAGAAACGATCAAAGAGGCATGGGAAGAACTGGAGATGAGAATAAAAGTCGGAGGGAAATTCGTAAAATCAGTTAGGTTTGCTGATGAACAAGCTTTAGTTTCTCAGTCAGCCAAAGGGTTGCAATTATTGCTGTGTGAATTGAAAATTCAGTGCGACAGATATGGGACGAGAATTAATATTAATAAGCAAAGGTTATGCGCTTCTCTAGAAAGAAAAGGCTAAGCTAAACATTAAAATAGGAGGGCAAAAGCTAGAGCAAGTAGAATAGTTTACGTATCTCGGAAGTGTCTTGGACCAACAGGGTCAGAGTAGTAAGGATGTAAGGAGAAGAATTGCGCTAGGTAAAGAGGCTTTCACCAGGAGGAGGGAGCTGATGACAGGGACGTTGAGTAAGGCTATTTAGGAATGACTCGTAAAAACTTTGATGTGGAGCGTAGTCATGTCCGGCGTGGAAACGTGGGCATTGAAACAGGAGGATGGACGTAGATTGGAGGCTTTTGAAATGTGGGTGTGGAGAAGAATGGAAAAGATGAAATGGACAGAGAAGAAAACAAGTGAGGAAGTACTTGGTGTGGTGGGCGAAGAGAGGGGTTTGTTGGGAGAGATCCTATGGAGGCAGGAAAAATGGATGAAGGGCGTATTGATCGGCAGTGGGATATTGAAGACTGTAATTGAAGGGACAATGTTAGGTAAACGAAGAAATGGCAGGAACAGGATAGGGTTGTTGGACGGGATGAAGGGAGAAAGGAAGTATTCAGAGATGAAGAAGGACCGGATGTTCAGTAGGTTACTGGATTGTGTTTTTGTTAGGAGTCCCAATATATTTATTTGGCAGTTGTGTCCATCCAAAAACCTACCTTAACCGGTAGATTACCTTATAATAATAAAAGAGAAATTGCTCGAAAATATAAAAATTCAGGTTCACAGTAACTTTGGCGATATTCAGTTAGCACCATATTGCCATGCTCAGATTGAAACATTGTGGAACTACAAGCAAACTGAATGCTTTACAAGAATCGTCTGGTACCAAGCGCGTTTGATTAAAAAATCAGATCTACTATTAGGAAAAACATAAGGTAAGCTTTCCACAAATAATTAGTATACTTATTGAGGGTAATAGAAAACGGTTAGTAGCAATTTTCACCAAATTTCCGCACCACATCACGCCTGAAGCTACTCAATTTATTTATGAGGGTAGATTTAAGACGATCTGAGTCAGTCATATCATCTTTAACTTCCTCCAATTCGAACTCGTAGGGCCAAAATTATTTTCTTGCTTTCCATAATTTCCTCTTCACCGCCTTCCTCACACTTCTTTCTATCTTGACCTTCAGCATTCTTGCACTACATCTTCCACTTCATCCACTCGTACTCTATTCTCAGAATGTCACCCGAAAAATTCCTCCCATCACTCACACTATGCAAATTTTGTTAATAAACGTCATCTTTTAAGCTTATTTTCAACATTCTACTATTGCGAACAGATAAAAAAGACCTTCAAACTACGATCATCCTCTCGCATTAGAGAACACTTACGGAACCTGGAAACACTACGCTATGTATTAGTTCGCCCAAATTAGCCCCCTGCGTATGCCATGAATTTCCTTTTATATTCAAATACTTCTCCCACCTAAGAAATCATTTTCTTAATGTCCCTTTTACCGCCACCATTTCCTCCAGAACACTGTTCATATATGTGAACTAATATACCTGCCCTAGTTTATTCCCTCCTACTTTAATGTTTATAATAGTCTTTCTACTTCTTGGGAGATATGTGGTATTGCAATGAGTAGTGAGCTGGATCAGAGGGCATAAATTGGATTCCCGGGGACTTATCTGATGCTCTCAACTTCACCAGCTATGTGCCATAACTTAAAGTTATGTGATTTTTCGGGTATCAGTGTTTTCTGGGAGACCATAGGCGGCACAGGGACTGGCCCCCTCACCCTGACGTGTGAATGGCACACATGCATTTGGGATTAGCGTTAGGTGAGCTCTACCCTCGCCATTCAAACCAACCTTCGGGTTGGTAACTGTGGTAACGTCTTTTTGAGAATATTTTTGTTTTCGTTCTTGGTAAAACTTCATCGCATACTTCACGTATCTTTCCTATTATATCAGCAATGTCCGAAATCCATTGGGACCATGACTGACTAATGCTTGATTATCTGAAAATCTGAATTGGATATTTGAGAAATAATGCGTCCTTCATTACCAGGTCACTCCCTTAAATGCCACCTTTAACATATACTCGGGATCTTAAGCTCATGCACTTTAATCTACCCCAAATGAGTGACTCGAATAGAGGCAATCATTACTGGTCCCGACAGAATATCTCTTTCTATTGAAATACACATGACATTAAAGTAGTAGACCGTGGGAGTCGAGTTGTCGCTTTGTGCTACAAATTACTCTGGCACCATCATTAGAGAGTTAAACACTGGCATAGTTGAGTAATGGAGTAATCTCAATCTATAATTACATAGAAAGTCCCATTTTTTGGGATAAATCCATCTGTACATTTTTGAGCTTAAAGCATTAAAACTGATTGATTTATTGAGTGTTTAATAAAGGCTACTTGTATCGTGCATGGAATCATGAGAGAATTCTCACATCCAATCAGTTTCAACAGAAATGCCGTAGTATTAATGTGGAAGTCGCGTCTGTTATTTCTATATTACTATAATCCATTTGAATATTGTTTTGAATATGTGAAGGCATAACCCAACTCAATTAAGGTTTAGTATTATTAATGGTAGTCAATCCCTTCATGCAGGTTTTTGATGTGCACAGAGGCTAATAATTGATCTACTTCCAAACCTCATCTACCTCGGTACAACTTGAGAACCTTCACTAAATAAATCCCGTGTACTTTCTACCACCCATAATTCCATATGGTATGCCAAGTATTTTCCTCCCTCTACCTCGTTTTCCCAACATATTATCCCCATGGTGCATCTGATTCACATATTAATTACATGGTGCGTCAGTTCTGATCCAGTTGGAGTGCATTGGAGGGATGCACTGGTATCTAGGAGATCGCACCGTTTGGTTTTCCAATGGAGTAGAACGAATTCACCTGGGTTCACAGGAAGCACGGGATTCTTCGATCAGTAGCCGATCAGTAGTCGATTTACAAGCCGCCATATTCAGGACAAGGTAGGGCAACTGAACTAAAATGAAGCTATGCAAGTTACTTGCCTGCTTTCTAATGCATGCGAATTTGAATATTTCAAATTATGAAACCGGCCGGGTTAGTCAGATGGATGATATGCCCTCCTGCTAACTCGAAGGTCGTGGTGTCGAGACGCTCAAGGGTTCAATTCACCGAGTCACACCCGTGTCAAATCCGGTGGTTCGGCCCTTAACGAAAAGCCGACGGCGTGTCGGAATTCTAAGAAGCGTACGGGCTACCAGAGTAAAAAAAATAAGATCGAGTTCAGAAGATTTGTAAAATGACTCGAAACTCTGCTGATTGGGCCTCAAAGTGACCAGTCAGTACTTCATAACTATTGTGACATAAAGTTTTCAAAGTTTCATATTGATGTAAGTATTCACGTCCCAATCACATTATTACTTATGTCTTGAAATAAAATATGAACCTAGGGACAAGAAAAAGTTTAATTATACACATTTAAAAGGCACATTCTTAAACTGATTTTCCACATAGATTCCATTCAATTTGAAGCATACATTAATTATTACGATGCACAAAATTTACAATTCTGTCCATGAAGAAATCTGCCGCCTTACATTTTAACCATTTGTTTACATCAGCATGCAATTCTGCGTCACTGTCAAAGCGCTGTGTTGCAATCCACATCTAGCGAGAGATCCGTAATCTTAAATTGGCGATTTTCAAGAATTCATTTTTGATTGCCACCATCTGTCTCAAGGCTAGGCCGACCACTGCGGTCTTGGTCGTGAACATTGGTGCGGTCATTTTTAAACTAAATGTACCACTGCCTCACTCCACCTTCACTCATTATTCCATCTCCGCACTCTGCACAAAGATACTAATACATTTCAATTAGCTAGTGGTTTTTTGTAAAGTAAACCTGACCACAGATCTCGCGGAATTTTTTATTGCAGCGCACATTTCAACAGTTTCCCCTGGTAAGACCAATTTTAGAGTACGCATCTCTTGTATGGAACCCTTATGAAGAAGTATATATTAAAAAACTGGAAAAGGTACAAAGAAAGGCTGTCCGATATGTACTGGAGGATGCATGTCCGATATGTATGCATAGGAGGATGGAGAGTGTGTCTCACATGCTAAAAACGCTGGGCTGGGAACCTCTACAAACTAGAAGAAAAATAAGCAGACTTTGTGGAATGCTACACATTCTGAAGGGAAGAAAGCTTGGGCAGATCTTAGGAAAGAGGCGGGGAACCCAAATTATTAGAGGGAAAAATGATCATAAATTCAAGGGAAAATGTCGGGTACAAAGAACAAATAAAAAAAATTCTTTTCTAAATAAAAAAATTGTTGATTGGAACACCTTACTTGCAAAACTATTCGAGCCCTTTCCTAACAGAGTGCATACTTTTAAGAAAAGATGTAAGGAATATATGTAATAATGGGATTAATGTGTGGTGTAAAATTATATGTAACAGCTTAATTGTTTTAATTTATCATTTTTTTCTTGCTCATTGATTGATGTTAATTAGATGGGGATTTTCTTGCTTTGTGAGAGAGATTTGTGTTTTGAAGTTCCCTTTAAGTGTACTTTTGGTTAATGACTGATTTTACCTTTGTGATTATTTGGGACTTGTGTGCCACCTGACACTGTCTATCAGCACATGTGGATTTTAATTAAAAAAAAAAGATTCCAGTGATCAAAGTAGATGAATCACAGTATGCACACTACCACAGCAGGATATTTACTGAGTGTAGGGACGTATAGACTCCAAGATGATGTCAAGCCTTGCCCACCGCCACGCTAGGCTGAAGTTTAAGTTACTTTCTGTACAGCCAACGCACAACCCAAACTTACATTCACATGGTCCCGCTTGATATTAAGGATTGGTACTATAAAATTTAAGTGCTGTAACTAAATACGCAATCAGTAACACAATCGAAATCGCCAAGATAGACATCACGCGCTCCTAGTATTTCAGCACTCCAAGTGGACTTGCAACGTTCTTCAGGTACCTTTGAGAACCATCTTTCTTAACCTCAGTAAATCTTATTACGTAAGCTTGGGTACTTTTCCATTCCTCCATAATGTTGTCTCAAGCATGATTTCCGCTTATTCTCCTTATATTAATTTTAAGCACGACTTTTACCATTGTCATCTGCAATATTAAGAATCTTTCTGCGTTCTTTCAAGTGGTATTTCATGACACCATCAGCCACTTCAACTTTCCCCTGTCGCTGCATTTCTTCAAAAAAACACGTCATCAGTTCACCCCTTGCCTCTTGGATAATACAATTTCTCATTTTGTTTCATTAGCGCTGCATGTTCATCATTTTTGTAAAGTTATATTTTCCCTCTCTTCAATTAGAGCCAGCCTCGACTCATGGTCTTTTCTCCTCAAGTTTCATCATTCCTGCAATTCCCACTACGGATTCCAGAGCACCAATCCTAACGTCTCTTCCTCTTGACCCTCGATCGATCCCACTCCTCTCTCTCTGGTACCCGATGGATTGATAGCCACGATTCGGCTTCCTCCTTTCAAACACCCCACCTACCACTGATTGCCTAGTCAAGGTTTCCTTCCGCTTCTTCAATTGAAGTAGAAATTCGTTAACGCATGATTCTTTTCGCTGTCGAAATATGTCCTCTGGAATTTTAATCAGTGGATTGAAGTGATTGACTTGGTTAATTTCTCCTTCATGTGATCAATCTGGTATCTTATCGCACACGCGGACACTTTCTGTAGGTAAGAGACACATTCGAAAAGTAAGGAACCTTTGGTCGTTAAAAAATATTTCATTGATGGATTTAGTTTCCTATAAACCTACTTTAATTTAGTACATAATCGCCGTTCACTTATAAGAACTTTTTCCTATTTTTTCCTAAAGCTCTATCAGCTTCTTCCCTCAGCATAGAAGTTCACCACTTGAGCATTGAATCAGATGACAACGGCGGTCTTAATTTCCTGGTTGTGTTCAAACCTCGTCTTGTATTTTATATTATATTTTCCGGGGTTGCAACCAGTTCTGAAAAAGTATATTTCTCCCAGTTGTTTCGGTGCACGACAGCGTGCTACACCCATTTCACTTGTCACCATGTATTCATTCAATAAGTAGCAGAGTAGAAAGTCACAGAAAGGACAAATCGACCAGCGGCATTGTCAGGATTTTTGGACCAGAGTCTCATTTGCGTGAACGTGAAGAAGCCCCAATTCCACGCACCCTGAATATCAACTTCGACCTGACGTTGCGGCAGGTCGGCGAAGGCGACCCTCATGAGCATTCCCCCTCGACTCCCCTCGTTTCCCCTCCAGCCACGCGCGAAGCATCGTAACGAATAACGTTTCACGTTCCTTTTTGCAACGGTTCCGGCAGATAATTGACTCCCACAGTTAAACGGAAAACTCATCACGGCCTCGACGCCGACGGTAACAAACAAAACGTTTCCTCGTCTCCACCTTTTTGCGACGCTCCCTTTTTATTTTACAATCCTTCACGTGGCGAGGAAAAATAAGTGAGGCGTGGTCTGGCAAAAAATTGCCGGAAGAGCAATTAAAAATCCAAAATTCTTCGACGGGAGTCGAGTGGATTGGCTTCCTTGAAATTGCTATTTTACCCATGCGGAAGGAGGGCCGGAAAGGGAGCGACGGCGGCGATGGTCCATCTTGCTCACCGTTGGAAGCGACGGGAGCGCCTGAGACGATCCCTTCCCCCAGGGCCGACTAAAAGACCCCCTTCTGGGGGCATCCAGGAGTCCCTTTGATCTACATCGCCCACACCTACCCTTTCAAAGCCACGCGACGATCGAGGTTGATGAGAGAGGATGAGGTCGGTACAAATTATTCGGGTTCAAAGTTTCGAAAGGGGTCGAAGGGGTCCGACCACGCCACGCAAGCAGCTCTCTCGGTAGAACCATCATTCATCCTTTGTTTTCTGACACTTGGATGAGCATATTCATTCGTAAATATTGGCTAAAATATCATGCGGAAAGATTTACGACGGATCCGGATTTTTTGGGGACCAGAAAACTTTCTTCCATCGGGTTGCGAACTTGCTCGTGGTAAAAATATAAAATCTATATGGCATTTTGCTATTTAAGCGAGTAATATGATTGATTACAAATAATCGTGCGTTATATCTTCACGGCACACTACTGGTTAAGGTAGGTAATGGATGAACCCAGTCATACAATTGTTCAACAATATATTTACTTGCCTCTCCTAATCAGAAACACAACCTGAAATCGGACACTGTCATACACTGAGGATAGGTGATAGGTAGGATAGGTCGGATAGCTACCCTCACCTATCAAATCAAGATCACCTCGAACTAAGCCCTACACGGCATATGAAATTCACTCATAAACAGGATTGGATGACTAGTTCCTTTCATGTGCCAACGATGGTTTTATAGGGATATCTAACACTTAAATCAGCACAACTTGGACAAATAAAACCTGAAATCATACCCAAAACCTCCATTAGGTAGCTCAGTTATTTATCCATTAAACTACAACACATCGTATTAAAATGAAAATGGTAATTTATATTTTGAATTTAACAGCGAAGAGAATTTTATTCCTTTTCGATATAATTAAAAATGCTAATGTATACATGAATTATTGATTAAAGAATATGTTATGTAAAATATCAAAATTAGGCGTAGCGAGCACGGAATGGAAACATCAAATGAAAAAATCGGCGCTCTGAAATGCTCTCCCTGTGGGACTGGACCCCCTTTCAATTGGAACGGGTTTTGCGGTTCCGAAATTTCCCGCTGTCTCACCGCGGCCCTCTACTCCCTGAATCCAAGCTTAAATCACGGAGTTGTCCCGACCTACATCTTCCACTCGCACCATTCGCTCCCAAAGCCAGCATACGCTCTAACTCTCTCTCTTATTTGTTTCTTGGCTCAAACGAAGGGCAGCGTTTGTACTCCTCGCGACAGTACGAATCTAATTAGTCGAGTGCAGTTCTCTCCCTTCGGCCTACGCTCTGTGCGAATCACCTCGCTCGCAATTATTTTCCTCTAGCATCTCTCCCTTCACCCACCTCCTTCACGCCCCCGTCCACATGTCCCACCCCCCGATTCTTCGTGACCCCATCAAAGTCCCTAAAAGCCTCACGGAGGTGCGGTGATCACACTCCAATTACCTCGCGAACTTCTGTTTCAGCGCTGTTAAGAGCTAGTCCAGAGTCCTCAGTTTTGGGTTCAATTTGAAAATCCGTTAAGTAATTGGTGAGTTTCAGGAACTGACTTCCTGAAACACGCTATCTTGGAGTTTGTGTTTATATAAAAGCTATAGTCATCCGAATTATTGCCATGGATACTGTAACATTGAGATATTGTCATTTCAATAAAGGTTTAATTAACAATAGACATCTTTAATGCAATCACTACAAATAGATATTAAAAATTTATGTTGTATCAGGTATACAGTCAAAATCAAGATGTCGCATGCGTTCTAAAGGAAATTCTTTTCTTTTGAAAAAAAAATCGCGTCACTTCGTGAGTCGTAAAATTGCTATAATATTCTATTAATATAGATGCAGTGTCAAAAATATTCCTTCTTCCAACTGCAAGAAAAATATTCAAATAAAAATGTTTCATCAATTTAGTTCCTTGTATCAGTATAAATTAAGCAATACATTCTTTTAAGAGTGTACGTAAATGGAATGCATGTCTTAGTACTGTTGCGATAAAAATTCCATTTGATTAATTGCTCTTTATAAAATATTATTTTGTTTGGAATATTTTTCAATGAGATACTCATATTGTTCTGCATGACAACTATTCACTGATTTATTAACGATTATGCAAATATCTTCGTAAAATTAAACTTGCGAAAGCAGTTGGTAAAGATATTTAATTGTAATAGAAATGCTCGTTTGTTCTTTGGATGGTGGTAAATTTTGTAAACATAACTGTGCGATTGCGATTAATCCATTTCTTTGATGTTTGTGGCATAGTTTGAAGGTTTTTACAGGGTGCGTTCCGAAAGTAATTCAATTATCTTTTTAAATGTAATTTATCGTACACATTTACATGAACACTTATAATTCTTCAAAGTACTGTCCTTGGGCCTCTACACATTTTTCCAGCGACTCTGCCATGGCAGGTACGCACCGTGGAGGGCGTCTTCGGGGATCTCTCGAAAGGTCTTCGTCACGGCTGATTGGATCTCTTCTATGGACGAAAAACGGGTTCATTTCGGGGCTGCTTTAATCCGAGAGAACAAAAAGAAGTATGCTGGCACGACGCCAGGACTATAGGGGGTTGGAGCAGCGTTGGCACGTGGTGTTTGGCCAGGAACTCGCGGAATCGTGGCGCGTCGTGGCAAACACCTTGGGCACGAGCTTGGCGCACACTTTCCTCATCGCTAAATCTTCAGAAACAATACGAAACACAATAGTAGACGACAAATTCATTTCATTGGCAACCATCTTGATGCACAATCGACGGTCAGAGTCCAAAAATTGTCAGCAATTGACAACAACACGTGTTCGTCGTCAACCTCTTCCCGGCCCTCCTTTAAGACCGTAAACTACCTCGAAACTTGTGAGTAGGACAGGGCAGATTCCCCGCAAGCCTCACGAATAATTTTATTAGCCTCCTCAAAAGATTTTTTCAGTTAAGCACAAAACTTATTAATCGCGTAACGTCGCTCGATGGTCGATTCAATTTTTTCTTGACACGGTTGGCGCGCAGAGGTTTATATTAACTGACATCCTGCCGCTTCTAATACTTGGAGAGCACTGAGACCGGTTTTGCGGCAAAGCGTAGAGTCTTCCACACCTTCTCCAAGTAGTTTGATTCCACTCCAACCAATAGGAGTGGCGCGGGCAATTTAATTACATTTCTTTCGGAACGGACCCTGTAAGTCATTTTTCGCTGCTTACTTCAATTATATTTTGATACATATTCACCTATGCATAAAACATATTTTCATATTTTATGCCAATAAAGTGACCATATTTGTGCGGTTACCGGGTTTGTCACTATAATCCACGAGCAATAAGTAAGGTTTTCCTAACGATAACAGCGCCTCTAATCTTGAACTAACGTCACATTAAATATTCTGGCAATTTTTCCGTTACACTTCGCATACAATGCTGCAATACAATATTTAAAAAAGGCAAGTAATAAACAATAGTTCCATCTACCCATTTATCATATTTAGCGAAACTGACATGTAGTTGTGACAATAGAGGTATATTCTTACATGATTAAAATGTGGAGCTGTCTATCATAATGTGCACGGCGTCGTTGTGTTGTTTATAGAAACAAACAATACAAATATGCTGAACTGACACTGCCAATACTGAATGACATTACGTTTAATAATTTCAATATGCTCCAGCAATATTCATGGGGATCTAGATGGTGCGGTGGATAATGTACTGACTTCCCAATCCGTGAGTATAAGTTAGAATACCGGCAGTAGCAGGCTTTTCCAGTGGCATCCGGATCCTTACTTGTGGTGCTACGCGGAGATTACTTTAGTCCCGGCGGATGGGATATTAAACTGTGGAATTATTGGCGCCTTTTGTAAAGAGTGGGCTAGTACCGAAGCCGGGTTTCTCTTCACCCTTCCTGCTCTGAAAATCCAATCTCCACCAATTTACCCATATATCCCTTAATCGCGCTAATTACCCTAGGGATCAGTGGCATCCCTAATAACTACTACTACTGAAACTTTCATCTACGTTAATACGGGCGAAGACCGAGTTTCTTCTCCTTACGGAAGTGTCTTTCAACAGCCATGCTTCGCACAAATTGTAAAAGGGATTTCTTTACCTATAATTGTTAGCGTACCAATTTTTAAGGTAAAGTTTGTTCTCTCCCGCAAATGTATGACACAGTGGGAGTAAGCGATCATCTACTATCAGATTCATTCTTTATAGCAACGCAATTGTGATTACTCCGATTCGAATAATTTCGTTAATTACTTAGTTTTTAATTAGTTATGATTTCTCTGCTTTATGTTTATTTACTCGTTAATAATTATTAAAATTTCAGTTTTATAATTTTTTCTTTCATGAAATTATAGACAGTATACGAAATCTTTAGCCTTTATACGAAATGAATACCGACATTCATTCGTCTTTGTGGGAGCACATGCCTGTTGGAATTCAAATGATTTGAAATTTAAAAAATGGACAAAATATGGATCACTCCTCAAACGCGTGCGGAAACCTTCATTGTTAATATCAGTACTGCGATCCTACTCCAAAATAGATCATCTCATTCTTTGAAACTCTTGAGACAGTTTCCATTAGAGTATGAATTAGAGTATGCTATTCTACGAATACATACAATGCAACAGCAAAGGAAACATACTGGAATATATGAAATTAAAAGGTCATGGAAGCGTTATTGTAAGGCGTGACAGTTTTCTGGGGAATACTAAGGAATGGAAACAGAACGGGCACAAGTACGAATCACATAATAGCTAGCAAAAAGAAAAGGAGGAAGAATACACTTAGCAGTTATCAGGGATGAGACTCTGGTCTAGCAATGTGTCAAACCTAACCTGCTTTCAATGACCATTTATGATTCTAGAAAAAAATATCATAGTCTACCAGTTTCGCGATAGATTTTCGAAGGTCGCATATTTTCCATTAAAAATTGCATTAATGTTTCTACTCGAAAATATTTAAATTTTTCTCTTCAAAACTATTATACATTCTCGTTGAATTCAAAGAATCTCCCCACTTAAATTTCATTTTTGTAACAGTGTTTTCTTCTTCTCCTTACAGCACTTTAAACTCCTATTCACACCGTCGCAAATGACAACTCTTTGTCATCCCTCTAGCTGGCGGGAAATTCTAAGAAGGACAGGTTTAATTTTTTACCTTAAAAATAAGGGAACCGACTTACATCCGTGGACCTTGAACTATAATTATTCCGGAAGAGCGAATTTTCTTATTATTAGTTATTTTTGTCTTAAGGAAAAACGAACGCTACGAAAGACTATATTTATTTTCTGATTTAAATTCTTAGAGTAATTTTACACACACATATTAGCGAAAAAACGAATTTAATCACGGAAATAATACGTAGGTGCGTTCTTAAGTTACCTCAAATAACTCATATTATTAATTTTCATTTTTTTCTATTGCATTAGTCAGTAAAACAAGGGCATCACCCTGGAAAACCCTAGTTATTTATAATGATTTAATCGTCATGAAGTGGTATACAAAGAACATGTACATGTATGTGTTTTCGCATAATATATGTATTTTATTGTCCTTCATTATCATCATAGCTCCGTATTGATCAAATAAATTTCTTCCTGGGAGGTTAACGCATTAAAAGACAAAATATTTTTAGATTTGCTGTTTAATTTCAATGTACAAGAAATTATTTAGTGGGATCTTGTTCCCTTCACATAATAAATGATACAATTCTTACGTCTCCCTTCGGATAGAATATATATATATATATATATATATATATATATATATATATGTGTGTGTGTGTGTGTGTGTGTGAGTGTGTGTTCCTATCCCTTTTCCTTATATCTGTTTCTATATAAATGAGTATTTATTCGCCGTTTGGCGGGATTTCGTGTTTGAATACATACATATATATATATATATATATATATATTTTTTTTTTTTAAGCTAATCTACCGGTTAAGGTAGGTTTTTGGATGGACATAATTACTAATTTAATAATTAGTGACCCCTAGCAAAACACAACTTCCTACTTTACATCATGTCCCTCTTCAGTTCTGAGTACTTTCTTCCTCCCTTCATCCCGTCCAACATCCTTATCCTGTTCCTTCCCTTTCCTCGTTTGCCCAACATTCTCCCCTCTATCACAGTGTTCAACATCCCACTGCCGGTCAACACCCACTTCATCCACTTTTCCTGCCTCCATAGGATTTCTCCCAACAAACCCCTCTCTTCGCCCACCATACCAAGTACTTCCTCGCTTGTTTTCTTCTCTGTCTATTTCACATTCTCCATTTTTCTCCACACCCACATTTCAAAAGCCTCCAGTCTACGTCTATCCTCCTGCTTCAATGACCACGTTTCCGCACGCTCCATATCAAAGTTTTTACGAGTCTTTTCTTAACATCCTTACTCAACGTCCCCGTCATCAACTCCCTCCTCCTTGTGAAAGCCTCTTTGCCTAGCGCAATTCTTCTCCTTACGTCCCTACTACTTTGACCCTGTTGGTCCAAAACACTACCGAGATACTTAAACTGTTCTCCCTGCTCTAGTTTTTGCCCTCCTTTTATAATGTTAAGCTTAGCCTTTTTCTTTCTATAAAATCGCATAACCTTTGTTTTATTAATATTGATTTTCATCCCATACTTGTCGCACTGCATTTCCAATTCACTCAGCAATGTTTGCAGCCCCTTGGCTGACTGACAAACTAAAGCTTGGTCATCAGCAAACCTAACTGATTTTACGAATTCCCAGCCCACTTTCATTCCTACCTCGAGTTCTTCCCATGCCTCTTTGATCATTTCCTCTGCATACAGGTTGAACATCAACGGTGATAATGGGCAACCCTGCCTCACGCCTCTTCCTAACACTGCCCATCCGGACTCCCCGTTTCCCACTCGCACCTGAGCAGTCTGAGACATGTACAGGTTGCGGATTAGCCTCCTTTCCCTCCAATCTATTCCTATTTTCTGCAGATCCTCATTAGTTTTTCCCAATTCACTCTATCAAACGCTTTTTCGAAATCTACGTAACAGGCAAATACCTCCTGGTTCTGTTCTATGTTCCTCTCGATTAATAATCTCATTACTGCAATGGCATCACGCGTACCTCTCCCCTTCCTAAACCCAAACTGGTCATCCCCTAAGTAATTATTTGTCCTACTCTCTATTCTTTTGTTTATGATCCTGAGAACAACTTTAGCTGCGTGGAATATCAAACTAATTGTCCTGTAGTCATCACATGACGTGGCCTTTACCTTTTTAGGAATAGGAACTGAAACTGAACTCAAAGTCTTCCGGCCAGATTTCCTCCTCATAAATACTACGGATCAGCCCATATAGCCTCTTCCTCCCACATTTTCCTAAGCATTTTAAAAGTTCCACGGGAATGTCATCCACCCACACGGCCTTATTTAGTTTCACCTCCCTTAATGCCCTTTCTATCTCATTGTCTAGTATGCCTGGACCTAAGCTTTCTTCCTCTACGTCATGTTCCTTTTCAATGTCTAACTTTGTTGGTCTAAGCTCTTTACTATACAGTTCTTCTATATATTCCTTCCATCTCTCTTGGATCTTTCCTGCGTAAACTATTACCTTGCGCTAGGCAAAGAGGCTTTCACAAGGAGGTGGGAGTTGATGACAGGGACGTTGAGTGAGGATATTAAGAAAAGACTCGTAAAAATTTTGATATGGAGCGTAGCCATGTACGGTGCGGAAACGTGGGCATTGAAACAGGAGGATGGACGTAGATTGGAGACTTTTGAAATGTGGGTGTGGAGAAAAATGGAGAATGTGAAATGGACAGAGAAGAAAACAAATGAGGAAGTACTTGGCATGGTGGGCGAAGAGAGGGGTTTGCTGGGAGAAATCCTATGGAGGCAGGAAAAGTGGATGAAGGGGGTGTTGACCGGCAGTGGGATGTTGAACACTGTGATAGAGGGGAGAATGTTGGGCAAAAGAGGAAAGGGAAGGAACAGAATAGGGATGTTGGACGGGATGGAAGGAAGAAGAAAGTACTCAGAGCTGAAGAGGGACATGATGTAAAGTAGGATGATGGATTTTGTGTTTTGTTAGGAGTAATAAAATGTTTGTTTGGTAGTAGTGTCCATCCAAAAACCTACCTTAACCGGTAGATTACCTTTACAAAAATATATTTATGTTCTTCATAGAAATGGAATATTTATATATATATCTGTGGGTAAGGGTGTTTGCCTATTTTAAAAGTAGGCTTTGAAAGGCCCCTAATGACTTTAATTGCAATTATCGTGGGGAATTCCTATTTTTTTCTTCATTTTTTCGTAAATTTGGCTATCTTCAATCTGTATAGAATTCTTACTCCTTTTCTTCCTCTACTTCACTTTCTCATATATCCCCTTTCTATCACGAACTTCAGCATACCACTGCTCCGTAATATTTCATTCAAACACTTAAAGGCTAAATCAGAATTGACTCAATGTTTTCCACCGGTCTAATTAAATGCTGAGACTTTGCCTTCCTCTCTTGATAATCATTTTTCAATTTTTTCAATTATCCAATACATTACATTTTCAAAAGCCTCTAATCTAAGCTCATTCATTTGACTCAAAAACCAATGTTACATCCATAAACCGCTTCGCTCCACTCCAAAGGTTTTTCTAATATTTTCTTCGCGTCCTTACTCCTTGTACCCGTCATCAATTCTCTTCTTCTTACAAATGCTCATTTCAAATGGAATAGATAGGAAGTATAGAAAAGATAGGAAAAGATAATGTAAGAAGGACAAGGAATTTGAATGGAAGAAATTAAGTTGAATGGAGTAAATATTTAGCATTCTCAATTTCGCAGATTACATAACAAGTACAGCAGTAAATCCAGTTGAAAAACGGTATCATAAAACACAATAGACGAAATAATTCCGAGGTAAAATAAAAAATAGATAAAACAATTTAAGCCATAATATGTGGAAGTGAGATTTCAAAGGAGATGTTGAGTTGGCAGGAGTGAAATCGGAGCAAGTGGAATTTATCACCAACCTGGAAAGTATCATAATACGAGGGTCATCCGGAAAGTAGTACCCGTTCGTGCCGCATGAAGTGCTGACGACGCGAGTAGCCGCTGGACGAGGTCAGATAGCTTCAGTGGCTTGTCTGCCTTCTCTGAGCCAAGTTGCGTGACGCTAGCATTGCCTGTGTTGTTTCTGTGATTGTTTACAATGTTTAAAAAAATTGAGAACGCCGCCAGTTGTGAAGTGAGGGCAGTGATTAAATTCCTCAATGCAAGAAACGTTCGCCCATGTGATATTCATCGCCAATTAAAGGAGGTGTATGGAGACAATGTAATGGACGAGTCGTCTGTTCGGCGGTGGTGTCGCAACTTCAACATGGGGAGGGGGAACACACACGACGATGAGCGTTCGGGGAGACCGTCTGTCATTACAGACCAACTGGTGAGCTCAGTTGACGAATTCGTGAGGAACGATCGGCGCGTCACAATTGATGACATCTGTGAGCATTTTCCCAATGTTTCTCGAACAATTGTTCATGAAATTGTTAAACACCATCTGCATTATGCAAAAATTTGTGCAAGATGGGTCCCTCGCGTATCTCAATGAGCTGGCGGCGAAGGACTATGCAGCAGGAATACAGAAACTTGTCACACGTTATGACAAATGCCTTAATTTGCTTGGAGATTATGTTGAGAAGTAGTTTAAAGTATCCTCTTTCAAATAAAATTTTTTATGTTTGTTAATATTTACTTTTGTGTCTTTATTTCACGAACGGGTACTACTTTCCGGATGACCCTCGTATGAGACGCTGGAAGCTCGGAGCATGTTAAGCGGGTATTGGCCAAAGTTATAAAGTGTTTACCAGGGAGAAGCAACAACTAATCACAAAGAAGATAAGTTTACAAACAAGGATGCATAACATGGAGGCATGCGAGTGGGATGTGGCGCACAATAGATCAGAGACATTGGGAAAGAAAACTTGAAGAGTAAGAAGTCTGCAAAATAAGGTTGACGTAGGAGAATATGGAAGAGCATAAATGGAGAAGTAGATCAATTAAATTAAAATAATAGATGGAAGATTGCTCAGGGAGAAAGGGAAAGAGGATAATAAGGAGACAGATGGAGGGCTGCATTGAAACAATCATCAGATGTAGATAGTGATTATGAATATTTAAAAACTTACATTGTTTATTCATAGTCGGTGATCAAATAGGATTTTTAAATAGTAGTGTTCCAAATGACGAAGGAAAATAATATTTATTTCCTAATTAGGATTAGGGTTTTTATTTAATATCGTTCCACAGTAACAACCAATTCCTAACTGATAAAACGAAAAAAATTACACTCGATATTTTTAATATTGAGCTCATCGCTGCATTAATATCCACTTCAGGCTCAGTTTTGGGTCGATAAATTGATAGAAGTAAATTATAATTCTTCCACCAATGCTCTCTATAGCTTATAAAATATCAGAAAAAAGAAGATCATTGGTTTACTCCATGTTTCTCTGAAGCTTATGGAATGGCTAACACAAATTGAATAAATACCCAAAAATTAAAAAAAGTTATCAATAATAATCATTAAAATGAAAGGGTTTTGAGGAAGCATTTGAGCGCAATTGTGAAGGTTATGGCTGTGACCTGTCGTCCCTAATGAGATGAAAAGATACACCCTAAGTATCTTCAGCTCATGAATCATCCTCAGCGACGGAATTCCCATAAGCGCTGGATATCGAGGAGGTTTTAGAGTGCTGTGTTGCTGACGTCACCACTCCTACCCCACCATTAATTCGAGCCAATGGTAAGGAAACTGCAACCAAGCACCCGAGGTCACGACGCGTGCAGCAGCTATTCACGTTAGGTACGTATGCTCCCCGTCGTCTCTCTGAAGAGGATGGAACGAGCACAATTCTTTTTTAGAGCGATTCTTCAAGAGGTCGCCACGCGAGACATCCTCTCACTGTTTTGTTTTCCATTCTGTCGCGTTTAGGACTGACGACATATCGTTTTTTTCCTCGAGATCACCAGCTGAAAGTGGGAGGAAACCTTAAGCATAGATAATTCAGTGACTCACGGACGCACAACGTCCTCTCTCTCTCTCCCTCCCTCTCATCTCCTCTAACTCGTACTCCACCTCACAATACCCCTACCCCTGGTATTCCTGGTCCCCTATTCCTCCCCCCCCCACTGCTGGAGCAGCAATGGCTGACGTCATCGGGCAAACTAACTATCTGGTAGCTTAGCGCTGCGACCGTCACCCGTGCGTGTCACTTCACTTTCCGCCCGTGTCCCCGTTGAATTGTCTCGAGGTATGAGACTTTTTCTTTTGTTCTCTCTCATACAGTTTACATGCACTCCCTATAAAGTGCTCCGAGAGTAAGCTGGAAAATAGTTTTCGACGGGAGATGATAAAATGACGAGCTGTTTCATCGCACCATTTGCTACGAAAGAAGCGGGATTCGGAGAGGAGGAAAAGACCTAATGCTGAACACGACAAATACGAAGTTTGTTGCTTTTTTTGATTTATACTTGGCTCATCACTGTCGGAATAAATCTCCGAAGAGAGGCACCCTGAAGGTAATTATGCTCATCGTGAAAGTTATGGAGACTCTTTATAGATGAAAGGTAGGTTTTTCCCGGCAAAAAACCTCTAACTCCCGGTGGATTAAACGGGACGATACTCGGCTTTATTAGATGGACTAATTGACCTGATAAAAACCTGTTTCCTAACGATGAATAAATCGCAACCCCAAAGCTTGTTCATTTCAAATGAATCCTCAACACTTGCAAAAGTGTCAAAAATATTATTTGAAATTTCCTTATCAGGCTCACATGAGATTCAATTTCTGGAAAAATGCACATTAAATTATTTCGAGTACCTATGTTGAAAAAATTAAATCTTCAAAATGAAGAAAGACACGAGAAAATTTTTTCATTCATCTAATTGCTATGAGATATGATTTTATAGTCGCAAACATGAAAATTTGTGAAAAAATTAATCTTTTGATAATTTAATGTCAACGCAAAAATTTACTTTGGTTCATGATTTTTAAAAATAAAATGCTGAACTTGTTTAACTTGATTTCCTTCCTGATACCTGAACTTCCTCCATGTTTGGACGAATTGTCTATCAGTGCTCTCCTCTAAATTTGCATTATTAACCCATAAACACAGTAATCAACCCGAAGGTCGGTTCGGTAGTTGATGGTAGAGTTCACCCAGTACTAAGCCCGAAGGCGTGTGAAATTCACACATCAGGGTAGGGGGGCCAGTTGCTTTCCCTGTGCCGGTTATGGTTAAAATCCCTTGCCACCCCACGTACAACCGCAAGCGCCTTTGCCACCCCGCTACCCCGTTACAACCGCCCAAAATGAGTTCCCTGAGTCCTGCTAATCCGGAACTCCTAAATGTCAGGGTATTCGCGGAGCAGGGGTGGAAACACTTCGAAGTTGTGCTGTATAATATATGAAGGGGAAGTGCGAGCAGGAAAGAGAGAAATACATTAAAAGATGCGCTTTGAACGGACTTTATTTCTGGAGTCAATATGATGGGAGGGGCTAATTGAAGCCAATTACTATTACGACTGGGATAATTTTATTTTATTTCCAGTTGTTTGTGAGCTTATTTTCTTCTAAAAATTTGCGTAGGACCCGCGTTTTGGTCCTCGCTGTGCATTCGATCGCCGGTCTTATCTTAGAATTATTAAAAGCGAAGAGCAAAAAATATAGTGATTACAAAAATATATTTATTCATTATATTCGCATATTCTAAAATATAATACATTAGTCTGAAACGCATTAATTCTTGTACGTTTGAACGCGATGAAAATATTTTATAAATTGAATTGTAAGTATTCAAAAATAGGTGTTGTTAAAAATTATCCGAAGTTAGTCCATAAACTCGTGGATTTTATTTTGCACATAATTTTCCGATTTACTATTTTTTATCCTAATGGACGCTCTTTTTTATGCTAGCCTGGATTTTTATAATAGAATCGCAATAAAGGTTCACATACTATACATCCCGTTGTAAAGTTTCGTGAATTATCTTTCCTACCTAACTTATGGAACTGGGACATAGATGATAGAGCAAAGCCATCCTGTAGACGCATGCCTGTTGACTGAGTTAATGCAAGTGCTCGTACCTACAGGGGCATTTTTTGGGAGGAGGCTTGACTCTTCGGCGCAATATCCAGAAAATGATCGATAGAAAATTCGCATGGCATATTCAGGTAAAAGTTAACTGCTAATTATATTATTCATTATACTTAATTGAACACTTCTTTTGATTGAATATTTTTTTGCAATCAGTTTTTTCAATTTAATCTTCCTTACCAAGTGAGGTCGAGAGGTTACTCTCCATCACTCGTGTCTGCCTGCTTTACAATATCATTCATCTTAAAGGTAGCAGTGAACTATCTTCAAAATGATCTAGAACAAAGTCTTGATCTTGAAATTTATTAAACAACACAATATTACCCTTTCAAGTCTTTTTTTGAAAAATTAGTCACATACCGAAACATTATAGCATTTGAAATGAGGTGGCAAATTGAAATGGAAGACGCAACATATAAGTTTGTGAAAGGGGCACGTAAAACAGTATTGATTGTTGCGCATTTACAATTCATAAGTTTTGGTGATTTAATAGATTTGGCACTAAAAAATCAACCCAGAATTTGGAGTATCTTGTAGAAATCCAACATAATTACTGCTGTCATAATGCAACTATAATTTCGTAGAATATTTCTTACTATAATTGTACTCATTGCATGATATTTCCGTTCATTTTCTAAAAATCATATCATCAGTCATCTTAATGAACCCACAACTTAATCCTTCTTGATTTATCATAACGTATCTCGTATCTCTCAGGAACGTTGTGTTGTTGCCTTTGGATGTTTTCCACGGTCTCCCAATGCTCTCCTTTCAGCTCTCTCTTCAGTCGGGGAAACAATAAAAAGTGGCACAGAGCCAATTCGGGACTGTAAGGGGGCTGGCGAACCACCGAGAAGGGGGGGGGTGCTCTCCGGATCAGGAAGTTGTTTACGATGAAGCGCGTGTGGCTGGGGGTATTGTCATGGAGCTTGACTGTGTCTTTGATGCCAGCCCTCAGCACGCGTCCCGGCGTTTAAATCTCTTGGGCACCCCCAGATAAAAGGCTGACCTGACAGTTTCTCCCTACGGTACAAACTCGAAGTGGACGATTCCTCGGATGTCAAACAAGACAATGAGCATCGTTTTGATGCGACACTTGCTCATTCGCGCTTTCTTGGGGCGGGGGATGATTTTGCATGCCACTCGCTGCTCTGCCTTTTCGATTCTGGGTCGTACTCGAACGTCCAGGATTCGTCTCTGGTTTCGACAGAGTTAAGAAAGTGTGGCTTATTTTGAATTAAATCCTACAATTCTAGACAGCGCGAAAGTCGAAATTCTTTCCGGTCTTCCGTCAACATTTTCGGCACAAGCTTCACGCAGACCTTGCGCATTTTCAGATTCTATCCCATGTACCGCAAATGTGGACATGTGTAGGGTGTCTCCAATTTTCTGGATGCTCAATCGACGGTCGGAACTCAAAATTTATCGCACACGATTCACGTTTTCGTCGTTTCTGACCGTTGTTGGGCGTCCAGAACAGGGTCCGTCGGCGACCTCTTCCCTTCCCTCTTTGAACGCATTGTTCCAACTCTCGGACGGCGACCTTGAAATGCAGTCATCTTTGAAGGACTCTTGAAGCATCTGAAATGTTTCGGGTGCATTATTTTCCGGCTGCACGCAAAACATGATGGCGTATCGCTGTGCAAGCGGACGCTCCATCGCGTTGTGTTACAAGGCCGAAAAACACATTTCACGCGGAGGCACGTCTTTCCGCTCAGACTGCTCGAAGCAAACTGGTGGCCGACTGCGATGGAATGACATACCCCCCCCCCCCCACCACATTTTCGCACCTATTTTACCGCGCTGACATGGATAATCGTGGCATAATAAAATTATACGAATTACGCTTTATAATAGGCCATGTATATTGAATAGGACAGGCGACAATTGACATCCATGTTTCACACCCTGCTTAGCGCTGCTCATTGCGACTCTCCATTGCTATCCGCCTCTGTGCAGCCTGGGAACATGAACAGGTTCCCGATAAGTCGTCTATTCCTCCATTCTAATCCTACTTTCTATGCAATGTTTCTCAATTTTGACTAGTTTACTCCCTGGATCATTTTCTCAAAATTCATGAAGTATATAAAGTACATTCTTGTTGTACTTCTGTTTCTTTCTACTGGTGATCTCAGGAGGTGTCTCTGTTTATAACATCAGGATGTTTTAATCAAGCGAAATTAAAATGATACACTGAGCGTCAAAACTGGATGCCACCATCTACAGAGTTAACTATTTTAATATTACATATATGTAGGTATTTATCTCAGCGAAGGGTTTAATGAGCAGGTTATGCATTACAATAGGGAAAGAAAATCGAAATTAAAATTTGGGAGAAGAAAGACACAATCACAGTGAGATTAAGTATACCTTGAAGACAAGTATCGGCAGGATTATGTACGAATTGAAATGCAAATACTCAGCCAACCTACAATCATAACACTGCTATTACTGGATAAAAGTTTTGAAATTATATATGAAAATTTTCTAAATTTATATTTTTACAAAAACAAGAGGTAAAATCTGCCTATGAAAACTCCTCGTTCATATCACAAAGGTATTTTTAATGTGGAGAAACTTCGCTATTATATTCAAATTTTTTGAAGGCAAATTAAGACCCTTCGGATAATTGGCTTAAAATAAACAACATTCTATACACTAAAAATCTGACTTAATGACTGAAAGCCGAATAGCAAGTTTGTCAAAAATGCAATCCTTACATCACATTTATAAAGAACGCAATATTGTTTTTATAAAGTAAAAAATTAACAAAAAGAATCGTGTACAAAAGTACTATCTTAAATAAATGACATTATTTATTTTCATTTTCAACTGATATTAATACGGATATTGTCAAACCTCTACTCCGTTGTTATGCCTATCATTTGTTCAAAGTATGAAACTCCATTTTGTTCGTGAATTTCATTCTTATTAATCCACTCAAATTGTCTCCAACAATATTTTTCAAATGTAATTGTCTCAAATGTTTTTGGGAAGATTGTAAGCCAAGTGATACTTGCTCAGGAGGTTTTCTGTGGAATTCGTTTTTTACTTAAACTTGATGAAAATTCTTCGTCGTTCATTCTCTATACCCACAATCATCCACCTCAGTCTGCTGAAACTATTATTATATAATTTACAAAATTTAATTATTTTCATGGTAAATTATAACAGATGTCATTTCATGGCATTGTACCATTATAGCAGGTTTTTCTTATTATAACCGCGAATATTTACTTAGTGCGACCCAGGTTTCGTTCCGGTGTAATGTTAAAGTTTTTTTTATCGTACAAGAAACACTCCCACCGAAGAGCACGCTCCAGATGTGCTTTGTCGAGTGTTTCCTTACTTGCAGGATTATGTTATTCTAGCCTCATGGCGAGCGTTTCGCCTCATGCGGAAAAAGGCATTTTTAGTAGTTGCTTTTTCCCCTACTCCCTTCAGTCCGCTGACTTACCATTGCCAGTTCTCTTCGACCTCGACATCCCCGTCGCAGTGGGTGGAATGTTAAGCACGTTTCGAGGTGCCTGACGCAATCTTAAAGTTAAGGTAGGATGGGGCAGTAAAAGGAGGGAGAAAGAGGGCGAGCATGAATTACTTACGATGTTTGCTGCCAAATGGACAGACGTTTTTCGCGATCCCCAACGAAATCACGCAATCATGCCTTCCCAGCTCCAAGGGAAATCTAAAACCTTTTCTCTTCCTCAAGAGAAACATGCCAAAATAGCAGTAATTACAATTACGTTTATCATCAGTATTTGCTCCATATTTTTGAAAATATTTATACAATTGCGAACTGCCAGATTTATTTGGTAATTTAAATCCAGTTTATTTGCTCATGACCCACTCATCCGGCAGTCAACATCGTAAGAGAGTCTATATCCTTATAGCGATCATGATAGACATATGCATACACTTTGGCATTATTGAATTTATGATTAGCCAGATTGATTCATTAGAATTAATTTCATAATTTTTTAGATTCTTCGACGGTTTAGGTAGCTCACGAACTAAGGCGATCTTTGCTAAAATATGTAGTTAAATAAAATCTACTAAATCAAGACGAACGGGGAAAAGAAACGAAATGCGAATTATAAACCAACTCTCTTCTTTCTTGACAATGAAAGCCAATTACACCAGCTCATGTGTTCGTATTATTTAAAATAATGACGTAAAAATATTGACATGCTAAAGCTCATTCAGGATATTTTTTTATCTCACCATTAGATAAAGAAAGCCATATAGTTCCCATAAAGGCACCAAATACATCATAGTGTACTTGACAATCCAATAAAATATTTTTGTGTGGTGCCAATTTTAATTTCCAATTGTCTGCATATTAAGAGCAGTACGTACCCGAATGGTGTCCTTTGTTTTCAAAATAGCATTTAACCAACGCACGCGTCAGATGTGAAACGGGTGAACTGATTATTAGAGCGCATCGAATGCCACTAGTTCCAGTTCCAATTACCATTATAAATAAGAAATATTTAGAGTGTTTTGTGGCGGAGGACAGTCTTAAAACAAGATATAAGTACAAAAAAAGAAATCACTCCACCCTGTATTCACACCTCGCCATTCAGTTTAATCTCTACAGTAAATAAAATCACTATCCCCAACTTAAAACCGGTTGGTCGAATCGTTGTAAGTAGAGATCGACTGGTGCTAAGCCATGTGACGCGTGGGATTCATGTATTCAAAATGGGGAGGGTTTCTTTTTTCTCACCTGTGGTGTCTCGGAAAGTTCTCCTGCCATGAAAATCACAAAACATGATGCATTTAGCTGGGGTATTTATAACCAAACCCGGGGCTGAACATTCTGCTCACTGGTCAACCCCGCCTCACAACTCCTACTGAAATGAAATTACCCAAGCTTCTTTCAGAGAGAGAGAGGATTGGAGAGAAATCTGAGAAATTTGGCTGTAGAAAGCTTTAAGTGATGCAGAGAACTTTATTTAATTTTTTAATTAATATTAATAATCCGCTGTCTTTTATGCAATGCTCACAAACCATTATCTTATACACTCAGCTAAGAAATTATTTTTTCGTCAATCATATGTTCATACAATATTTCGCTGGCGTATGACCGTAAACGATGTAAGCAACAGCTGCCGCAGTTATTCCTCTATAAAAATAGTAAATAATCCATGCTCTCGCCAGAGTTTTTATATTAGACTTACCTTTAAGTATGTAATTCTTCAATGTGACCAATTATAAACTGTGTTATTCGACTACTTACACGGTGCTCCAGTTTTGTAAGGTACTACACATATAGCCATGGAACTATTTTCGTAAGTATTTGTGTCCTCTGACTAGTCTTCTACTACTAGTCTTCTACTTCTACTGACTAGTCTTTTACTACTACTTGTGACTGCTTATTTATTTGCTAACGACGTATGATGCGTGTGATATTAGTCCATATCTCAATTTCATTTTATTAACCTTTTTACTCTCGCAAAATTTTCTCAAGAACGATTTACTAGCTTTTTAATAATCCACAAATAATAGAAAGAAATGCATCAAGTTATATATCACCATAGGTATTAACAACGATGATTGATTTTTGATTGCCATATCTTATAACCTGGAAATCTCTTCATTCTTTTTCATTCATAGGTTCTTGCGCAGGCATCTTCTAGATCTCTTTCTCATAATTCATCCTTGGGTTTCCTCTGTTTTCTTTCCCTCGATTTATCCTTCAATGGCCTTCAGCTAGAAATCATGTATGAAGATGCGTCTACTTTCCCTTATCTCTTATGAGCGTCTCTGGTATAGACTTCTCTTTACTCTTCAAAATACTTCATTTATAATTCAAAATATTTCATATTCATTTTTCTTCTCTCACATCACATTTACATCGTCTTTTGTCTTCTCTCACCTACGTATGCCTTCGCTCAAGTTTTACACCCGCAAATTAGTAAACTCTACGCATGAGTTTTTATAATTTTTATGAAACGTTTCATTTTGTGCAGGAAAATATTATTTGCTGTTTTTATGTTCAATAGGCACTGCTTTATAGAACTGTGTTTTTATTGAATAGGCACTTATTTTCTGGTACTATTCCACGTACCACCTTCCTCTTTTTTCGTGATCTTGCTGCAAAAATAGCAAAATTTGAAAATCATATTTCTCTAATCAGAGTACCTCTACTCCTAGAAATATAGTCGCCCACTTGTTATCTATAAATAATAAACAGAGAATCCTGACTGAAAATGTTATATTTTTCCTTAACATCTGTGAATTAGGAATACAGAAGAATGCCGATTTTTAATGCTTTCTTTTTTATGATAAAGCAACTATATCTACCACTGTTAGTCATTTTAATTAAACTTTTGGAGTAGAGATGATTGTGCTGTTTAGTCAGATCGTAACATTTAAACTGAAGTTTCTAGGTTGGATCACTATTCAAAAGGCTTTAATAGCAATCAAAGTGATAGAGGTTTCAACACATATCAATATGTTGTATTAATTATTTCAATATAAATTACTAGTTGCGTTAGAGAACAACAGTTTAGAAAAATAAAAATTTTTCAGTCAAAAGAGGTAATAAAATTATTAAAATTAAATTTATTTGAGAAGAAACCATAAAAACACCGGATCCACAATAAGAACTTATAATTATAAAACAATCAAAAAACCATATTTGTGGCAAAATAAAAGTAAATAAAATGAATTAAAAGCGTCAAATCTAATCAAAATGACAAAACATTAATAATATTTCTTGATTTCAATTTTAGCTAGTACGATAGACATATATATAGACAAAATTTGATTGATAATTAAACTTAAACTAGCTTCAATTTAATATTGACGCACTAAAAACATTACCAATACACTATTTAAATTAACAAAATATATTTTAATATTCTAACTTCCAACTTCTATAAATACTCAAAAGAAACTGATTATGTTATCGGTCATATTTCTAGGTTATATTCGCCCAATTTCGAACCATAAAACTGTTTATTAGTTAAGACGAAACAGGCAAAAGCCTATGCTAACATGCACGGGAGAGATTGTGGTGGAGATAATTTTCGAATCACATTCCATCTTGAAGATTGGATATTGTTTCAATTCAACGGAAATCAGCTGGCGAAATACTTTATCGAGCAAGGCTTAGGTCGTTTATGAATTGGACAAGCGCAAGGACAGAGTGATAGGGACTACAATTTTATGGGTGACATGAGAATTCATTCAGACAGTTTGAAGGTATAAATGTTAGTTTGAGAGGGTAATATTGTGGGGCCAACGGAAAAACTGCGTCGAAACTCGCTGTTGTTGATGTGACAAAAATGGAAGTCTCAAGAGAAATGCCGATCCGTTGATTTGAAATGTCAGAACTTTTAAATAAAATATTAATCTGGGTGAAAGTAAATAAAAATAGTTGAATCAACATCAAATGCACTCAACTAATAAAATTAAATTTAAAACCATCCAAAATAGGGTAAAAAATGAAAATCGAGGAAAAAAGAAATATTTAAAGTGAAATTAAGAGATACATTCAGTAATTTGATTGGGTTATTCGGTAGCTATACGAATTTTTTAGGATAAATATAGCAGGCTTAATTTATTAAATCCGTATGGTCCATATAGAGCTCAGGAAATTTTAATTTTGTACGCATTCGAAATAGCGCCTGTGTATTTCTGGATGCACTCCGAATGTCAACAGAGAATTGCGGTTTGCAGATGTTTACGGCGCTTTGAGACCGGCCTCCTAAATGACGATGATACAATATTCACTGAAGTCGCACGACAATTTTTGCTAACGTGGAGGGTAAATAAACACCATTCATGTTTATGCGCATTTTTTATTCGTATGGCATTGCTATATGAAATATGATATAATTTAGAGTATCAATGTAATTTACAGTGATTTTTCGAGACTAGTTACTACTAAAACCTATAAAATATTATCATTATTATTACGAATTTTGCGATTGCCAGTTAGCATTCATTTCCCCTAATGATCTCCAATTTTAATAAATATAACATGACGGATAAGTTATAAGGCCTAAATTATACTAGCGGAGGTAGAAGGCGTATCTGCTAAGCCTATCGCCCTGGGCCAAGGAAGTATCAAAATCTTGAGGGTGTTCCCGATGGTACATACTGTATCACAATTTTAAATATACTTCTTAAATATAAAACACACTCAATGGGCAGCGTTGGCCTAATTCAAATAACGATAAGAATTATAGACAATGACAGTAGTTATTATTCCATATGTTCTTATTTAATCCTGCAATATCCCAGAACAGTTGGTACAAAATAAAAATATATCCCGTGACAATACTTACACCATTCCCATAAAAGGATATGGATATAAATAAGGTGGGGCTTACAGTATACCCCACAAATTTTAACATTGTCTCCTTGCATGAAAAATGTTTGTACTTTCCGCAATTTTGCGACGGATAAAGCTTATTTATGTAGCTACTAAAGGAAAAAAAGTAACAACAGTTTTTAAAAAGAAATTCCAGATCAATTGCTAGGCATCTTAAAAATCAAATTAAGAAACTTTCTCTCGTTGCTAGTGTTAAGAGCTATATGAAACGTATTATCATCTCAAAATAAAATAAGAATCTTTTATATTTATTTATCAGCAACTTTGGAGCTAATTTTCTTGAGGTTTCGTCCATTATTAATGCGAAATAATTCGAAGAGGTTTTTTAAGTTTTCATAGGAAAATGCTCAAATGCGAATAAATTGATATATATCTACTAGAGAGGAGGCGTAAACCAATTAGAGTGGCAATTAAAAATAATGTAAATTTTCAAAGATTTAAGAACACTTTCTTTTCATTTTATAATTTAACTGTCACCTGCATTATTAGCATATTAGTTTTTACTATGCAGGAGTATGGTTGAAATATTTATGCTTGTACGAAGATCAAAGGCTGTTTGGAAGAAACACTATACTGGATGGTTATCTGAAATGTAAGGCGTATATGACTTGCAAAATTAATTATAGCTCTAATGAATAATTTTAAAAATTTACACCAAAGAAATATCAGCATCATTAAAGCATTTACGTACTGTAAACACCTTTTCATCAATTTTGTCAAAGAGTTAATTTGAAAGTAATGATAATTTGGCGGTAATCTATATTCAATACCATTATTAGGCTCCTAAATATATCTACATCTGCGTCTACGTAATACCCCGCAAGCCGTCACAAGAATGTGAGGGGGGGGTGTTAGGACACCACCCGTAATTAAGAAAGAAAAAAATCCGAGTGAAAAAGCCACAAATTTATACAGTCCGCAAACAAAACATGGTATACATTCATGCAAGAACACTTATACCCCAAATATAAAATATGATGCTGCAAAAATACACGGCGGGTGTCTTGAATGCTTAAGTTTTCCTTTGCTTGTATATACTGCAAAATATCGTAGCAATAATTTTTTGAAATGGTTCAATGTGGCAAGCCCGAATGTTTCACCCAGGTGAACTGGGAGTCAACAATATTTAAACGTAATTTTAATTGAATGATCAGCATTATTTAGAAGCAGATTTTTCAGATATGGTAATTGGGAGGACGGGATAATACGCTTCCGCAACAGGTCACTGGTACTTAAGGGAGAATTGGGACTGCGCCCGTTACCGTATACAGGGCACGAAAACATACGAGCACACAAAATCACGCTCGGAATGTTTTGTATTCGCGCTAGAGTAACCTCAGTGCCGTTTCCTCTTTCCTTGACGCCAACGGCGGCTGGAGACGCCGGGTTTGAGGGCAAAGTCCGTAAAAAGAATATCTCACGGGACGCGGAGATACGACGCGAGAGATGCCGCCCATGTCAGAAGTTGTGGCGAGTTTGGAGTCTCATCCTTTCGTATTTGGAACATAATATAAACTTTCATCACCGTAATTATCTAGATACGTGCAACGGGATACGAGAAAAAACTTATTACAATCTTCATCTATGAGATTTTCTTTCTAGTCAAACCATTCAATTTTATTTACACCCGTAACTGGATTGATTATTTAATGTTTTGAAAAAAAATGAATGCCTACCTTCATCTCAATCCGATCGTCTAAATATTTCATACAGTGAGGACATTTTATTCGTTTATTGCATTTGAACTAGCGAGAGAAGAAAGAGATTGCTGACTCGTTTCTGCAAGTCGGAAAGGTCCATACTACACCACCAGAGCGGAAGGATTTACACGAATGGGAACCGATGTTCGCCGTGACTTCGGGAGCGTGGGCCGTTGAGGGAGATGTAGCTGACGGCTGCTGTAATGAGGAATACGATCCGGGGAAGCGGAGCATCCAGCAGGAGGCGGAGTGATTAGGACAGGGCGGGGGGGGGAGAGGGAGGTGTTCCACGTGAGAAAGGGGGAAAGCGCGAATTTGACGGAAATCGACGGGGGAACATACCGGGAGATCCACCACCCACCCCCCATTTACACTCGGGCTCTGATGCATGGAAAGACAAGAAAGCAGCATGCGTGGCGAGGGGGAAGGGTTCGCGGGGTGCAAGAAGGGCACGACATCCACGGAGGATCGGAACTCGCACGGGCCAAGTTGCATGACGGAGGAGGTAACGAACCGCGTGGGGAAGGGACGCGAAGGAGGGGCAACACCATTAGGTATATGATCCCAACGTGGGGGGCGAGAGGGGAGGGTCGACAAGGAGAGAATGCTCCCCATTCCCCAAACTCACCTCCGCCTTCCTGCCTCCTCCCTCTCTCCTTCCGCGCCTCAAACCCCCAATGAGTTGCCATGGCGACGAGCGAGTGAGAGGGGAAGGGAGAGAGGGGAAGGGAGAGAGGGAGGGAGATAGGGAGGGAGAGATCTCCAGGTGGCGCCTCGAATCGGCACAGCATTCACGGTTGCGGGGCTCCAATGCGTCGCCGCCCCGCAGTCCGCCTCTTGCTCCCTCCAACGCGAGGAAGCTCACAACTGCGAGTGCCGCTCCAAAGTCGGGACTCGAAATACTGGGGGGGGGTTTGGGGTTTTAAGAGGGTGGTGCATCCCTCCGCCACTGATCTCGTCGTCGCCGCCCGCCAGCCACGAGTCTCCTACGCGCGCTCTCCGATCGCTTCCCAAGACACAGCAGGGTGAGGCAAAAAAGCATCACATAACTGTTTACTATCTCTTTCTTTCTCTCTTATCTCTCTAAATTCACGACTTTCTCTTTATAAATTTAATTAATTCCTATCTCCCTCTTGCGATTTCATCCCGAACGGTTCCTTCTCGCGAATTTTAATGTCATAGAAGAACGTAGATACTGCAACCACGTAGGCATATATGGCATCCTACTTATGTTTGCATATAAGTTATACGTATGCAAATCAAACGCATAACATTCGACCGTGTCTACACTAATTTAAATCGCAATGTGTTTTTCCTTTGGCCACTGTATGTGTGTCTCTGGATGTACGAAATCCGACAGACGCTCATGTTACAACTTACAAATTCACTGAAATTGAAGCCCTTAAGAGTATTTGCTTTTAAGGAGAGTATATTTAGTAACTGAATTTAAATTTATATAGCTAACGAATCTCGAACTTCCATATGGTAAAATTACACCTATCTTAAGCTTTTGATTTTCGCTTTTGTGCGTGCAGAATCTTCAAGGCTACAACTAATGCTAAGCCCTCCAAGTGAAGACGAATGCAGGGGAAAATTTAAGACTATTGATAAACGCATAACGAATGATGAGTCTTTACTAATTTTAAATGTGACATATGGCGTGATTTTGCAAGCCCCCGTTGCAAAGCTGCAACCGTAAGATGTTTCGTGTAATTTGTAAAGGGTGAGGCTTTCTTCTATGCTTGCATTGCGTCTTAATTCTCAGGTGTGAATTTACTTATTTTCCAGGGGACACGGGAATAGTAAAAATAGCAAATAATACTGTTAAACTTCCGTAAAAATCGTCTTCAATGAGGTAGCAAATATTTTATAAGAGGGAGGATTATCACGCATCTTACATTGCATGTTTTATTACGGTTGGCCCGAAGTAACTTCTTTTTTTCATTAGTAAAAGATTAATGAAATCATACACGGAAGAGAAAAATATGATGCATTTCAATAAAAAAACTTAAAGCGTTGGATGTTATCTCAGTAAACGCCTTTAATAATTATTGATAGCCGTGATTAGCTCCTTATTCTTTTTTCATGAAAGCCACTGACGAAAATGAATAACTCTGATAATTTATATGCACTTAATATTTCCAATTAGCAATAGACAGTAAGACTGACTCCAGTTACAATTTGAATAGCATATTTTTGAAAAAATCTTGGAAAAATACCTTTTGACTATTTATCTTTATTACATATATTTTATAAATTTGGGTTACTGTTTGAGTGCTCCTCGTCCCTTTGAAAGACAATGGATATAGAGTGAAATTCCATAAGAAATAACCGTTGTTGATTTTAATCCTACTGTTATTTAATGGGAATATTCTACAACTATGAAGAGATTGACTTTTGTCTTTCCGTTGCCTGGAATCCTAGTTTCCCAAGTTATTTCCATTTCTTTCAAATATCACCACCTTGACTGATATTTTAATGCTATCAAATTAAATAGATTATCCGCCGGGGGAAAAAATTAAACCAAGAGCGCTTGTTTAGTATTTTTGTTAATATTTAAAGAAATAATGAACTTACCCATTTTTTAATGCACATTTTAACATTAGATCCTTATATCAAAAGAATAATATATTTCAATGGCGAACTAAACTGTCAATATCGGTGTTGCTATGAAATGTAATACTTTTCCCTACTGAAATCTTCCACTGAAGTTCCAGAGGGGTTTTTGTGACTTATCATCTTCACGCAAAAGAATAAAAAGGCTTGCTTAAAGAGCAGCTCGAGTTCCAATGGGACTGATAATTTTTTCACCAAAAACTTAGTTAATAGCTCTTTTACGGGCACAACCTTTAATTAACTCCCGAATGGCGTGTCAACCAATTTCAGGCTCGGTCCGGAAGACCCTCGTCCTTGTCCTTCCCTACCTCTCCAAATACTAAGTATTCTCCAAGTATTCCACATCTCTTGTTTTCCGCCACGGTTGCGTTTTCGTGGAAAAATTATCTTAGACGAGAGGAGAAAATTGATATTTTTTCTCCCTTCAATCAGCCTCCTTTTGTTTTTAAAGAAAGGAGAAATTCTGAGGCGAAAACAGTAAATTTTTCAAAGAGCGACTTCGTTTCTGATCTTCTTAGCAAAGTAAGGCTACTTTCAAATGTTTTTTGAACCAAGAGTTATCCGTGATTTTTCAAAGAGGGTAAAAACTTTTACAGGTCCCTTCTCTTCGATGTCGTCTTGTCCGACACTGTTGCTTTTCTTTCCCAGCCTTATCTAGTATTCAATGATAGTCTGCCTTCAATAATACTCTGCCTTCAATATCTAATTTATCCAATTCTTCTATTTTGAAAGAGTAAGTGATTTTCCACAGGCTTTATTTCACAGTACAATGAGTTTCACCAACTGGCGACATCATCAGAGCGCGTTTTACTGTGAAATAAAGTCTGTGGAAAATTACCAACTCTTAATATGGACATCAAACAATTCCACGAAGTGAGGCCTGAAAGCGTAAAGTATACCTATTTTTCTACTCTATTTGAATTTACCCCACCAATTTTGTGTATCCCTCAACCCATTGCAACGTCTTTTCCTTCCATTTTTCTTTCTGCACTTCCAATTTACTTCTTTCAATCTGAATACAATCAAATCTTTACTAATTTCCATTTCTCATAGACCGGTTTTTAGATCGAAAACACGACAGATGTTTATTCGCTCTAATCAAAATGTCATTTTCAGCTCTACCAAGTGATCCATCCATTAATCATCTCCTAATATCAAATTATTTATTTAATATTTCATTTCTTCAAGTAATTCGTTACTGCTGTAACTGTACCCATCCCGCTGCACTCACCTAAGTGCGCAGATATTATCACTTCTTATTTGGAGCTATTACTGTTACTTTTAGTAGTAACTCAAGAACTGCGTTGCTTGATCAATGAATGTCATTAATATCTTGGAAATTTTCCCAGAGTTTTGATTTTTGACGTTGTAAAATGAATAGCGATCTAAAAAACTAACAGTAAAAAGCCTAGGGAATGTGAATAGTGTCTAGTATAATTGCAAAACCATAACGACATAGTTTCCGTACAGCTTACAGGTGCAGAGTGCTAATATGTTTTCCATTTGAGGGAAAGACAAAGATAAGAAAGGATCCCTAAATTGAAAATAATGCAATGTGCTTAGCTATGTATATATATATATATATATATATATATATATATATATATATATATATATATAATATAATATAATATAATATAATATAGATATATTATATATATATATTATATATATTACGATTGTCCGGAAAAACTCATACGAGCGGCACAATAATGGGCTGACACAACATAACACAAATAGAAAAGAATAGACACATATAAAAGAACACTTACACGGTAAATTGTTCGAGCTTTCGGCCCTCTCAGGGGCCTTCTTCAAGAGAGACTGAAAATATGCTATGGATCAGGAGAGGGGAAAGAGTTATGGGCGTGGAGGGGAGGTGTGGAGGGAATGCTGGGAGGAAAATTAAATATGGCGGTTAAGGGTGGGAATTTTAAAGGAACGGGAAGGATAGAATGTAGGCGGATTCACGAGTTCTCACCTCTATGTTGGTAGCTGAATCAGGTAGGGATTCTAGGATGCTGAGGGAAAAACACTGGTCGAATGAAAGGTTGTGGGAATTGGCGTGTGAAGGGATAGGAAGAGATGAGAGTGAGGCAGAATTACAGGAGTACCGGTGATTATTCATTCGGATGGATAAGGGGGTAATGCATTCACCTATGTAGAAGGAAGTGCAGTGTTTGCATGATAAAAGATAAATAATATTTTTTGAGAGGCAATTAGCGTGGGAACGAGGTGGGGGGGCTATGAGGGGACGTAGGGAGAGGGGAGTAGGCATAATAAGAGGACAGGTTTTACATCGGGGGCGGTTGCAAGTTGGGGAAATATTGGGAAATTTGTCACGGGGGGGCGCCAAAGGGTTGGTGGATCTCAGAAGGTTTTTGAGATTGGCGGGTCGTCTGTATGCGATAGATGGGCATTGGGGTAGTAAGGATGAGGTCGCGTCATTGTCATGTAAAATTGGAAACAGTTCTTTAAGGAGGGTTTTCAGTCTGTGTGATCCGGGGTAATAGGTGGTGCAAAGGTTGAGTCCTGCGTCAGATGTGGGCTTGTTATTGTGTGGTGTGTGTGGTCGGGTGGAACGGTGGATTTTATTTCGTAGCAACTTTTCTGGGTAACCGCGTTTGAGGAGTGCAAGGTGTAGATTGGCAAGGTATTTGTTGAGAGTGGCTGTGGTGTTGCAAATTCGGTGTCCGCGGATAGAGAGAGAGTTAGGAATCGAGCGTTTCGTGTGTTGAGGATGACAGCTTGTGTGGTGTAGGTATTGCTGATGGTTAGTGGCTTTGATGTGTACTGAAGTAGTGAATTTGTTGTTTTGAAGTGAGATGTCTGTGTCAAGAAAGGTGATGGTGGAGTCTGAAATGGAAGAGGTGAATTTAACCGTGAAAGATGAATTTAAGGCGGATAAGAAGTTGTTGAGAGAGTCAGAGCCATGTGTCCAGAGAATAAAAATATCGTCTATGTAGCGGACCCAGAAAAGAGGTTGAAGGGGTTGCTGTGACAGGAAGGTCTCTTCGAGATGGCCCATGAAGAGATTGGCGTATGATGGTGCCATCCTCGTTCCCATCGCTGTGCCTTTTGTCTGTAGGTAAAAACAATTTTGGAAAGTGAATGCATTTTTTGTTAGGACGAAAGTGGCAAGATTGAGGAGAAATTCCGTTGAGGGGCGCTGGGGTAGGGGGCGCAGAGAAAGATAATGCCGGAGGGAGGATAAACCTTCTGCATGGGGAATAGAAGTGTAAAGTGAGGTAACGTCGATGGTGGCCATAAGTAGGTTGGGTGTGGAGGGAATAGAGACGGAATTTAGACGGTCGAGGAAGTGGTACGTGTCTTTCGTGAAGGAGGGCAAGGAGAGTACAAGTGGTTGTAGGTGGTGGTCAAGGAATGCGGAGATTCTTTCGGTGGGAGAATTGTAACTGGAAACTATAGGACGACAGGGGATGTTGGGTTTGTGTATTTTTGGGAGGAGATAAAACTGGGGTGTTCTGGGGTTTGGGGGTGAAAGTAGGGATATGTCTTGGGAGGTTAGGCCTTCTTCTGGTCCGGAGTGGAGGAGAAAAGACCGAATTTCGGTTTGGAAAGTTTGTGTTGGCTTTTTGGTTAGAGTGGTATAGGTGGATGTATCGTTCAGGTGAGCGAGGGCTTTGGAAATATAATCATTGGTGTTTAGAATTACAACAGAGGAGCCTTTATCGGCGGAGGTAACAACGATGTTAGGATTGGACTGTAGGGTTTTTAGGGCATGACGTTCGTTCATGAAGAGGTTATTTTTCGGTCTGAGATGTTTTCTGAAGGATTGATTGGAAACTTTTTCGATGAGAAGACGTATGAAATTCTCGACAGGATGGTTACTAGGAAGGGGTTTTGGCTCATGAGTTGAAGCCGGGCGGAATTTGTCAAGTGCGGGATTGGTTTTTAGGTTACTGAAAGGTTTACTTTGTGATTTCCAGAAGGCGCGCCATCGAAGGTTTCGGCAGAAATTGAGGGTATCAGTGAGTATGTTTATGTGGTTTATTTTTGGTGTAGGGGAGAAGGATAGGCCTTTGCTAAGAACGGATATTTCATTGTCTGAAAGGCTGGTGTTTGAAAGGTTTACAATGTCATGGGCATTGTCGGAGGGAGGGGGGGTGTTGGGATTGTTCGGTGGTGGCTGGCGTTTTGGAAAAACCGGAGGGCCTTTGGGAGGAGGGGGAAGGTTGTAAATGCTGCGGAGGTCAGGCTTATATTGAAAGAGTGGGGGTGGTTGAGGAGGAGGTGGCGGGAAAGGGTGAGAGTGTGGAATTTTGAGACCAACTCGGAAGTAGGAAATATACAAGTTGGACAGCTTTTTAAGGAGAGTTTGACGTTTTTGTTGGAGGGAACGTAGGGCAGACGAAATTATGGCGTTGAGTTGTGGAATTAGGTGAGCAGAAGCCAAAGAGATTATTTTAAAGAGGGAAAAAAGGTTTGATTTGTGTTGTTCACGAATGCATTGGTATTGCTTAAGGATAAGGTGGGTGTATTCTAAAGATTTTATATATATACATATATATCAATATTAAGATTCTAAATAAAAGAGATTTGTGGCACATTTGTGGCACAAATGATTAGACAATGGTAAACCTTGCAAATATACGTAAAAGCTAAGTTAATTCATCACTACACAATACAGTCATACCATTGTTGCATCTATTTTACGTATCTTTTACCTTAAATAGATTTTGGATAAACATTTTTTGCATTTACTAGTTGACTAACGGCCAAAATGTCCCCATTTTACTTAATAAAATAAAAAATTAAAAGAAACTTTATGCATCGACTGCATTGAATTTAGGGATTTAGAATTATTTAATTAAAAGTACAATTATGATCTGGTGAATGACAGATTGCGAAATTAGTATACATAAAATAATTTTGGACGAGCTAATTTCTTCAGTGAAATTTTGGTTGTTCTGTATCTTATAGTTGTCACTGGACAATGGAACAGAGATGGCGAAGCAGAGACAAAGATTATCCGAACTTACCTTTCTTTTGTCTAAGCGGCCCATTTTTTTGTTAATTGAAAACACTAGTATTCATCGGTTTTTTTCTCGTCCGGTATTTTGAAAAAAAAGTAGCGTATTAATTATCTACTTTGAGAAGAATTTCATAAAAATTAAATATTTGGAAAAAAGTTAGCACACATTTACAGTAACACTAAATGCTTTCCTGCTCAACAATGAAAATTTGTCGAGTAGCCCCAAAAACAAGCAAATATCCATGCTTGTGGAACCATTTAACGAATATGGAAAGATAGTACCAGAAAAGATGCAACCGCTGCAAATAAAATGACGGTATTTAAAAATAAAATTTTTAATATTAAAAACTCCCATGGTAAAAAATAATAGTTAAGGAACGTCTTGATTTAAACAGGAACATGGGCAATTAAATAACTTAAACACAGATAGAAAAGGATTAATTTGATGAATATTGATAAAAATGAACACATATTAACCTCAAATGAGCTGAAATCGCTTCTCTTTCCAGCCGTGCGCTTACATTCATATTTGACTCATATTACTAGCATCATAGTAGGATAGCTACTTCTACTTTTAAACGCTAATTGGAATAATTTAAGAAGACCGTGGAATCCCGAGGCTAGAGAGTAAATGATCTCATCCGATGTGAAGAATAATGCAGGGGTCGAGGTCGTTGAGGTAAATTAAGGTGCTTCAGGCTTGAATACGTGAGGCTCTTGTGATTAATAAGAGCAGTCTAACGGTCAAGGCAGGTTTTTGATGGATGAAAAAATTAACACTGCTAAATTTCTAAGCCTGATCTAACGCGATATTGAATATTTACTCAAAAATCTGAATTAAAAATGACCATTCTTCAACTCTGTATACTTTCTCCCTCCCTTCATTCCGTTCAAAATGGGTTTTATTTTCATCCCCCAACCTCGCTTACCAGCATTCTCCCCTTTCTCACGGTCTTCAACGTCCCATTGCCTCTCTATGAGCAATCTAGCACTCTTCTCCTTCACCATACCCAGTACTTCCTTGTTTGTTTCCTTTCCGCGCATTTCACCTTTTAAATCCTCCTGTACACCCTCACTTTATAAGCTTCATACATTCTCTCGCTTTAATGACGAAGTTTTCGAGCCGTACACACTACGCACCAAATAAAAGATTTAACCAGTTTTTCCTTCGCATCTTTATTTCACTTTCCATGACTCTCCCTTATCTTTGTTACGCAAGTTTCTTTTCTTTTAATGCCCATCATATTTTGTCCAATTTCTTTTAAAATATTTTCTGCATAGCTGAACGGTTAGATTGATGTGCTCTAAAATTATAGAGCGTTTTTACGTTGGTTTTATTTTTATTTGATTAGAAGTGATTTTTAATTTTTTTAAATTAATGTCATATTTATAATGATACTCATTAATAATGTTAGTTATATTTGAAAAAAATAATTTTTTAGACATTTTTAGCAGTAGTGGCATATTGTAAAATTTAACCTTTCTGAGGAATTATTGTATTCTCTTTTGGGAAAAACTATTCGTTGCTTCTAAAAATCATTTATCAAATTAAACTCGATTGTTCGATTATTCTTTGGCAATTTTAATAAAAAAAATTAATAACCTTTAAGTTCGTCATTTCATTTTGAAATTATTTCAAAAAAGGCTCTATTATACCCTTCACGACAAGTAATTGGTAAATATTGGTAGTTTAAGTACTAATATCTCCGAAGGTAACGTAGAAATGAGTATTTTTTCAAAAACACAAAAGTATTAAAATTTTCTTTTATACTTTAATTTATAAAATCTCTGATATTCCTTCATGCATAAATAATATTTTCCGCTAAAAATATCAGAACGACTCATGAACGTCGTGTCAAACTCCTTTTTTAGGAAGAATTCCATGAAGTCTAGCTTGGAGGCCTCAGAAGGGAAACTTTTAATGGCTATATCACTCTTAAGAGATGCTTTGGTGAAATTTTCAGAACACCTAGAGTTATTTCACTCAAGTGAAAACACACCTTAAGTAGAAATTTAAAAATCGAAAGCGTCTCAAAGATACATATTTTTTGGTGATTATTCACATAATTTATAAAATTAAGTAGGTTTAGTCTAATGGATCACGCTAAAAATCATTCCTGTTTGAGTTAGCTTTTATTCCTCTTTCTATCATTAATGTTTAGAAATTCTAGGGATGTTCATTAGTCTATTTTTACCCATTTATGTCACTTAACTCCTCGTTTCATAATTTATTTAACATCCCTTTGCCTGCCTTCTCTTCTAAATATTCCAACTGCCACGATCTTACGTCTATTAACTTGCCTCCCTAAATACAGACAGTTTTCCCTCTTCATGGTATCAATGTCTTATATATACCCTCCTGTCTTCATTATATTTCCAAAGGACTGCTTCATTAGTCGCTGGGTCGGTCCGTTTGATCTTTGTTTATTTTTTCCTTTCAATCTTCTTTTCACTATTACTGAAGGTATTGTCTGAGAACCGTCGAAAATTAAACTTCGTGAGTGCGCTCTAATAAACCGTTTCAAGTAACTTTTAGGCTCGCATTAAATTACTTAATAATCGTTTCTCCTGGTGAAAAGACGCCTTCCCTGTGCTCTTATATTTATTATAATATTATACTGGCTATTATTTTATTAGAAAAATCTTTAAACTTCTTTTAGCAATTACTACAGAAGGTCATGCCTGAGAAACGTCGAAAATTAAACTTCATGTGTACACCCTAATACACCATTTCGCGATATATACGGCCAGCATGAAATGACTTGATAATTATTTCTTCTGATGGAAATACTTCTTTTTCTGTACTATTTTACTTACAAAATTTGATATCTCTACGTATGTTTTATTAATCGAAACACATATTTAGATTTATAAAATAATTAGAGCATTTTAGAATGTTTTATATCCATTATACTAGATTCAAGAAGAAAATGATCTACTTTGTCAATGTGGATAGAATTTTTTGACGCCTCTCTTTCGTTTCCATGTAAACTTTTCAACTCCATTACCAATTTATCTTAAGGTTCGGTGAGAAAAATTTCAGGAATAACAAATTAGTATTAATGATCGAATAAAAAAGATGAAATGTATCTAGTAATCTATACTTCGTTAAAAAAACCTTTTTTGCCTGCACTTGTTACTCTGGTTGCTTGCAAAATCTTTGTGAAGGCAAAATACCTCAAATGGGAGGAAATAGGTACATAATTTAATTTTATTTAAAAGTGAAATATTTTAATTTACCAACTTAAAAATAAATTGATTTTAAAACCTTGAGATTTATTGAAAATTATATGCGAGTAAAATTGCTATTCACGTTGAAAATGTCGAGGCTTTGGATCCCGATCATCAAAAATTGTTCCCAAAACAGTATTATTTCTGTAATACTTACCAAATAAGTTAAATAATGATCATGTGAATAATAACAGGTATACGAACAAGGCATTAAAAAGAAAAGCTGCCAGAGTAATTGGAGGAATGCGTTCACCAAGAGCAACAGATTTCATAATGTGCGTCGGTACAGTTTTACAACGGGTAATATAAGTCTAGTTCTAAGCCTCATAAATATTTTAGTGGTTCATTAAATTCATTGGCTATTTAAAACAGTAATTATTTTATGCTAAATTCATAAAGAGTATAGACTTGTATTTGTGTAGTGATATTAAGTAAACTTTGTTTAATATGATTTCATTATGAAGGATGACTGTCCTTGAACTGTTATAGCCATTATATTTAGTTCGTCATCTACAGTCGATATTTTTGAAATTACAAATACAAAGAAAATTACTATGTGGCCTAAGTGGAATTCCAAGCGAATGAGTTAATGGGGCTAGATAAATGCGAAAATTTCCACCTATCAATTTGCCTTCAAGGAATTTAGCATAAAGATTTGTTTTTTCTTTTCCTGCAGCTGAATAGGTAGGATGGAAAAAGGTTTCTGTACACCACTATACTGACTTTGACTATTGACTGATGAATTATACTTCATTTCAATAGAGCGTAATGGTGCATTTCTGCCTTTCACTATCGCCATTTGTCACATTCCCTTACGATCTTTATGAGTCTCATATTCTTCATAAAAAAGAGTAGATGGATACAGAGGGTGAGAGAGAAGAACATAAATGTGAAGAGAAGAAGGGAGATGGAGAGAGAAAGAGAGAAAGTGAGATTTGGAAGGGAAGGAAGGGATAGAGGATAATTTGACTGATGTAAGTTTTGGCATTTGTTAAATTAAATAGGCGTGTACTGAGGTATTGCTGGAAATCCCGACAGAACAGTTTAGAAAATATAAGGATAAAAATCTAGAAACGCAGTGATAAAGAGACGAACGAGAAATAGTTTTCCGTTCTCGTCCTTGTATTTTAATGGTTGCACACAGGAACGAGAAAGAGAGGGATTCAGATGGAAAGAAAATAGCGGTTAACTTGAGGAATAAGATCACAAATCGAGCCTTCACGTATATAAATTTCCATGTGTTCTGTAAGAAATTTGTACCTGAAGATGTCACTGATGCAATGAAACCGATAGTATAGAGTTAATAAATGAGTTGTGAATTTAAAAAGGTTTATCTCATTCCTCAAGATGAATAGTCATAAGGTTGAGCCCGATACCATTGAAATATAGCAGATGATCTATTAAATCAGCTAAATTTAGGGAAAATAGGCTTCATTCAAGAAAAAAATAAAAGAACTGACATTTAGCTAAGACAAGAAATATGATGTTAAACTATGACGGACACAGTTAAGGGTATGAAGGTACAGGTACTAGGTTGCATTTCCCTCGATTAGTCTAAAACAAAATCAAGAAATTGGAAAATGAAACAATATTCACAAAGGAAATTGCAGTGAAAGAGTGGATTGAGCTACTTTAAATCGCTTGTATGACAATGCAATTCAATGCAACAATTTCAGAGTGTAAAAATCATTCACCTTGACTGGGATTCGAATCCAGATCCCTGAATATCCGGTCGAGTGCTTTAGCCACTTAAGCTACCGAGGCGTCATCTTTAACTCTGAAATTTTGGAATTTGCTTTGGAATTTGTCGCTGGTATGAGTTTATCGAGCATTGAGTATTTTTATGTAGAAATTAAAATTTCTTAGAAATAATAGTGCCTACTCCATTTGGGTCAAGCATTATAGTTTCAGTATCTGCCTGACCAGCAAAGCCGGTAACGAGAAAAGTAGTCGATTATTCTTGATCGGTGCAACGACTAAATTTAAGTACTCTTGCTTTATTTCCGGCCCAAGAGAAAGGTATTGATTGTAATCTCTGCTTAAACATGTTTTCAATTTAATACGAGGGTCATCCGGAAAGTAGTACCCGTTCGTGCCGCATGAAGTGCTGACGACGCGAGTAGCCGCTGGACGAGGTCAGATAGCTTCAGTGGCTTGTCTGCCTTCTCTGAGCCAAGTTGCGTGACGCTAGCATTGCCTGTGTTGTTTCTGTGATTGTTTACAATGTTTAAAAAAATTGAGAACGCCGCCAGTTGTGAAGTGAGGGCAGTGATTAAATTCCTCAATGCAAGAAACGTTCGCCCATGTGATATTCATCGCCAATTAAAGGAGGTGTATGGAGACAATGTAATGGACGAGTCGTCTGTTCGGCGGTGGTGTCGCAACTTCAACATGGGGAGGGGGAACACACACGACGATGAGCGTTCGGGGAGACCGTCTGTCATTACAGACCAACTGGTGAGCTCAGTTGACGAATTCGTGAGGAACGATCGGCGCGTCACAATTGATGACATCTGTGAGCATTTTCCCAATGTTTCTCGAACAATTGTTCATGAAATTGTTAAACACCATCTGCATTATGCAAAAAATTGTGCAAGATGGGTCCCTCGCGTATCTCAATGAGCTGGCGGCGAAGGACTATGCAGCAGGAATACAGAAACTTGTCACACGTTATGACAAATGCCTTAATTTGCTTGGAGATTATGTTGAGAAGTAGTTTAAAGTATCCTCTTTCAAATAAAATTTTTTATGTTTGTTAATATTTACTTTTGTGTCTTTATTTCACGAACGGGTACTACTTTCCGGATGACCCTCGTACAATAATGTCTCTAGTCTTGAGATTAGCAGTTGTACAACTTAAGTTAAATTACACCTATTTTTTGAATGGGCTGATCATTTTGAAAGTGGATGGCGTGGATTCATCTTTCCCTGAAATACTTCTGTGTGATTCATATTCTTGCATCAAGGAATTATAATGAACTACTACCTTGATCAAAAATTTCCCGGAATTTATTCAGAAAATTAAAAATACAAGTTTATTCATCTAAATCTATATTGTCCCCTTCAAAGTAATCCCCATCGACTGCAACACACTTATGCCAGCGCTTGATCCAATCCTCGAAACATTTTTTATATTCGGTTTTCGGTATGTCCATCAGTGCTTCCTGCGATTTTTCCATTACTTCCTCTCGGCTGCTAAAACGCGTTCCCCGTAATGGTTTTTTAACTCGATTGAACAGAAAGAAGTCACAGGGAGCCAAATCAGGTGAATTCGGTGGCTGTTGGATGGTATTTGTTGCATTTTTCGTCAAAAAATTACGAATAATGATAGCACTGTGCGACGGTGCGTTATCATGGTGCAAAATCCACGAGTTTTCTGCCCACATTTCTGGTCTCTTTCGGCGAATTGCTTCACGCAAACGTCTCATAACGCCCAAATAATACTCTTTGTTTACTGTCTGGCCTTCTGGCAAAATCTCATGATGCACTACACCGTTGTAATCCATGAAAACCGTCAGCATTGCCTTCTTTTTTGACTGAAAACGACGTGGTTTTTTTGGTCTCGGCTCATTTGGTGAACGCCATTCACTTGCCTGATGTCTGGATTGCGTGTCGTACTCATAAACCCACGTCTCGTCTCCAGTAATGATCCTTTTGATGAATGTGGGATCGGATTCAGCCTCGCAAATCATGTCTTTTGCGACGTCAACACGGTCTCTTTTTTGCATGAAATTGAGGTCTTTTGGCACCAACTTTGCTGCTACACGACGGAAACCCAAATCATTAACCACAATGTCTTGGGCGGATCCATAGGCAATGTTCAAGTCCTCCGCTATTTCTCTGATGGTTAATTTGCGGTTAATGACCAACATTTCTTTTACTTTATCAATTTTTTCACCGAATTTCGATGTCGATGGTCTGCCACTGCGTTCATCATCTTCGATTGACTCACGACCACTTCTGAACCGCTCGTGCCACTGGTAAACGACCGTTTTTTTTTGGAGAATCGTTGCCGAAACACTTTTCCAACATTTCCAACGTCCGTGCGCCACTAAATCCGTTTTTTACGCAAAATTTAATACAAGTTCGTTGTTGCAAATTTAAATCCATTTCTGCAATTGTAAAAAATCGCCAACACACACAGAGATAGATGTACTCTTGGCTACGTAACTTTTGCAAATGTCAAGTTATGACACTAAGATTTAAAGGGAATATCAACAACAGATGTACCAATTTAACAAAAAAAACAGAACTCAAATCGGAACGATGGGAGCGCCACACGGTGGTTATTCCGGGAACGTTTTGATCAAGGTAGTATGTGTATTGAATACAAAGAAATTACTATTAAGAGTAAGACAATACATTTTCACGCTAAGTCACAACTAATTTTACTGTTATAAGGCAACAGAAGCCAAATAAGTTTTAAAAAATTTGCGCTTATTTATTTGAGAAACGAGGAAATCTAAAAAAGCTGAACCATTTTGTTTTCAATGTTTTGTAGCTAAATCTTCAAACAACAGAGTTAAGGATTCGAACCATTATTTCACGACGGTGTTATGATAAAGTCGGCTACTCCGCCTCTGTCATCCCATGTACAAACTACAGGGCATTAAAGTTCAGAGGCTTTGGATTATATCTATATTCTATTTACATGTTATAAATCAACTTTTTTATATTTACTTACAACAAAATCTAACATGGCCATTCATATTTAAGCGTAAATAAGTCAATTTTCACCCTTAAATAAATTAAAATTATATCATAGCACCTTCTTCTTTAAGCGTGAAAAGCATTCGAGTGTGGTAAGAGTCAAAAAATTTCATACCTCGTTTTATGATAACCCATTTTTGTCCAACTTTTGAAATTTTTTGCTTATGTCATCGTATTACTGGACTAAACTCAAATCTGGTTGAAAATCGCCATAAGGTACTATAGGCAACTGCAACCATTAATATCAATTCTTAGCAATGGAGGTTCAGAATACGGAATGAAAACTGTTTATAGCAATAGTTAGGAGTATTTCTCTCTTACTCCACAATCAAAGGCCTAAAATTGCTGTATACGGAGCGTGAGAGTACAATAAGTAGACGTAAAAGGAAAACTATTTTCATAAAAACCCTACAGAACATGTATTAGATACATTAATATTCAGTATCCTCCTATTTAAGATTTGATGGTTTGGATGGGCATAGACTGAACACGGCTACATTTCTTAGTCTCGTATAATAACATCCTGATCTCACCCCCCGTACCGCATAACCCTTCTTCAATTTCACAAACATTCTATCACCCTTCATTCCATACAATATGCTTATCCTTTTCATTTCCCTACCTCGATATGTATTGTTCGGCACATTCATTAGGCATGCGAAAAAAAATTTATTGAAGAAAAAAGCATATCCACAGGAAAGCACGAATAATCGTCAGACTCTAGTGGTTGGGTCCAAAAATATACCCACTCGTACTCTGACCGATCTTCCTTTTGATTTCTTCATGAGACGTTCATGATTGTTTGCTACGGAACGCTCACCACCAGCGCCCTAAACCCCTTGAGTTCGAAATCGCGATGCTTTATTCATTCGATCCAGTGACGAGCGGCTGGGTTTGCTCCCTCCCTGAGGCCTCTTGCCTCCTGAATTACCTTCCGAAGCAGTCTCCCCGTCTCACTCCACTCAAATACATCCCCAATCCCTCTGCAGCTCTCAATTTCAGAGAGCAAATGATGAAAGCTGAGCTCCTACATAGGCTGTCGAGGCAAAAACATGATTCTCATATCCTTTAAACAAACAATACCTTCTCAGGTAAATATATTATTCCGCAATCATTTGATTAGAAACATGTTAGATAACCACCAAATAGGTGCCTTTGAAAAATATGACCTAGTTGATCAGGTAATTTCGCAAACTAACAAAAACGAAAGTCAATTGGACTTTTTAATTAGCATTACCGGTAATAGATGCAGGCATAAGAGATGCTAAAGGTGGATTTGCATGTTATCTATGTGCGGTGAAATCATTATTCAAAATAATCATTGAGAATATTCAAACATAGTAGGCAGGAAATAGTTTCCCAGGTCTCTAATGATGTCCATAATAATGTGGATTTAATAATACTCATTCTGCTAATTAAAACCGAATCATGTATTTCTTTAGGAAGTTTAACATGTTTTACTCAACTAATACAGCTGGAAAATATCCTGGAAAATTCATTCAGTTGTCTTTACGCCGTCAATTTCTCCGTCATCCATATCAACAGCGTCTCTGAAGAAGGATTACGTATAATTCACCTCTGTTATGAGCATATACACTGATTTGTATTATTTTTTAAGTGTCTCAAAACGCATGAAGAAATAGCAATTTGAAGGATTCGACGAAGGGTGCTACATTATTTCTAGCAATATGGCAGAATCACGCACAGAATGCGAGTGAATTGTAGACATTTGTTAGCTCTTAGGAGAGTTGATTCTGCCAAAATGTACTTAGTCGTGCGCAACACTTGTTTTCCAATTGGTAAAGAGAATAACTGCAACACTCAAAACAGCACAGCTATTGAAACCCTGTAGTAAGGCAATTCGTCTATTAAAGGAAATGAATTCCGGATGAAAGTAAAACATTACACAAGATACACGTATTCACTACAATTGATACAGTTTGCAATTAACAGTTTTAGTTAAATTTAAAAATTATTCAATATGGAGGAAAAAGTGAATTCTCGGATGCATTTCTGAAGTGATGAGTCGGTACTAAGGAACTCTAATATTGGACGTGTGCCATTATACAGGTATAATAAATGTGTATGTCAAATATTACCCAAGTTTCCTGAGATGAAAATATAAACCATCATCAAAAAATTAATATTTTAATATAACTATCAGTTAAGCGGTGTTATGGCTTCATTTCAATTTAATCACAATCCTTAATATCACCATTTTTATTAGTTTGACCTCAATGAACTATTGAGAGGAGCTATTATAAAACCGTAGGCAAAAAACTAGTTACGGCATTACTTTGGAGCATATGGCTAAAAGCTTGTTCTTTGAGAAAAGAGGTACAAGCATCAATGATAAAATTGGAATAAGACAGAAAAAGTGGATAGAGGAGATATTCAGCAGTAACGACTATTGTAAGTTGTTACAGAATGGATGGATAAAGTGTAAGAGAAAAAAGTTTTGGGACGCTTAAGTTCAGATTGAATATATAAGGTGCCGAGAAAGGCAATGAATAATTATTTTTTTATTTTTTTTATATTCGGAATTTTATTTTTTATATTATTAAAAAATTTTTCGAATTTAGTAATGGTTTCATAAGCATCAAAACCACATTCTAAACGGTATTCGATTTGCTGCATCTACATTATACCCTGTAAGCTACTGCTAGAGTGAGTGACAGGGGGTGATCCAAAATCAGGCATGCTGTAAAAAAAGTATTTCCTAGCTGCTGATCATAATAAATTTGCAAAATTATTAAAAATTTTGTAAATAATGAAGATTATAGGTACATTCGACGTAAGTTACCAAAATGTGAACTATCTCTCTGCGCGTGCGAGACGAGCTATTTTTAGCAAGAATAAACTAAGGTTATATGAAATAATGAAACCACACTACGCAATGTAAAATTTAAAAAAGAGAAATACTTTTCTCCCAATGCACGATCGATTCGAGTTATTCTGATTCTTTATCGTTCATGGGTAAAACTAAATTTTATATGTGTTCCTGCACTTGATTTGTGTAATTTTACTATCGTCATACCACCTACCGCAGTACGAGGGTGATTATAATTTAAACGTTACTTGCTCAGGTTAAATTTTTTGAAGTTACCGACGCCTAAGGGGTGTTCAGATAAACGGCGGAAAATGTGATCTGGATCACGGAAAAAAGGTCGGAAAATACCAACTTAAGAAAGTCGTTGTACAAATGATTTACCAGAAAGGAAAAAATATTTTGACATATATTGTGAGGCTTGATCATTAATTACGCGAAGAAAAATAATCTTTAGTGTAGCTTCTACAGGGAAGCAATAACAATCGTCAGACTGGAATGGTTACAACCAAACATATATTCATAAAGCTGGCCAAATATACACTAAAACATATTTAGGCAGAGGAACACACGAATTTGGAGGACAATAACATAGTTTTAAATATTAATACAATAATTATGCACCTCAAATGATACTGAAAAAACGAATTAGCGTTTAATGCTGATTTTTATTCAAATTTTAAGAGTGATATATTTGTTTTCACTTTAAACATGCAAAATGCCATAATTTATCGTCATAACTATCTAATGCCTAATAGTAATGCCATAACCTCCAAATACGAGAATCAATGCACTAATTTCATTCGAAAAAGAAAATTGATTGGCATAAACTCCAATGATAGCGATCAGATGTGGGAAATATGTAGCATTCCCACCAAAGTATATATCTTTTCACATATTACCCAATTATTGCCTGCACAATATTGTAATTGTATTAATTTATTTTATTTTATAATAAAATAAATCTTTATAGATTAATAGTTATTATTATTAAAATAAAAATGAAAGAATCGACAAAACTCGAATGTGTGAGTTAGGTTTAATGACAAACGACATAATTTTCGACTTCGTTTGGAGAAGAAGCATTAACAATTGCTGTTTTGGTCGTATCACTCAATAATAGCGCATCAATGAGTGAATGTGCCGAAGGAAAAGAAGAGAAGAAAATCACATTGAAAACAAATTTGTAGAAAAAAATTAAAATCTACAGGTTCACCCGACCCGAGCCCGATTGCACTCGAAATGGCTCGCGTGTGTAATTACCCACGCGTTCATGTTTGTGTGCGCTTTGCGCTTCACACGCGCTTGCACGTTTGCAATTTCCTGCTCTCCGCTGCGTGTGCGCCTCCAACATTGTGCGTTTGGGCCCCGAGCAAAATCGACCGCCCTCCCCACCACGCCCAGCTTTCCTTTTTTTATTTTTCCTTCTGTTTCCCGTTCTCTTTCGTTTCCTCCGTTCTCATTACGAATGTAGGCGGTGCAAGGGGATCTCTCTACAAAACGCAGCGACGAGTCCAGGCGAGCGTGACCCCAGGGCTCCCGAGTGGTGAACTGAGGAAGAGGTAGTAGACTCGTTTTCGATGGCGAGAATATTTAAATTCGCTACTCCCGCACTTCACGGAGATCCGCCAGCGGAATAGCTGGACGGGAGCATAGCCATATTATTATCTGAAGGCCTCTCTTCTGCACACTCGGAGCTCTACTACGAGATCGCACAGTTTTCCGGAATGGACCGAAGATGGCGCGACCCGGATGACTGCGAACTCATTTTCTGCGAGTGTATTACGTGGACGTACATGGCGGTGGGTCGGGTACGTCTTGTCCTCTTGACGTGAAAATTAATATTGCTCGGTACTCAGGGTATTTCTCGACTCAGTTGGAGGAGGTATCTCCGCCACTGCAAGAACATCACCCAAAAAATAATTCCATTGTGTTAAAATTTTTGATGAATTGAAAATGAGGAGAGAAAAACTCAAACTTAAAATAAATATGGGGGATAATTTTTCAAACATTTTTCCCGTTGCATTTGAAACACACCTAGGTAGAAGTGAGAATATTAAGAAAGTGAGGTAGGGGAAGGAAAAAATAGTCAGGCTGGACATATTAGAGGTAAGGCGTATGCGGCATTGAAGAAGAGTTAAATGTGATGACGAGTGTCAAGCTTCGTCATAAAAATAAATTAGAAATTTTATAATAATAATTTCTTTTTAATGTGTGAGAGCTCTACCTTCTCCTTTTTTTACCTCAACATCAAAAAAGCCAAATTTCATAATTTAGTGCAATAATATATGTAATACATAATAATAATTTCAGCTATAAACATTAAACACGAAAATCAATGCATTGATTCTACTTGGAAAGGATAAGTGAGTAATAGAAACTTAAGAGAGGCTAAGGAATGTAGAGGTATTTAGCTTGCCAATTAAAAATGTATATTAAACGGTAGACCACCTAATAATAATAATCAGGTATACAATTGTCTAAATCATTATGCCCGTAAAAGGCATTACCAGGAACAATTTAATTAACTTCATCACAACAATAGGAATCAAATATCAAATATCTCCAAACAAACATCCAAACGCAGTCATTCAAAAAAATAGGAGAATTGTTAACACACTAAAGGAAAATGCGATTCTTTAAGCACCGATCGTACTTAAAAAAAATTATAGGAGAAAAAAATAAAAATGAAAATAAATTAAATATTACTACTTGTGATTTGACACAACCAACTCAGCAACTAAAAATCATCGTTCTATTTTAATAATTCAGTTTGGATGAACATTTAACGGATCCACGATTTTCGAATTAAGAGAGGAAAAGAAAGACACCGACAAAAGAGAAATATTTTTGGTGCTATTAGGTAATCTCAACTGAGAACCACCAGGAACGACATGAAAGAATTTTTTTTCAGGATAGACGTAGACGATTTTTAACGAAAAAACATAAGCCAGAAGAGTTTTAAAAATTGAGGAAGAGATAACCAACGCATTTCTTAAATAAATATCCATGTATCCATCTATTAACGAAACGGGAAATATTTACTATTTAAAAAAATACATGTTTAATGAAACACTAATACTTATTTTATAAATGGTAGCCTACCGATTACGGCAGTTAGTTTTACTGACCCAAGCATTAACCAATACTGCACATCTCAGCCCCACCTAAGAAGACTCTAAATTCCTTCATTAGCTTCGCTAAAAATACCAGATATTATATAATAATCCATTCTTAAAATTTTCATAATTTCTGCCTCCCTTCATTCCGTATAGTATGAAAACTCTTTTCGTCCTCCTATCTTGATATCCCCTCTATCACAGCCTTCAATATTTCATAGCATAAATATGAGGGCTGAATAAACTTATAATCGTAACGCTTGCAGGTGAGAAAAGTATTGATGCCAAGAATAAAAGTGTATCATTAGGTTATCTAACAATTCTGACTATGCTCAATAGGAGTAGTACCTTTTGCACTTGAATAAAATTGATTAATGGCTTACTTTATAAAAACACTAAAAAGAACTCTCATCATTGTGACGTCGCGGTAGTGTTAAAGCTAGGTTAGCTTTAGTTGGTCTCGAAATATGAACGTCAGTGTTTATAGTGGTGGCTCTTGATAGAGCTACCAATATTTTAGATGATGCGCCCTGCAACGGACGCAAAACCTGGGACAAGAACGCCATGAGTGACGACGCAGCAAATCCCAAAAGACACCATTGTTAATAATGAACCCTTCCAAAACCTATGTTCAAAAATGAATGCTGGTATTTGAATAAAACTTCTACTCCAGGTAGGGTAAAATATTCTGACGTCATTTTTTTGTTTTTACTGTTTTTCGTACCTCAAATTTTCATTAACTTAAATTCAACGTAGATTAATTGAAATGTTAGTGCCTTGCTTGCATTGGAATTGATAAAGAATTATTCTCCTTTAGCAAACACACCCCTTTATTATTATTGAATATTGTTTTCCATAATATTATTTCCTGATCAGCCATTGTCAGACCCTCCAATTATTGATGAGGCCACGTCGAACGATAAAAAAATTTATGAACGTTTTTGGGGTTCAATGGAGATGGCCACATGACAGACTGGTCAGTGTGGCATCGGCAAGAATTTTGCCTCAGTCTACTCAGGTATTCAACGATTCTATAGCATCAGTCCAAGGGATTCGGCCCTTTTGGCCTCGTCAATTAAAATTCAAATTCAATCAAACGCATTCAATCCAAGTAGAATCCGATCGGCACATAGAAGTGTGAGGTATAGGAATAACGTTTATGACTATGAGAGCATGTCGAATTATCCATTAAAAATACTCAAAAGCCATTTTGGGTAGCATAGAATAATATGACATAAATGAATAATGAAAATTGTTATGTCGTATTGAACATTTTTAAATTGCATGGCAATTCACGCCAGTCCTTTTTTTTGAGATTTAATTATTTCAAATCAAGTATAAACTCTTTCAGCTCAGTCACAGAAAACGATTAGAATTCAACGACCGAAGCTCAAGTATCGTCATAAAATGTTAAATGCAGCTTCGATCTCTTCAAACGGCCATTAATGATGAGCAATCAATAATGTAATTCATTCTTTGATAATGGTTATCGGCCTTGGCGGTGAAGCCATGAGCAAAAATAAAATAATATTTTTTAATTGAATGAACACTGAGAAGTTATGGGAAACGCGTACAATTAATATTGAAAGCGAAATTCATTGTTGAATTCTAATCATTCTCATATTTATGTACAGAACTCCACTCCATTAATTGCAGTCATAATATATGCAAGTATCACTGATGGTTTAAAATACAAATGAAAATTTGGTTGGTACTAAGATACAGGAGCCGTAAAATTAGTAAGATATCTGTTTTACCATTGCAAGACTTTAATAAATCAACCTGAATAACACAGTAAAATGTTTGGAACATCCACTTGGGGATAAGAAGAAAGAGTTATCAGAGTAAAGACACTATTCTATGCCGTTTCAGTAGAAATATTAAATTAGGGTTTAGTACGCCACGACGGGACCCGCGGTGTAGAACTGATTCAAGGTTTTATATGTTACATCACTCATCCATGTGAAATAAAAGGTGAAAGGTGACACAGTGTTGCAAGTGCCTTGACCTTTGAGAGAAATCCATTGTGCTTAGTCGTACCCAAAAGTAAGAGAATGGAAAGACTGAGAAGCTTCTAGTTACGACAGCGATCTGCAAACTTTATATACCGAACGCAACTTAATAGCTTCCAGCAGTGTCGCCGGACCAGACCAAGACGTGTAAGTCTTTGTTGAGAAAATATGAACTCACGCTCTATATAATATTGATCTTTCACATTTCCTCGTTGCTCTCTTACAGCTGAGCTTCATATTATCATCACTATAGACACCCCTCAAACCCATAGCTATAAAAACTGTCTCTGCGGTAATGTAAAAGATTTGAGCCGGTAGGATTGAAGGGTTTATCGAGCCGGATCAGATCCTCGTCCCATTTTGTGGCACTCCTGGTTACCATCCACGAGACAATATCTAGGACACAATACCCGCAAGACACAGCAAGGATGTGTGGCGGAGAAAACACCAGCCAGTATGCATTAACATATTTATTTTTTGCACATGCAAATACACGTAAAATTATGCGCATTCATTATTTCTATTTGAATCTTGCGATGATAGGTGCTTCCGAATGAAATTTGAAATTGTGCTTTTTAAATTAAGAAAGGATTGGCTTCATCTGATTTCGCTATGACTAGGACACGGCTGCTCTGAGTCCAACGTGAATTCATAAATTGGAAGTATAATCTTTTCCGCATTGAATATATTTCAAACGTGTGACACGATAACGTCAACTCTTGGTGCATACTTCATTTCGCTGATTCTAGCTTTGTTGCTTATCATTAGGGATAGGGTTACCGGGCGGGAATTCCTTCCCGCTGCTCTCGGTAATTGTTTTCGCTTTCCCGTTACCGAATCCCGAGAAAAGTTGGTCGGGTAATCCGGAAATTTGCAGCAAGAAATAATCAGTAGTGAAAAGTAGTAATAATTTTTAGGAGAGGCGACCGGCAGCTAAGGTCGTTTGCGCCAATAAGGATGGACAGTAAAGGATGAAGACTGGAGAGAAACCCGGCGTCGGTATTAATCTACTCTTAACGAAAGGTACCAAAGGGTCCGCAGCTTAACGTCCCATTCGACGGACGATGTACTCACTCTAAGTTCCCAGTACAAAGCCTCTCAGGTAGGGATCGGGATAATCACTTGAAATTATCTGCCGCCTCTGGGATTCGAACTCTGGCCCTGTGGGTGGAAGGCCCGTACGTTAGCTACAATACCATCCCGAAGTAAGCGGAAATATGGAACTAGAAGTTATTTTTTACAGTTAACCACACTGGAACATACTGAAAAGAATGATGGAGGCATTTTTGAAGATCATGAATCCGATTAAGACTTTTATGAGATATAAAACTGGACTTCACTTATGAAAAGATTGTATTATGAAATATTAAGAGGCATGCTTTAATTGCTTACAACCTGTATGATTAGCAGTTGAAGCCTTAAGCAATAGATAAGCTAATATTTTCATATATGAAGGAATTTTTAAGTTCCTGTTAAGTAATTAAAAAAATAGAATTCTTCAATGAGCCAAATGCTTTGAAAGGAAATAAAATTCAATTTGTTTAAACGTAGAAATAGAGATCTTGTGTCTCTCACAAAATACTTTAGCAACGTTAGTTGTCTGCGTGAGATGAAAGAGAATGAATTTTTCGCCTTGTCAAGTAAGAGTGATATTGCGAAATCGACGAATTAATTAATGGAAAGACTTTTCAAAAGAACCACTTACATCAGAATTTCCTAGAAAAAATTAAGAATGTCCTTACAGCAAGTTATGACGTTAAATCAGAATCTGATCTGTGAATTGATTGAAGCAATATCAATTTCGACATAAAAACCTAGCCCTATGCACGTAGAGAAAATACTTGCTTCTCTCAGGAAGGAAAGGAGCTGACATGCAGTTGCTTATATGAAGCAACGAATTCTCTCACTCCAACTTTAAAATGCTTTTAGACGCAGTGATGGCAATACAACAATGATATTAATGATGAAAATGATAAAAATTCAACCAATGTTTACAAAAAATGAAAGAAATGTTTCCACATGAAGTATATTTGTTACAAAGTAAAGATCACAATTATCTGATCGCGCAATAAATGCTCAATGTTTCTTGAAGTGTCACTTTTTAAAATGATGAGTAAAAACTATTTCAAGTATTTTTAATTTTCAAACGAAAAATATTTGCATTTTTTTCAAGTGATGCTTAATTCAAAAATAAAATATTTAAATGAGGTTGGGAATGTTTCAACATTGCGTGACATATACAAAAATACTTAATACTATAAGGTCTGATTAAATAAAGTTTGTATTAATTACACTTCATATTTTGAGAAACCTAGCCAAAATGATACTAAAGTGACCCCTGTTTAGCGCTCCGGACAAAAGATGCACTAGTCATTAAATTCCAGTCGACGTTCATTTTAGAAATTTTATCTAAAAAGACTGTACCAGGGCCTTGAACCCGGTTCTTCTGTAACTTATCATTTACTTTTACTGTAATTATTACAGATGATAGACGAAAATGAAGTAAAAAAGATTATTTCGGGAATTCTTGAGAATTCTCGGGAAATAGGATTTCCCGTTCTCGATTCCCTAAAGTTAGAAAATTTCAAGAATTTGGAAACCGTAATGGGGATATAGGAAGTGGACTTGGAAAAATGTAATATAACAGACAATCGAATTTTGATTGCTATTGGAAGAAGTGTATTAGGAAAGTGTGAAAAAGGGAAAAAGAGAACAAGTTTTTCCAGGAAAATAAGCAGAACTATCGTGATAAAATATGGCTGCAAACTTTCAGGAGTCCAGTATCTGAACATTGTTATTCAAGGACCGTGCAAAGCCGACGAATACAAAGCTAGAATAACGGATGACAGGCCATTCTCACTAGGGAGATATTCTATAACATATAGGAGAAATTTCAACACGAGGAGAAATGGAATTTCTTATGAAAACAATCCTCTCCAAGATAACCGTGCACATTATAAATATAGAGAAATGCACACAGGTGCGTATTTTTTCTCAAATTTGTCCCGCGGACTTAAAGACGTAGGTAATCTCAGTGAACTTGAATTACAGAGGTATGCAAAATGAGTCACACATGATTCATACTGTAGGGATAAAGATTTCATAGCTATACTTGTAAGTCTGAAGAAGACACACGGGCCAACAACCTGAAAGGCTCCCCAGGGGGAAGAAAATTTTCTCCATGCAGAAACATTGACGGCAGTACATTCATTTTGAGATAGAATGAAAGGAACGGTGTCGCATTGAAAACATCAACTGCTGTCATCGCCATTTCGGGCCACCTGTTTTCCTCTTGTTCTCAAAGTGCTCTCGGGGACATGGAAAAATACGCAAGTGACTTCAGTTTCATATTCTCCCTTCCCGAAATTATTCTCCTGAACCCCCAGCATGAAGGTTGCTAAATCCCAAACAATGGAGGGAGAGAGAGAGAGAGAAAGGGGATTTGCGAATTTGTCCTTCACCCCGTACGCGCCGTGACCAGCAAAAAAAATTACTCCAGAGAGAGAATGAAAAAAGTAGCTCAATTGGGTGGGGAATTTGAATAATTGAAGGCATTAGCGGGGAGGAGAGAGGGATGGAGAGAGGTCAGGGGAGGGGGGCAAAGCGGCTGCGTTCTGGTGGAGAGAAGGGAACGGGGGTTTTTGGGACCGAGATTGCCTCGGAATACGCGGCTCGCTCTCTCGCGGGCTCGCCCTAAAACTTTGTCGTTGAGTTTCCGGGAGTGGGATGAAAATTTTAACAAAGGAGAGTCGGTAATTTGTTTCTTTTCATCTCTTTCTTGTGGCGGGTGCCAACCTCCACCCTTCCCTTGTTCACACCCTCATATCCATTCTTCCCTACCTCTATGTCTCTCTGTTTTCCTCCCTCGCACGCGACTACCATTCAGTTTCGGACTGGTGGGGAAGGGCTGTGCAAAAGAGTAGCTCGGTTCGGAATAAAGTATTCAAGGAAATTACGTCCGTACCTGGTGTTACTCACAATGTAAATCAAGTTTTAAATGCCTCGTAAATAGATGTAGAAACATAGACGCGCAACCATCCAGGAAAAACCGTTATTGTAGTAATTCTCATGTCTTGAGATATCAAAAGCTTTGATTAAGCATCACGTTTTGGTGAATCCAGTCGGGTGCGCTATAGTATATGAAAATAAATGGTTACGTGGACATGATATTTTTAAAATGAATGTCAGAGGCACTTTCATTGAGCTCTGTTGAAATTTCCTTGTTATTGATGTTTTCCTCAGGTTGAACATAATTCCCTTGGTTGAATCATCCGGGTTGATCAATCACCTCAAAGGTTAAATATCCCTTAGTTTTAGTAAGAGGATCAGTAATGAAATTTAAAATTAGGACTAGAAGGCATGAAAGAATATTCAACGCTAAATTTTTGATGACCATGTTTAAATTCGAATACCTTTTTGAATTATTGCTATAAAATTTATAATATAAACGGTGCTGACTTTGGAGTCCACATAGACATGAAAGTGGTGCCGGCTCTGAAATACGGTTATTCTGGCGTCCCAATTGAAATACCGATCAAAGAGCGGCGGTTAAAAATATATTTTACTTAGCAGTAGTCTACCGGCTTAGAGTTGGGGTTTGGTTAACATAGACAGGTACTACACATTGCTGTAATCCAAAGCCCTTACTAATTCAGCACATTACCTTTAGATACCATGCTAGATATCAGAATTACTCATTATTCAGCTATGTATCTATCTTACTAAATTAAATTAAACGTATATGCTGTAAAATGTATATTAATACCATATTAAACCAAGGGTTGAAGATTTCCCAATTCTACTCGTAATTTGGTGTTCCACATCCCATGGTTCCCTCTTCATGACACGGACACCGAGAATTAATGCTTAGCAAGCTTAAAAGTTAGCAAGCCTTAATCACGGTCCCTGGATCCCCTTCTCCGCAATAACCCGCTTCCCTACTTTCTCATTCCGGAGGTTGCTAAGTGAGTCCTTTGCGGAACATTTTTGCCAGCGAGGGCGTGGAATTTTCGCCTCGAGTATGCACGACCAATTGCAAATGAGTATGTGTTTTTTTCAATTCCCCGGACTCGTCCGTAATGTTCGTGTAGAAATGTGTTTTCACTGGATGTGCAAAGAGATAGAGAGAGCGATTGAGAGAGGGGGTCGAAGGGAGAAGTAAAAGAACTGACGAGGCGTTCCATACAAGTATTTAAATATTTTTTGCAATGTCATCACCGCGAGGAAAATGACAGAATTATACTTAAATACGTAAGTAAGAGGATTTTGTCAGAACTGGGGTCAATTATTACGCTCGATTTAGATAAAGCGGTCCATCCGCCAAAGTGTTTCGTTCGCGGACGACGACTCTTTCATCATACATTCATACCAACTTTTACAGGATGGAAATTCTAATCAGTGAGCTTGAATTAAAGCGGGGATAAAATACTTGACCAATAGTTTTGTACTGTGGGCATCAAACAAATTTAGTGGAGCTATAAACTTTTATATTTGATGAGGATCTACAGAAAACAAAAGGACAACGGCCACAGTTGGAAATGTCATTTTAATGGGAAGCTCCCGCATTGGGGACCTATGACTAAACAGGGATGAACGTACAATCTTTTATTAATTACATTATTAATTTCGGATTGGTTGTGTATAGGAATATAATATGAAGGAAAAATGTTGTTTCAATACTTAACATATTTATGTTTTTGCTGATCACCATGGAAGAGTTCACAAAGTTTTCATGGAATCCTGTAAAATTTGTCATTAACACAGAAATGCATTTAACTTCACCAATTTTAATCATAAAATTGAAGTGCGATAATGTAGTAGACGTTTCAATGATTTCTTTGGTTTACATATATCAATCATTGTCACGCTGAAATCAGAATTCAATGACTTCATCCTCCATACAGTGGCATATTCATTTACGTAAACCATGGTCACTAGTCAAAATCTTAGATTTCCAAGTGTCTTCATATCGCGGACGTGTCTTCGGCATACTTTTTTATATGACGGATGACAAATAATCTGTAACTATTATTTAAATGGCCGGCCAAAGCCAACCTTAAACGGTTCACTTATATTACCTAAAATGCTTCAAAATTCGCTATGAAATTCTAAATGGACATGAATTCTAGCGCTACTAAATATGACTGGGAATCGGTAGAAAAATTCATGATCGGAAACTTGACTGCAAAACGAAGTTCTCGCTAGAGGCGCTTCAATAATTTTAATGCCTACTCCAAGGTTTGCCTTTGCCAGTTTCGTTCCACTGTAGTATCTGCAGTTGGATCTCCATGGCGACGGATCACGTTTCAACGAGGTAATTAATAATAAATAATTTTTTATGCATTTCTGTGAGTAATTAACGACATACAAGAAAAAATAACTTGATAAAATATGAGTCTTCTAAAGAGAGAGAGAACACTCATTTAATTTAAGTAATTAGCTCAAAACTTACTCCCCCGGTATCAACTCGACTTCAAGCTCAACATACTAGGCGCTGCTTTGATAATTTATAAACAGACACCAACGATTTTTTTGGAGGCGCGTCTTCAAAATTATGACATTAAGCAGGGTAAAAGTAGTTGCAATGAGTAGATAATCTTAATACAATAATATATTTTATATTTTTTACATTTTCCACCCCTTTCCGTTGAAAAATGAACATTCCGGTTTACTAGTGACCTAAATAGCAAGTATACTTCATGAGATGTTAGCTAAGTAAGAGAATGATTTTATTATAAGTCATTATTAATATAATAGTAATTTTTAATAGGTAAAGGTATCGACTGAGCGCCTTCGCGTTTTAGAACTGATGAAACGTAATCTAGTAATTGATAAAAATAAAAAATGGTGATATTGTAAAGACAATGGCAAATTTGATGGGTTTACTCATGATTATTTAATAACAAGACAGAAGGGCTTTCTCAATTTGAATTAAGTTCGATGCAAATTTTAATCTTTAACATGGCAACTAAAACTATTTCATCTAGCTATTACCTTTTTTCCAAAGAATTTTTATCTCGTTGTCACTTCTGTTAACAGTTCAATAAAAAATGACTTTGATGAATTTTCAAAGGTGCTTATTAAACTAATAGGATGTCTTAAACAATGAAAGATGTGCAAGGAATAGGAGATGGCTGCCATTCCATGGAAGCAATTACGTTCCATAGGATCAAAAAGCCCATTTGCTAAATGTTTTAAACTGCCTCCATAATGACAATATTTTCCAACAAACTACCACGGACCAGCCGGACTGGAAATATTGATACTTGAGTGAAGCAAGATATTTGAAAAAACGCCGATTAGATATAATCTCAAAAATTCGGAATTTCCGCGGGATCTCTGAAGAAGACATAATCCACAAGCAGACTATCCTTCATGAATCTTTAAAAATGCGGAAAGTTTCTTCAAGGTGGGTACCAAGAATGCTGACCAACGGACGCACGGTAGCGCGAGTAGTTATTTCAAAGGCGATGTTGACTTGTGATGATTAATATGAATGATTGTCTTTTTTCATCAATTCGACGATGGATGAGTTCCGTTTTCCAGTTTTGAAACGAAATGGCAGTCTGTGCAACGGAACCAGACGGACTGTGGAATAAAGTTCACGTTACTGTCTGTGCTGAGAAATTAATGGTGTAATCCTTATTTATTATGTATCATAAGATGATACAGGGGTAGCTGTATGCTAAGAACATGCTTTTACGACAAAGCTTCTTCCAGCGTTGCAAGAAAAACGACTGGGAAAGGCCAAAAGTGTGCTTTTCCATCAAGACAACTTTTGAGAGGGTATCTTTAGCTCTCTAATCCCTTGACCTCGCTTCTAGAGATTTTTTTGCTTTTTCCAACGATGAACACTCTCAGTGACAGCACGTCATTTCCGGGCCGGGCTGCTCCCGCAAAGGGACTAAGCGTTCTAGGCAACCATAAAATAATAATGCCAACGTTATAGAATTGTTTATGCCTGCAGGGAGATTATTTTGAGAAATAACAGTTTAAGCTTTTTTATTTAAGCAAAATCTTATAACAAAAAGAATACTTCAAAACTTGAGCCTTCAGGAACTCATAAAACAGACATTGAAAGGCTCACAGTATTAACTTATACGAATTCAAACGGTAAATTTGAAGTTAAGTAAAATTTATTTCCGCAAGAGTCATACCTGGAAACCTAGCTCCTTGTGAAATGGGGGCAGATTGCAAAATTTTTAAGTTCATAAAAGTTATATTTTTCCATGTTAATTCCAATGAGTGTAAAAATAAGTCAAAATCATTGACGTAATGATTAAGCTTGAATAAGAGAAAATTTAAGGATCAGAGTAGAAAAACACAAATAAACAGTTTCATGTTGTTTTGAATTGGAATAAAACCTTGAAATAACATTTTAATGGAATATATTATTTTAATAAAGTTTATCAAAAATCCTTAGGGACTTACAGTTATAATTAAATTAAACCAACTTTAATTTGTTATTATTTTAAACTTTTGTAATGCTGCTCATAACTGTGATAAAAAAATTAACTTCCTGTATTTTTTAATTAAAAAGTAGGGATTACATCAGCAAATAATCACCCTTCAATAAATTTTTTTCAAAATCGAGATATAACTGAATGGTTTCACGCCCGTTAGAACAGAATATTCCCCTTTCTGTCAAAATCTTTGGGCTAATTTTCAGGATAGAAATTAATAACTTGCTCGGTTTATATCATGTTACATAGCTCGCTTTAGAATATACATCCCTTTTAAAATGACACAGACACACACATATATGTATATTTGTATAAAAAACCATAAACACAGTAATCAACCCGAAGATCGGTTTGCTAGGTGATGGTAGAGTTCACCCAGTACTAAGCCCGACAGCGTGAGAAATTCACACATCAGGGTAGGGGGGCCAGTTCTTTTCCCTGTGCCGGAAATGGTTTCCCAGGAAGATCTGGTACCCGTAAAATCACAAAGCTTGGGTTGAGCTGCAGGTGCCGAGAGACTTGCCCAGGATTTGAACGCTTTACTCCATGGACTACCGCGACCCACGTTTATAAGTATATATATGTATATATATATATACTCCATGTATATATATACATGTATATATGTATATATATATATACATGTATGTATATATATACATGTATATATATATATATATATACATGTATATATATACATGTATATATGTATATATATATATACATGTATATATATATATATATATATATATATATATATATATATATATATATATATATATATAACACTTTTTGAAAGACTCACGGACGTGAATAATAATGTATAACACTTAGCACTAGTGGACACAGACAAAAACACAGAAACACACAAAAAAAGAGACTCACTATTTTTTGAAAAATAGTGAGTCTCTTTTTTTGTGTGTTTCTGTGTTTTTGTCTGTGTCCACTAGTGCTAAGTGTTATACATTATATATATATATATATATATATATATATATATATATATATATACATGGACTTCCTCTTTGATTTATGAGCTATATGTTTCCTTGGATTATGTCTTCAGTAAGCAATATAGCCATAAAATGTATCAAATTGATTCTCCATCTTGCAGGCTTTTTAATTGAAATGTTCTCAATCCTATCTTCAAAGTAATATTATGTATTCATATACACACACACATTTTTATCCCCGTCTCATTGAAATGCCAATTCCATTTCCAGGCCGAGGACTTTTCACCTTATCCTCGTACATACATGCGGTGCGCGTGTGATAAATTCGTGAGACAAGTTTCAACTTGTTCTCTCGAGTAGTTTGTTTACACCAATTATTGCAGTAGACGACTTCTGTGTTCCTCCTTAAAATGGAAAAACTTAATTATTGTGCGGTCATAAAACCCTTCGTTTTGGATGGATTAACCCCAAGGAAATTCATTCTTAGCATAGAAAAGTGTACGGGGACTCTGCTCCTTCAATATCAACTGTTAAAAAGTGAGTATCTGAATGCAAACGTGGTGGCACATCCCTCGAAGATGACCCACGTGAAGGACGGACAAAAACCGCAACCACACCGGAAACCATCGAAAAAATGCACCATATCATGTTGGACAATAAGTATTGGTGATAAATATGAATTTTGGTGAGTGAGATACCTAAGGCATCTTGCAAAAAGAATTAGGGATGCGAATACTCTGAGCAAGGTGGGTGCCGCATTTGCTGAATACCGATCAAAGCCAATGCACCAACAATTTTCGGAGCAATGTTTGGACCCATTAAAGAGGGAAACGACCAATTTTGTGCTGCGATTTTCCACCATGGATGAGACATGGGTCCACCTCTACACGCCGGAAACAAAACAGCAGTCGAAGCAGTGGGTGGAAGCCGCTTTTTCAGCACCAAAGAAAGCGAAGTCAATCTCATCAGCCGGAAAAGTTATGGCCAGGGTGTTTTGGGATGCGAAAGGGATCCTGTTGATTGATAACCATGAAAAATGCAGAAGAATTAATGGCGAGTATTACTCTAATCTTCTTGATTAGCTGGATGTCAAAATTCGCGAGTAGAGGCCTGGCTTGAAAAAGAAAAAAAATGATCTTTCACCAGGACAACGCACCTGCTCACAAAGGTGCGTTGGCGATGGGAAAACTACGGAATTTAAGGTACGATTTTCTCAGCCATCCCCCCTATCATCTTAATTTAGCACCCTCAGACTTCCATTTGTTCCCAAACTTGAAGAAATTTGTTTGTGTAAAGCGCTTCGCAACCAATGAAGAAGGTGGGAGGGCCGTAGATGGGTATTTTCAAAGCCTTCAAGACTATCGTCCAGGAAGGAATACTGATGTTGGAGAAACGCTGGACCATGTGTGTTGAAGTTAAGGGAGATTATTTATTTTTTTCCATTTGAACACATTTTTATTTTCAGTTTTTTATAACATATTAGGTGATGGTATTGAGTGATTAATTATTTACTAATTTGAAGCAAAATCTATTAAAGATGCAGGAAAAAACATTTTTAGTGGAAATGCATTAATATGTAGTTTATAAAGCAGCATAAAAGTGATCTAATAATTTCATTGAGTACGATTTATATTATACGTTTCGATTCTCAAATTGTGTCTTCTAAGCAAAATTCTTCCAGCCACGGTAGCCATTTGGTGGTCATAGAGAAAAACCACCGCTTCACTCGCAAGTTGCATCTAAGATGACAATGAATGGTTTTTTTCAACTTTAACTTTTAGTTTATTACTATTTTACTCTTTATAATCTTTATCATATATGATGTACAAAGAATTTAGGCAATCAATACAACACAATTACGGAAAATCTTTATCATATACCATAGTGATATATCTTCATAATACAGGTATACTTTAGAAGTATTAATTAAAAATTATGCATGGAATACCCATATCCTGTAGAAAAATAAAATAAGTTTTTAACTGAATATCGGAGTCTTTCATTATCAGGCCGAGAACGTTTCACCTTACCTTCGTATAAATAGAATTCCAAAAAAATTTCCACAGAGTAGAAGTGTGATCTAATATAGATGAAATAAAAAACTCGGGCCCCAAGATTGGGTGCTTTAATAGTCAGTTCAAATAGCAAAAGACTATCTTTTACGGGATAAATCGCTCTGTTGGATATAAAGAGATAACGGTACAAATTGAAGTCCATGGCAAAAGATTTTACATTGAGAAATTCTTTCATTCCGGTGAGCATCATTAATGACTCTGTCAAGTTAAATGATCAGGCATTTTACGCAGTTTTTTGAATTGGTGTAAAAAATTTATTTTTTCACATCTTCACCTAAAAATATTAAGATTGGTTCCTTGGATTGGAGCAGCTTTCGGCTGGATGAGTTCCATAATTTATGCGTTCAATCCGATATCACCTAATTTATATATATATATATATATATATATATATATATATATATATATATATATATATATATATGTATGTATGTATGTATGTTTGTATTCATTCACATGGATAATGTTCCCATCCCTTTTCCTGATATATGTCTCCATTTGAATGAATGCCACCATATTACGGGTTTTCGTGATTGATTGTAAGTGTACATATAGTACTCTGTCCGATAAATACGCGAGCTGAGGCCATAAAAACTTTATATTTAGTCAAAAATTTTAAATTAAAAAAATTAGTCTACATCGAATTTGTCCCCTTCAAAGTTATCTCCATTCGTTGCTATGCACTGATTCCATCTTCTTTCCCACAATTCAAAGCACCCTTGAAAGTCCTCGGCAGTTAGGCTTTTTAGTTTTCTCGTCGTTTCTAGCTTTATTGTATTCACATCTTCCCAGTGATGTACCCTCATCACATTTTTGTATTTTGGGAATAATAAAAAGTCACATGGGGGCGAGATATGGCGAATGAGGTTGATCAAGGATGGTGATTGATTTTTTTGCCAGAAATTGGCGAATAATAAATGCTGAATATGCAGGTGCATTGTCATGTGGAAGGATTCATCCATAATGTTCGGTTAAATAGTGTGCAAGGTTGATTTTCCTAAATTCAGTTCAGCAGCTATCATTCGAACAGCTTTTCGACGATCGGTAAGGACAAGGGACCGCACACGAACAATTTTGTCGTCAACACAGGTGGTTGATGGTTGTCCCGGCATCATCCGTGGCGTCTTGTCGGCCATCTTTAAACGCTTAATTCACTTGAAAACGGATGTTTTCTTCAGGGTATTATCAACGTAAACAGCTGTCAACGTTTCAGTAATTTCTTGATAACTTTTACCGCAATTCACTGAACAACTTTATGCTGATTCGTTGTTCAGTGATTTCGTCAATTTGCATTTTCGACAAGCAGTAAAAAAGGAGAACAGAAAATAACATAATTCCTACCATACGCACAGCTCGACGATCCGCCAAGCGCAGAAGGCTCATTGGGTCTCAGGCAACTAGCGCCGCTAGTTGGCGGGGCTATATTCCGCGTAGTGGCCGCCAGCTCGCGCATTTATTGCACAGGCCACGTATATATATATATATATATATATACATATATATATATATATATATATATATATATATATATATATATATACACACACACAAAGATGATGTATGAGAACTCACGAGAGCAATGTAGCAGTTCTTCAATTTTGTATTCCACTGTGCCGCCCAAATGTTACATACAATTATATATATAAGTTTATTCATATGATATTTATTATATATGCACACACATACATATTGTCCGTAATTATTACTAAGCAATTGTATTCCACGCGTTCTCTCTCATGTGAAATCAAAGTGCCAATGATATTAAAAGATATCGTCTCATTCAACGATCTCAGCACTCGTGTCGGGTATATATTTCCTTTGAATTTAGATGCCAGTTACGTTTTCCGCAAAAGAGCAAGAAACGACTCGGGCGAAGACATGAAAACGACTGCCCTCGACATTTTGAAAACACCTGTTAACCCTTTCTTTTTAAGTAACTGGAAATATAAAGCGGAAAGGAACCGTTACTGTGTGAGAGAGAAAATCCAATTTCCAAGTCGCCTCCGAAAGAAATTAGTTTGCCAGACTCATTTCAACAACACCCATTGGTCGGATTTTATCATGCGCTAGAGCAGCAAAAGTCGTCAATATAGAAAAAAGAAATTTTTATCCGAAAATGACTTGAAAAGACGAGTTTTTCGGGGAAAGAGCTTTCCTCAGATATCCAATTCCCCATTCTGTCCCTTTTATTTGTCTCCTTCGAGACTCTATCGTCGTATTGCACCATATTGACATCGGATATTTTGATATTTTAGTACCCTGCAAGCCACCGCTTGGGTGAATTGCAGGGCGAGAATACACACTAGACTAATTTTGAACCAAAGATGACTCTACCACGGTCGGACAATATTATTCTGATCCCTTATTGTTCGTAGAAAAATGACATCTTAAATCTATCTGTTCTAAACTAGATCTTTCTAATTTTATTGACCCGATCTCCTACCGTATTATGATGGGGGTAAAAATACATTTTCAACATCACTGCTAAAGAGACGTCCTTCCAATATATGCAAGAGTCTTAACCTGTAATTTAACCTACTCTTCGGGAGTCATTCCAAGCCTAGCTGCTCTAATATTTTGTATACGCTACTAATTTCATCATAAGAACATTTTACAAGTCTAGCTCCTCAACGCTGCATGCAATCCAATTCGGCTATCAATCCAACTTATTCAGAATCCCATATACTTTTAGCACATTCTGAATGAGGCCTAAATAGCGAAAGATAACATTACTATTTGACCTTTTCATCACCTTTACCCAGTAATCATATTATTAATCCTAATTTTTTTCTAGGTTGTCCGCATATTGGGAGAGTTTTCCACTTCGGTGTTTCCGATGCAGTTGGTCGGCATGCAGGAGGGAATTACTCTTTTTTAAAAAAATCATCACTAGGCACTTTCTTAAGTTTAATTCTAGTTTCCAAGTGTCTCACCCGCGTTGCATAACACTTAGGCCATCTGATAAAGCTGTTGTGTCCTAAATATCACGGCAAACCACTGCATCGTCGGCATATAAACGTATCTTACTACGATAGTAACTACTAGGTCATTTTCGTTAAGGTAAAGTAGGAATAAAAGAGGTCCGATAACACTTCCCTGTGGAACACTTGAAATTTCTATTGCATTTGAGCTAATTCCATCTGTGACTCCATCGACGACCATCCAAAAAGTCTTATATCCCACCCCGGATATTTTTATCTATACCATATGCTTCTAGCTTTGTGAGTAGTTTACTATGAAAAACTTTGTTCCAGGCTTTTTTAAAATCTAGGTAAATCGCGTCCACTGGAATATTAATTTCTCCCGAAATAGCAATGTCATGAAAAAAGTGCAAGTTGTCTCTCGCAGGATCTGCTTCTCGGAAAAGGTGCTGATTTTTCATTAATAGCTCCTGATTATCGAGGTGTCTCATGGTTCGACTAGCAAATATGTCCCATAACCTTGAAAAAATGGATATGAGGGAAATAGGCCTGTCATTGCCTGGATCCTATTTTCTCCGTTTTTAAATGTTTATGCCACGTTAGCCGTTTTCCAATTTCTGGGGAACTTGTGATCTACTAGCGACTTCTTAAATATGATTATTAGATACGGTGCAAATTCCAACGCTAGATCCTTAAATATAAGAGTGGGTATTTAATTGGCCCGGAGGATTTATTAGGCTTAATATTTTTCAGCAAACGTTCCATTCCATTATAAGAGATTTCAATTTTGGGCATCGGTTGACCGGCATGATTTGGTAAGATATCAGAGGCATTCGGTGAGACATTGGTAAAGACACTTCGAAAGATGGAATTTTGTAAGTTAGCCTTTTGTAAACTGCTGCTTACTCTTACGCCGTTATCGTTTTTGAGTTAATTAACAATTGACTTATTACTTTGAGCCTCTCTGACTAATGACCAAAATGCTTTCGGATCCTCTTTCAAAATTTCAGCTTATCTTTTCCTTTTGATTTTGCTAAACGCTTTCCGAAATTCCTTCTTAGCACTCGCCCTAGATATATTGTAATCATAAGTCATCTCATTCTGTTTGTCGCTAGAGAAATCGTCCCTATTATTTTTAATCTTGGTGTGACATAGCCTTCGACATCGCAATGCCTTTCTAACATACGTGTTGAACCATCTAGGCTCCCTGTTATATTTTATTGATTTACTGGGAATGAACTTGTTGACTGTTGAGTGCGTGATCTCAAAGAAGTGATTCTACGTATCCTCAGTATTTCGATGATTATCTTCCTTGGAACTTGCAAATTGCACTTTAGGCCACAAGCACGCACTTTAGGCCACTGTAGTCCCCTTCTTTAAACAAGTAAATTTTCCTTTTAAGCTTCTTATTTAGGACCCCATGCAACAAAAACTTAGCAATAACTGTCCTATTGTCACTAATTACTTTTATAGTCTATAGTACAGACGTTTTCGGGTATTTTTGTTACTAACAAATCAAGAATATTATGGCCTCTAGTCGATGAAGTGTCAAGTTCATGTTAAGAGTTCAACTCAAGAGAAATGCAGATATTTATGCCTTTACCCCGTGTCAAAATTACATGTGCTTCAAATAGATGGGACATTGGGTAAATGTAATGAAAAAGTCAAAGAGAAATGTTTTCTTTCGCTGTCTAGGTCTCACTAAGTATGTGCTGCAAATAAATGGGATTGGGGGTCACGGTAGTCTAGGGGTAGAACGTTGGACTACTGACCATGGGGCCCAGGTTCGAGTCCCGGGTAGAGCCTCTCTGGACACCCTCAGCTCCACCCAAGCTATGTGATTTTACGGGTACCAGGTCTTCCTGGGAAACCATTTCCGGCACAGGGAAGGGAACTGGGCCCCCTACCCTGATGCGTAAATTTCACACGCCGTCGGGTTTAGTACTGGGTGAACTCTACCATCACCTACCAAACCGACCTTAGCGTTGATTACTGTGTTTGTGGCTACATGGGATTCTCACGAAGTTAGATTAATTGCCGAATGTGATCGTCCGCGGCGTAGAGGAGCTAGATTTGTGAAACATTGTTATGATAAACATTGTAGCATATCCAAAATATTAGAGCAGCCAAGCTGGAAATCACTCACGGAGCGAAGGTTAAATTACAGAATAAAGCTCTTACATAAATTGGAAGGACTTCTCTTTAGCAATGATGTTGAAAATGTATTATTACCCCCATTCTCCAACGGAAAATTGTGTTTGTATTCTTTAAATAGATGGTACGTTAGGAAAGATCATGTCAATAAAATTATAGAGATAAAGCGTAGAACAGATAGATTTAAGATGTCATTTTTTCCACGAACGATTATGGCTCAGAATAACATTGTCCATCCGCGGTAGGGTCATATTAGTGTCAAATTTAGTCTGGTGTTAACCCTCTGCCAGCCTCTGTATGGGTTAAATGGAAGAAGGGACCATTTGGTCTCAATTTCGCCCAAATAAAGACCTCTATCTATCTATCTGCCACGCACCCTATCGGTGGGTTACAGGGTACTAAATTAAATAAAAAGAGGGAAATATAGTGCTAATCGAAGAAAAAGTAATTGATAAAAGTAGGCATTACTATTTTGTAATCTAGGTCTGTATTAGTCAAAAGATATAGTTTATCCACAACATCAGGAAAATATGCTTCATGGATGAATCGTAATGTTTGCAAAACATAAATTAATGACGCGCCTGAATCGATTAGATTGTAAAATCTACCTCACCTCGACCAATACCCGTGACCCAAATTTTCATTTTGACCTTTTTCATGCAAACCAGGTCATTTTTGTACACATACGGCACACGGGAGCTTCAATTCTTCCTCGCCACATTATCAGAGAATAAATATTGATTAGCCTTGCATAAACAAGCGCCGCAGTTAATGTGCTCCGCAAACTACCCCTAACATTAATCGTTAATGGAATCGCTCGGTCTTCGCGGTTAATGAGGGATGAAATTAACACGAGAAGGGATCCCACCTCCGGGATCTCAAAACCGCCACCAAACTCATTGCGTACGAGCGTTAAAACCTCAAAGATATTCACTGGGGCAATGAAAAACATTCAGGAATCTTCATTTTGAAAAATTATGATTTTATAAATTAATTTTTTTATTCCTAAATGGAAATAAAGGAACCGCTACTTAATAAGCGATCTATTAAATTAATTTACATAAAGTTGAGATTGAGGTTAAGTAACCATTTATTTCCCCCATTCCATCCAATGAGTAGTCTATTTGGTTTAAGCATGAGTGAGCAGTTTGATGGTGGAGTAGCCGAAAACCGAGTTTATGTCCGTACTTATGATGGAAGGGTTGAATTCAAAGTTTCTAGAGTTAAGAATTTTCCATGGTTTCCTCTGTTAAATCAATAAATATCTTTGAATAAAAACCCTCATCTTGATGAAACCATCTAAAGGCAGCTAGAGAATAATTCCAAGGGGTCAAAAATAAATCATTTATTCATAATTGTATTATCAGCGTATTTTGACTCGAATATGACCCTACCGCGGTCAGACAATGTTATTCTGATCCCTTATCACTCATGGAACAAATTACATCTTAAATCTAGCTGTTCTACAATTGATCTCTCTAATTTTATTGACATGATCTTTCCTATCGTAGTAACTATCTATTTAAAGAATACAAACACAAATTTCCCCTCGTTTTTGCTCTTTCATAGTGGCTAATCAAATCCTTGTATCAAAAATACAACTAGACGATTTTCATAGAAATACACATCCGGTCTCATATTTTATGCTTACTAGAATATCTTCCATTTGTATCAACCTCTTTATTCCTCAGTTCCCATACAATTTCCCGTTTGCATTCATATATATACATGTACTTAAACATCCGTTCTCTACATTCAGCTATAGAGGTTTTAGTGGAAATCGAGTTGTCTAAAATAGGAAGTCTCGAATTGAAAATAGTAATGTTTTTCTCAACGATGTCATTATCGACAGAGTAGTATTATTTTTGTACACCCAATGGAATACTGAGGTGTATTACATGTAATATGAAATTACAAATCTGGTAAATTATCAAGGCGCCATATCCAGTTTCGAGTACTTTTTCCAATTTAATCGACAGCATAAGGGACGGATTAAGTGGTAGAGACATTGCATTTGATCTTACTGCATGCTATAATCGCATAAGCGGCGAGTGTAGCTCATGACATATACGAGGGTCATCCGGAAAGTAGTACCCGTTCGTGAAATAAAGACACAAAAGTAAATATTAACAAACATAAAAAATTTTATTTGAAAGAGGATACTTTAAACTACTTCTCAACATAATCTCCAAGCAAATTAAGGCATTTGTCATAACGTGTGACAAGTTTCTGTATTCCTGCTGCATAGTCCTTCGCCGCCAGCTCATTGAGATACGCGAGGGACCCATCTTGCACAAATTTTTGCATAATGCAGATGGTGTTTAACAATTTCATGAACAATTGTTCGAGAAACATTGGGAAAATGCTCACAGATGTCATCAATTGTGACGCGCCGATCGTTCCTCACGAATTCGTCAACTGAGCTCACCAGTTGGTCTGTAATGACAGACGGTCTCCCCGAACGCTCATCGTCGTGTGTGTTCCCCCTCCCCATGTTGAAGTTGCGACACCACCGCCGAACAGACGACTCGTCCATTACATTGTCTCCATACACCTCCTTTAATTGGCGATGAATATCACATGGGCGAACGTTTCTTGCATTGAGGAATTTAATCACTGCCCTCACTTCACAACTGGCGGCGTTCTCAATTTTTTTAAACATTGTAAACAATCACAGAAACAACACAGGCAATGCTAGCGTCACGCAACTTGGCTCAGAGAAGGCAGACAAGCCACTGAAGCTATCTGACCTCGTCCAGCGGCTACTCGCGTCGTCAGCACTTCATGCGGCACGAACGGGTTCTACTTTCCGGATGACCCTCGTAGTATGCTTCATCGGGTCCGTCAGATTATAAATTTGAGTTTGCAGCCGGATAATGGCAAAAAAAATGGCTCCAAAGCTCCGTGGGTAAAATTAAATACATATTCAACAACAAACAGATTTCTTCTAGGTAGGACAGCTCTTGACAAAATGGAAAAATGACACCAAAAAACGTATTTTCGCCACCAATTTGTAGACACTGCACCTGTTTAGATGTATATGATACTGAAATATTGATTTTCACTTTGTTAGCAGAAATTTAATGTACAAATGTAACTGCGCTATACCCGATTTCAAGTGCTTATTCAACTTAATCGATGGTGTAAGGAACAAAATGACTGGTAAAGATATTGAATATCATTTTTCTGAATGCAAACATAATTTAATTTAACTTGCATTTTGGTGTTCAATGGATTTATTAGGGTCACTTGTCTTCAATCCTGGGGTCTTCCATCAAGAGCCCCTCCTCGAACACGATATCCAAGCAAATGAACTTGGCGTGCGTAGAAAGCACTTAACCTGCCTAACACATGATGATTATTGGTGTAAGGAACTGATTTTCACTCGTAGAACTCTAATGTTCCGTACAAGAACACAGTCACAAGAACTTCATTGGAATTTAATTGCCAAAATTTATTAAAATTATACATTGACTACAGCATTAGGATGGTTTGATAAGTTAGAGTAAGGATCACTAATATTAAGCTCTTTAATTCGTATTAAACTCATTCATAAGGGTAGAGAAGCCAATCATTTCCCTATTTCGTCTATTCTTTCCAAGGAAGTTGTGGTATCCATTAAAATGACAACCTGAAGTCAAACCTGAAACCTCCGGTTAGCAATCAAGTGCTCTTCCAACTAAGCAGCCATGATTCAAAATCATGTGTATATACTGGCATATAATGTCTCTTTGTTTCTAGTTACATCCATGGAGAGCATACCGTTCTGTTATGAAAGTCTACTTTAGGTCAATAAGGAGTCAGTAATGAGCCCAATAAGCTTGGGGAAGGATGCGAGAGATCGTTTTGGGAAATTCGAATATGTCTAGACCTCGTACCGCTCAAGACAGTAGATGATGTTCATCTCACTAAAATGAGATTTCCTACTCACTCAATAGAGATTATCTGCCCACTATCTCCCCACACCCCAAAAAAGGGTCTCCGATTGTCTAAGTGAGGTTGCCACCCAGGAAACAGAATTCTGAGTACATCGTTTCATGCAACACTAAGCTTAAATATCGTTTAGCATGGAAGGGAAAAGCGTAAAAAGAATGAATGCTAAATTTTTACACGGGCACCCTAACGCGATTTATTAAAGTTGACGTATTTTGCTAAAGCATCTCTGTTCCCTTCCAGCCTCTTCCCCCCCAACCCCCCAACTCCTCAGTGCCATTTTTCGAGACCCAAGATCGCTCGTTTTCCATCCGCTGAACCGGTTGCTAGGTAACGCTCGGGCGTGCATCTCACGGGTCACTCCATCCCTACGAAGTGGTGTAGCACGCCTGTATTACGGAGATGTTCACTCCGGGAGAATCTCGGTCCCCTTGCTCGCTTGGGTGCGCCATTGGAGTGGCGCTTGCAATCCGAAATTAAATATAGTATAAAAATTATAAACCAAGTCTGATGTAAGGTGACCCAGGAGTAACTGGTAGTAACAACTCCATCATGATGGACTGGGAAATGGAGTTTTTTAAAAATATAACGAAGATATTAAATTTGCATACGGACTTGCGTTTGTGGTGAAAATTATTTTATACCTCCTATATTATATATATATATATATATATACGTATGTATACATACATATATATATACACACATATATGTATATATACATATATATATGTATATATATATATATGTATATATTTTTTTAAGGTAATCTACCGTTTAAGGTAGGTTTTTGGATGGACACAACTACCAAACAAATATTTTATTACTCCTAACAAAACACAAAATCCATCATCCTACTCTATATCAGGTCCCTCTTCATCTCTGAGTACTTTCTTCCTCCCTTCATCCCGTCCAACATCCCTATCCTGTTCCTTCCCCTTCCTCTTTTGCCCAACATTCTACCCTCTATCACAGTCTTCAACATCCCACTGCCGGTCAATACCCCCTTCATCCACTTTTCCTGCCTCCACAGGATTTCTCCCAACAAACCCCTCTCTTCGCCCACCATACCAAGTACTTCCTCGTTTGTTTTCTTCTCTGTCCATTTCACCTTCCGTTCGTTTCCTTCTGTCCGTTTCCGCACCGTACATAGCTAAGCTCCATATCAAAGGTTTTACGAGTCTTTTCTTAACATCCTTACTCCGAGTCCCCGTCATCAACTCCCTCCTCCTTGTGAAAGCCTCTTTACCTAGCGCAATTCTTCTCCTTACGTCCCAACTACTTTGACCCTGTTGGTCCAAAACACTACCGAGATACTTAAACTGCTCTACCTGCTCTAGTTTTTGCCCTCCTATTTTAATGTTAAGCTTGGCCTTTTTCTTCCTAGAAAATCGCATAACCTTTGTTTTCTTAATATTGATTCTCATCCCATACCTGTCGCACTGAATTTCCAATTCACTCAGCAATGCTTGCAGCCCCTTGGCTGACTGACAAACTAAGGCTTGGTCATCAGCAAACCTAACTGATTTTACGAATTCCCCGCCCACTTTCATTCCTACCTCGAGTTCTTCCCATGCCTCTTTAATCATTTCCTCTGCATACAGGTTGAACAGCAACGGTGATAATGGGCAACCCTGCCTTACACCCCTTCCTAACACTGCCCATCCTGACTCCCCGTTTCCCACCCGCACCTGAGCAGTCTGAGACATGTACAGGTTGCGGATTAGCCTCCTTTCCCTCCAATCTATTCCTATTTTCTGCAATATACTCATTAGTTTTTCCCAATTCACCCTATCAAACGCTTTTTCGAAATCTACGAAACAGGCAAATACCTCCTGGTTGTCATCTATATTCCTCTCGAGTAATAATCTCATTACTGCAATGGCATCACGTGTACCTCTCCCCTTCCTAAACCCAAACTGATCATCCCCTAAGTAATCATTTGCCCTACTCTCTATCCTTTTGTTTATGATCCTGAGAACAACTTTAGCTGCGTGGGATATCAAACTAATTGTCCTATAGTCCTCACATGACGTGGCCTTTACCTTTTACGGAATAGGAACTTCAGTTTTGATCTCACAAAATCTTCCGGCCAGGTTCCCTCCTCATAAATACTACGGATCAGCCCATATAGCCTCTTCCTCCCACATTTTCCTAAGCATTTTAAAAGTTCCACGGGAATGTCATCCACCCACACGGCCTTATTTAGTTTCACCTCCCTTAATGCCCTTTCTATCTCATGGTCTAGTATGCCTGGAACTAAGCTGTCCTCCTCTACGTCATTTTCTTTTTCAATGTCTAACTTTGTTGGTCTGAGTTCTTTACTATACAGTTCTTCTATATACTCCTTCCATCTCTCTTGGATCTTTCCTGCGTCAACTATTACCTTACCCGCCTTATCTCTAACTGTTAGCATAGCTCTTCCTTTCTTACTTCCCGATAACGATTTAACTTTGCTGTACAGCGCACCGATTTCACCCTTCCTCTGCAGACTTTCCATATCCTCGCACTGCGTCTTCCACCATGCTTCTTTTGCTTTATTTGTTGCCCGCCTCAATTTATTGTTCAATTCTTTGTACTTCATTTTGCCTAATTCTGTATTCATATTCTTCCATTTTCTCCGCTCATCCATCTTTGTAATCATCTCATCCGTGATCCATGTATATATATATATATTTTAAAATCCGAATTAGGAGCAACACTACGACAGAACTTCGTGGTTAAAACATTTGGAGGTTAAATACAAACTTTTAGGAGCATTCATACTCGGGGGAAAATGATGACAAAAACCTAAAATCTACGAAATATCAATTACCTTCAAAATACGGTTCAAAAATAAAAATTAAACGCCTGAACGTTGAAAAATTGTTATAAGAACCCTTATGACAGTTTTAATCGTCACTCGGTGAAAATTTTCCATTGCTATGCACAGGTTTCTGTACTCGTACAAGAACTAAAATGGCATCATATGTAAAATTGTGAATCTTTGTTGATTCTTATAATTCATGTATTTTAAATTATTTTTCCGAATAAAAGATTTTTGATCAAAGTTGCGACAGTGTAGGTATAATTAAGGGGATGCGGAAAGTTATATACCCCAAATTGCATTCACAACTATGCTAAAAAAAGAGAAAATGTGAATCCGTGGCGCCATTAACCGAAATGTGTAGAATACTAGAGTTTTCCAGTAGATTTAGCAGGCATCAATAAACCTTATATGTTGGGGTCAAACTGCGGTTTCCACAAATGATTCAACCATCCGAGGAGTAATGCTTCAGGGGAACAAATTATCAGCAATATCAGCATTTTAGCTTATTTATTTATTAAAACACTACGTGCATTTCAACAGGTACATACGAAGTTTTTTAAATGTGCAACTGATGAACGATAAAGACAAGAAGTTCTGATAGACGTTGTGTTTCCAAGAAATAGATGAGTGGATGATAATAACTCAATTCATAATTGATTGTATGGATTATACGGAGAAACCTCAAACAAGATTCAGACCCTTTCCCCCTCTACCGCAATCTCCATGGCATCCCTCTCCATAGTTATCCATTCTCCCTAAATCTTTCCCAATTGGAGAATGTAATATATACTCTTTCCATTTCCTACCAGGGATGTTCTTATATAAAGGTGTATCTTTTTAAAGACTGACTAAAATAAGTGCAATTTTTAGCATATAAAAGTCATTTTGGTACCTTAAAACGCTAAGCATTTAAGATTAATGATACGATATCGTCAAAAGTCTCATGATTTAAGCATCCGAAGTTAAGAACTTGATAAGGAAGCATGATGCCATTGGTCGCTGACTTATCATCATTTTCAATGTTTTATCTTTACACTCACGTTATAACATGTATATGTATTTCTTTGCCTACTTTTCTTCAAATTAAGGACATATCCTAAAGCTATACTATTACATGTACATATTTCCTGATTGCAGTCAAGATATTAATTTCCGAAAGAACAATGCAGGTAATCTTATTACGGAATATCTTTGTTAACTCAAAAAAAGATGTGGCTTCAAGAAATAGTATATATATGCATTTGGCGGCTTACCATACAAATTATTATTCTTCACTTCTTCATTTTTTAATAAACTGCATTTGTGACAAGCCTTCATTAGCACGTGCTGACGCGAACACTGATTTTCCCCAAGTAAAAAAATTTCTTCTCCGTGAAAACATGAGTCATTACTTTGCACGCCTTGTACATACGTGAAAGTGATATTATCAGTAGAAAACCTCTATGGCAGTAATTTAATTAGATCAGTTCTTATGTACACAATACCTGAGTATATAATATGTTAATAGTTCTACGGGAAACTTCAAGGAAATTGATTTAAGAAATCACAAGATAGGACATTTCCTAATAATGAATGTTACTTAGCTGGAAAACGAATAAATAGTTAAACCTAAGTTTTACAAAAACCTTTGTATGATATAAAAAAGAATGGTTAGGGTGGATATTTAAATTAGGACTGCAGTAGTGGTCATAATGATATTATAATATAATATTAATATAATAATATTTTGTGACTCATTTTAGCACTATTTTCTCTCTGTTATGTTTGATATTTAATCGGGATTATTGAGTAGAAGACAATAATTTAAATTCACCAACAAGGTGACTATTAGGAAAAAGCTACTTTGATTAAAAAAATATGTTCTTTGGAAAATACAATTGGATGCCGCTCATGTGAATAAATATAAATATGATACCTCCTACGAAAAATAAAAATGAAATATTGGAATCCACTGAATTTTGCATCATATTACTCATTGGTAATCCTAAAGATTGAGTTCTTTTTAAGCAATTGGTCAATACTTGTTGCCGTAAAATATTTTAGGTTGTACTTCAGGGTCCCATTACTTTTCGTACAATAAAATGCTTCAGTTTCTCGTAGGTATTTATCTTGAAGATTCGCCAGTGGATTCTTCAAGCCTCGATTAAGAATGATCACTTTCAGCCGATGACAAATTGTGTTTGAACAGAGTTTTAGAATTCTATTTGAATAATTTGAATTCCTGTTGAAACTCGGTTTGAATACAGTTCAAAGACATTTGTTACGTAGAGTTCGCGATGAATGGAATAACCGATACCTGTTTGTTCACAAATTTCCACTCGTGGATTTTCGGTATACACTCTGTAGAATTCTGAGATCAAGTCCGAATGTTTCCGTTTGTTCGAGTTTTCAATTGGCAGAGATGTTGTCTTTACCCAAAGACAACCTCACGATCGATGTCATTACCATTTTTACCATCGCCACCGTGCGAAAGCACTTTTCACACGTACTTTGTTTGAACTTGGTGATATTGCCATCATTTTTTGATTTTAATAAACACATAGTTCTGTTCAATAAAGGGTGATGGCATATTTTATTCCCATTATTTATCCTGGGAGACTTTAATTTTGTTATTTTTTTAGGCTTTTATTATCAATTGGCATTTTACTCTTAAAGAAAGGTTTTCGATGGACATAGAGGGAACGCGCTTACATTTTTTAGCCTCGCCCAATCCTGACACTCCATGCTACAATGAACTCAATCATGCATGCAAAATACCTCTCTTCGTTCCGTTCTATTCCCACCCCTTCCTCGCTTGCCTATCGTTATCCTCAATCTCACACTTTTCAACACTCCATCGCCAATCTAAATGATCTGCATACACCTTTAGTGTCTACTTTAAACTTCTCCCGATAACTGTCCCTCCTCTACTTTCACCATGCATAATAGTTTTTCCCAATAGCACAAATGGCTAAAGATGGTTTAAAATATTTAAAGAAGGGAGGCAATTGATTTGAAAGGAAGGTGGGCCCGGAGATCAAGTCGCTGCGCTCACTGGAAGAGCGGTGACAATAAATCAATGTGATTAAGAATTAATATTTTTATTCTCCTTTTTGAACCATTACACTATTTTTTTCTTCAATTTTTACGGCTAAACTCGACATATATGGATCATTATGAAAGTAATGCGCATGATTTCTTTGTGTCGCGCCTACTTATTCATGGTGGCAGCGCCGTAAAATTGGTTAGAAAATGTGGTGGGAGGTCTGTCCTTCCAACGCAGTCAGCCGCCAGTTTGCTTCGAGGAGCCTGAGCGGAAAGTCGTGCCTCTTCGTGAAATATGTTTCTCGACTTTGTAACACGGCGCGAGGGAGCGTTTGCTTAAACAGCGATACGTCATCAAGTTTTGCGTGCAGCCTGGAAAGAATGTAACCGAAACATTCCAGATGCTTCAAGAGGCCTTCAAGTACGACTAAACTTCAAGGTCACTGTCCGGGAGGTGGCAAAAGGCCTTGAATTCTGTGTCCAAGGATGACCGGGAGGAGGTCGCCGACGGACCCCGTTCTGGACGCCCAACAACGGTCAGAAACGACGAAAACGTGAATCGTGTGCGATAAGTTCTGCGTTCCGACCGTTAATTCATCATCCAAATCATCATCATTCAGCAATCAGCATTCAGCATCAGCAGCAAATTGCTGACACCCTACGCATGCCCACATTTGCCGTACATGGGATAGGATCTGGAAATACGCAAGGTCTGCGCGAAGCTTGTGCCGAAAATGTTGACGGAAGACCAGGAAGAATTTCGACTTTCGTGCTATCAAGAATTGTTGGATTTCATTCAAAAGGAGTCGGACGTTCTTAACGCCGTCGTAACCGGAGACGAAACCTGGATGTTCGAATACGACCCAGAATCGAAAAGGCAGAGCATCGAGTGGCACACAAAATCATCCCTTCGCCCGAAGAATGCGCTGATTAGCAAGTCTTGCATCAAAAGGATGCTCATTACCTTCTTTGACATCCGAGAAATCGTCCATTTTGAGTTGGTACCGTAGGGAGAAACTGTCATCTCAGTCTTTTACCTGGAGTTGCGCAAGGGATTGAAACGCCGGGTCGTGCATCTGAGGGCTGACATCAAAGACATGGACAAGCTCCGCCAAGGCAATGCCCCCAGCCACCCGTTCTTCATCATTATCAACTTCCTGACCCGCTAGTCCCTCAGCCCCCTTACAATCCCGACTTAGCTCCGTTCGACTTTTTTTTGTTTCCCCGACTGAGGAGAGCTAAAAGGTAAGCTTTGGGAGACCGTATATGTATATCACAATAGCACAAATCTTCCGTTCACTGTTTTTGCTCATGATTTCTTGGGAACTAGAGAACGAACTTGGTAGCAATGGGGCAAGATTCCACTTCCATGTCAGCTCAATGCAAATTTTGGTGGAAAAATATGTTGGATAATTTTTAATCCGATACGCAAAAAATATTTTGGTATCTCTTTAATATTTTTTCAGATTTATTTAATTGACAAGGGATTGCATTGACGTTAATTAATTATCAATATTGAGCAAATGATTTGTGATTTTATTCGCAAAATTAATGATTACTGAGGGAAAAAGTGTCCCCAGAGGGAATAGTGTATCATTTACACAGTCCATTACATCTAGAGATTTATTTTATTCTTTAAGCATAATACCAAACAATATGTCCATTCTGTTTGGTGTCTTGAGCGAAACAGTAAACATTTTCCATGGTTTTCCTCTATGGTTCAAGACTTAAATTGTTTTATATTATTCTCTATATTTTTATCTCTAACTATGAATCTCTAGGTATATGTTATCATCTTTGAGTGCCTTAAAAATCATTCTCTGAATTAAAAAAATATCTCGTGGAACGTGTACATTAGTAAATGGAAAAACTGTAATAAATAGAAAAGACCTACAATGACAAAGTTCTAGGCAAGAAAAAGGAAGAGAAAGGTTGTAGGGAGAAATTTGAAGGCAGGTAAAGTGAAAGTGAGACACACTTTGAGAAAGTTGACCGTTGAAGACGGTATTAGAGGGTTCAAGAGCAAGAGGATGCCTCGGTAGATTAAATAGGAATAAACACTCGGTCAGACACTGAGGGACACGGGTTCGAATCACAATCGAGGTGAATAATTTTTGAACTATGAAATTTTTGTTGAATTGTATAGATTTTGAGTTTTTTTAAATTCACGAGAACAGAGAGAAGCGGTCATACAGAAAATGCAACATATAATGACGCCGAGAATTAGTTCTCTTCCTCTCTAGTGTAACCATAACAAACATTATAAAATCAATACGCACAGGCCTCCAAATGCATTTATACATTTATTTTAGGTCCACCGTTTAAGGTCGATTTTGGACGGACGGAGACTAAACATGCGTACATTTCTGAGCCTTGCCCAATGAGAAAAAATCTGACAGCTCACTCTAGAATAACTGTTCTTCAATGATTAATTCTTCAGTATGATCTGGTGCTTTACGGGCGAATCAGCTTGATGAAGTTTTCGTTGGCTATCGTTTTCCACGTTGGCTAATATGTATTTTTCAGTGCATCCAGCATTCCTATCTTTTTCCTACCTCTTCCTCACTTGCCTCCCCTAACTAAAATATTCAGATTGTCAACTGTATTATAACTTTGGGCAATCTACCAGTTAAGGTAGGTTTTGAGTGGACGCAACTACCAAATAATTCTCTTCTCTCCCAGCAACACACAACCCAACATCCTACTGTACAATAAGCCCCTCTCTATCTTTGTATACTTCCTTTCTCCCTTCATTCCGTCCATAATCCCTATCGTATTCCTGCCCCTTCATCGTCTTTCTAACCAATAAATAAACTATTTTCAATAATCAATATTGGAATGGCATTCCATTCACATTAATGACATGGCTTCATAGAAAAATATTTTCTGAGGAAAAATGTAAATAAAATGACGAATCAGTGAAAAATGGGTTAAACCTTCTAACCAGCGGTAACACTATTATCTGTACTTTATCGATTCTCTGAAAAGAGACCTCTAATTTTCAAATTTAAAAAGACCTAGAACAGGTTTTTCATTGACATGCTCATACATTTATAAATGCTTCTTTCGAAAATGAAATGGTTTGGTCTGTGAAGGGAGCCAACGTTTAGCCTTCTACGTACCACACTAAAACTCAAAATGAGACTGACTCTTCACCTGCCACCTGCGATGGCTTAAATTTGTTGCTTTTACCAATAATAGGTTCAATAAAGATTCTGTAATTCCAAATATTTCATCTCTAGCAATGCCTGCGTGTTAAATCTCTTTCATATTGAAAAATTAAGTCGCATGACTTAATAGTCTGTGGAATATCATTCACTGATAGAAAAACAGTAAAACTAGTAATAATAATAATCACACCCACACAATATTCATTATGAAGATTGCTCCTGAAAGTTTCCCTAACAAGATAATATATAATAAAAATGCGGATAATATTTCGTTATGGTAAATAAAGGCATGGTACTGAGATGCATGTTGACTTAGAGGCACTGGGTTCTAGGGATATTTTGTCCTCAAACAACAAATTAATAATAAAATATACACTTGCGCACGAGGAATGTAAAACAAAATGTATTGTATTACTCAATGGAATAGGGAAAATACAGGCACTGCTATCGACAATTATACTTTCTCTCCGTATTTATCATACCCCAAGATGTCCCTGCCATCAAGTCCCAAGTGGCCCTTCTTTCTTTAGTTCCTCAACGGCAGACGTCTCTGCCTCGGATCCCTCATCGCTTATTTTTTCCAACTTCCAATGACCATCCCATCTTTTCCGCAATCTTCTCTAGAATCTTTTCGTCCCTGATACATCGCAAATGGATAATGGGTGTGGAAGCGTATAATATACACTTTCAAGGCAACGCTCATATTATGCTCTTTGATGAAGTGATGCAAGGAATCTGTCCTCTATCAAAATCTGAAGCGGTTTTGGTCGCAAGAGATGACATTCGTCTTCCAATCAGAGATTTTATCTCAAATATTAAGGTAATATATTGAGGAAAAAATTGTTATCATTATGTAGTCACGTCGTTTGAACTTACTACTACACTGTGTGGGAGGTTGTGGCGAGTCGATTCATTCCATGAAAAACTGAATATAAATATGCAATGGACTCGCTGGACTTATTTCTACATATATTATATCTGTGCTTACCCATTTAAGAATGAAAACAACATGTTAGTGGACTAAGGCTCTTTTCCACCATCGTCGTTGGTAGTCTGTGTATCAGAGATAGGTTTTTAATGTTGCTGTTTACACGCCCTAGTGGACTCTAACGAAATTTTTCAAATAATAAATTGGACACGTCATAGGTCCTTTTTTCGTTTTCCATTATTCGTTGCTTCGTTTTCCATTATTTGCACCCCCATTTATGCCGTCTGAAATGCCTATTTTCTTATCCTCGTTTCCTTAGTTATCCAACATTCTTCCATTTGATGGCATCTTTCGATAAACTAAAATTTTATCATCTCCATCCGAAATGACTGTCTTCCCCAAATTTTGCTTGACAAAATCCCTCCTTTCCCTAAAATGTGTTGCATATTTCTTTTTGTACCATATATTTTCTTCATAATTCTATCTATTTCTAAGCCTCTAATCCATTTGCCTATGCTATGGACCAGATTTTTGTAATCATATCATCTTTATTTAACAATAAAGTATGCACTAATCTCTTTTTTCACTTTTGCTTACAGTTTTCGTGATCGCAATTATTCTCGTTTATGTACTTTTTTATGAAGAAAAGAAAAAATCAGTCCTGATATTCTTGATTAAAAAGAGTAGTGAAGTTCAATAGAACGGTGAGGTAAATGAATATCCATACACTCATCAGATACAGATTATTAAAGGTGACCTTTCAATTAGATATCATGCAGATGGAGGACACCAAGGCCGGAAAATATTACGCTAGACTTGAACATTGAATTAGGATGAGTGATTTTTGTGCCAATATGAAACCAGGTAATGCGGAAGAAAAACTCGCTGTATCCATGAATTGTAAAATAAACATTTCCCTTAACAATATGTTGGAAAGATTCTTCAATGAATGTCGATTAAACCATATTTTATTGCCACTTCCTCAGTTAATCGACGTCACATACGTAATAATATTTAATGGATAATACATAGAGCTAGATAAAATTTCACGACCACAGTATGAGGGAATAACTTGAATTACGTAACATAGTTAACATATTTAACGGTAAATGGAGTAGATGTATACCTATTATAAGAATAATAACAGACAAAAATGCATAGAGCAAGGATTTGATTAGAGATATGCTAAGCAGAACCCCAAGGAAAAGATGAGTGAAGACCAACCTGGAGCGAAAAGCTGTCTATTTCCAAAGCTTAAATCCCTTGATGAAAGTAGTATCAGAGTAGATGAGAAGATATTGAGACTTGGATAAAAATAGAGAAAATATATCGTGCGGAGATAAAGACTAAAGATGAAGATTCACGGCGGAGGGAGAGTTGAAAGAGGTCGGAGTTTCTAGACGAAATTCTAAGAAGGTGGAAAAGGTTGAGATATTAAGATATAGTAGGATGATGAAGTCTGCGATGGAAGGGAGAGCCGGGAAGGAGAAGCCTTTTGGATGTCATGTATGGGGTTAGAAAATACAAATAGCCGAAGAAGTAGATAATGATAAAAGACAAAGAAGAATTTAGGGAATTTAATTTTCCTCTCACAGCGTTGCTCTCTAAACTTGGAAAAAACCGCTTCCCCCGTATTTTCAAACATCTCTCTCCTTACTTGCCAAATCTTTTATAGGTTGATTGCTGTTAGGTGATTAACTTCAAAGGTTTTAAATAATGATTAAGCGAATAAGTGGAGTTAAATTGGTATATTCCAGCAATTTTACGGTAGAATTCAGCAGGATAAGATTATGAGGCAAAGAAAACGTAGCAAAGAGGTTATACCAACGTGCAATATTTGGAAATCCATGCTAGGTATGTAAAAGCCTCTAGAAAATTGGTCTTCTTTCCCTAAAAATTTCTGGCGAGGCCAATCAGTCTTGCTCAACTATTCAATTCTCACTGGGAACCCTCGGTCTAGCACCGATTCGGCAAACAGACCAGCTCCTATTTGCTTGTCTCATTGCGGAAAATTAAGCCATAGACGTTCGGTAACGTGACTCATGACGAATCGAGCAGCTCCGACACCACTCGTCGCCATCCGACCCGAGTTTCATTAGTAATTCATCGACTGCGTTAGGGCAGCCCGCGAAAGCGCGGCAGCCGCTGCGAGCTAAAATTTATCATTTATTTGGAGGGGAATTGTTTTCCCAAAGTTGAATCGAACGTTTTGAAAGTCGAGACCAAAGTTTTTCATTTTACTGGAAAGGGGACTAATGTGATGGATTTATTTCACTATTTCTTTAAGGATAGAATTCAATTGCTCTTTTTTTTCTTTTTTTCAATAAAACACCTTTGAATCACATAGTATAAAATTTAATAATCGTAATTGATGAATTCCAACTTTAATTTGTGGCACAAAAATATTCCATGGCCCAAGATTATTTTCTGTCTTTATCAGATCAATCGATTGTTGTTTTTTTAGGGAATAATTTAAACCATGAATATAACTCTGTGAAGGAATCAAATTAGGCCGTGGGGTTAGACAACACTCCTGCGGATCTACTTAAAGATTAAGGAAAATGTGGGAGGAAGATTACACATATATACTTGGACTATTTGGTAGCATATATGAGGAAGGAATCTGGCCGTAAGACTTTGTGAGATGAGTTTTAGCTCCTATCCCGAAAAAAGGAAAGGCTCGTGATGACTAAAGAACAACAAGTTTGATTACCCACGCAGCTAAAGTTGTTTTCAGGATCACCAACAAAAGGATAGAGATTTGGGCGAATGATTACTTGGGAGATGATCAGTCTTGGTTCAGGAAAGGGAAAGGTACGCGCTGTGCCATTGGAGTAATGAGATTATTAATCGAGAGGAATATAGAATACAATCAGGACGTATTTGCCTGTTTCGTAGATTTTGTAAAAGCGTTTAGTGGAGTGAATTGGAAAAAACTAATAAGTATATTGCATAAAATAGGAATAGATTGGAGGGACTGGAGGCTAATCTGCATCCTGTAAATGTCTCAGACTGCACAGGTGAGAGTGGGGAACGGAGAGTCCGGATGGGCAGTGTTAGGAAGAGGTGTAAGGCGGGGTTGCCCTTTGTCACCGGAGCTGTTTAACATATATGTGGAGGAAATGATTAAAGAGCATGGGAAGAACTGGAGATAGGAATGAAAGTCGGCTGAACAGGAGTTAGAAAAATAAGAAGTCTAAGTTCAACTTTAAATAGGAGGTCAAAAACTAGAGTAGGTGGTTTAAGTATCTTGGAGGTGTTTTGGACCAAAAGTATCAAAGTAGTAGGGACATTGGGAGAAGAGTTGAGTAAGGCAAATAAGCTTTCATAAGAATGAGGAAATTGGTGACGGTAACTTTGAGTAAGTATATTAAGCACAGCAATTTAGCACATTAAGTATGGCATGGAAATATGGTCATTGAAGCAGGATGACAGGCTTAGATTGGAGGCTTTTGTAATGTGGGTGTGGAGAAGGATGGAGCAGGTTAAATGGACCGAAAGGAAAACAATAAGTGCTGGGTATGATAGGGGAGGAGAGGAGATTGTTGGGAGAAATCATAAGGGGACAGTAAAAATGGATGAAAAGCATAATGCTCGACAGTGGGATGTTGATGACTGTAATAGAGAGGAGACTGTTATGGAAACGAGGAAGGGGCAGGAATAGGATAGGGATGTTTGGACGGGATGAAGTAAGGAAGGACACGGAGATGGAGAGGGGCTTGTCGTAGAGCAAAATGTTGGGTTGTGTTTTGTTAGGATAAACAAGATATTTATTCGGTAATTGTGTCCATCTAAAATCTACCTTAGCCAATAGATTACCAAATAATAATGATGATTCTTTGATTATTACAGTATAAATAGCATTGCGTTACATTTTATTTGGACAATGGTTCATTCGGGTTTGATTCTAGTATGCGATTGGAATATTTTAGTAATAAAAAACGTGAGAATATGCCACCTCCGTTTTTTTCTATTTATCGATTGGCTTTGAGCAGGTGATTTTGCTGTGCAATATGGTGGTTTAGATAAGGTTTTCCGTCGATGAGTTCTAGCAATGGAATAGATATCTTAACTCAATTTCCTAATGCTGGACTAATTTTAACCCAGTTATCCACACAACGGGAAATCAATTATTTTTCGCAATAAATATGCACAAATAATGATCAATTACGGGAAAGGAAATAGATATAGGCAAAAACAAAAAGAAGAATAAACGGGAAGAACTACAAGAGTAAGGCCACGATTGAAATATATATCAAACCTAAGGGGATGATAATTAAAATAATGAAAATACTAACAGAAGAGAGAGAGAAAAATTAGACAAGATCATTTTTTTCAAATAACCAATTATGATAAAGCTTAATTGGACTTAACTGAGCGGTCATAACTCAATTTTTGAAAATAAAAGAAGTTACTACTGGTATAAAATCTTAGCAAAGAGAGAGAAAGGGGGATTTAAAAAAAACGCAGTAACTAGCTCTATCTTTCGAATGATGACTGCACTTTAAAACCTGTAAATGAAATTTGACTTTTTAAAAGGCAGTGGGCTCATGCTAATGGGGTTTTCATGGAAACATTCCAAAGCACTACATAATCACAAAAGGCATCTAAATACAAAAATGCCCACCAACGCACTAATAAATATCCTCTTTGACATTTATGAATTCATTGTAGGCTCAAATTAACTATATAGGCTTTTGGGCGTCTCACAATAAGTGACCTTATCTAAGGGCTGCTTGAGAGGCACTTCGGTAGCTTAGCTCAGAAAACTTCATATCTTTTATCACTATATCCCGACCTCTCATCTCACCCATAATCTCCTGTGAAGGAAGCAAAACTTGAGGCGAGTTTAAAGATTAAGCGAATGTCATCAAAGAGATGATCAACCTAAAAAGATAAACAGACACACAAGGTATGCAACAAAGTTATACTGGGGAACTGATAGAACTAATTTCACAGTAATTTCACGCTTGGCTAATATCTGACGTGTAATTCGGTAAATGCTTCACATGAAGCTATTTTTCATGCGCATTAGCGACGTGATACGGGATAGCCTTTACTCGAGACACGTAAGGCTGGATGAAGCCGAGAATGCTGTGCTTTCACTTTCTTGAGTACATAAGTCTTTTGAGAAGATTCTGAATTGAGCCTCTCTAAAAGAGAATAAAAATGGCTGGAATATGCTCAGAGGATCTCGAAAACCAAAGTCGGTAACACGTGTGGGGATTCAGATCAGAAGCGGAACTTGTACCTAGTATCTTCAGCTGAGCTGGCGATAGTAGGGTATTCTAGGTTAGTCAAGGACTTATAGGTTACTTAAAATATTTATTTCAGTACTTATCCCAGCTTACTTATTTGTAAATGCTAGGGGATCCATTCTATTTAAGATTAAATGCAATCGATTAGAGGATACGGTGCCATTCATCATAGGCAGGAAATTACATCATATTTTATTGCCATATGCTTGGGGTTAATCATAAAATGGAAATTAGTAAACATAACAGTTTCAGGCTTAACTTTGTGGAATTCTTTCATGATGAGGGTAGAAAAAGAAACTTTGCACTTCCACAGAAAGAGTCTTAATGTGGAGGTGCAAATTTGCGTTTTCTACCCTCATCATGGGAATTACTAGTTCCACAAGATTAAATAAAGTTACACAGATATGTAAACCTCTCACAGGTTTATTTTATAATACTTCAAATTAAGTTCTTCACAATTCCAGGAATTCTATCGGAAAGTCAACATCCAACAACACTAACCACAAATTTCGACCTACAGCTCATGCAGAGTTTTGATCAGTATGTTTGAAAGTCCAGAGCTCTACAGTGAATTAACGCTTACAACCTTATGAGCTTACAAACATATTACCACTGAAGGTTTGGCTCACTTCGAGTTTTGTTAGGGCGAGTGGGTCAGCAATAACAAACGCCGAAATCGTTTTCTATATTTGCCTTTAATTTTACCCGTGAGTTTGAATTTCTATTCCAATTATTTAGTAGAAATGTACATGCATATTATGCTGCCTGCTCCAGCCTATATTCCTTACAAAGTACTTTTAAACAACTTTAATGCGTTTGACAAGTATACGTACCAAGTTATACTGCATGTTCGCATAAATTTGTTCTTTACCTTCGGAAATTCTTAAATGATAAATTCTTAGTCGCCTTTTCAAATACTTTTATCAATTAGAAGGAAGAAAAAGTTATCTTAATATTTAACAATATTGTTGTATGAAATAAACATAGACGATTACCTCTACATCCAGCATTAAGTTTCATTTCTTCCAAAAGTATTCTTTTAAAAATGATCTCATACAATAGCGTAGCGTGGAAATTTGAGCAAATAGATTATCATTTTGCCAGGATGTTTGATCGATGCGTCTTCATCTTTTAATCCGAAGAATGTTACTTAGAGAACAATCATATAACCCTTTAGTTTCTCTCACAGAGGAGGTTTTTGGTGAGGGTAATTAATCATAATATGACCTCTTTCTCAAAACGAGCCTCAACAAAGTTTGAAACCTGAGAGGCGTCTGAAATACGCAACACTAAAAATTAGCCGTTAAAAAGATACTATATTGTTCTGAACTAAGAAACAATTGAGAAAATTTTTAATGTAAATATTTTAAATATAGGATAATACAAAAATTAAACCCGGGATAAACCAAACTCAATGAAGCATTAAAAATATGTAAATATTGTAATTGAATTGTAAATTTCTGTACACGCTGAATACATATTTTTAGATGGAGTAGAATAAATTTATTTTATACTGGAATCCAAAACTTTGTGATATTCCATGATTATTCTGAAGAAAACTTTCAACAACTGGTGATGATAACCCTTTTAAAAGTGACGTTAAAATATCTCCAGACTTTCGATCAGGCCCAAGGCAAAAATGACTATTCGTGGGAAATAGTCTTGAATATTTTTAGACTTCCCAGGAGCAGATTATGAACAAGTTTTTTCCTCTTTGATAATGTTTTTGCAACAATTAAATAATCCGCAAATTCCAAAATTGTCTTTATTGAATCAAAAGCGCCAACCTAATGCTCAGTTAGACTTAAGGAGACATACGTACATTCTTTAAAACATCTAGTTTTCGACGGACGTCGTATATGGACGATAGGAGCTGCGAAGAGACGAAGATTGGAGGTGATGAAAATGTAGTGCTACGAATCGATATTTACAATGAATGGATAGACAGAGTGACAAATGAGGAACTACTTCTAAGAGAGGATGAAGAGAGAAGAGATGATTTACTGGAGACTACAATTAAAGGAAAAATAAAGGGGGATAATTACAGGGGAAGACCAAGGATGAACTATTGGAAGCAGGCGGTGGAGAATACCGATGCATGAAGTAGTGACAAAGTGAAGAGAATGGAAGATAACATGATAGTTTGGAGTGCTGCAACGTGTTCAACCGAACCTCAAATTGGCAAACCGTGAACCTGATAAACGCGGACCTATACTGAAGGGGCGTTTTTTATCCGTTTTTGAGTGTCAGGAGGAGGGAGCGCGAAATCCTATCGGAAAATCCCACACAGTGCTTGCTGGCGCGAGCGAAAGAAGAATTTCTACTGCCGCGTCTAGATTTCAATATGTGATAGTGTTTGCGAAAAAGCTGGTTGCACGGCGAAGGAAACACATAAGAGCCGAAAAGAGACGCTCAGTTGGTCAATAATGAGCGGCCAAACGGAGTCACTGCATATCCCTTCTCGACTGGCCTTTGTCTCACTCCCTCCCAGCCCCGAGTGGAAGCCGGGAGAAAGACTATCTCCTGAATAGCATAAGGCCCGCACCACCTCGTTCAACTTAACCTTTCGGGCATTTGGACGGAAAACTCTATACCATTAATTCCGCTCCCATTGGAAAAGCCTTTTGTGGAACCGTATGCCCTAGAGGTTTCGCGCGCGTCGGATTTAATATTACCCTTGGAAACGGTCCCAAGAGACAACAGCAGTTCGCCGCCAAACTCTTGAAATATTTCATTCTCGTGCACAAAATAGACTCCCAGAGGAAAAGGTTTAACAATGGTACTGCAATTTCTGATTGGATCTACAATTTTGCAGGGAAAGAGGTGGTGAGCTTAAAGTACGTATAACTTAAAGAGAATAGATGCTGTTTTAATTATTGATGTGTGCTTGTTTCAATTTTAAATAATTAACTTCAAGTATAAGCTAAGGAATTGAAAACCATTTAGGTCTCGGGATGGTCAAGCTCAACCGAACATGTCGGGCAAGGGACTGAAGTCTTTGTTAAGTGCATTGGGATTTAAATTTGATAGGAATTTAAGAGAAGTAATGGAAACAGAAAATGTTAGGAAATTTTCGAAAAATATGAAAGCTAAACATTAAAATACGAGGTCACAAACTGTAGCAGGTAGAACCACGTACTTTTCTCGGAAGTATTTTGGACCAAGATGGTCAAGATAGGAGGGAAATAAAAACATTTCGTTAGGCAAAGAAACTTTCCCAGTGAGGAGGGTGTTGATAACAGGGACTGAGTAAGGGCATTAAGAAAAGAGTCAAATATTTTTTGACCATGGGGTGTTGAAGACTGTAATAGATGGAAGGAAGTTAGGCAAACGAGGAAAACGTAGGAGTAGGAGAGGCGTGATGAAGGGAGGGAGGAAATACTGAGTATGTAAATTAAAGGGGTCTATTGTAGTGTGGGGATTAGGTTTTGATAGGAGAGGCAAAGGCACGTAACGTTTTTCGTATTTTAATCACCAAGCATTATCAAATAAAGGGTACATATAGCACCTCCGAGAGAGACTTCCAGGTGGTTTTGTCAAACTCCAAGGATTATTCCATAAGAAATACGCATCCTTGAAACTGGCATGCACAACAATTTCTTACACGCTATCAACGTGGTGATTTACGATGAATCACCCGGGTCCTAGATAAAAAATTTATTCAAAGACATCTGGTGTCAAATGTTTTACATCCATTAGAGTTAATTAACACCTCATTATTGATAATAAACTTTGTAACTTGAATTTTGCATAGTATTCGCTGCTAAATTCACTCCAATTCTTTGCCAAGGTCTTCAATTTTCTGTTTTCACCATAAAATGAAAGATGATAGCACTCACGAAGTGACATCATCTCTCGACTTAAAACGCCGATCGATAAAACGCTTCGTAAAGTGACTAAAGCGCGGAATGCTCAATTATGCGCGGTGGCGACTCCATTAAAAACATTGACTCAAACACATCGTTGACTTGAGTGAGCAGTTTGTACACAAAAAGAGAGAGCCATTAACTTTTTGAATGATCAAACAGTAGGGCAAACGAACCTCTGAGACTAATAAAAAGAAGATTCCGTTGTTTGAAAATATCGTCCTATTTCGTAATTTCCCCGGATTCAATTGAAGGAGGAATGTAGCCACTCATAATTAATCCTAGTGGCCATCTCCCCTCAGGAACTCGTGAATAGTTTTTGCTTAAGTTGTTCTCAGGATTGCCAACAAAATTACTTTAAAAGGAATAAATGTGAATATCTATGCCAACTAGACTCTAGGCCAAAATATTTATATAAACATATATCATTTAATTTTTACAGTTACTGAAATTCGCAGTAACTAGTTTTCACAAGACCACAGTTAAATCGTAGAATCCCACTATCACATCATTTTATAGTTAAATTGGATTGATGATATCTTGAGGGCGTACAAGAGGCTGAATTACGCGTAATAAGTGAAAGTCTACAGTGGTGACTTTCAACAATAACTTTTCGATGAGTACCTGAATATGGAGACAGATTAATCAAAGAAAGTAATAATAATACATGAAATAAATAAGAGGAGACGAACATTAAGAAACTGCATGTACTTAAAAATGAAACCGTTTCTTTTATCTTACGTGAAAGTGTAATCAAGCCATTTTTGAGAAAGAAGCCATTCGCAGGCAAACTACTCGTATTGCAACATCTCTGTCGAGAGAATAAAAATGTACATTTGTATATATATATATATTGTCGCAAGTATGCGACATGGTTCTCCCTTCCTGGCTCCTCCGAATACCCACCCCAAGCAATCAACGACGCAGTGTTGCAGATGTGCAGCATGGTATTCCCTCCCTGGTTTTCCCCAAAACTCCCACGTGACCAACGACAATGCTCCTAACTTGGGTATAAAAACCTTGATCGCGGGGCATTGGTCCATACGATAAGTACAAAAGACCAAACATGGTGTTAAACCCCTAACACATAGGAAAAAAAATAATAAATAATATATAAATAATGAATATAATGACAATTAAAAAATGGAAAAGGGAAATAAAAACGACGCTGGATTGGTAGTCCAGGAAAAGACGGAAAAAATACACAGGACACAGAGCAAAAGCCCAAATAAGGCGATCTCTGAAATAAAAAAGCCGCCTAAAAAACGGCAAGACATCTTCGTCGTCGAAAAGCAGTCAGTTGGTTATCTGGCGGTGACCGGTAGGGCACGAAGCTTCGGCAGTGTTGCGCTAGTCGCGACAGCGTGTCCTATTTCTGACTCGACTTCGGACGAGGGCTCTGCCTAGGTTATGCTTGTCGTGACCGCGTCCGCCCTGCCATACTCCCTTCCTTCCCGACGGACGAGGGCTCTGCCTAGGTTATGCTTGTCGTGACCGCGTCCGCCCTGCCATACTCCCTTCCCGACGGACGCGCGTTGGTGTACTGAGGGTCTAGCCATCCATAAGTTGCGTATATCTTTGTAAATGGTGCATTTTAACTGTATTTTGTATAATAAACGATTGTTTGGGTAAGACTCGGTGTAGTAATTCTGACTTTCCCCGATACCCTTTGTGTCGTACCATAAGGAATGCCCCTTGCGACATATTGGTGTCAGGTGTGGGGTAACGGTTGGACTGGTGATTTATTCAGTGAATGCGATAGTTATCATAGATTTTCATGTTCCCGTGTACATTTTTAAATCGGAAAATTAGCCCAACCAGCGCCCACCATGGGTATCGGATAAACTCGGAGTATGAAAAAATAAATTAATTAAGCACCCTCAAAATTTTAACGTAATTAGCATTGGATTAAATTTCGCGATGGATGGCCTTAACCCTCATAGACTTGGTTACTATAACCCTTTTCTCGATTATCAAGGAACCGTCCCTGAATTTAAATTTGGCAATACACTCGACTTCACACCTTCGGTTAATGTGTTAGAACAGCCGGGAAGTAGCACGAGCCCCCAAAATGTTTGCGGAGAAGCTGCGCAAACCACCGCTATTGGCAGCCAGTTTCATTTAATTCCAACGTTTAGCGGTGAAGATGAGATAGGGGTTGACAAATTTTTGGAAAGCGTTCGTATTGTAAGTCATCTTAGTGGTTGGAATGAGGCACAGACCTTAGGAGTCGCTCAACTTCGGCTTGGAGGAACCGCCGCGGATTTTGTCTCTGCAAATCATCACATATTAGGTTCATACGCGGACTTTTCCATTAATCTCAAAAGGAGATTTTCCCTTAAGGCCTCTCCAATCATGTTAGAAAAAATATTTAACACTTGTGTACAAAAACCGCTGGAGAGCGTCGCAGAATTTTCAACCAGATTGCGCAATGTCGCCCGTAGGCTACGCGAGTCATGGGGCGAGATTGATTCAGAAACAGCGAAGAGAATGATTGAAGGTAGACTTCTCGCGCAATTTTTAATTGGGCTGAGGGAAGAGATTGGCAGGTTTGTGTTGGTGCGTAATCCAAAGAACTTGATTGAGGCAGAAGGGTTCGCAAGCGTTGAAGAAGCTAGTGTCAGAAATTACGCCGTCAATAGAGAAGTAAATTCACCAAAACAGTCTCATGCGTGGTTGTGTCAATCGCCCCATAGGTGGCCGCCGTCTCCAATATGCTTATCGAAATGCTTATGAAATATCGAATTTTATGGAGACGATGGCTCTAATGGTAGAGAGAGAAGATCGGGATCTGGAACGAATTTCATTCCAGTTCCATAAATTTGAAAAAATAGCACCTACAATATTGACAAAGAAAAGTAAATGTATGATAATGTGTTCATATTCTCTAAGATGTAAAATAGGAATAGAAAAAAATATCAGAGAATGATTACTGACCTACTACTATTACTTTACCTAGGATTAAAGTAACAAGTATCGGAAGAACCATTTAATTTATTGGCTGATAAGCGCGAAATGTATAGAAAATAAATACTGGACATAGAAGAAAGAAATCATAAATCAAGCAATGGGCCAATTATACATTTCATGCAAATATTTAGCGGAAACAGAAAATGAAGCTATAAAATCACAGATGGAAACTGCAGAAATGAAAGTATTAAAAAGAGTCTACACTACCAGAGAAAACACTGAGACACAGGGAAAGAAATGGAAATATAGATGTCTGTAAAATAGCAGCAGAAAAACAAAGGGAATTTAAAGGGAAAAGGGAATAGACCCGGCAAGCAGATGATAAGGACCACAAAATCAAGGTACAGAATGTCAGATTATGCTTCAAGCGGGAAACGAAGAGCAGGAAAGCCGAGGAAAAGACATACATACAATACTTGCCTATTTAAAGGCCTATGAAGAAATAAGAAGAAATATATTGGATGGTATTTCTCTCACTCTAGTGAAAACAAATTTACAACACATGGATTTGGACTAGTTATCACTATTTATTCTACTAAATGTAAAAATTAGGGGGAGACTTTAAGCATTTAGAAGAATCATTCTTTTCCACAAATTTTAAATTTTTTTCTTTTAAAATCCTTTATGATCATCTATTCCTCAAGTTAACAATAAAGCAACCTGAAAAAGTACTAAATAAATTTTCTAAATTAAAATGTAGTTGATCTTATGGACCGAGCTGCAACACAGAGTCTCAAATCATGCATGGTTAATCATATAATTCCTCAGTCAAGGATAAAAATTATCCCACATATTCCCAACAGTTTGATGATATCGGCGTAGGAATAAGCGCTCAATTTATCGATAACATGGAGCATTACTTCTCAGTTCCACATTTCAAGGTATTTTCGAATTATTCTACGACCAGCTGTTAAACCTTCCTGAAGCAGTACGCTTTAGGGCAATGGGAGGAGAAAGAGTAAATGGGAGATTCATCAGAACATGGTCATGTCGACCTTAACCCGCCTGATCCAGGGTAACGGAGGCGACGAAACATGTCAGGTGTAACAGAGCATGCCGTGAAATACGAACAATACTCGGTTTAATCACGAGATTCATCATGGAAAGGGATGGGATGACACGGTGGTCGGGTTATTTGTAGCCAGCCACGGTCTGACGATTTCATCTCTCACAAAGCGTTCTTCACTCTATCTGCACCCTCCAACTTACTCATTCTCTTAATCGCATCATTTTATTTCACCATTGGTCGCACTTTTCCGTCCTCTTCCACTCCTTTGAAGTCTTCCCTTTTTCCAAGAATGTGCACTCTCTCCTGAATAAGAAAACTAGAGCGATTTATATACATTCGGTGAAACGTTTATATAATTTTGAATGCACTATCGGTCGCGGATATATGAATTCTATTTGGAACATTACGCCATACTTTTCAGATTTAGGTGAAAGATTTAATGATCTAAGCATTTTATAACTATGTACTTTAAGGAGGCTTGATAGTGACTGCACAGGTCAATGAGTCACCTTATGTCATGCATAAATTACGAGCGATGAAATCATGAAACACCCATTTATGCTTGGTTCGCAAACAGATATTATGTGAATATAGAGGTTTTAGGCACTATAAGAGATTATTAATTTTTGAAACATGCTCTGAAACTTGCGTCAAAATATTTCTGGGGCAAATGTTTTTTCAAACCATGCGATGTCGGCCTTTTCTCTCACGAATTAGTTAATACCATAAAAAAGACGGGTACAAGCCGTTATGTGAACGCTATTATATATCTCATGTAATTATGCAATCGACAAACGTTTTTCGTGAGATCAACATGAATTTTCACGCCATTGTTCCTTAATTTTCCTCCCACCGATAATAATTCCCAACTCCTTTAAAAGTATGCACAAAACTTGGACTCCATATGTCAAATTCTCTAACTCTGGGAGGCTCTGTTTTATTATTATTGTCATTTGATGGCATTCTTTTAAGACTTAAAATGCCGAAAGTTTTATCAGTATGACATAAAAATCTCGGTGCAACAACCTTAAATCACCCTAAGTAGTGCACCCCACGTACATGTATTCTTTTCGCCAATTTCAACAATTAAAGTAAAAGACAACACAATTTTATATAACAAGTTAGAGAGGACGGGACAGCTACCAAACACTTCTGGTTGATCGTTTGGAATCGAACCTATGCCTAAAATATGGGCATTGAAAAATATCAGACATAATATAGTCAGTATAAATTGCTCAAATAACGAGGGAAAGATAAAAATGGATCATAATGATTTCCACTTATCCTACACCAAGGGTGTATTTTTACTAGGAGGTAACCACAACAACATCCTAAGGTATATGGAGAAAAGAAGGCAAAAGATTCGAATGCTTGTTTAAATAAAGATTTATTATTATTGGTTGTCTACCGTTTGAGGTAGATTTGGGATGGGCACACACTGGTCAGCGATTGATTTCTTAGCTTCGTCTAGTTATACTATCTGACATACCACACTATATTATTTCAAGTTTTTCAATTCCGCATTAATTCTACCTCCCTATGCGCAGAATAGCTGCAAAAAATATTTCCGCACAGAAATATCTGCCTTTTTCCTTTGTATTTTCAAAGTAAGATTATCTTTGTGGGGAGACATTATGCATACAAATACCCACACTCTTCGGTCACTTTACCCACACCGTGACCATCTCTCGTAGAGTTGCTGCGGGCTTTGTGCACACAGTCGTCAATATGCGGGTCGGATTCCAAAATTGAAATTTGGTACTTGGGGAAAAACTGACCGAAAAAAACTGCCCACTGCCCTTTTTTTCACTTGACTGTTGAATATTTAGATGATTTAGAAAAATATTAGATGAATAATAAATATAATAAAATTTATAAAATAATTGTCTTTTTTGATTTCTTTAATGACTTACTTATAAGCAACTAGTTTAACTAAAATGACAATCAAGAAATTAATTTTTATTCTCATCGAGTTTTCCCAATCTGCTTCGAGAAATTTAATAAAACATCTTTATACTTGGATTCCCTCCCATGGAATACAACACGCCCCTTCTATCGAGGTCACCCAGATAGGTCGAGGGTTAGGAGCTAGACGAGAGGTTGTCCACTCAGCGTCTGTTCCTCAGCAAGTCGGCTGCAGAGACATCTGACCCCAGGGAGGCAGCCATTGAGTGATGGTGTCACGTTAAAAACACCATTGAGGAAGGCAATGGGAAACCACCTTAATTATTATTCCCAAGACCTTTATGATGGATAGTATATAGAAAATCAGTCCTGGCAACTACAGGATTCCGCCCAATCGGCCGTGTTTCGTGCCCGCCCGAGGGAGAGGCAAGGCTTCCGCGGTGGTTCTCTCACAAAGCATTGCAAAGCAAAACCGACAGAAGCAGGACAGTATATGCATTAGAATAAGACCGAATCAGTTAGTATATGGACTTGGAATTTTAGGAAAGTTAGAGAACACAAAGTGAGAGATGGAAATATAGATATTTTAGTTCTATGAAAGGTGAGATGACAAGAAAGCGGGGATTACTGGAGTGGTATTTATAGGTTAACACACAGCGGAGGCGACGAGGGTCAACGAGGGGTTGCCATAATATTGAATAAAAAGGAAGGAGAAGCGTAGTCAACATAGAGCAAGCAACAGATAGAATATTACTAGTAGAGATAAAAGCAGAACCGACGAACTTGGTTATTGTTCAGGTATACATATCGTACATGCATGCCACCAAGCAATTATAAGGAGGAAGAAGTCGATAGAATATATTACTTATATATCGGATCAGTTAAGAGGATATAATCGCGTGAGTTCATACAGGGAAGCATTTGATAGTGATGGAGGATTGGAATACGACGGTTGGTGAAGGAATAGATGTTGATGTTAAGTGTGGGACTACGGTTTAGGCTCGAGGAATTACCACTGGGAGAAAGTAATCGAGTTCTGCGGGAGACAGGGGTTAGTCATCACCAACACTTGGTTTAGACACCACAAAAGGCATAGGTATCCATGGAAAATTCCAGGTGACTCAAAAAAGTAACAGTTAGACTACATTATGGTAATGAACAGATTTAAGAGGGGCGTGATCAATTTCCGGCTTCCCGGTAGAGGATATGGACTCTGATCACAATTTAGTACTCATGAAGTGTAGCGTCCGATTCAAAATAATAAGATATAGGGTTAATAAGCGGGTTAGGAAATGGAATGTAGAAGCATTAAGAGGACTGACAAGGAAGGATTATCAGTAGTATTCTAAAATTTATACCCTTGAACCAATGAATGGAATTGAACTTCCGCGATTAGTACTGTTTTTATACAAAATACCATGTTTTTATGGGTTATATTTCGATTTTATTAATTATTATTTTACTTTTGTGGTTGTTTTAATGAGATTTATTTATTATTAAATGTAATTACATTAATTAGTTTGTATAAAAGCAAAGTTGAGGAAATTATGGATATTTATAAACTATATTTCTCAGGAGTCAGTTTCAAGGATCTGCAATATAGTTTGGATTGGGAAACTCCCGCGTCTAGACACCAAACACCTACGACCTCATATCCTCTTACAGATCTGACACATGCTTCAACCTCTCAATATCACAAACAGATGACAAACCACAGCGCACGACTTTAGAGGGGGCTATTAAACGCCTGCGGTTCCCCCCGCTGTCGGCACATAGAACCGTCGGTGCAGAGTCACAGCTATCCGATGTACGGCCCGGACGCAGCCTCTAGCTCGGCGGCGGTCTGCGGTCAGTCAGATTACGGTAGTAGATATTCGCGTTGCTTGAGGCTGGAACCCTCCTGCCTTAACCACGGAGAGCGTGCGATGCTATTGATCTCTTGAGATGAACCTGTGCTGGTCTGAACGGTGATATTAACGCGAAGTAATACGCCCGGAAAATTGATGGGCGTGTTAAGACAGCTTTTAAATTCGCATCAACACTGCTAGAGAAGTCGTCTAGAAGTTCGCACATTTTTAAGGTCTGTGCATGAATATTTGAATCAGATAAGATTAAATTTGTATCTATCGATCGATAAAATGTTTTTTAGCTGATTGTGAATTCAGCAATAACATAAAATCCTCAAAATGGTTCATAAATGTCACTCTAGCTTAAAAATATTACATTCGCTCCTTACCTTCCTGAGCTTTGATTAATGGTACATGATACAAGTACATGATATGTGAGAAGTGAAGCAATTATAAGATGTAAATCTTAATAAGTACTTTTTTTAGAACCACACTGTTAGATATTATTATTATTAGGTAATCTAACGGTTAAGGTAGGTTTTTGGATGGACATAATTACTAATTAAATAATTTGTGATCCCTAGCAAAACACAACATCCTACTTTACATCAGGTCCATCTTCAGCTCTGAGTACCTTCTTCCTCCCTTCATCCCGTCCAACATCCCTATCCTGTTCCTTCCCTTTCCTCGTTTGCCCAACATTCTCCCCTCAATCACAGTCTTCAACATCCCGCTGCCGGTCAATACCCCCCTTCATCCACTTTTCCTGCCTCCACAGGATTTCTCCCAACAAACCCCTCTCTTCGCCCACCATACCAAGTACTTCCTCGTTTGTTTTCTTCTCTGTCCATTTCACCTTCTCCATTCTTCTCCACACCCACATTTCAAAAGCCTCCAGTCTACGTCTGTTCTCCTTCTTCAATGACCACGATTCCGCACCGTACGCTACGTTCCGTATCAAAGTTTTCACTAGTCTTTTCTTAACATCCTTACTCAACGTCCCCGTCATCAACTCCCTCCTCCTCGTGAAAGCCTCTTTGCCTAGCGCAATTCTTCTCCTTACGTCCCTACTACTTTGACCCTGTTGGTCCAAAACACTACCGAGATACTTAAACTGTTCTCCCTGCTCTAGTTTTTGCCGTCCTATTCTAATGTTAAGCTTAGCCTTTTTCTTTCTAGAAAATCGCATAACCTTTGTTTCTTTAATATTTATTCTCATCCCATACCTGTCGCACTGAATTTCCAATTCACTCAGCAACGCTTGCAGCCCCTTGGCTGACTGACAAACTAAAGCTTGGTCATCAGCAAACCTAACTGATTTTACGAATTCCCCGCCGACTTTCATTCCTACCTCGAGTTCTTCCCATGCCTCTTTAATCATTTCCTCTGCATAAAGGTTGAACAGCAACGGTGATAATGGGCAACCCTGCCTTACACCTCTTCCTAACACTGCTCAACCGGACTTCCCGTTCCCCACTCGCACCTGAGCAGTCTGAGACATGTACAGGTTGCGGATTAGCCTCCTTTCCCTCCAATCAATTCCTATTTTCTGCAATATACTCATTAGTTTTTCCCAATTCACTCTATCAAAGGCTTTTTCGAAATCTACGAAACAGGCAAATACCTCCTGGTTGTCATCTATATTCCTCTCGATTAATAATCTCATTATTGCAATGGCATCACGCGTACCTCTCCCCTTCCTAAACCCAAACTGATCATCCCCTATGTAATCATTTGCCCTACTCTCTATCCTTTTGTTAATGATCCTAAGAACAACTTCAGCTGCGTGAGATATCAAACTTATTGTCCTATAGTCCTCACATGACGTGGCCTTTACCGTTTTCGGAATAGGAACTAAAACTGATCTCACTAAGTCTTCCGGCCAGATTCCTTCCTAATAAATACTACGGATCAGCCCATATAGCCTCTTCCTCCCACATTTTCCTAAGCATTTTAAAAGTTCCGCGGGAATGTTATCCACCCCTTATTTAGTTTTATCTCCCTTAATGCCCTTTCTATCTCATTGTCTATTATGCCTGGACCTAAGCTATCTTCCTCTACGTCATGTTCCTTTTCTATGTCTAACTTTGTTGGTCTAAGCTCTTTACTATACAGTTCTTCTATATATTCCTTCCATCTCTCTTGGATCTTTCCTGCGTCCACTATTAACTTACCCACCTTATCTCTAACTGTTTGCATAGATCTTCCTTTCTTACTTCCCGATAAAGATTTAACTTTGCTGTACAGCGCACCGATTTCACCCTTCCTCTGCAGACTTTCCATATCCTCGCACTGCGTCTTCCACCATACTTCTTTTGCTTTATTTGTTGCCCGCCTCAATTTATTGTTTAATTCTTTGTACTTCATTTTGCCTAATTCTGTATTTACATTTTTCCATTTTCTCCGCTCATCCATCTTTGTAATCATCTAATCCGTGATCCATGGTTTCCTAGTCCTTTGAGCGTTAACGGTTCCAATAGTGTCTTTTGCGGCTTTAGGCATCACTTTCTTGAAACTTTCCCATTTTTCTCCGATAGTACTTAGCTCTTTACCATCCTCCATGATTTTCTCTACCGCCTGTTTTTATTCCTTCCTTTTCAAACCATTTAATGCTTCTACATTCCATTTTCTAACTCGCCGCCCCTGCCTTATCTTTTTGAAACGGACGCTACATTTCATAACAACTAAATTGTGGTCAGAGTCCGCATCCGCTCCCGGGAAGCTGTGCGAATTTATCACACTGTTCCTAAACCTGTGTCTAACCAGGATATAATCTAGCTGATACCTTTCTGAGTCACCTGGCATTTTTCATGTATACCTGCGTCTTTTGTGGAGTCTAAACCAAGTGTTGGTGATTACCAGCCCCTATCTCCTGCAGAACTCAACTGCTTTCTCCCCGCGGTCATTCCTCGTGCCTAAACCGTAGTCCCCGACCTCGTCACCATCTCTTCCTTCGCCTACCGTCGCATTCCAATCCCCCATCACTTCCAAATGCTTCCCTGCAGGAACACACGCGATCATATCCTGTAACTGATCGTATATCCTATCGACCTCTTCTTTATGGTTGCTCGGTGGCATGTATACCTGAATAATAACCTAGTTCGTCGGTTCTGCTTTTATCTATACTAGTAGTATTCTATCCGTTACCAGCTCTATGTTGACTACGCTTCTTCCTACCTCTTCATTTAATACTATGGCAACCCCTCGTTGGCTCTCGTCCCCGCCGCTGTATATTATTCTATGCTTATCACTCCAGTAATCCCCGCTATCTTTCCATCTCACCTCGCATAGACCTAAAATATCTATATTTCCCCTTCCCATCTCTCGCTTAACATTCTCCAGTTTCCCTGTCCTCATCATTGTCCTAACATTCCACGTTCCTATTCTAAATACTTTGGTCTTCTTCTCATGCGTCTTCTGTCCTGCTGCTGCTGGTTTTCCCTTGCAAGGGTTTCGTGGGATGACGACCGCGGAAGCCTTGCCTCCCCCGCTGCCGGGCACGACACACGGCCGATTGGGCCGAGCCCCGTAGTTGCCAGGACTCAAAATCTCTGTATAGTCTATCATGTTAATCTTGGGAATGATAACTTAGGTGGTTTCCAGTTGCCTTCCCCAATAGTGTTTTTAACGTGACACCATCACTTACTGGCCGCCCCTCTGGGGTCAGACGCCATTGCAGCCGCCTCACTGAGGAACAGACGCTGCGTGGACTACCTTTCGTCTGGCTCCTAATCTTCGACCTATCTGGCATGGGTGACCCTACCAGGAGCAATTATTATTACTCCCGCCAGCACAGCCCTAGGGGTCATCGGAACGCACCAGCCCTTCCACCACGTCAAGGTTGTAGTCCGGGGAAGGGTGTTAGATATGTATATGTATTTAAGGCCATCATAACAATTTTATAATCACTAGAGTTTATTTGTGTGAAAAATCATACACATTAAACAATATACATTCATAACATAAATATACTCAATGCTAAGATTTATTAGTCTTTACCTTTTGAAATTTGAGTCTAAATCAAGCTGCGAGATATTTCCTCATTTACTGCATGGATGAAACAGTTTTAATGCAATTGAGGCATATACAATTTAAAAAAATGAATGGGTAGCACTTTTATGTACCATGCCGAAATTTTTGTATTTAAAAGGTTTTATTCAGGATTTTGCGGTCAAGAATAATGACGTAACAGATTCCAACTTTAAGTTTAGGATGGATTAAGAAAGATTCATATGCCATTATGAATAAAAGGACTCAAAGAGTTTAATATCAAAAGTTAGTTACGATAGTTTCAGGAATAAGATAATCACCATTGTAATTAAAACTTTTCACATTGCGGGAGAATCGAATTAGGGCATGAAAAACTTCAAATTCAATCGAGGACTTTGAAGTTATTGTTAAACACCAGCAAAAATTGAATCGCAATTCAATAAGATTTGTTGGCGTTGCGGATGTGAAAAATAGGCATTCATCGGTGCGACAGTGCAAAGAAGGCGGAACGTCATGTGAAACAAAGAATGCCACGGACCAGCCGGATTTTTCCAATGGTAAAAGGGGAAAATATAGAAACGTTCTCGGAAGGAATGGAATAATAGTTTTGGCCTAAAACATTTGTCTATCTTCAGGGAAATTATCCAAGAATTAAAAGAAATTACAATTTTATCCTTCACGTAGTTTGTCAGAAAAAACTAGGTCTTAAAACTTGACCCGACCCGGTCATGTTTTTAAGATTATAAAGGGAACTTCATAATCTACAAAATTAATTATTTTTGCAATCGCCGTAATGCTTATTCTCATCCCTAATTTCATTAAATATGTGTATATATATATATATATATATATATATATATATATATATATATACAGAAACAGATATAAGGAAAAGGGATAGGAACACACATAAAGGACGAACACAATAGAGGTGGGGAAGGCGGAATCGAACAAAAACCCGCCCTATCGCGAACATATACTCATTCGCATTGAAATAGACAAGTGGAAAAAAGATAGGAACACTTAACTGTAAAAGACGAGCACAGGAGAAGTGGAGAAGGCGGAATCGAGCAGATAACAAGTGCAAAAACATTTCCCAGTTAAATAAATACTTCTGCATTTGTGGTCTGCTCGATTCCGCCTTCCCCAGATCTCCTGTGTTCGTCTTTTATATGTGTTTCTATCCTCTTTCCATATATCTATTTACATATACACAACGAGACAAGACGGATCGAAACGAGACACATATGTGTCTCGTTTCGATCCGTCGAACGTTTTGCGCAGAATAAAATCAGTCGTGTCTTTATTTGATCACACCTTGTATGCTTGTATAATATATATATATATATATATATATATATATATATATATATATATATTTATATATTATACACACACATTTTTATACACATATAAACACACACATTGCATTTTAGTTAATACATTAATCTCTTAGTTTCTCCTCAAATTCTCCTAAAATGTTAGACGTCTCGGATGCCAAAAATACTAGACGTCTAAGGTGAATTTATGTTTTCATCCTTTATTTTTTCCGTTGTAGCCACAATGTAGATAAACTTCCAGAAAAATTCAGGTTCGCTGAAAAATTGCGCAGACGTGAATTGAATACAAAGAGGTTAGAAATCGATTGCAAACTGCTACAGTTTGACCTTCCATGACCCGAAAGCAAGACTTTATTTTCTGAGTCCATACAATTTTTTCTTCCTCGCAATAAATTTCTTTCTTTGTCCGTCATCATATCATAATTATTTTTTTGCTTGCCTGTACTGCTTATTTTTTCTAAGTGCGGCTTGAATGACGAGTTGAAAAAGTATTTCTATGCTAATGATTTGCTTTTTTAACTATTGCGCGCGGCAAACGTCATGAAAGCCGTTTTCGCCGAAGTCAATGATCGCAATTACCGAATTGAAAATGGCAAATGGTCTTTAAAAATAATTATTTCCAATTTCTTTGACTATTTTTCATATCGTTTGCAAAATATCGCCGACCCCGGTGGCGGCGAGGTAACGTCCTCGTATGCCATTCCAAGGGTAGCGGGTTCGATTTCCGCCTGGGTGAGTTTTCCTCCACCTAGGGCTTGGGTGTTTGTGTATGTGACCATTGTTATCGTCGTTAATAGTTCGATGTAAAGGCCAAATGTGCTGTTTTCGGACTGATTCTTAATAAATAAAAATAAATAAGAAAGATTGTCTTTGTGTACACAAATTTAATTCTTAAAGGAGTGTATATTAAAAAAGTGTCTCAAGAAAAATTGAGCTAATGTCTTTTTATTGGATATGAAAAGAAAATATTTTTATTTAAGATTAATCTAGATTTTTTAATTATGTTAATAAAAAATAAATACTCAGTATAGCCATTTTTATAATTTTCTATGAATGAAGAGGAGTTCACCTTCAGGAGAGACTGGATGACGCACTTTGGTCTCACTTGTACTAACACTACTTCGTTACACCTTCGTACCACTTCATCAATACCCTCTAAAAATAATTGCCCCAATCGATCTAACGCATCTCAAACCCAATAAGTTTATAAGGATATTATCCCCAGACACCTCTATCCTTGGCGATACCTGATCCAAGCGATAATTTTCAATGATAGTCATAAATCGCAAAATGATTTGACGCATGTAATAGACTCTACCCATAACTTTTCTTTCTCACCAAATCTTCATGCATACTCGATATCATATCAATAAATACCGGTGACATATTACTTGTGAGAAGTCCTTAGAAATTATTATCGCTTTCCGCTCATCTTTCCACCATTTCGTAAAAAAATAATTCGTATTGAGATAAATTGAGCTTTTTACACAGCCACACAAAGTACTATAAATAAAGTCTATAAAGCTAATCCGCGCATTATCCAGAGCACGAAAGTTATGGATGAAGAAATAAAGTTAACTCATTAACGAGCCAGCAAATGACATTTATCTGATGGATCTTTCATCGCTACCAACTTATGATAATTTGACACAAATTTTCTCTCAGTACAGAAGCAAAGACAAAAATACAGAAATAGGAGTAACTATTTAAAACATTTTTAAGTAGAGGAGATGACCATAATTTTAAATTGTTTTAGAAACTAAAATGTACTTATCCCTAAACATATAAAACGTGACCTCTCTCCACATACAAAATAACGAATGAACAGGAATCTGAAAACAGGAAGATGTGCGTCATTTCTAATGTATATGTTCAATTCTGGGATTCAATACAGCACGGCTAATGCCAAACAGTGTTAGGTTAATTATTCTAGACCTAGCCTACTTTTATTTATTACCTTAACCTGATACATGTATGCAGCCTCTTGCAGATAAAATTTATTTTTCGTAGATCTATTTATGTTGCCTATTTTACAAAGGGGAAGAAAGCGTCCAATTGTTCAATAAATACATAATGTTAAAATAGTGGCAAGCGAATTGTGCCGATAATTGGAATTCACATAGCGTTTAATTTCCCTTCCGTGATGGAGAAATTCCATAGATTGCTACCTGGTACTGCGAGGATCATTATTTTGTTCAGCAATTTTTGCCAATATATAAGGACTTTCATAGCATCCTGCAATTCCCCACCCCTTTTAACCAGAAACATCTATGCGGTTTCATTGTGACGGAATAAACAAAAAAAAGTTCACATCGTCGTGACTCATGCCGATGGGACCGACTTCCCCGCACACTCACTCCTTTCTTCCACGCGCAACCACTCCAAGCTCAACTGCGCTGCAGAATGATTTCATAAACTAACGAATGAGCTCAAAACTTCATTATATTCCCGCACTTAACAACATCGCAGAGACTAAGGGGGTCGCTAAGTATACCACGCGCTCACCGCTCGCCCACCGGAGCAGATGGATCGTTATGTCGGGATGTGTCTGCTAGAAGTGGAGCAGTGTTATTCCGATTTCCGACACCTTTCCCTATCCACACCTCCCTATACGACCCTTCTCCATCCCACAAACCAATCCCCTTAACCCCCCAACCATCCTCATCACTCCCTCCTCCCTTTCCCTCTACTCTTCCCACGTTAAAAATAACCTTGAATCGATTGGGAAGAGATGGGACACTCTGGGTCAAATATTTTTATTGCTACCCTCGAGGTCTGCGAAGGGAAAATGGGAAAGTGGGAATGAGAGAAGGAGAGAGAGAGAGGCACATATTTCCTTCCTTATTTCTTTCCCACCCCCTCAAAGAAGACATACTAGTATATATATACGTTCACACACATGCACACACGTACTCACCCTCCTTCCTGAGATCAACAGGCAGTTTGGAGCTTCCTATTCGTTAAACAACATCCTCCTTCCCTCTCCATTCACCCTCCGCCGCTTGGCTGGCTGCCCATTCCAACCTCTCCTTCCTCATTCGACCTCATTTCTCTCCTCTTTCGCCCTGGGTATGCACTCTCAACACATAGGTGTCCTATTCCCTGAACCTTCCGTCCCCTCTCGCACACACACATAGTTCGAGATTTCCTTGCATGCCGTATTTGAGGAGATCTCATTCCACTCCATCCCATTTCCCGCTTCCCCGCGGTCCCCTTTCGCGCCAGTCGGAATAAGAGCAGGCTTAATTATTATTCCTCCGGCCAGCCACCGTGGGTTTTCCCATCGCTCATTGTAGTCATGCTCTGTCCTCCATCTCGTCATTAAACACCTTTAGGGGAAAATAAAGAAAATTATTACGACCATATTAAAATATTGGCAGACTAAACCACCTGGATATGTAAATGGAAACACATTAGATTTCGACATCGACAGATTTAAGTACTAATTAAATGTGCAATATCGTATATGCTTTAGTACATACCATATAGTGATAAACCTGATAGTGGACGTATTACCTTCCTTTTTGTGCATATATATTTATTGATGTTCCTTCAAAGGATGAGTAAGTACACTATTAACTAATATTATTTTATTGCAGACCAATTCTGTTAATATTTTCAAGGGCTTTTTACCGCTTAAAACGAGATATTCTCCCAGGAAAAAAAAACAACTGTAGACTCCTAAATTTCTCGACTAATAAGATACAGCCCGACACACCAACTACAATTACTGTTGTTCAGTACCGCATACTTTCTACCTATCTTCATTTCAACCAGTATGTCCATCCCTTCTCCTCCTCCTCATATCACTCGCCTTCCAAAAGTTCTCCCCTCTATCACAGCCGCTAGCATTCCACCAAAAATTAAAATGCTCTGCATACACCTTTCCCGCTTCCATTGGATTTCTCTCACCAATTCCTTCTTCTTCCCAACCATGCGTAGTACTTCTTCAATTATTTTTATTTCCGTTCAATGTTTATTTTCCATCCTACAAACTGTCGCCTCTCAAAAACCTCCAATCAACGCCTACAGTTTTACTTTAACGGCTAGGTGTCTGAGCCGCACACAACCACACTCCATGCCAGTGTTTCCTCCTCGAGTGTTTTCTTAACGTCCTTGATTAACCTCCCTGTGATCAATTCCTTCCTTGTGAAGGTTTCTTTGCCCAACGCAGGTTCAAAATAGTATGAACAAAAGTTCATACTATTTTGAACACCTTGGCGCAAAACACTTCAAAATCAAATGTTTTTCATCTTCACTAGTTTTCACTCCAATTTTTAAGTTTAAATTAGGCATCCAATTTTTATGTTAACATTTTTCTTTGTTTTATGTTTCAGTTATATTTTTCTGGCGTACAAATAATGTTCTAAGGGATTAAATGAAATTGTATTATTTTCTCTTTCCACGTATAACTCGCGATTTCACCAAAACATTGATTCAACACCTTAGTAATGTCAATCGTAAAATTTCATAATAATCTTCTATCACATAAATATTATAGTTAAACACAATTGCATAATAAATTCTCGTGCCCGAAGTTTACGTCTTGCTCGCGGGGAATGACGTAAACGTGAATGTAAAACTACAGGAATGAATGTATTTTTTGCAGTTTTTCATCAATTAACTACGAGAACTCCGGTGAAAATACCGCGAGTAAAACCAATCGAGCCTGCTATAGACAGTAAATTTATTAGGTTTAATTCATGTAGGAATAATCATATTCATACTATATATCTGTAGGAATAGACGTAAATGATAATGATGGTGGAGGATAAGGTTTGCCTTATTAGCGAAAAACATTATTCCCAGTGCATTGGGCGAATTATTCCCCGTACATACCCTAGCCAAAAATGCGCACACCCAACTCTAGTCCGGATTCCTGGACTAAAAAAACAGTGTGTATTCTGATTAAAATTAATTCAAACGAAATGCAAGGTAGCGTGATGTTCAATTTAGTTCGCATGATTTCACTGAGATATTTCCCTCGGAAATGGATATTCGATGGCAGCATTATTTTATCAACTTTTTTACATTTCATTTTGCGTCATTAATCTGATCAACGTGGAAAAGACGACATACTCGATACAGGTAATAAGAAAGAGAAAGTATTAATTAATACTTCATTTTGACTCAAAAAGGCTCAGAAACTTCGTATTTGGGATAGATGAAGATAGGGGTCTATTTATGAAACTTTATGGAGAAAAAAATGAGTGGAGAAACAACAGAATTAGAAAAGAAAAGAATTCAGATGGAAAATGAAGGAAAGGCACGCGGTAGGAAGCAGTATTGAGTGTGGATGGAGATGTTGAAAGCTGTGATGGAAGGGAGGCTCATGGTTATCAGCGACAAGGAAGAGAGATAATAGGCTCCAGGATGGAATAGAGTAGAAGGGCTGGAAACTATGAATTACTGATTAAGGCAAGAGTGGAGGGTAAAAATGTTATGAAGAATTACAGAAATAATGAGCCTACGATAGCTCTCAGGGAGGTGTAATAAACCAACTTAGATCCGCTCATTGATTGATATCAATTTTGTATGCGGTTCAATGATATCCCCGACGTATATCTCTTTTAGCTTGATGGGCTAAAACTATCCCAAATATTGTCTATGGTTAACAATTAGTTCCTCCAAAGGCCATGCTGTTACGAAATGAATGAAAATATTTGTTGAATTTGCTATTTTCATGAAAGGACATAGACAGCATTCTGAAAACTATAGACGCACATGTCTTTTCAGCTTAACTTTAAGTTGAATAGAATGATTTCAGGCGTCACTTTGTGGAAACGATTCATTTCAGAAAATTATTAGTTATTCCAAATATGTTATTTATTAAACAAGACCCGGGTTTTGACTTACAAAGTCAAAGGAAGTCGACCTTATGATGACTTTGTAAGTCGAAACACGGGTCGTGTTTCATAAAAAACATATGTGGAATAGCCAAGTATTTATTTTCTGAAGTAACTCAAAGTTATTCACTGATCAAAAAAGATATTAGAAAAATAATTAATGGCTGGAAAAGAACATCAAGGGCTTATGAAAAATAGATCCACAACCGACCACATCTTTATAACTGAACAAAGGGAAAGGAAAAAAAACAGAGTTCAATACACCTGCGTATATCTTTCATTGATCTAACTTAAGTCTTTGACAGAGTTGAGATGGAATACATATTCAAAGGTACTCAAAGGAAATTTGACAACATCAAATATCGTCAAATTTGCGCCTTTTTTACGGGATACATCGACAGAGTCAAAGAAAGGAGATTAACAATCAATAATATACGTTTACCGGAAGGAACTTGATAAAGTACAGCTATTTTTTATTCCTTTTAAAGATTTTAATGGATATAAACCGTACAAGAGGTCACATAGGATACCGAATGAATAACAAAGCCATTGACGTGATGAAGATAACTCAAAAAAATGTCATATATTAGTGGTTAAAAGAATACACTGTTCTATAATTTTTGATAATTTATTGCAACCTTGGTTTTAATGTTACCTCGTCATCATAAGGAAATAATGAAAATAGACCAGAAGATAGGATTTAGCCGAGCAACATTTGGATGACAACAGTAAATCATACCATTTCTATACATTTGGCAACTAATGTTCGCCTTCCATAACATCACACCCGGTTCAACTCAATTTATTACAAAATCGCTTAAGTTTGGTCATGTAGTTAAAGCATTTGGCATTAAAACATCAATTGATAGCAAAAAAATTGAATTTCTCCAAAGTTTCAGCCAGAATTAAATTTATAATAGAGAGGAAACCACGGATCAAATATTACAATTGAAATACGCAAATATGGACCTGTAAAAGAACTCCCTCTAAGTTACTTTCCCAGCTTCTCTACTCTATGAACACCTTCAGTGTTCCATTGTCAGTCAGTAATACCTGAATCCACTTGCCCTACCATCTTTGAATTTCTCCAAACAACATAATCTCTTCGCCCCCATGCCTAAATCTTCGCCGTTGATTTTACTACCCGTGAATTTTATTTAATGTATTCTTCTACACACCCACATCTTGAAAATCTCCCATCTACGCTTATTCTCTTGCTACAGTTAACAAGTTTTTTAGACCTACAATGGTGCCCTCCCTATTAAAATTCTCAGTAGTTTTTTCCTCACATCTTTACTTAACGTGATAACGTATTGTCAACTCCAGGGCCTTTGTAAGAACTTCTACCTAACTATATACTCTTTAAGTGGGAGCAGAAAGGGATCGGAATATGAGTTTACTTCCCTCTTATTGTTTGGGTGACTTCTAAATATTATCAAATTGGTCGAATATTTTCCATTTTTTCGTTAAATATGCTAGAATAACAATTTTATTGGAAGAAGCGAGAGATAGTTTACCTTTTTTTGCAGATACTAACGTAATTTAATTACATTCGTGCGCTCTTTAGTTCCATGCAAGTTAAATTCAAACGGTACCGAAATAAAAGGCATACCTAAGTATTCTCAAGTTCCTCGAGATACATTTTTCTTCTATTTATTTTTCTTTCATTAGCATGGAGCCCTTATCCCCAGGAGGTTTATTTATATACACGACACTGAATTTTACCCTTCGGGGGTCTGCTTGCTTTCCTTTCCTTCCATATCCTGCTGCGAACATATTTTCGAGTCATCTCATTAATTCATCCCCCGGTTCCGAGGACATGACAAAACGCATCTCCGCAAGAAGAATCTTTTTCATTTCGTCTTTCACGCGGATAAATTTCTTCCATAATTATTATTAATACATTTAAATGATTGCGAGTTTATTCATAAATAAAAAATAGTTAAATTCCTTACTTCAGCAATAAATGGTTTTTTTTCCAATTAAATAAATGAAAAAACATTAATTTTTCACTAATAATTAATGTATCCCTAAGAACTGACCCAGAATTGAAGCATCATATTCAATTAACATTAAATGTTAGAATAAATGGTAACGTGTGTTTTGATTCTACTGAATTAGTACGCCAGGTCTCTTCTGAGATTCTTAGGTTCCTCATTCTTTCTCATGTTTTGGAAGAAACTATGCTAACTGCAATGGGAAACGTCTTTAGTGAGATTATATTGTTAAAGCTACGTTAGGAGACTTGCATCTAAATTTAAATTGGTAGAATTACAGCATATAGTGACTTGAGATGAAAGATTATGATGCATTAAAAAACTATGCTCTCAAATGCGCGATTAATATATGCATGAAATAGGTTACCGGGATGTCGGCTGAGAAATTGGAAATATTTATGCTTAGAAATTAGGATATGGGTAAACTTTTTCATGTTTTATGTATCATTGAACTCATAATTCTGATTACACATGGAGGATAATGTGGACAAATTAAAAGCCATTGACGGAAACCTAGTAAGAAACAGCATTACGTAATGATCAATTACATTTTATAGCCAATATATGATTTCTTCTACCAAGTCAAAATAAAACAAGTTCGGAAAGTTACCACTATATCGCACTAGTAGGTCAATGCCGACGCCAGGTTTCTCTTCACCCTTCCTCCATTCCCCTTCATCCTTAATGACAAAAATGACCTCTGCAATCGATCGCCTCCCCTAAAGCTACTACTGGAATCTTTTGTTAGTGGGTTTATAATGGACTTGACATTAATGGTGTCTGTTAAAGAAGTATGTACTATGAGAATAGAACCAATGATTGGTATTTAAGACGAAAATACAAGGATCAGTAAATAATTGTATCATTCGATCGTCAAAAATAAAGAAAAATTCAACAGACAAAAAATCCCGATGCCTCTAAATAATGTTGCCCTCAAAATATACTAATATTTAAAAATATAAAAAGGGTTTTAAAACCGCCTATCTTGCTCATGATGTTTTGAGGAAGAGGAAGTACAACTTATTACTGAGTTCTATGAGGTAGAGGTTTCCTGTGTTAGAATATTAGGCTTGAATAAAAATATTACCTCATCTACCTATAGAGTCTAATGACCCGAGTGGATTACAAAACAACCGTCGAATGATATAACTAATTCACGAACGGAGTCATTGACACAAAACCCAAGCCCGAGGTGTTTCTTGAACTTTTAACCTTTGGGAAAAGAGGTGGGAACTTAAATCAACAGACTAATTTGACCATCAGTTATTTAATCGTGCACCATGCAATAAAACTACGAAAGGTCTCCACGGATTCGAAACGTCATTTGCGAAATCATCGATTAAGTATTTTATTCAAGATAAAATTCATGAATTTCTACTAATTTTCATTCATTTTTGTGACCCTACAAAAAATGGAGGGACATTCTGGGCAATTGTTATATAATTTAGCGTTTCACCAAATAACTCCTGCTACTTCTCACAGGGCGAATTTCCACTTCCTGCTTTCTTGGATCTATGCTTCAGCCCTTTCATTTCGGAATTTTTAAAGGGTCTAAAAGTGACACTTAGAGATTGGATGATGCAATGAAGAAGGGAAGATAAGTGAGGATTTTCAGCCTTTTCACTTTCCTTCTTGACAGTCTTAATTTTCTCCTCAGTGTTCCCGTCGGTTTATAAAACCAAGATACCCCTTAGAAATCTATCTGATGAGCAATTATTCGATGCATAAGATAAAGAAGAGATATTTCCCACATTTATTTTTTAACTTATCTTTTTCAACTAACTCTAAGTTTATGTATGGGAAATATATAAAACGTGCTTCCTCATTTCGTAATTAGGGCCCCACGCGAAATTTGAATCTCTTTCATCTTTCGATAATGCAATAACCATGCAAGCTAAGGCACTTTAAAATATACAAATCATACAATCCCTTTCTCACCTACGTAACAATAATGATTAAAACGACAAATATTGTTTCTAGATAAAATTCATCAATCTAAGATTGATTCAGATTGACCTCGAATTGGTTTCGACATGGGCTGTCACTATGTAACGCCATGCTTTTGTTAGATTTTACTATTACATATACACTTTGTCATGGTGGGATTGATTCCGATTAAGATAACATAACTTAAATCTCTACGATTGTGCGCGACATCGTAGCTATATCCTACCTCGGGCACAGTTATACACTCATTCAATAGATGGATATACAAGTAAACTTACACTAGCACACAGTTTATCTTTTGTTTGACCACACAGTAAATATGATGCATCAAGGATAAATTTCAGTCCATTAAACTGATCCGAGAATGTGCTAAAACTTTAAATCCGTTCTTTATGAGCAATTTAAAAATATTTTGAAATACTACCTTGATCAAAACTTTCCCGGAATTTATTCAGAAAATTAAAAATACAAGTTTATTCATTTAAATCTATATTGTCCCCTTCAGAGTAATCCCCATCGACTGCAACACACTTATGCCAGCGCTTGATCCAATCCTCGAAACATTTTTTATATTCGGTTTTCGGTATGTCCATCAGTGCTTCCTGCGATTTTTCCGTTACTTCCTCTCGGCTGCTAAAACGCGTTCCCCGTAATGGTTTTTTAACTCGATTGAACAGAAAGAAGTCACAGGGAGCCAAATCAGGTGAATTCGGTGGCTGTTGGATGGTATTTGTTGCATTTTTCGTCAAAAAATTACGAATAATGATAGCACTGTGCGACGGTGCGTTATCATGGTGCAAAATCCACGAGTTTTCTGCCCACATTTCTGGTCTCTTTCGGCGAATTGCTTCACGCAAACGTCTCATAACGCCCAAATAATACTCTTTGTTTACTGTCTGGCCTTCTGGCAAAAATTCATGATGCACTACACCGTTGTAATCCATGAAAACCGTCAGCATTGCCTTCTTTTTTGACTGAAAACGACGTGGTTTTTTTGGTCTCGGCTCATTTGGTGAACGCCATTCACTTGCCTGATGTCTGGATTGCGTGTCGTACTCATAAACCCACGTCTCGTCTCCAGTAATGATCCTTTTGATGAATGTGGGATCGGATTCAGCCTCGCAAATCATGTCTTTTGCGACGTCAACACGGTCTCTTTTTTGCATGAAATTGAGGTCTTTTGGCACCAACTTTGCTGCTACACGACGGAAACCCAAATCATTAACCACAATGTCTTGGGCGGATCCATAGGCAATGTTCAAGTCCTCCGCTATTTCTCTGATGGTTAATTTGCGGTTATTGACCAACATTTCTTTTACTTTATCAATTTTTTCACCGACTTTCGATGTCGATGGTCTGCCACTGCGTTCATCATCTTCGATTGACTCACGACCACTTCTGAACCGCTCGTGCCACTGGTAAACGACCGTTTTTTTAGAGAATCGTTGCCGAAACACTTTTCCAACATTTCCAACGTCCGTGCGCCACTAAATCCGTTTTTTACGCAAAATTTAATACAAGTTCGTTGTTGCAAATTTAAATCCATTTCTGCAATTGTAAAAAATCGCCAACACACACAGAGATAGATGTACTCTTGGCTACGTAACTTTTGCAAATGTCAAGTTTTGACACTAAGATTTAAAGGGAATATCAACAACAGATGTACCAATTTAACAAAAAAAACAGAACTCAAATCGGAACGATGGGAGCGCCACACGGTGGTTATTCCGGGAACTTTTTGATCAAGGTAGTATATGCTGCTAAGTAAAACAAGAATTTAGTATTCATTTAAAAAAAATAAAATTTTCAGAGTCGATATTGCTAAATTTTAGCTTTGTCGCACGTAAACTAAGTAAATTTAAAGAAAATATTTTTTGGCATCATAATTATTTAATGTTAATGGTTTTGACTTAAGCACATTTGGAATAATTGAACGGAATTATTTCAGGGAACTTAACCATTACCCATAGTGCATGTTACCATTATGTATGTCAACTCAAATGAATGGATTCATTGCAAATGCAATGCACTTGAAAGTCACAATCCACTTTGTCATTTGCAATGCAAATGACAAAGTGGATTATGACTTTTAAATATGTTTTTAAATGGGGAGCGGAACATAGAATATAGTTCCATTATAATGAAAACAGTTCTTATTTTGGCATCTCAAAAGATAAACTGCAAAAGATAAATTAACAATGTTTGACCATGAGCCAAATGAAGTGAACGTGCCCTTCACTTTTTGCCAAGGGGTTCGAAAAAAGAAATGGAAGATTCTCAAGGCTCACAGGCTCAAGCTTGTTGAAAAAAAGGGGGGATGTATGACGTCAATGAGTTTTTTAATTATGAGTCTCTTGCGATGATATTGCTAACGTAGGAGAACACGCAAAAATGACATCACCCCTGGGAAAAACTATCAACTTACGTTCGTATTGCTTTAATTAAAACGGGTATGATTATTACCAGGTTATCACGAGCGGAACATGGACCCAGGGGTAATTTCAGTCATTTAGGTTATGTGAGTAATTAGAAGGATTAGGAGGAGAAGGAAGGGGAAGGAGAGCAATTTTGCGTCGGATTTTTTTTTGCTTTCTAAAGATGAAATGGCGCTTGAAAGGAATTGAAATGTTTAAAGTTTCGTCAGTCAGAGAGAGTTCACATACATCAAGATGGCCTTTGTGCACAATCTAAGTTGCGACTAGGATCCGTCCGGAAAAACCTCCTTCGTTGACCAGTTCCTGTGGTCTACGTGAGAGAACATGGATCAACTCCACAAGCATTTGTAGAAATGAAGGATTATTTCGATAATGTTAATGATATTTGAATAGAGTTCGTAATTAGTATTACTGTTGCTATGAAATTATTACTCCAGGTTCTCAATCATTCATTTAAGTCATCCTGCGTGGAGCAATACTATTTTTTAAAATCCAGATTTAGAAAGAAAAATTGTGTACATACACAACTCGCTTCACTTACAGCAAACATTACGCTGAGGTGAACGGTGGAAATATTAATTCGTCATAATGAGAGCATGAGCTCCGTGGGAATTGAGATACGGTCTATTTTCTATAAAATGCAATTTATACATTCTAAATTTATGCCATCTTATTTATACCATACCATATTCATTTTAAAAATATTTATGAACCTTAATAAACAATAGGCCAGGTAGATTAATGTGATTCCTTTTTGCCTCTGATCTCCTACCACCAAAATCAACTGAAACAACTCGGGTGTGGGCTCAGAGAGTACACTTTTGCTATGACTTTGTTTGTCCTTAGTCATTTAGTGCAGCTGAAACATATTTTGACACTTATCCCCATCATATTCCAAATTAGAACTAAATGCGATGCAAATATTTTAATTTCAACGCATAAATCGGTGGCGTACGGTAGTATTTCATTGCAGAATTATTTCCTTGGTTACCTATTTTTAGTGGCTAAACACTGGTAAGGCGGAGGGTGAGAATGGTAGTTTTTAATATCTTAAGATTCATATTTCCCAAAATAGCTTAGAAGTATATAGTGTACTGGAAAGGCTACATTTGAGAATAATTCAACATTAATAATCACTACGCACAAAGTGAAAAGCATAGATTTACGAAAATTAACGATATTAGTTAACTGGCTGAACAGCTTTTTTCCCAAGGGTACAGAAATAGTAAAAGACAGGCCGAATCCAAACTACGTATAATTATCGTCTCTCACGTATAGAGCACAGATTCTCAAGCGTACCATTTATCTACCATAAAGCAATAACAAATGGTAGTTTACCTATTGCACTAGGTTTTGGATGGCAAAGAGACATACCAAAGCCATATTTTTCAAGTCTTGCGTAACAAAATGTAACATGATATCTAACTAGACTTTCTTTCCCAAGATACCATCATTTTTTGGCATAAATGTCTCTATAGTTTGTTATGTGGAGCACGAAAGTGCTCGCATAGCACAAAACGCTTTCTAAATTAGGCACAACATTCATGAGTTGTGTGCCTCGAGCAATAATTAACTACTTAACCATTTACAGAACCACACACACATTAAAAAAAGAAAAGGCGAATACACCAACGGCAAAATATTCTTTCTCGAGTCTACGCCAAATATGCTGCTTGGAAATGGAGGTCAAAAATACTGATTTGAGAAAAAACGAAAACGAAAATGAAAACGAAGGCTCACAATATTACTGCATAATCTAAAATGGAGAGCCTTGAAAGTTAGAATATTTACCCCTTGGATTAAAATTACTACAAATGCATAAATTACGCTATTTTGTAGTGGAAATTGTTAACATTATTGAGGGTCAACACTGCGTTAAGTAAAAGAAGCTATTCTATCTAAAGGAGAGCTTGATAATAGTCATTATCACAACACTGCGAGGTAGAACAAGATGTATCAAAACATACAGGGTTCGTCCGGAAAATAAGTGTACTGATTTTTTCCCACCGCTCCAGGCGCGCCCAGCACCGCTCTGACGGGCTGCGATTGGAGGGGGGTATGTTGGCAAGCGACGCTGAAAAAGGCAGTCGGCTCTGAGCTGTGGTGTAGTGACGAGCTCTGTTAACGCGAACCTCCACGCTCGACCCACGTCACGGAACGCGATGCCGAAGTTTTTGGAGCAGCGTTATTCCATAAAATTTGCGGTAAAGCTTGGGAAATCGTCTACCGAAACTGTCGGTATGATTAACCAGGCTTACGGGGAGTCAGCCATGTCCAGAAACATGATCTTTCGGTGGCACAAGATGTTCGTGGAGGGCAGAGAAGAGGTCGACGACGAACCACGGCCTGGACGCCCATCAACGACACTCACCGACGAAAATGTGCGAAAAGTTCGCGATGTACTGAACTCTGATCGTCGTCTTAGTGTTCGGATGATAGCAGAGCAGTGTAATGTGCCAAAAACAATAAAACGAGTCGCCCGCGTCCGGCCAGCGATCAAAAACATCTGGCGGCTGCATCACGACAATGCGCCGTCTCACACCGCGCTTGTCGTGTCGGACTTCTTGGCAAAGCACGGCGTGGCAACGCTGCCGCACCCGCCCTACAGCCCGGACTTGGCACCACCGGACTTCTTTCTGTTCCCGAAAATAAAGAGGAGTTTGAAAGGAAGGCGATACGGGACTTTGGACGCCGTCAAAGAGGCCGTGACGACGTGTCTTCGAGAGGTTCCCGATGATGCCTTCGCGGGAGCGTTCCAGGAATGGGAACGCCGCTGGAACAAGTGTATCGACTCACAAGGGTCCTATTTTGAGGAATATTAGCTTAAGATATGTAAAAGTGTAATAAATTTTTTTTCCCTGAGCTCAGTACACTAATTTTCCGGACGAACCCTGTATATACGAAACACTTTTCTCGTAGGCAGTGACGCGTGGGTAACGACAGCAGCAGTAGTAAGATAGGAGAATGATGAGGAATATATTAATAAAGAGCTTCTAAAAAGAGTAGAATAAGGTATTAACCTGATGAAAACTCTAAAAGCGAGAGGGGACAACTTTACCAGAAACAATTTGATGCATGATATCATGATGAAGAGAGTCGTCGGAGAAAAGCGAGCAGGAAAATGAAAAGTGGAAGATTCGGAATGAGATACATGCAACAAATAATTGAAAACGTCCGAGAGAAGCATGGTGACGCTAGAATTGGAAGAAGTAATTTATTACGCATAACTAAGCTAGCCGATTATCGAATGACAGCTCGATTCAAACTGTCTTAGGATTGGTTTTCAGTCAAAACAAAGAGGGTGGGATGTATAAATAATGATAGCTGTGCTATCAATGAGAGCTCTTGAACAAAGGATTACGCTGGATATACCACTCCTGGGTATTCACTGGAGATAAATATTAGATATATCGTTTCTTCATTCTTGAATAAAAATATAGTATCTTCATAAAAGGTATACCTACACTGAGAGTAAAACGAGGTCGTAAGCTCATTTTAGGAATTGGGTAATGCCGTCTCTGGAGCTTCTGCCATCTTGTTGATCTACAAGTAGAATTTCATAAACAATGGTATTCTTGCCATGGTTACAACTGAGAGAAACTGTAAAAAAATCGACAAAGGTTTTTATAAATATAGAAACAGCCACACGCATGAAGACAAACATCTTAGAAAACCGTACCTTAATTTGGACACATGGTATTGTGAATAATCAGTTTATTTTGGGTCGCGGCAGTCCAGGGGTAGAGTGTTGAACTACTTCGGTTCGATTCCCGGGCACGCCTCTCTGGGCATCCTCAGCTCTTCCCAAGCTATGTGATTTTTTGGGTACCAGATCTATCTGAAAAACCATAGCCGGCTCAGGAAAAGGCACTGGCATACCCTGGCGCATGAATTCCACACGTCCTCAAGCTTAGTACTGGGTGAACTCTAACGTCACCTACCACCCGACCTTCGGATTGAATAATGTGTTTATAATGCTGTGATTATTGTTTAATCAGATCATTATCAGAAGGGTACTAATTGAAATAATTTCAGCAACCATCTCTTTTTAAACATAGATGCCAAGCAGAATAAATGTACCTTTACGCAATGCGAAACCTCCTTACTCGTAAAATTCAGGGAATTCATTTAATGATGGGTTAGAACGGTGGATAAAGTTGCTTTCTTTATACCCCTTCCAGGAGGAAAAGTCGTTAACAATCCAGTACAAAACAATGAGATAAAGAATAAGATAAAAGCAAGTACTCAAGAATGTCATAATTGCGAAAAATTAAAAAGACAGCAATCGTGCATGGTCGTATTCAAAAACTTGAATGGAGAAAATTTTCATCTTGGAGATTCAAGTGAGTCGTTCTTCCGAAGAATCTTTTCTGTTCCAAGGTGCTAAAAAATGACCGAGATGGTAAATGTGGAAAACAGGAAAACCAAATGAGATAAGAGAATAAAATTATTTCGTGATAGAGGAAAGTTATGAGGTCTTAGCCGAAAAGCGAGTTTAAGACAACATAAAATTAGTTAATAAATTCTTAGAAACGTGAAATTTTTTAAGAAGAAGGTTCCGAGTGGAAGGAATGAAACATTTACTTCCTGAAAGATGTCCTTTCTTTCCTTATACATCTCCTTTCTTCAGTTTTTAATGAATTTTTTGTCACGTTATTCAACGTTTTTAATTTGATGCTAATATCGCTAGTCTGGAATCTATATTAAACCATTGATGAATTTTTTTCTGAAAAATGAAGTTTGATGCTATGTTAAATCCAAATAAAAATTTTTATGCAGCATTAATTTTATCTTGGAACATTAGCAAATACCTGAGCAACGACACAAATGTTTATTTGCTTAACACAATCCTCCAACGGCCACATTCAAAACTCGTGACCTTGTGGAATCCAATTTATATGCAGTTGGAAAATAAACGTATTGCAGAGTCAAATGGTGGAAGTTCAAACGTATTCGGGGTAGAATCCTGACCCTTATGACCCTTTATGACCTTTAACATGCAAAAAAGGTCAGATTTTCCTCCGTAGGTGCGGCCTTTAGACAATGCGTCCTAAATAAGGGAGAAAGCTTCCTCATGCTCTCAGAAAAACCTTCGGTGGTCACATTGTAGGTAAAAACTATGAAAAAAGACCACTTCATTTTACAGGAGTAGAAATTGGCGTGAAAATTTGATTTCAGGCTCATCAGAGACTAAGCTTTCGGCTGGCGTACATCATCACAGATGGATGAATTAAACTCAGATTATGTTCTTTCGAAATTACTATGAATATAATATTGGTATCAGAATTGAAGACGATTTTCTATGCGTAAATATGCGGCATTTTTTTATGCGTGATATCAACAGTCCTGAAATCTAATTGGAGTTAAATCATGTAAAGACATTCCAGAGGAACATTGGGTATTCTTGTGGACCCATAGGATGCTTATGGCTCCTTGTGGTTTTCCCTTATTTACATGAAATACCAATTTTCCTCATCCCTCTCCTCCTACGTTTGCCCAAATATCCCGATACATCCATGCCAAAAGCGCTGCTACGGTCACAAATTTAACAAAGCCTGTTACCATTCAATATCCCTCGATCTACCTCATGTCGTCTTCAGATTGTCGTCATGTAACACTTCTTTTCTACTAAAACCCTGTATAATACCTTTCTATTTCACTTCCTATCATTCCTTTTCCGTTGTTCTCAATACCGCAAATCCCCCCAAATATTCTCACTTGTTTATCCTGAAATACTAAGTTTGAGAACAATATGGCCGTGGCGACATTCCAACCACATTATGCTCTACAGGCCTTCCTTTTATTTACGTCTATTTAGTGTCCAGCTCTATGGTTTGAATGAGAATTTAGTAAATATTTTCCAGAATGACTAGTTTCCATTTGATTTGTTCTAGTGCTAATTTAATTTTTCTCCATTTATCCTTCCACGTACCCATTTACAAAGTCGGAACCTCTGATTTGACCCATCTGCCCTTATTCATGCCTCCAGCTGCAATGCTTAACCCATCATAACTTCCCTTTAAAAATAGAAGAATAATAGGTAATTATAAAATATTTACCAACTCCTTCAACGATCGTTAACAACTTTTTAAAATGTACCTGAATAGAAGTAAATTCCCATTTCTTTTGGCTGAGATATTGGAAATATGAAGTGAATCCATTGTTAGTATCAAAAATTACCATAATTTATCTAAATTGCACATTAACTCCCAAGGAATGCATCGGGAAGAGAATTTCATCAGGGCAGTTAAAAATGATTAGAAAAGGTACAGAGAGGGAAAAGATATGAATTTTGGTTGGAATAAAGGGAGGTAGAAAGTATGTGGAATTTGGGTTTATTGCAGTGTTGGAGGTCAGGTGTGTCTTGTTAGACGACGCTAAGAAACGCATGAATGCTAAATTTGTGACCATCCAAAATCTACCTTAAATAATTAACTACCAGAAAACAACATTCCCTACGGCAGTTTGCAAGATAAAATATTTATTTGACAGGTTCCTTTATTTGACCTGTATGACAGCTATATTCGATGCTAATGTATCTAATTTACTAATTAATTATTACATCTACTAATAATTTGAAAATTTATTTTTGGAAATAAATAATTTTAAAAACCTTTCATTTTTACAAGTAGTTATCGATTGTAAGCTTTTCATGTTAATGGTCGCATTATACTTCATAAATGTAGCCATGCCATTTTCAGTGTAAAATATCAATAATGCGGCAAAAATTCAAATAATCCAACAGCATCAATCTGATTTCAACATTTTTGCTGTTTATGAAATATTTGACCGAAAGAAGCTATTGAAATGCAATTTTAGATCATTAAAAAAATATTGTAATTTTGAAATTTCCGTTAACCTGAAAGTATTATAATACAATTACCTCCCGAGATTGAGTATGTGGTTCAAGGCAATATACATATTTATATTTCGTGTCACAAAATAAACAATTTGAGAAGGCCAAAAACATCAATACATTTAGCTTAGCAAATGCGCATGCCTTACTAAAAAATTGAGTGAAGCTCACTTATCCTGAATCTCTAGAGAACCTAATTGTTTTTTCATCATCGTTACTTATTTTCCTTCTGTGCTTCTTAATTTCACCCTTTAATGCTGTCATCGATAACCGTAATATTTTGGCTGACGGGCTAAATAATTCTTGATAATCCGCAAATTTGACTGACTGAATCTTTCGCTTTTCAAATCCCCTTCTATCTGTCTTAGCATACGTTTCAATTTCTCTCTTTCACTATGGGAAAACGTCGCGAAGGGTAATTTGTTTTCCCTATTCCATTTAATATTACCAGTGTAACCGCGCCTATATTGCTTCCAATCACGATTTATTAATTTATTTCTCAATCTGTCAACCGCAGAAATTGATACAATTAGATCTTGATTGCATCTTCACACCCTCAAAATTTGGGCTCAGTTATTTATGCTTTGTACTTTTTTGCGCTATAAAACTTTGCTTATGATAATAGAAAGAGATCATAAAATCAGGCAAATTAAAGTGAATTCTTTTCAATATTTAAAATGAGTGTTTTACTAATTTTAAAACGTGAGTTTTCATTAATAGTCACTCAAGTAATTTCCTTAATTCCTTTAGGTTTAGTGAAAATCTCGGATTAGTTAAAAATTGCTATAAATGTTGAAGGAATTTGGTTTGGGAGCCGCTTGACTCACGAAAACAGCAGGCGAGACTGAGAATTTTAAAAATTTGTAGTAAATTCTTATTGTACATTTCTATCACCCTCTAGGGTTTTTAGCACACACAGAAAGAGTTTTCTTGCCGTACTGAGTAAATTATTATGGCACCAAGTGATACTGCTAATTAGAGCTCCGTGATAAAGTGAGAACGATAACGCAGTCATAACAAAATTGAACCCAAGCACCCGAATGTATTTACTTCAACCCAAAATGTAATGATTTAGTCAAACACATCAATTCTTAAATTATACACACAGGCATATATGGGTACGTCTGTTTGTGTAAATGCACAAATTTACACTCATATACATCCATATTTGTGCATGAATGGTTGGTGTCGCAAAACCTTCGGTCACACGCTCACGTGGTGGCTTACGTGGCAGATGTCAATGTAGATGTTTTTAAATATCTATAACTAACGCAATGAACTAGGGAAATTAGGACTGGGTCCATTATTTTTCAGATAAATTTAAAATTACACTGTTTTTTTTACATATTACACATTCTCTAATCCCCTATCACTATCATAATTGACTAATTGTTATCGATTTTTTCTCACTTTGTGAGCATCTTCATGATAAGTAGCCTTTCATGAAAATTCTCATAAATTCAGAAACAAATGGCACATAAAATTGCTATTGAATTAATTCTGAATGAAATAAATCTGCAGCCTTAAAGTATTCCTCCGTTTGTTTTCCGGTAGTCCCCACTCTCAATGATAGCGTAAAATTTGCTTCATTCTTTTTGATGCACCGCATTTGTTTACCTCTCAATCATACTCTGATTTTCTCCACCTTTATCCATTATAAGAAAAATCAATATGCCCAAAGTATCAAACGTAAGTTCAAAAATTATCACCAAAGTACACTTCACCGACTATGCCATATGCTAAAGCCGAAAATATTTTGTTTTCTCTGAATATTTACAGAGTCCAAGCCATTAGTTACCCTTTAAATTTTAGTACAGTTCTGTAAAAAACACAACTCTAAATGTCCATTTAATCAACTCCATTGTCACTTTCGAGGATTAATTAAAATACATGGGATTTTTATTATCTATTTAATTTTTTTGGAAAGAGAAATTGTAATAGTAATCCGCGTGCTGATAGTAACAAGTAAAGTTTAATGGCGAGAAAAAAAAAAGCTTGATCGGAAACTATATGTTTGTCAGTTTATCGAGCTGAAATCATTCTAAATTCTATCTCACATTCTCAGATGAGATTTCCAGTCTCATATTAATGGCGTTTTTACGAGTAGTGATAACTGGCGAATAAATGAAATTCCTCAACCTTATCGTAAAATCATTATTCTTCTCCATTTTGAATATTTTTCAAGTGTCAGGCCAGCCTTGAATCCATTAATAAGTATTAAGTTGCCGCTTTAAGACTATTCCCGCAGACTTTCAAGAGGTCGTCCTCACGATCGGCATTTGATCTGTGACCTCATTAAAGGAGATGGGTCAAGGAGAAATTCATTGAGATATCAGAAATCCCCTAACAAGGAGCACGAATGGCGGACTGTCGAGGTGGAAGTAGGAAAAAAAACACTCTATTTTGAGCGGATGCAAGAGAGATCTCCCGGAGCTTCACACTTCAAATTTCAAAAACGGGTGAAGGAGGAGCGGATGGTTTATAAAATTTAACCATCTCGAGTCACTTTTTTTTCCTTACGTGGGCCCTGCTAAGCATCATTAATGACATTGCAGTTAAGGATGCTCCACACCTCCTCTCCTCCATTTCCCAGCCCCATGCAGCTTGGCTCTCCATGTGCGGTTGTGGGTGGAGGAGAGTTCCCTGAATCATTAATGCTACGAGAAATATGGTGATTAGTCGTCCCAAAACTCGTTTCGCCTCCGAAGGCACCGCTAGAAAAAGGAACAATCCCGTTGCCACCGCCGCACGGGACTTGCCTTGTTGGCTTTAGCCTACTTTTAGGACGAAATGCAACCCGTACAAGGGGTATGTCTTTGGGGAGACGAGCGATGGAGTGAGGATACGGGAGATGCGGAAGAGAGCGGGGTTGTGCGGGGGACGACGGGAAGGACGGCACCTCCGAACGCGGCTTCCCTGTTTATGCATGTGCACATATGTATACTATGTGTGTGTGAATGCATGTCCCCCGCTGGGGCACATACACGAGCGGATGCATCCAACCTCACACAGAGACGTCGACGAAGCGCGCGTATGTCGTGCTTACCTACTCCCAAACCCACATATCTACATGCCTCCCCACCCACCACACACACACGAGCACCCAAAGAGAGGGGAAAAGGGTAAAGGGTAAAGAGAACGAATGATGGTGCGAACGGGGGAGGGAGAGAGAGCTCAGGTGTCGGCCCTTCGCGTCGTAGGCAATGGAAGCAGCGGGCTCTAAATGGGGATTCGCTGGGGATATTTTTTCTCCCCACCGGCGAATGAAGCCTGTGCCCGTTGTCACCGGGCACCGTGTTTTTGAAGGCTGTTTGGGTGATATGACCTATCACCCTCCCCCGATCTCATTCCCAATATTTCGTCCTCTCGCCGATCACTGCGACTACACCAGAGGGACAACGGGGCATGCAACGGCAGCCTTCAGGATGACCTTCGCGGTCAAGCCAGTCAGGATAGTATATCACTCCCTCCAGGCATTGACGAAGATGTGATGCTCCAAAAAATTTCGAGTGTGGACTAGTTTCTGGAATACCTGGGGCCAAATAACTCTTGTAATACGTTCAGCACCGTTGTCCAATTTTACACACACACACACATATAGTATGTATGTGTGTGTGTGTATATATATATATATATATATATATAATTATATATAAAATATAAATCATATATTATATTATTTATATTATATATACATCATACAATTCAATTTATGTCTTTGCAATGTTGCTCATGCAGGGTCTTCATATGATTAGTAATTTCTGCTTGAGAGGTTGGGTTGAAATAATTTGTGCAATATTGCAATTTTTGAGGAATTGTTAATTGTTGATTAGCTTTAAAATTCCAGCACCTAAGGGAAAAATTGTTTGATACTTCATTCAATATATATTTCATTCCAGTTTGTATATTAGATGTGAGAACAGAGGCAGGTGGGAAATGGTGAGGAACAGGATAGGAACATCGGACAGAATGCAGGGAAGAAGGATGTATGGAGAATTGAAAAGGAGTTTTTTTGTCAAATCTCGGGTTATTTTGCTGAGAGGTGCGAGGAAAGGTATCACTGTACTGATGTATAGAATGTGCTCATTGAAAACCGAACGTAACCGGTAGATTATAAATAATAATAATAATATCCGCTTGAAATTGAAAGAAGGGTTTATTCTAGTGTAGGGTGTCACAAGTCTTCGTAATATGCCATTGAAATTAATAGTCTACCGGTTAAGATAGGAAATAGAGGTGGGAGACAAGTATTACCCCCTCAAAACAAAGTTGTTTATGTGCATTTTCATCTATTGTCAAAATCACTCTGGTGTGACCGTTAACTTCGGCCAAGAAATCGATCTGGTCAAACTAATTACTCGTGACGTTTCCCATACAGAAATGGTCAGATAGCAATTTTCCGTTTAGAAAATTCCCTCGAAATTATCGTCATTGAGGACTTTCCTGGCATTGTAGCGATATACCTCTTTCATTCTTGTCTTTTTACAAAGGAAGTTAATGCATGTTATTTATTCTGACAAGGATAGGGAAGGGAAAGTTGGAAACTGTATTTTCAAGCTATAGCAGATGTATTCAATGTCATCTATTGATTATTTGGATGCTATTAATCGACTCTCGATATTATTCGTTCCCGTCAACTTTTCATATCGGCCACCGGGGGTTGTAAATATTTTTGCAATCCTCATAGAGCTCTCAAAGGGGATAGATCAAATATACAATACCAGCGCAAGAATCGAACAGGATACCGGAGAGTCTCACTTTTTATGCAGTAGGTAGCAGCCATTCGTCTGTATTTATTTTTTTCCTCTCAGTATTCCCAGTTCCAGGCGACTATACCGCTTTTCACCTTTCATCTGCCTTTTTCTATTTCTGTCACTCACTATATTTCTCTTGTTTGCAAGAGCCCGGAAACGGATCACGATTGGGTTGAGGCAGATTCTGTCGCCCAGTTATATTTTTTTCAATACCTCTCAGCCTCCGGGGTGTCCGAAAAAACTCTGGATTTCGGGCGAAAGCAATACGAAATCCGAAGGGAGAAGAAATGAATCCTGCTGAGCCGGACGCTGCAAAAATCCGTCACGGATATGGTACGAGAAACAAATCCAAGCAATTCCTTCAGATTTCGCGTTGGCTGCGTAATTTACACCCTTACCAAAATCACGATTGAAATATTTCATTCCATTCATATGTACAAGCTAGGTGGATAAACTGTAACGAAAGGAGTTTAGGGAAAGAGTTGGTTGATGCCGTGCGCTTACGGTAAACTTTAAGCAAAATAAATTGGCAGTGAGTTGCTTATTAATTAACCAAAGCAGAAACGACAAGCGCTTGCAAATTGAAATACGGCTGTAATAATTTCTCTTATGCAGAATGGGAGTGACGAATGATACGCTTTTAATTAGTGCAGCCGAATACCAACTTTGTTAAAAAAAGAAGATTTAATTATTTTTATTCATGAAAGGCGTTCGTTTCACACGACTAAAAAACAAAATTCGGTAAAAAAGTCGGAATTCTTCGTATTAAAGTCAATTAAGTATCCAACCTTGCAACTAAATGAATCGAGAGGTATGTGCCTTACAAAAATAAATTTAAGAATATATCCTAAAACAACAGTTACAAAGAAACATATGGTTATATACAATTTTAGTTTTTTATGTATTGAACACACATTACAAATCGTATAATCCTTCGCTTACATTCATTTGAATTTCAACAAAGAATGCATCCGTTGAATATATTCTTTTATGTCCAAGAGGACCGACTTATTTCACATGTATTAAACCACGCGGAAAGTTTTTAAGACGTTTACTTGTCATGAAAAGGCCTCATTTTGGTCGCTTCCGCATATTAAATATTGAAAGATAGTATGAACATGCTATGATACACGCTGGTTATTTAAAATTAAAGAAGAAATCATTCAAAATTCATTAGAACACAATAACGGAAAACTAGGCATCCACTTACATGATCGTATAGAAAGTATATAATTTGGAAAGTTTTTGGTAAATCTGAAAAATATCAGTCGAATGACCATTTTAAAACATGGCGATTTTCAAAGCAACCGAATGTTAATGACTTTATATATCGAGGCAGAATCAGCGCAAAAACACGTTCAATAGATTGATTTCAATCTAAAATCAGTACAAAATTTAATTATGACCATTAGTTTTTTCAAAACATATTATTGGTTAAACACTTACATGTTATACAGAAAAAAGGAATACTTTGATGTTAAAAAAATTAATTTTTTAAGTGAGTCACCTGTAATTTTGCATTCTTTAAAACAGTGTAACAATTTACACTAGGGAATTGAACAATTCAAAAAGCCAATAATAAAATGGTCCAACTAAACACCCGATCGTTGGAAGCTATCGTCGAAGACTGGAAGGACCACTCTATTCAAATTGTTCGTCTTTATTCATGATAGCTTATGCTTTAGTCATGATCATGATTTATTGACCTATTTCTCTGTATCAGCATTAAATTGTTCTTGCGATTGAATTAATTCTTGTTTAAGCTAATCAACTACAACTTTTTTATAGGTTTTATAGTTTTAACTTTAAATATTACGTGAATTAATATACTTTTACATTTCTGGCATTGTGCGCAGTTGTCTTCGGATATTGGCTTTATGTTTCTTTAAAGGATATGCGTACTTATCAAGATTAGCCAATTATAGCCTTTCATACTTCTGAAACACAACCTCCAATACTTCACCATGTCCTAAGATCAAGAAAACATGTCTGCGTGTGAAAACTCGTTCCTCATTTCCAAAACAGAAGGAGCGTGAAAATAACATTTCCAGAGGCTTTCCTATTTACCACTAAAAGCGATGAATCACTTGCGAAAAGACATGCAGACGTAACCGTTAGGACTAGAGCAACGAAAACCGACTACGGGCCTACATCAATCGCGATTGAAAGATGTAATGACGATCAAAATCGTCAAGGCACAAGAATGTAGAGGGCGCCAGAGGTATGCGAAAAAAGCCCAAGGAAGGAAGCAGAGTAAACCATAATACCGTTTGCCGGAGAAACCCATAGGTAGAACTCCTCTTAGATGGCAATATAATCTTCATTTTTCGGTTCCCCTTACACCTTAACGCGCCGTCAACTTGAAAACAGGAGCCCAGACCGTGAATGGCATGGATGGCGGTGTGAGAGAAATAGAAGCATAAAGCATGAATTAGCCATTAGCTGGAAAGTTCCGGAGGACTGTATCAGTCGGTGAAGGAAACAGGAAAAAAGAATATGCACTCAATTACACTGAGGAAAGAATTTTGAAGGATCGGTGACTGGGTAAAGATATAGAAATTGCTACTTTTTGAATTGCTCATTCCTGTACCTAAATATTTGCACTTGTATTAGTTCAATCCTTCTTTAACTGCCGCATTCTTACGCTGTGCCCGGAATTAGAGCGAAGACCTTAAGTAATACGCAAACTGGCGTCGGATGACTGAAGCGCGCGATAAGGAATGGCAAAAGGACGACTGTTCACCATGGAAATTTAATGTTTTACGCGTCACAGGACATGTTTAAATTAAATTTGGTTCAATGGGTAGAGTTTCATCAATACGCAACGTAAGAAAATCACTCACAGGTACCAATTTAGGCATTGAATGCCTTTCTGACAGAATAACCTTATTTTATTTTCTTCTTGAAAAATATGCGATAAGTTTGTTTTCCATGATACACTTGTATAATTTTACGCATTTCCACAAAAATCCTTTTCGTAGAAAAGGCATGCTAAACAAAATTATTGAAAACAAGGCAAATCAGGATTTTCTCCGTAACTCAGTATCAATTAACTGCCACAGAAAAATATTAAAATAAATTCTTTTCGCTCCAAAATGGAACTAGATAGCCTCAAAAATGTTATACAAGGAACTGTGGATGGTAAAATACAAAATCAAAAAAATATAACGAAAAAAGTATCGGGGATTTAGAATTTAAAATATTTTAAAGGTTAGCATTAAATTGTTTGAACAGTTTAATTGTTTAGAAACTTTAAGGGAATACAATTAAATGTTCCTTAACATTTTCATCGAACTATTTCCTTACCATGATACTATCCACGGAAAAATTGTAGTAGGCGTGCACTGAAAACATTTTCTGCCGAAAGAAAAGTAAATTTCTTTCTTAAGTGGAAGAATATATCTCCAAAAATTTAGTTCTGTACTTTACATTAAAGTAAAATATTTGAAAGTATTACCGAAACTTTAGTTTAGGAAATATTAAAGTTTGAACATAAAAATTTTAAAACTACAATTTGTTTCATATACTTTTAGCGGCCAAAATATACATTTGAATTAAGTTTTAATTGAAAACAAGCGTATTTTTACGCTGATCTCGCTCGGAGGTATATAAAAGTCAAGAATATTCGTTGTTTCTAGGAAATCTCCATTTTAAAAAATGGCCGTTTTTCGGTTGTTTTTTCTGATTTTCGCGAAACGCTCCAAAAGTATAATTTTTTTAAAAATACGCTTACATGTCATGCGAATTTCATGTAAATCCCAAAGTTCAAGGACCTATGCGAGTTAAAAATGATGTGGAATGACCCATTATGATGTGTTATACACTGAGCAATGACCTGCATTCACATTTTCCACCAAAAGCAACTTAATTGTTTTTTGCTTGCTTGATGTTGGATTTCACCTGATTTGACATCTCTTCATTTCATCTTTCAATTAGAGAACACACCCCTTTGTGCATGTAAGAACACTTAACAATCGTATGGAAAATTTGCAATTAAAAAACTGAGCGATAAATTTGAAACATGAAGTGAGAGACTGCGATAAATAATGGTTGCGCCAAATGCTTTTCAGTTTCAAATTACATTATGCGATCTTAAAAAGGAGCTACGCCAGCGAATGGAACTAGACGTAACCTGGCAGGGAGAAAAATGCATTACAGTTTAAGTTACTGGATGCATGCAATAAGATTTATATTTCAGTTTAGATTATTTAGGCTGGCGCAATTTATGTTTTTAAATTAAACTGCTCAGATAAATTCAAAAGTGCGGAATGGGCGGGGTGAGTTTCACTCAAGGTAGGAAATTAGAAAAATAATTGTGTGCTAAGCAAAAATGAGGAAGGAAGCTTTGCATCAGTGAAAATATAATGCAGGAGTTATTTAGAATACTATTGAAATTTCTGTGCCAGGCAATATGGATAATAAATCTCTGTCATGGCACATTTCTTGGCGTGACACTATTTTCATCACCTGCCTATCTAATTTAAAACCATCAAACATTATAGAATATGGATTAGACCAAAGTATAATAAACCTTGTTTAAAATCCGTTTAGATTTTAGATACAAAAATATCTCATCCTGGTGGTTGTGCAATCTACGTATAAATAGCATTTGAAAAATATGAGGGCACAATTTAAATAGATGAACATCAAATTGCAAACAAACCGAAATTCTATGACATGGACTGTATTTTTCGTTTCATCAAGTCAATAAATGTTAAAATATTGAATAAAGATTCAGTTTATATCAATGCACAATGTGTCAAATATTAATAGTGGAACAGGTTGGTATTCCATGATACCGATGGCGACTTTTATTAAAATATTTAGACGAGAAATGGTGCTATGAGCCGCTTGTAGTTAGTGTTTGGCATAAACTTCAGCAACAAATAGATAAAGAATGAAACACTGAGTGTAAAAACGTCAATCAGCGAATCCATGATGACATTTTAACCCTAGGATAATGCTAAAACATTGAAGAATTTGTTGGTGAAGTGGCTGATGCTATTAATCATATTTTTTATCATACGTTTTTACATGAAAGTCATATTAATGGCTTATAGTCAGCATTGGAAAGACGTACGGTGAACGGCTATATTATTTCTCCAGCGTTTAAACAGCGGGTCATTTAAACCAAATGAATGATGTAATATCAGGTCCCCGGGTTAAAATGTTAACTTTATAACTGCTGGAACTTCATAAAGGTCTCCGATCATTGAAGTGTGATATAAGATACCACAAAAAAAGAAATAAAAATTGAGGATCAATGTGTTTAATTACCATTTTTGGTCATGGATCATTAATAATAGTTTTACACGGAGGCGATATTTGACAATTATCTTTATCCTATAATATATCATACTTACATGATGGCGCATCATCATTTAGCCATATTGAAAGGAATGATTATTGTAAAAATCGTAGGCACTAATTACCCTAACAGTCAGTGAATCTTTAAATTACCTAATGCAGCGAGAATGCAAAAGTGATACTCATCGGAATTTGAATCTTCCCGAATATAAACTGCTTCCAACAGTAAATTTGTTATAATTCAGTGAGGGAGAAATAATCATAATCCAAAGCAAGATCTTCCTGACCGAGGAACAAGCAACACCAAAATTTATCCATTAAAACCTTTGCAGAGTGAATGGATTATGAATAATGTAAATTATATCTTTCAATGTAATGGGGGAAACCATGCTACTCCAGTTTTTTTTCACTGCAGAGAAACTTGATATTTTTCGCATGAGCAAAACTACCCAAGATTTTTCTATGAAAGTAATACAAGTAAGAAAGTATGTAAGCATTTTCTTAGGGTATTTTTATTATTGAAATATCCATAAAAGCTGACAAAGATATTAAGGGTTCGTGTAGAATTAACCATACAAATATAACTAAAATAAAATAAAGCTGAATGCTAAGCCTATGCACCTGAATATAATAATGAAAATTTGAAATTGTTGATATTCTAGATTCGTCGGGATTTCTCAAATTTCAATTATCCAACCACTTTATGATTATATCAATTAAAGACGCTAGATAGTGTATTCAGGGAACACCCCTCCATCAGCTGAAAATTATGCTTGTAGTGCAAAAAGAATTTTCATGCATACAATAAATGCAATGGGATTACGCTAGGTAAATATAGAGGCAAAGTTTTCGTTAATTTATTAAAATAATAGCATTAAAATTCCCCATGAAACTAGGACGCATAAGGAAGCAGCTGGAACTTATTCTTTCAGTTATCTCATAGAAAAGTACGAGAAACAAAACTTTTTCACTCATTCGTGTTCATCGAAAATGCTCCATTTATCTACAGTATTATTTCAACGGAGTCGATTGGCATTTGGGGATTTTATGCATGTTTTGAAAATGTAGCTAAGTTATCAAATCAACTTTCTCATCATTGTGTTATTAATATTGAATGGGAAAAAAAAGTGTTTTGTAGATTTGATGAAAATAAAGTTTAAATGAATGCCATCGACTTATTCTATAACAGTTAGCATGTCACTCAAGTTTCTCCTTCTCCTCTTTCTCCTCGCTTACTTCATTCACCTTTATTTCCTTGCCTTTCTCTTTTCCATCAATAACGTCACACCCATCTTCTGCCAACATTGGATAACCTCCTCTCAACTTAATGCCATCGTTATCGCCATTTATATCGCCATCATCTCCACGCTCTAAAATAATTACCCCTCCACATGCAATAACGCAATCATAAAAATCGCTCCATGTACTTTTAAGCGGCTTTAAGATCCCATTCCTGCTCATGTCACGAATGCAATACATATCCAACTACGTGCGCACTTGCTTGAAGGGTTTACGAGAGTGCAAATTTTTATTTTATAAACTTACGAATGCCTATCAGATGTCGTCGAAATATTAGTCACCTAACGAACACGCTAACTTCGTCAACCGCGGCTAGTCGCCCCACGAGCAAATGGCATGAAATGTTAATTCCCGTTTTTTAAGTATATGAATTAATGATATGAAGTATTCGCAAATGGTATTTTTTTAAAAAGAGGGCATTTAATCCTAGAATTTTTTATTCCAAGTCATGCGAGAAAAGACCAACATTTATATTTATACTTTTAATGCTATCTTATTTCATCTTATCTTTCAGCCTATCCATCTTATTTCATTAGTGTAGTTTACTCTGTTCACGTGATATTGAGTCTTACTAGTCACTTTTTCTTACAAAAAATCATATGTCTTCGCCTATCAGAGATTAGAGACTGGCTTAAATTTTAATGTTTATAATTACCAAGTAGTGGCCATGGTCTCTTTTCATTTTATGAATTATCAAACGACTATCCTGATTTTATTTGTCTCATCTTTTAATTGGAGGTGAATCTGATTTTAAATTATTCTTACCCCGCTATGTTCTGATTTCCAGGAGTTTCTAAATGACACTTAAACAAATATGAGACATTAACTCTGAGATTAATTACACAAAATAATACTTTGTCGAAGTTATTCCGAGAAATACTTAATTCATAATTGCAAATTCTTCAAACACAGAAAAATGATCCCAATTTTAATCAATATCTCTTTGCTTTTCTAGGGGTTACTTAGAAGTTTTAGAAGCCACGGATGTCACACCCATGCAATGTATTTATTTAAAGCTCGCCCTAAAGACCAATTTCAAAGTAAGCATTTTATAGTCACCAGCATCTTATTTCTAGGTGAAAGAAAACCCATCTAGTTGGATATCAAACCTGTGACCTCTGAAACATCAGGCTTTGCCGTAATGGTATCACTATCGAGCCCGAAAAATGTTCATGGAAATTCGAATGAAGTCAAAAATCTCTTCCACATGGTTATTGCCCCTTTTATGTATTTTTTAATAAAGCTACATTTTAATCGCTCAGAATTGTATGATCATGTTTCAGTACATTTGATCACACTGTTTGAATAAGGGAAGAGAGATTTTTTCAGCAAATCTTTCTGAAATTTCTTTCCCCATTCCTCCGAACCAAGCTCTACTCCCCCTCGTATCTCAGGAATTAATTACCTCTTTCTTTAATCAAATCCTGCTTTTCCCTTCTACTCATCCATCCCCTCCTTTGGCATACCGCTCCTGTACTCTTTCTCAATTTTACCTCCTTCTGCAGTTTTCTTATTCTCCTTACTCTCCTTCCATCCTTCCTGTACGCGCACCCACACACACACGAGACTCCCAGCATCCTCCTCGTCATCTTCCATCTCTGGATTATAAGCAAGGCCATCATAAAATGAACGCCATCTAACCGTAGACGTCTAAAAAAATAGATAATAATGGGAAAAGGCTTCACCATGATACTTCTGGACTCCTTTATGGTATTCTTACACCCTCTCAGCGTTTTCCATGATTCTTTATCGTCTAACGCACTCTTTAATTAAGTTTCGCGTTATTTTTTCCATTCACTGCGTCCTTTTTTTTAACTCATCCAGTTGTAATACGTTTCCCCTGCTCCTTTGTCGCCAATAAGTGCCAGCCTCCATTACTCATGAGTATCATAATGTTTCGCTGGAATTGATCCGCGTCATCGCTGCCCGTGCTTGGCCATAACGATCAAGAGGGCCCTCGATAAAAGCCCCCCTCCCGCTTGAAGATAATGACGGCGGCTCAGAGAATAAAAGACTATGGTGATATTGTCTGAAGATGCTCAAAAGATGAGGCAAAGAGAATGGCAAGGGCATGAAAAAAACAATTTTTAATGGGCACGACACCAATTTGCAACTTAGGAAAATTTAATTTAGAAAACATGAACAAGACTTGTTTTCCCGGTGTTTCACCATATGGCGGGCTAAGTTTGCTATAGAATCTTCCGAATAGAAAAGGTTTGAACGCAAATTCCATCACAAATTACTAATTATTTATACTTTCCATAATAAATTTGCGTAAAAAAATAAGAAAGCAGAGTTTACCATTTTTACTAAACTTCTATCTTTCCATGGAGTTTTCAAGATGAAATGTGCATTTAAGGAACTTTAACGTAGAAATGACATGCATGCATTTATATATAGGAAAATTATTACCCAACGAACCAAACCAGATTTGCTTTTTTGCATAATACGCGTTCGAAATCGCAGCAGTACTACTCAGATCGAGCCCTTTGCTCTTCTGTCGCGTTAGGCTATGTTGACAACATCTCTTTTAGAGAAAAACAAAATGTAGACTGCTTATCATTATGTTGTGGTTGTACGTTATACTCGGAAGAAATATCGACAGAGGGATATAGTACGGATACTGTCATAAAGTGACCACCAAATAGCATTATTCAAAGAGGTGTAAGCACTACTGAAAAGGGATGAGAGAGGGATAGAAAGGGGCTTATTATACTGGGTATGGATAAACTCGGAGGATGTGATTATTAACAAGTTTAATGAAAACATGAGGTGAATACTGCATGTTTCTGTGATCTGGTTCCCTAGTATTTTATTCGTAATTGAAAAACAAAATAAAAGGGGACTGCGGAGAATTGAGCGAGGAGTCCTCTAAACCGGAAAATAAATACTTAGTTATTCCACATTTATTTTATTAAACACGGCAAGGGCTTCGACTTACAAAGTCATCATCACCTGATGATGACTTTGTGAGTCGAATACCATGCCGTGTTTCTTAAAACATATATGGAAAAAAAAGTATTTCTTTCTGATATGAATCCTTTGCACAAAGTGGCGCCTCCAACCATTCGAGTCCTCTAAATATTTTCAGTAGCTTAACTCTAAGGTTAAACCCTGTTTTCGGTCCGAAACGCATATTTACTCCTTTTCATCCATCGCACATTTAATTAAATATTTTTCATGGGAGTGTTTGATCAATAGGGCTATCATAAGTTTATCATCCAGTAAGATGCATACTCTCATTGGGTTCTGGCAAGAGCAGAATAGCAACGTTCTCCAACTACAATAATGCTTATGATTTCTTAAATAAAATCTGTTTTTTTCTTTATTCTTAGTAAACATCAGATAGATGGATACTTTAAGATAAGATGTCCATTTTCAAAGCTCAAAGAAACCCGACAAAGGCATTTCATCAGGCACAAACATCAAATCCATCTAATTAGTTCAAAATATTCCTCGGGGTGATCAATCCAGCAGACTCTATATCCTTATCAAGCTGTATTTTGCATTTCAAATAACAATCTATATAATTCTTCGTCTCTCTCCTTAATCGACTATTAGGACTTCAGTATCCACCTCCAGTGCAACGCTTTGAAGGGTTTTGAATTAACTTCGATAGTTATTTGCAAATAATAAACAATTTTTAACAATTTTCCTCAGATTTTTATCTTAACCACAAGTTTTGTGGTTTAGATAAAAATACATTAAAAAGTGCTACCATTTGTTCATTATTATATTCCGATTCCACTACATCACGCCTCAAGCTACGCAATTTGTTCATTTTCAAAGGTTCATTTATTTGATTCGTTGAATTCCACTGTCCGTAATAATAGTGCTGCAAATAGTTTCTTGTTTACCAAAATATCTTCTTTGAGCATAGTAATTACCTCATAGTGGCTTGAAGTATCTTCCCTTTGATCCCTACCGGTCTCCTTATATCCCATAGCATGCAACGTTTGAGGCAGGTTGAAGGTTTACCTTGATTAAAATGTTCTCCAATTAATTCGATGACTTCCCTAGAGCCTCCCTTTCCTCATAGTAGGGTTTATTAATGTTGGTTTTCATGTTATACCCTTGAGCTAATCAGACAACTGCGTTATAGAATACCTATTAATTTTACGGATGTAATGCTCTTACTACTGCGTCGATAAGTAACTTTTTCTGAGCTGAACATTACCTCTAAATGGTAAATGCCAAATTTTAAAAATCTCACCTGGTCTGTTACCCACTTGATCACTGTTTAGCTCAATTTATCGCATGATTCTTCTACTTATGATTATTGCAATCATAGATTACTGATTACTGATATTTATCATTTCTTTCATCGGTTTTGCACATAAACACCTTATGAATTTCAGGTTTCTTACCATAACCACTACATGACGATAGGAATTTGAGAGAAAGCTAGACTTTATTTTTTGAGGTCGATTCGTGCTATTGAATTTGTGATATTATATGACTTGTTGCTACTTTTATAAGAAACATTAAGTTTTCATAAAAATTTTGTATTTGAAAAGAATTATTTACTTTTTATAAATCGCCAGAAAAATGTAATCGGTGGATTGCGTGTGGTGAAAAATAGCGTCCATGCCGAACACATCCTAAGTAACCCAATATTCTACATCTATATTTATACAGATTTTAACCTGCTTGACTGCAGGAATTGACGACAATCTTCCTGAGTCCTTAGCTAGCTCTGCATGATATATTTCGTGTAATTTTACATATTTACGAGTATTTTGCCTATTCTGGTTTTGGAACACTTGTGAGAATAAAACTCTTTCTTTCATTTCAGGGTCATAATTTTTGCGACTAAAATAATTTTTGTAAACATGGTAACAAATGTATCAGGAACTTAGAGAAATTCATTTAGTATGCAGTTGTGAAAAACATGTAGATTTATACTTTTTTGTTACTGTTTTCCTTATGTGGTTTCTTCCTTATTGTGAACTGTGATTAGAAGACATTTAATGAGTCGTGTTTAGTACGTTCCTATCTATGATTTTAGCCTTGAAGATTTAAAAATAAATCAAAACGCTGGTGGATATTCAAGGTGTGTTTTTGAATGAGCAAATTCCTCAAAAACTCTCAAGCTACGGATTAAAAGTTTTTGATAAACAACTGAGTTGGCATGATAATTATTTTATCCCTCCATAACTTCACATAAAGTAATTACTTATGTAATCGTAATTGAAGAAATTATTTTAATTCTTAGTAATGTGCAACGAGCAGTGGAAACATTTGAATAAAAGTCTTTTTTCAGAATTTTTCTCTAAATCAAAATATTTCCCACTTTTCCTAAGAGTAAACAAACAACTCTCTGTTTCACCAATAAAGCTCAAAATATTTCAAGGTACCACTAATAACTGACAAAATCTTGTAATTGGATATTTTTTTAGATTCAGGATTATATTTACAAAGTGGTATTAATAAATCCAGGGAATTCAGGTAAAAAGAAATGGCAAAATAATATTTCACCATCTCTGAAAAAGACACACTGAAATTAAAGCACCAGGTTCATCAAAAGCCTTACTTGAAGTTCAAGAATCTTCAAATAATGATGGCTACCCAGTTTCTCATGCCCTTTCTAAATTCATTATGAATCATGACGTCCAATATAAGTATAGTTAGAGTTTCATAAAATAAACTTAGAACTATGCGAATTAATGCACATTACTCAGGCGGTTTTCGATAAAAAACCACTCACACGGAATGGACATTGGAAGTATGAAAAATCGTGCACGCAAATTTCGTAGAGGGTACCCACATATTTGCACACATTTTCACATCCTTCTTCACAGACGCCTAGAGAAACATGAGTAGTAAGAGAAGACTAAGTGGGCGATAGAATTCACTAAAGAGAATGATTTGTTTTCGATATGAGATTTCCTCTGAAATACTTCAAGACAATGAGATTATCTCAACCGTTGAATCAACAACTAATAATCGCGACCTAATTAATTCTACTGTGATTCCAGAAAATCATTACAATTTTTAAAGGAAATGCCTAAAAATATTTAAAATTCAGAAATAAATTTAAAAAACTGATTGAGAAGTATATAAATCATTAGAATTAGCTCATGTTGAAGGGTCAAACAACAAAAGAAATTCAGTTACAAGGAAAAGTTTTCCTTTAAATGGGGAACTTATAGTTCTGAGCGATCAAAATCGTCTAAATGGAGCGGCATTTTCTTGCACGGATTCCTATGCAGCTTCGGCACATTGGAATACATATGGACTGACGCTGGTATAAATACTTTCACCAACAACTGATGAATTGCAGCAGTTTATCAGGTACGAAATGAGGATCAGCTGCGACTGACACCTGCAAACCTTCGTGTCGTAACTAGCCCGCTCATTCACTGCACCTACATTTATACACGTCGTAAACTGCAGCGAAGTTTCATCTCCAGTGAGTGACAAATACGTTTACTGATAGTTCGATTTTCCGGCAAGACAAACCACTGTCAGCTGATATGGGACACCCTTCTTTATTCAAGGTTTTAGAGCCACTAGAAGGCTGGGAACATATGACTTAAACACTATTCAACTAGGAAAAAGTAAAGTATGCTTGTCAAATCGAAAGGGCATCTCCTTTAGATTCATAAAATTTACAATTTGTTTATGCAAGCGTATGGTGCTGCAAGAGACTTTGAATGTAGGCTTACTCTTCTGATCTAAGTTTTTATAATCTAGGGAGTTGAGCCAAGTTGGAGCCAATTGACTTCTGTGGAGATAACAGATATAATATGAATAATAATTTGATGAGATAAAGGAGAGGGTTTGTCCGAAATGGCATTTGTAATTAAGAAGTCACTTTTTCCATATTTTATTAGAATCCTCTATGGGCTGACCTTTGATTTGAAAACCTTACTTAAAACTTAGTCATTATTGCATAGATTGATGTAAATGCAGTTACTTATGAATTTAAAAATACAAGTATTTTCGAAATATATGCATCAACTCTTTTGCTAGAACTTACAGAGCGTTAGGGGGAATATTCACTATGAGCGACTTCTCCTTTTTCTTATTTTTCAGTAAGATCGACTAATTGACAATGGATCAGTGTGGTGGGATGAATTTTCTAAAGAGACTGGTTAATCAATCTGAAAATAAATAAAAACCTTACAATACTTTGCGGAACGTTGCACAAAACATTCGTGGTGGGAGATGGATGAATGATAGAGACTTGACTGTTATTCCGAAAAAAATCTATTTTCTCTCTTCTAGGAGGGAGGAGGAGGGCGACGCGTTGGGGAAAGCGGATCGTGGGTCTGGGAGGGTTCTTTGCAACCGACAGCAATCTCTCGATTGACAGCCACACAGTTTTCCTCTCCCCCTTACCACCATCTCCCCTTTCATTCACCTCCTCCTCTCAACAGTCGTGACATAAGCTAAAAGCGGTCGGAATTAGCGTCATTATCTACATCCAAACTTGATGGTTTTCATTAAGTCTCAGCGGAAAATTTGAAGTTATAATCGTTTTAGAAATAAATTTGGCATGTTTTGGCGGAGAAAACCGCCTAAAAGTCATCTTCAAAGCGTCTATCGGCCGCAATATGTCTGGTTTATTTCTTCCTTGCGCCTTTTTATTTTTTCTGACAAGAACCGATTATTTCTCCAGAAAAAAATTTTTCTTCAACTAAGCAAATCCTTATGGTCTTGCGGTTTTGCTCTCTGGCATTTATTTTTTTTAGCGATTGATAAATAAAATACCTTAAGTAGTCTTCGTCACCTCTTTCCGTCTTGTGTAAGGATTAAATTCTCTCTTGTAATTGAATGAAAAAGTTTTAAAATAAAAATTCGTAGATACATGAGACAAAAATACTTTCTAAGAAATAAGCGATATTTCAAGAAACTCATGAAGGAGATATAATCTGAAATCTAACAGAAAACTACCTTTAGAATGGTAACTTATGATGAAATGTCTTTGGATTTTGTATGTGTAATTAAGTCCCAGAGTGATAAATTCCTACGAATTCTATATTTCCCCACATAATAATCTGTTTCAGTCTTCAATTATATTTCAAGGCTAATTAGATTCATATATATCACATAATTGGAGTATATCCTAAGATCGGTTTAGGTTAAATATGATATTCTTGGGTTACGACGGTCATTATTTTTGTCAGTCCGGTTCCTAATGGCATGGAATTTCGTCCAATATTTCTTTTCAAAAGAGCGGTCTTATTTATTTAAGTCTCTGCGGTCTTTAACAGTAAAAATGATAAAATCAATGAAATAGCAATTTTGTACCGAGTACATACTTCTATAATTTTCCTGCATTATATCTTAGTTAAATTAGTTTTGGCATTCATACGCACACAATGAGCGGAGAAGTAAAGTACTAGAACAAAATAATTTATTCAGGCATACAAAAATAAAAATGTAGTCCATTAGCATTTATTGATTGCATGGCTCTCCAGTATTTTGCCTAGATTAAAGTCCATAGCAATAGCACCACACTACTGATGAATTCATCATACAGACAATTACAAGATTATTGTTAGAATTCCGATCAAATAAAATTATTCTTTCACAATGCAAATTTGCAAATACACGAACGATCAATTGATAATAAGAGAATCCCCCCTGCCACACACCTTTTTGGTGGCTTGCAGGGTATTGATGTAGATGTAGATGAATCATCAGGGGTCTTAAAATGCCTAGCCACAAATAGTGATATAGATAAAAGGCTAAAATAATTGTATAGGCAGGTACGAAAAAATAGGCCACATTATAGGTATTTAGAACTAACATACGAGGGTCATCCGGAAAGTAGTACCCGTTCGTGAAATAAAGACACAAAAGTAAATATTAACAAACATAAAAAATTTTATTTGAAAGAGGATACTTTAAACTACTTCTCAACATAATCTCCAAGCAAATTAAGGCATTTGTCATAACGTGTGACAAGTTTCTGTATTCCTGCTGCATAGTCCTTCGCCGCCAGCTCATTGAGATACGCGAGGGACCCATCTTGCACAAATTTTTGCATAATGCAGATGGTGTTTAACAATTTCATGAACAATTGTTCGAGAAACATTGGGAAAATGCTCACAGATGTCATCAATTGTGACGCGCCGATCGTTCCTCACGAATTCGTCAACTGAGCTCACCAGTTGGTCTGTAATGACAGACGGTCTCTCCGAACGCTCATCGTCGTGTGTGTTCCCCCTCCCCATGTTGAAGTTGCGACACCACCGCCGAACAGACGACTCGTCCATTACATTGTCTCCATACACCTCCTTTAATTGGCGATGAATATCACATGGGCGAACGTTTCTTGCATTGAGGAATTTAATCACTGCCCTCACTTCACAACTGGCGGCGTTCTCAATTTTTTTAAACATTGTAAACAATCACAGAAACAACACAGGCAATGCTAGCGTCACGCAACTTGGCTCAGAGAAGGCAGACAAGCCACTGAAGCTATCTGACCTCGTCCAGCGGCTACTCGCGTCGTCAGCACTTCATGCGGCACGAACGGGTACTACTTTCCGGATGACCCTCGTATATCAAGAGGTTTTTAAGAATGGATAAATATAGAAATTAAATAGAATCAAACCCGAGAGAAGAAACTGGCAAATGAATTAAAACCAGATTACTTAACTCTGGATTGAAAATTAGCGTTTTATTGCAAAACCGTACGGAGTTACAATTTTTTCAAGCCATACTGGTAGAATTATCACCACATGCTGATGAATAAATATTATATATAAGTGACAAAATGTATTTTATTCACAGCAGTATACCTGCATTTTTCTGGGCTATTGAAAACGTATTCCTTTCCCTTTATCTATGAATTCTATTCTCCTATAGTAATGATTTTAAGACTGAAATGAACAAGGAGAAAAGTAGGTTTGTAAGTTTCAATTCTATACTAATAGAAAAATTTTATTACGGACCGTGTGAAAAATCTAACATATTTTGGTCTGCAATGGGAAAAAAATAAAACATGAGCATCTTAATTTCGTCGCACACCCGAGGCAAAATTTAGCCCGACCAACAGCAATCCACATCTTACATATCACAAATATTCTCCTCGCACCAAATGACGATTTACATTTATCAAGAAGGTAAAAGGGGCAGATGGCTCGCCGGAAGGATAACACGAGGTATATTAAAACTTTCCGATCAGGAATATGGGAAAGATTTAATCTTCGACTCTAATCCTTATTTCGCTATGCCGCACTTGGCTATGGTTGATTTGGTTTATGTGCTCAGTACAATCTCAACCAATTACTATGTAATCAATAAAAAAAGCGGTTACAGCAATAAACGCATCCATCATGGCCAAATATATTCCCATTTCCCCTTTCCACAGTTTGGCTTGTTCAGAATGCCTATTATCTGCTGTATTCTACCGGTACCATCAGCATCTTCCCTCTTGGCCGCTCGCTTTTCCCTTCGTTATCCCCTGAACCTCCACTGCCATTGAGCTGACGCCTCTCAGCTAATACACTCTTGCCTCTCGTACCTCTCATTTCGTCTCCTCAGAGAGCTCTCCTTCCCATCTCTTGCGCTGTCCTCTTTATCGTGCCCATATTCCCCTCCTTCAATGCGATGCGGCCCCTTAGGCCGCGCCTAATCAGGCCTTTACAAACCTCCATTTCTGACTTCCCTCTTCACTTCGATTTTGGAACGCCCTTCAAATCTTTCTCCTTTCTCCCTCACCTATACCGCCGTCACACCCCCACCGTTCCCTCATCTCCGTGATGTATCGGCGCTTGCTGATTCCGTGGAGTAGACAACATCGATATTTGATCTGCTCTATCTCGAGGGAATTCTGAGAACGTTTCTCAAGAGCGGAAATGTCAAGGAAGCAACGTCACTCGAATACGGCGAAAGGCACTCTGCGTCGTCGCAAAGGGAGAAGGGGAAAAAAATCACAAGTCCCTCGAAATGGAACTTGATCATTAGTGTCTCAATCCGAAGATTAGCTGACAGCATACCCTCCATTCTTTCCCACCCAAAAATAATTCACTTTCACCTTAATACCTCTTCACTCCTACATCCATCTTCATTAGGCCCACGTATTTGTCGCCTGATCTTCCTCATGGGACTCCCATTCTATTATGCTCCTAAGAAATCCCGTAATTGTTCCTCAAGCTGTGAACCAATTATCTGGCGTGTCTTTCACCGCTTTAGAGAGGAAAATAACTTGAAAAGACGTCATGTCATAACAATAAGGGCAATCGACCCCTATGTATACATTTTAAAAGTATTTTTTCCATTCCATATCTTAAAACATGTTTATCATTCAAATTCAAATTCATGCGAAGATGAAGGAGTTTAAAAGAGATGCCAAGATAAAGAGAATATAGTGACTTCAGACTTCATACTGTAACATACAGGGTTTGCCCCAAAAATAAGTTGAATGATTTTTTGTCATTAATGCAGATGGCTGCAGTGGGGTGATTTGTGGTAAGAATGATGACGGGATATCTTGAGAAAGCAATGCGATCCACGTCAGTTAACTATGAGCGGTAACAATATGCGGATTTCTGCAAGACTGGACTCCTGTTCGACGGTCATACCACGAATTCACGATACCACTTTCCATGAAGCAATGATATGCGATAAAATTTTAATTAAGCTTGGAAAATTGGGTCCGGAGACCATGACCATGGTTAAGATGCTTATGGAGACGGAGAAATGAAAAGTAATGGTTTTCTGCTTGCACAGGATGTTCTGGGAGGGCGACAAGGATGTTGACGATGAGGAATACCATTGACATCCATCAACAGCACATTGTGATGAAAATGCGCAAAAGGTGAGACACATGCTCGACTTCGATTGGCCCCCAAGTGTCAGGGTGTTAGCAAAAGAGGGCAATATTCAGAAAACCACAATGCATTGAACTCTTACAGAAGAATTAGCCATGAGAGTCAAGATAGTCCCCAAGGTGCTGTCAGAAGACTGCTTGAGTGACAAATCTTGCCTTGGACCTCTTGGATCACTGTGAAAGAGACCTGAATATTTTAGAATAGGTGTTACTGGTGACGAGACATGGGTCTTTCAGTGCGATCCAAGTACAATCCCTTTGAGTATCATTTTGGATAACTGGATTAAGTCAAAAATATCATTATTAGGTGCCTGGCCGATGGTTCTTTTGCTGCCTTACAAGAAGCATACTACAATTGGTGGATGCACTGGCATTGGCGTGTCGCGACCTAAGGGCGCTCTTATGATCGATTTTATCAATTTGTAATTTTATCTGCAAAAAATTTTCCCCCATATTTATTCTACTTATTTTTGGACAGACCTTGAATAATAATAATGAATAGGTACAACCTTTCCAGATTTTAATAACAATTTACTACCCAGCTGATTTCGATTTGAATTCGATATAATCAATTATTTTACGTTCACGTTAGTATTGAGACCCACAGTATTTTCCTAGGCGGTTGCATTGTTAATGCAAGTATATAGCAATTGTGTATAGCCGATAAAGATTCAATTAGTGCAAAAATAATTATCTTTTTAGTCTCAATACTTTTCCTCCTGCCTGTACTTTACCTAAAATATACCTATGATTTATATGATTAACTTAAAGACGAAGTTCACTTTTGAGAAAACGGTTCTGTAGAAGTCTCCACACCTTTGCTGAAGAGAGTATGCCAAATACAGGAGTCCTAGATATGGCCTAGGGAGTGGGATAAGGAAAGTCCGGGGGGGGGAGGAAATCGGGGAAGGCAGAAAAAATGTATGAGGTTGTCTTGAGATGTGGTGACTGTTGGAGGCTATAGCAGAATCCCAGGTAAATGGAACGAAGAAAATGGGATTTTTTGTCAAAATGAAGAAGGTAGACTCTATCAGGAGCAGGAACAAGGAGAAGTGCTCGTTAAAAGGGTTATGTTTTATTCAGCAGTGTATTTTGGAAGCCCACTAGGATAGAAATAAGTCTAGGCGACCGTCAAAAACCCACCTCCACACATCAGACAAACGTAAAGAAAATAATTCTCCTTTTCATGGGCTTTCTGCAAAGTTGTCTCTGACATTTATATTTTCTTCGGTGATTGATCGAGTGGAATATGCAACTTTACGATTATTTAGAATCAGATAAGTGTCGAATTTTAAATTTATTCTAATTCACTGTTAAATATCTTAGTAAACATAACTCTTAGGTTTTTTCAAAAAAATTTACAAGTTGGTGATGATTCTGTGGGCTTAACTTTTAGTGATTTCATGATTTGTAATAGTAAGTTATTCCTCGCTAACCTTTGTCCTTTTGAAGTTAACAATCGGCGCCGTATTGTATTTAATGATTGTAGAAGATTGTCCTCAATAACTACACAGTTTTTTCATCCATTATAATTTTTATGAGATAGAAACAAGTATGGGATTTCAGCGAGGCAAATAAGAGCTTAAGGACGTGGTAACCAACAAATTTCCATTACCTCGTTTCGTAGTTCCGAAGATTACCTTCGCGCGGCCCACTTATGAAAAAGCCTTTGTACCGAGTGATGAAAATTGCCTTGGCTGCCGGGCGTAACGGTTATCTTGCTTAAAAAAGGAGAATAAACGATTATTCCAGACTTCGATATGGATCGTAACACTACATGGATCTAAAACCTGATCGTTGAGGAGAAATGTATGGAACGTATTATCAGACTGGAGTATTTTGAGATGCGGGTACGGAGAAAATAAAGTGAATAGAAAGGAACGAAAAAGAAGGGCTACTACATAGCTTACCAAAGTTCCTAGTATTCATTTTTTAGAGACATTATGTCAAATTGAATACCATGTATCTCAAAACGCTGCAGAATTCTATGATCTAAGAAAAACAAAGAAGTTATCAGTGTCTTAGGAATCCAAAAGAAGGCAAGAAAATTGTATGTAGAAGAATATAGAGAGGTAATAAGATATTAAAAACTGTGATAGAGGGGAGGAATTTAGCTATGGATGTTTTAAGGGAGAAAAATATTAGGTATTTTTACAGTTCATGGGAAAAAGCACGTGGATGTGAAAAGGGTGAATTGCATTAGTTGCTAAAGTGTTTATTGTTAGGTGGAAGATGGAATTGTACGATTAGCATTGCTCAGTACCCTAAGATATTGCGCAGTTTTTCTGGGCTCGTGAAAATCATTCCCGAGGTCAGTAGACTACAGCTAAAAATAATAGCTCCATATTAGCCTTGCAAGCTACCATCGTAATGAGTTTCAAAAGAGTGTAAAATCAGGCATTAATTAGAAATTATTTGTTCTAATTCAACTTCTTTAATATAATATTGGATTCATTTGATTACAAGGCGTCAAATTTGGAGAATTCCGCTATGATCTTATCTTTCAAAAATCTGTTAAATTTTCGGCAGTAACGAAAAAAATTGTTGTTAAATAAATATAAATCTATTAATTAACCAGTAACTACAGGGTAAAGTTAATTTTGTATCCATTTTCAACAAAATATTAGTTTCCTCAATTCTGCATAAAATGACTTAGGTGCCTGACAATTTAAACCAGTGAACCTGGAATGCATTCGTCTTCATAAATTTTAAAGCTATTCACACATAGTACGTTTTGAATTAAATCCATTTTTGGGTCTTTTTGCCCATTTTTACGATCTAAGTGACTTCAGACGGCGTGGAAAAGATGCTGCATTTGAACTTCTCTGGCCTATTTTTGCCGAATATTTTTGACCTTCAAAACTTCATGCGTCATTATTTTAATTTATTACTAGAACAATCATTCATTAACCCATAAGTCTGTGGGCACTACACGCTCACTGATGTCCAAAAAATGAACCGACTTGAGTAACTGCAGAACTCACACGCCGCTGTAATTACTTTATACACTCGAAGGATCATTTCCCGAAAACCTTTTCAGCCATGTGTATTTTTCCGTTCACCCTCACTTGGGTGAACTAACACAATAAATGTTTTCTTCCATTACGTTGATCACTAATTCACTCTACCTCAGTTTGAGCTCCAATGATATTTTTCTTCTTCCACATTCTGGCTCTCCTCTCTTAGGCTTTTATGAATACAAAATCATTCCGCAGTTACTTTCTCCTCGTGTTTTATTCACTCAGCTTTATCCATCGGCTTTTTGAGAAAGCTCCATGGGTTCCTTCAACTGATATAAATAATTCGCACCTTTCCAATGATCCACACCGGCACAGTAAATGATACACTCAAATTAAAAATCTTCACGACCCTAAGTGCTGCATTTATTAAGTCATTAATTAGCACCCGTTTTGACCTTTGCTGAGTCTACCTACCACTCTGCTCGTCACTAATGTTACAGATAGTCCAAGGCTTTCAACTCAAACCCAATTTAACCAATATTTGTGTCGCATATCTCCTATTATAGTAATAAACAACCTCACCTAGGGCAATTCGAACTTTCAGGAAATAAAATGATAAATCAATAATGGGAAATAACCCTAATGATAGTGACCTTACAACCCAAGCCAATAACCATAGTGGCGACTAGAAGGGTAATATCTACGTACCTTACATATTTTAGAAATCTGCATCAATGATTAAAAACCATTAAGCCAACTATAAAACTGACTTCAGATCCTTCAACATTCTATAGCACGAGGTGACTTATTAGGCATCCATAGTGCGCAGAATGCAAAAGTAGAATGTTTCTCACATTCTTGTATCGAAATGTGCTCGTAAAATTCAAACACTCCTTAACGTGTGTCTTTCTTTATGCGGTTAGTCACTTAGACATTAACTTGATACGATATTAAATATACGCGGGCATGCCATGCACGCACAAATCGGCGGTGAATACGCAAGGGCGAAGGCAGGCACCAACAGAAAAGGAACGGAAAGGGGATTGATTTTTAATGGATTGTACTATGGGTGGTGTTATTAAAGTCGCTTCGCTAACACGTTCTGTTCGTAAAAAAGATAATTCCCCAAATATATTTGCTTATTTTTCACCAATAGTGTAATGTTCGTGGTAATTTTATGTCCTTTATGATTACCAAACCATAAACAACAAAATCGGGTGTTAAAAACTATGCCGTCCATTCATTATTGTTAATAAAACCGCACGGAACCAAGATATAATTAGGACGATAATTTGTTATTGGACAATCAAATTTAAATCAAATAAATACGTCAAATAAAATCACTATCGCGTTATATTAACTTAAGTTGAGCAAAATTTGCTGCTTTTATACACCTAAAAATATGTCATTTTATCTTTAATTTTCCCAAAGTTTGATTTTCGTTGTATTTTATAGCGGATGAGCATAATATTAGGTTGTAGCGCCGCCTATGTTTAGATGTTCTCTACGTTTTTAATACTCAAAAATATGAGCATTTTACTCCCTACAATGAAAAACTAGTCTGGTTAAGTACTATACACGCTGCATAAACCTAGTTTGAACGTTTCTATTTTTGTCAACTACGTACCTTCCTGCTGAATTGATAAGTTTCCGAAAAGAGTAACCGATCTTTTTATGGTAACAAGAACAGAACCAAGCAATATTTTATTTCCGGCCCAGTGGACCACCACCTTCCACCGAAAGTCATTTACATATTTTGACTGCTGCATATTAATGGAATTCCATTCCTATCTACCTAAGAAAAACTAATTAGGTTTGATATTTAAATATTAATTAATGATAATTGAGTTAAAGAATGATTCCCTTAAACACTCAATTCAAGAGGCTGGTATCAATATGACCGTGTTATTTTTAAAATTATATTTTTAATTTCATGGAATATTCATGTCGTTTTTTGTTTAGAATGTCACCAGTTAAATATTGGACTTATTTTCTTTTCTCTTTTGGACAAGTCCCAGAGCGTAATAAATAATATTATATTCTATTAAAGCGATAGATATCAAAGCTCTACAATCAATCTTGAACTCCAATTAACAAAACCCAAAAGAATGCGACTTCTGGCGGTAAGATGAATCGCACATAAATGGATAATGATCGTATCAAAACGAAAAATCGCGTTATTGTTAGCGGTAACGCGCGTAAGAATACCATGACCGCGCCAGAATCAGTCACAGTGTGACTTTTCGTTCCATCATTTAATATTTGGCGAATCGGGCATAGCCCTGCGTCGACCCTTTTCGATGTCTCGAAAGAAAACTTTTACCGCGGGAAAGTGAAACTTTCACGTGCCGATCCCTCTAGTTTGGCACCACCGATGGGCCTGATGCTTTCGCTCGCAATCACTAGCACTCCGCTCCCCTTCTACCCACCCCCATTCCGTCTCCTACAATTCCCCTCGCTCGCCTCTTCGCTCAACGCGAGAGAACTTCCACCCATGTTCCCTGGGGAATGGATACCCGTCTCCGTTCCAGATCATTTAATCTAACCGCCGACCCTTCGCCTTTCCTTCCCTCTCACTGAACCATTCTTCCCACAGGTTATCTGTGAATTCTCTCTTGATCTTTCCTCCCTCCCATCTATGCCATCAATAGTGGACATCACCCACAGTGTCTCCTAATTCGCGCACCCGGATCTGGGTGAATTGAGAGAGAACTGAGAATTTCTCTCCAAATCTTAAGACCAAAATAGTATTTATTAATAGATGTCAATTTATATTGGATATTTTTGGTGGGTCTAAGAAAACTTCCATTGTCATGAAAATTCAGAGCAATCATAAACAAATGATACACCATTATCTCTATATCGTTTCATAAATTATTGCTATCATCTCATTTCCCCATTATGGGACTTCAGATTTTCTGCTTCCCTTTCATATCGTAAAAAATGCCTATTTATAGCCTCTCTACCGCCAAAATCGCTGTTCTTCACCAGCATATCCAGGCATTGATTTCTGCCATCTGCAAAATTTTTGTTTCATCAAACGTATCCTTGCCTTGAATTTTTCTATCACCTATTTATTTTTCCCGTCTTCAATGTCCACATTTTCACAGTATTCGATCTACGTAGTATACTCATTAATTTCCAAGCAGGCCAAATTTTACAGACATACAAGCAGCTGCATTCGTAATAAAGTACTGGTATTGTTTTGATGACTATGATGTTAAGGTTAGAAATATATAGTATGATAAGAAGATGTGAGCTACGTTTAACAGACAGCTTCAACGAACAGGAAAATGATAATACTAGTATAGTATATTCAATTCTAGGTATTATCTATTTCCTTTTCACTTACTATGGCCATGGTTTCATCACTCTGGTATCATCAGGTGATAATTCTAGACACTAGCGAACCCATTGCCTTGGTAAGTGGAAAGAAAAAAATGATTCGTAGAGTTGTAGTGTTATCACTTTCCCTGTTAGATGAAAATATTTCTCCAAGTAACGACTAAAACAGTTTCATAATCGAGGCAATTTGCGAAAATAATCTTGGATTTAATGCAACCGATGAAATGCTAACTTTTTGAGCATCTTTCTTTTGTAATTGCTACTTTTGTAAGAATTAGGACCTTGCTGTCAACTGCTTTGTTCTTGATCAGTCGACCAATTTTCTAATTCATTTTGAATTGCTCATTCCTCATTTCCGATTGCTACATAATGTTTTACTCTTTTTTTCACAAGTGAGCGTATCAATCGAGAATAATCATTTCACCCGAACTTTCTCACTCTATTCAATTTTGATTTTATCTTAATTTCAATTGAAACTAAAAGTTAAAATATAAAATGTGACATAATTAATACCACTCAAAAAAGTCACTGCTACATCCACAATATACATCGCTTTGGTATGATGTTGCCAATTATTTATACCGGGATTGCTGATTCGTGCAAAACATTCATCAAGAAACCAATTGTTCATAGCGATTGGGTTTTATCTTTCAACGATATTAAACAATGATTAATGCGATGGTTAACTAGAGAACGCTATTATGGAATACTCTATTAGGAATGACGATAACACGGAATAAATTTGGTACCTCATGCAAATGATTTGATGGAAAATATTTTACAAAAAACATTTTGCTTTAACATAAGTCGGGTCAATTGTATGGATGCCAGATGATTAAATCACCTTAATGATCCTCTCATTGATAAAGTAATTGATTTTATCAGGAGTTATCAAAAGGGAATACATAGAACTACTAAAGGTTACTACTTCGACCAATATTAGTATGGTAGTATTTCTTCAAATTTATTTCTTTTTATTAAAGTTACAGCTGGAAAGGGAGCATGATTGCAAAATAAATAGAGCGTCCTGCTACTAACCGTAGCGCTAAGTTTCAAATCCGGGTTACTCTGACCTCTTACGGTTTTGCCCAAGCTCTGTAAATTTTCGGTTGCCAGATTAACCCCAGCAAACCGCAACTAAGGAAACTGGCGCCACCAACTATAAATACATTTAACATGCCATAAGAAATGAGCGGTAACCTCTCCTGCCAAACCAACAATCGAGTTTATTAATGTGATTTTAAATTGAATTTTTAGTTACCGGTTGTAGGATTTGTCTTTTCCTCACGTCATCTTTCCTCCTACTCATCTTTTCAGGTTTCCAGTCGCAGTCCAGTGAAAGTATGGATCCCAATACATTACACCAAGTGGGGTGAAGAGAATCAGCCGATGAAAGAGAGGATGTAGATTAGAAGAAAACGGATGGCTGCCCTAAGGGAGAGCGAACTCAAAGGAAGAGATCGGAAAAGGGTTGTCGCGAAAGAAGAAATGAATCCGCCCGAATCGAGCTTGATTCAGTTGACATTTTCTCTCTCCATAATTCGTTAACCCATTCACGATAGCAAGAAACACTTTTAAGGGTTTGTGTTGCTCCCAAGCGTTGTGACAATACGCAAGTGAGTAGAATATGAACTAGGGAAACCCATAAACCAGCTTCCTGCATCAAGTAACCAAACTTGAAGTAAAAGCTTATAACGAATAAAGTGTGCTCATTAAGGCAAAAGAATAAGGCTCAGAGATTTGGGACCTTATATTTAACGTAATATTTCATCTCTTACGAAAGTAATGATAATACAACTGGCGTGGCCCCGCGCTAAAAAACTTATTGTGATTGGTTCAGGGTCGACTACGATTTAAGCAAAAGACTCATGCATGCCACATGATTTTATGTTTTGGCATAAAAAATAAGTATAAAAGGAAACGTATATCAGAGTGAATCGCGAGCTCATTGTCTCCGTGCTAAAGCAAATGATCTTATGTATACGTCACACAAAAACGATCACATTCCTTTCATAAATAAAGGGATCTTGTGTTGAAATTCAGGAGAGACAAATAGTGGGTGATACGGTAGGAATGCAACATCAAGAGCATTGAAAATAAGAAGCAGCAAAAGCGAGGAAGGTTCGCAAGGGAAAAGGCTGATATAGAGAGAAGTTTTAAAGAATTTGGAAATGCGCGGAAAAGAGAAGCGAGATGCTAATGTAACCATGGAAGGATAAGGATAACTTTGGGGAAGAGGAGTGGAGAAAAAAATCAAGAATAAAGTACGCACGAGTGAGTGGTGGAAGGTTAGAGGGAGAGCAAGGGGGAAAAAGAGGCAAATGAAGAGACCTTGGAGATAGAAGGAGGGAGATAACGTTTAAGGCCATTGAGAGAGTGGGATCTTCTCCTTTTGATCTCTAAGGCGTTCCTGTTCCAGGGATGACGAAAAATGAAATAATGAAGGAGTGAAGAGATACACAAACAAAGACGAGAGTCAAGTTACGACACACTGAGAGGAGGGATAAGGTTGGGAGGAGGGAAAACGGGGAGAGTCAAAGAAGTGAAACGCTAAAGATAGGGGCGGGAGGTAATATTTTTACGTCCGTTGAATCGAGAAGGGGAACGTTGTATAATTAAATTGCGAGTGAATATGCTTTCCGCGAGGCATGCTAGACAAAAAGAAGATAGAGAGTTGAAACGAAAATCGTATATCGCTTGCGGTAAAATCTAGAAGGGACCCTCATTAGAGGATTTCATCGGAAGGGAGCAAGGGGTGGTGCCGCCTCCGTGATGGGGTTAGTCCAATAAATCCCCCAGGAGAGGCAGCAGGGGATCGAGACAAAGGGGAAATCAAGACTTTGAGAGTAGGTAACACCAGCTTCTGCGGAGGCGAGCGACACCGTGAGCAGACAAAACAAGAGGATAAATCGATAAGGCACCGTAGCGGGGATGTTTCGTAGGTCAAGGAGGAGGAGAACGGGCACCGATGCCGTGCGTCAATGCCGAAACATCCTCTCATGCATGAAAGGTGAGAGCATATTACGCACGGAGATCACATTACTTTGTCAATAGTTTTATTTTATAGAAGACTACCACGGTCAAGGAAAAAGTGTCGATAAAACTGAAAATTGAGGGGTGGTATATTTTAAGATTCCTTTATTTTGCAATACTACAAGTCAATTCAAAGAGTACGAAGGAAGGAGGTGACATACGCATAAGAACACTATCTAGACCAGGGAGAGGACCCGGGGGAACGTGTCTGATAAGAAAAAAGCGCAATTCAGAAGTGTTTACTGCGGACGCAATCCTATCTTTTCTGGGAAATCCGTATAGCGGGAGTATCCTTTTCTCACGAAGGTGGGTGGTGGTGCGGAGCAGTGAAGAGAGAAGGAAGAAGGAATTCAATTCGCGAAACCGATGCGAGTTCCAGGGGGATGCCATACGTCTAGGGACGCGTGAGTGGAAAGGAATGGACGGATGAAGAGCCCATAGGGACCGGTTCTGCCCTCGGAGAGCGTAGGACCGAGAAGTGAAGCTGAAAAAGGACCTTGAGTGAAACAGTAGGTGCAGAAGGGTAGACGGCCGGCGTTTCTCCCAGAAATAATAGGAACTGAAAAAGACAGAAAAATAAGAAAAAGGGAGAGTTTCGTTTGAGTCCCTGCAGCTTAGAAAGCGGAGCGAAACAGATCCATGAAGCGAAGAGGAAACTCGTCTGAATTCAGAGAGAAATATACGTTTCACGAGATTTTTCATATGTATGGTCTAAGATACCACAAAATATAAAATATAAAATAATTTTTAAAAAATCAAAATTTTATGTAGTAGATTATAATTATAAAAATTATGTATAAAGTAATTAAAAGAGCATATAAATAATCAATAGTTCAATAGTGCTACATACATTCATTTGAAGAAAGCTTCCATATTTATTACCAAAGAAATAAAGTTATACAATTTTCCGCAGTTGTTTTCTTCAAGAAGCATGAGCGACCAACAGATTAAAATGTTAAATAGTTACATATAGTAATTTCATTTAGAAATACATAGAGTGGAATAAAAACAACTGGATATAGGACAATAAAAAAACTCTTAGAAACTGAGATGCAGTGTATACGTAAAAGCATCTTCAGAAAGCCACTGTACTAGGACAAGTGTCTGCAACGAACGCATATTAAAAATTTTAATTAAAATATTGGAGAAATAAAAGGAACGGAGAGACAAAGCAAAAGGACATAAAAATTAATACATCTCATCCGGTGAAACAGTTTTAGTTTTGGAGTGTCAACATCATGGCGGAAGAGCAGAGTTCTGACCCCGTTGGTTCCACCAGTCCACTCCGGGTACCTAAAGTCCCTCGAAAACTGTCCACGGAATCAACGCTGACCTTCACTGACCCGTTGGAGGGACGCCGAAGCCCACGCGGTAAGTGGAAATATAAAAAATGACAGCTTTAAATACCTGCATTGAAATCTAAAACGTTGAATCACTAGAAAATTGATGCGATCCACTATATTTTATTTGTTTCGTGAGGCCTGGAATTCAACAGAAATAATAACCAAAGAGTGGGTGGATTATAGAGTTTGTGGCTCCCCACAATACTAATAAATGAAATTTTTGAAAACGTTTCATGTTAAACCAAAAATATATGGATACTTTTATTTAATAATAAAATGAACCCTAAATGAAAGAAATATACATTTCATTGGTGTTCATTTTTATACATTTCCTTGGTGTGGCTAACTTATACATTTTTTTATCCATTTTTACGACAAGCGCTATTAGTAATGGATCGCTAATATTGTGTAGCGGGGATTACTTTATCAATAATGATAATAAATACTTCAGAGTATTATTAATATTTTTACATACATAATTATAAAAAATCAAATGTATTTTCCATACTTAAATGTTAAATATTGTTCGCCAGTCATTTAGAACTCCAATTGCAAAATTTTTACAATGTGAATTATTTTACTACATTTTACCTTTACAAAATATGCTCTACCTGCCTGTAATCTTTCTTGATATTCCCTGGAATAAAATTATTTTTTGCATCTAAATATATTTAAGATGCAGAACGTGTGAGTTAGCAAAATTTTATTTGTATATTTTATTGTGAAGTTATATTACATCACTAGCGGTCGAGATTTTAATTTGAGAGAACGGACCACATGGACTGCAACCATGACGTGGTGGAAGGGCTTGCGCGTTCCGACGATCCCTAGAGCTGTGCTGGCGGAAGTAATAATTATTGCTCCTGGTAGGGTCACCCATGCCAGATAGGTCGAAGGTTAGGAGCCAGACGAAAGGTAGTCCAGGCAGCGTCTGTTCCTCAGTGAGGCGGCTGCAAAGGCGTCTGACCCCAAAGGGGCGGCCTTTGAGTGATGGTGTCTCGTTAAAAACACTATTGAGGAAGGCAACGGGAAACCACCTCAATTATCATTCCCAAGATCAAAATGATGGACACCACAGAGAATGAGTCCTGGCAACCACAGAGCTCGGCCCAATCGGTCGTGTGTCGTGCCCGGCAGCGGGACAGGCTAGGCTTCCGCGGTCATCATCACACGAAACCCTTGCAAGGGAAAACCGATGTGGATGCGGACTCTGACCACAATTTAGTTGTTATGAAGAGTTACGTCCGTTTCAAAAAGATAAGGCAGGGGCGACAGGTTAGGAAATGAAATGTTGAGGCATGAAATGGATTGATAAGGAAGGAGTACCAGCAGACCGCAGAGAAAATCATGGAGGACGGCAAAGACCTGAGTACTATCAGAGAATGGGAATGGGAAAAATGGGAATGTGTCAAGAAAGGGAAATCGAAAGCCGACAAAAGACACAATAGGAACTTTTAATGGGAAAAGGGCAAGGAAACCATGGATCACGGATTGACAGGGGGTGATTACACACCAGACTAAGTTTTACCCAAACGTGACCCAATCGCGTTCAGCCAATGTTATTATGGTCCCTTATCGTTCGTGGAAAAAACGACATTAAATCTGCTCTTCACTTAACATTTCTAATTTTATTGATATGATCTCTCCTACCGTAGAACGCTGGAGACGCACTTCCAATATATGCAATAGTCTTAATCTGCAATTTAACCTTCGATCCATGAGTGAGTGAAACACCAACATCACCAACACTTGGTTTCAAGTGTTGGTGATGACTTGGCTTGGTGACGACTAACCCCTCTCTCCTGCAGAATTCAATTGCTTACGACCCACGGTCATTCCTCGTTACTAAACTGTAGTTCCCAACGTAGTAACCTTCGCTCCGTGAGTGAATCCCAGCCTAGCTGCTCTAATATTTCGGATACTCTCTAAGTTTATCATTACAACTTTTTACAAATATAGCTCTTTTACGCTGCACGTGATCCGATTCGGCAATGAATGCAACTACGTGAGGATCCCATATACTTGCAGAATATTCTAAATGAGGCCTAACCAAAGACAGATAACATTTCTCTTTGACTTTTTCATCACATTTTCCTAGTATTCTTCTAATAAATCCTAATTTTGTTAGATCCTCTTCATATTCCCCGAACGATTATGATGAATAGTGTCCACCATATGCATTTCCTTCGATATACGATAAATCTACTTCTCTCAGAGAGAGGAGGCAGAGGGATCGCTATTGTTTACCCGCTTCTGAAGAAAAAACAATGTGAAGTGCTTTCAGCAGCAGTGAAAGTTAAAACCAAATGGAAGTAAATAGTACTCGCGTGAAGCTCTATTGACGTGTTAGTGCTACACAGAGGGATTTGCCGCAGGACACCCCTATTAAGTAAGCCGCCCTAATCCTCTTAAGGTTTCCCACCTGTTCAAACGTCGCAATTGAATCCCTCAGCTAGGGAAGCTGAGAGTGTTCATTCGTGCGGTAATTCAGGCAAACACGGGTGACTGTGTCCACGTGGATTGCTCAGAGCCTTCAGGGCCGCTGGCCGATGGCCTTCCTTCCCTCAATCAAGAACTCTCAGCAGCCCACCCAGGCCGAACAATTACGTGTCGAATAAAAGAATGGTGTTGCCCCCACTAAAGTACCTAGTCTTTCGTCGGGTAGTCTTTTTAGGACGCAAGCTCGATATTCATGCGGATTAATAAATAGTGGATACACCATGGGGACAACATATGTCTGCTTTAGCTAAACACAAGTTTGATTTCAGTGCACCGAAAACACACTCTAATCTACTTTTCTAAACGTCCTAGAAAACCATGAAAATTAACTTAAATTTCCACATAAACTATTTTGGACAACATTCAAAAGTGATATCAACGAATTCATAGATTTTAACTGCGATGCGGGGGTTTATTGGATCAAATCTAGAAATGAAAATATTCCAGTTGATTCCCTGTTAATGCTGCTCAGAATTTGCCGGAATTTAGAATTTACAAACTGTTCATTTTAAGCTAAAATGTGTTATACCTCTCTACTGACCACAATTATACAAAATTCAATTTTACGCAGAAAAATTCAATTTATTATATTCTTTTTAATACCTACAATTTTAATACCCTTGTAATTATCTGAAAGATCGATTTTTGAATCTTGTTGCTAAGGGTAGTACAATAAAATCTATTCATTAATTTATCCGTATGACAGCTGAGATGGACTACACTCAGACAGAATGAAAAAATGAAACTTATGAATTTCCACTGACTTTGGAATATTCCCATAATTGAATTTTTAAGCTACTAATCAGACGTTCCTTTTAATAAAAATACCGCCGATATGATGCCAGGAACATTGCTATACCGCCGAGTCCAGCAAAAATGCTTTCCCATTATAAGGGTAAGCAAATACTTATTATTGGTCACAAGCAAAACAAAAAATGTGTTCACACTTACTTGTACCTTAAACGCAGAAATTTGGGTGATGATGCTGGTTTTCAGTGACTAAATTTTCTTTATTTTTTATGCATTAGCCCGAAAACAGCACTTTGGCCTTTACATCGAACTTAGAACAATGATATAACAGTATTACAACTGCATACACCTAAGCTGGCCAAGCCAGAGGTGGAGGAAAAATCACCTAGGCGGGAATCCAACCCGCGACCTATGGATTGGAAGGCGAGGACATTACCCCACCACCACAGGGGCCGCCTGGAATTTATTGGGATTAACGCAACATACTTTTCGGCTTATTAACGTAATGATTAAGGTTAGAGGTTTAGTCCAACAATCATGAATCTCTTTCAGGGTTCATTCTCATTTATTAATGTAATGTTTAAACGCATCTTTGAAAACTCTTCTCGGTCATAAGAAAAGAATACTCACGGATGATAAACGGCCTTAGGTCGTAGAATCAAGAGAAAGCTTTTTTGTCTTCCAAGAAACTTTTTCCCAATTTGCGAAGCGAAAAACTCACTTGGGCAACAATCCATCAATTTCAGCTGAGGATCCATGGCAACGAAAGTGAGCTGTTTATTTTCTCACCTCACTATTTTCGCCATAGTTTTGAAGTCCCCGATACAAACCCGTCAACCATCAGCCTCATGCAGCTCTCCAAAGTGTAATTGAATTGAACATTTTGAGAAATTCCGAAAAGGCCCCTATCGAAATTATTAAATTGGCGTGCTGGCAGCATGCCTTCCGTGAAAAGCGATGGCATCATCAAAAAACCAACACATTCCATCTGGAATTTGTTACGCTCCATGATTTATCTCAATAAAAATGTAAATTAATTATACGGCTAGGATTATTTCAAAATGCATATATATCTGCACAATAGCTCGCAAGCCTCTCGAAGGGGCTAAGAATACATTGTAAGGACACCAACCTCCATTCATCGTAACATATATTAGCTAAAACACGGAAAACTCGTGTATTTATACATATATGTGCCCATGTTTAAAACGAAAAAATTGATGTGTTTGGTTTAATCACCGAATTTTAGTATTTAATTTATTTTTCCCGGGTGCTTGGGTTCCATTTTTTTATAAATGCGTATCGTGCGAGGGTATAATAAATTTCTGAGTCTGTCTGTTGCGGTATCTCTATCTATCTTATTTTATTATGGTGGTTGAATCAGCCAATTAAATTTGGTATAATAAAAATTACACAAGATAACTCTGCTTTCTTATACCATTCTGAAATCTACCATCTTGCATGCACTCTTCGTATATCAGTGTGCTTCCGACCTAAATCCTCCAACATATCCGTCACTCTTACTCTCTTATAGTTACAATGTTTAACGAATCTAGCAAATTTTCTCTGAAGCTTACCTCTTTAATAAAAGTTTTTATCTTTTATTTTATCAGATATTCTTTTAATTTCTCAGATATTTTGCTTGTATTCCAAATGTGGCATAAAATAAAATAAAAACTTTGTTGGGCTAATGACTTTACACACCCTAGGGAAAGTATTACAGGAATGGAAGAATGATGAATGGGAGGAAAGATTAACGACTGAAATTTTACATGAAGCAAAATAATTTTTTTTCCGCCAATATCGACTATAGTTACGTGAGAGATTAAATTTCCATAATACCGAGATACATAATCCGATACTTATTATCTCATCCGGCTTTCCGGAACAGCCCATTTAGTTCACTCAATACAAAGTTTCTTTGTCCGAACCATCCCTTAAAGCTCTAAGAGGATGTCATCAACTTTGGTATCCCTTCACCATCTCGGTAACAGTAGCCTTAATACAAGAATATACCTCCCCTATCCGTGCATCAAATTACGCAGGAGAAAATAAATATAACCCCTAGGGGAAACTTATTCAAAGTCCCATTTTTCACGGCGCTCCCGACGTCTCCCAAAGACTATCCTCCGTTGGCATCGCTATTATGAATCCATAAGTCAATTGCAGGCGAATCAATCCTCATTCTCCCGAATTCCCTTCCTCCCCTAACTTCCACTCGACTACCTTCTCTTTCGCAGACGCCCCCGTGTTTTCCTCCCTCGCTTTCTTTACTCCATATTTCTCAAAGTGCAGAGGGAGGGGGAGACTATCGGAAGAAAATTTCGAGAATGGGTGGATTAGTTTGACGCAGCCATATAAGAGGGACTTCAAGCACATCCTCAAACTTTGTATCCATTAAATATAAGTATGTATGATTTGGTGAAATAGGCGTGGAAAGTATTGTAAATAGGAATATAAGTCGTGGGAAATTCACAAGATTTTTATTAATCAAGCAATAAATAATTAATCTATCAGACAAATGGTTACAAGCAGTCTTGAGCGCATTGAAAAGTCAGCGCGATGAATATAGATCATGGGATAATAAATATAAAACTAAACAAATCGGGATTTTTGAAAAATAGTAAAGCCAAATCAAGCATTAAAATAGGAGGCTATAGTCTAGAGCAGGCAGAGCAGCTTACTGATCATGTAAGTATTTTGGACGAAAATGGTCAAAATAGCAGGGAAAATAGAAGAAGAATTACGTTGGGCAAAGAAGCATAAACAAGGCGAAGGAATCTGATGACAAAAGCGTTGAGTAAGGTCGTTAAAAAAATACTTGTTAAAACTTTGGTACTGAGTGTGGTTTTGTGCGGTGCGAAATCATAGTCGTTGAAAGAAGCTAATAGGCGTGAATTGGAGACTCGCATCGCATTTTTATGATACGTATTATCTCTGTGTGATATTTTTATCTCAGTAGCGTATCTAGATTGGCAGAGGAACTAGGTTGGAAATCGCACACGGGTTGAAGGTTAATAATTGAATGAAATGAAAGCAGGTATATTTAGCGATGGTTTTGAAAATGTATTATTGACCCCATCGTAAGATAGATCCCGAAAATAAGTTAAGAGACATCACGTGTATTCGACATATAAAAGATGTCATAATTTCCAGAAACGATTAGAAATCGAAATAAAAGCAAACAGCCACGCAAGGTGAAATATATAATTTAAAAAAAAATCCGAAGTAGCATAGAAATTTGTCATTATTTTACCTAACCTTTATTTTATTGCTCTGATTACTAGCAGCTAGTCTTGCGTGGGCAACTTAGAATTTGGATAGATACTCTTACGCTTAGATACCGTCGTGCATGCACATATATTTAAAATTATTTCCATTATTTGAGTTTTCAGTAGTTGTGATGGTTAGATGAGGTAAGCGGCAGTTTTCATTTCCGTTATTCGAAAAGGGAAACTTTCCATTTTTTATCAAAACCGGAGTTATACAGGGGGTGGAAGAGAAAAGCACAAGGAAACTTAGCGCCAGCATGAGATTCCTCTTAAGGTAAGACAACAAGGGATTTGCTCCGCATTCGAAGGGGTATATACCTCATTTGAGGTGAACTCCACTATGAATTTGAAAGTGAATCTAAAGACTACCAAAACATCAGTTACCCAAAAAATCAAAGTAACCCAGAGTTCAATCAAAACCCTTGATCATAATGAAATAAAGAGAGCACACATACAGGAGTGGGAGATGCAGTTTGGGAAGAGAGGGATTTGTCGAATAATTAAAAGAATACAGAAAAAAGAGGATGCTGCAATATTGCCAGCTGGATCGATATTGGTGTACGCAAAAGCAGAGAGCGTGGAAATAAAGATGAGAATAGGAATAGCAGTTTACATAGAAGAAAGAGTTATTATGATTTTAAGATGGCCATTGTGAGTAAGTACGAGGGTCATCCGGAAAGTAGTACCCGTTCGTGCCGCATGAAGTGCTGACGACGCGAGTAGCCGCTGGACGAGGTCAGATAGCTTCAGTGGCTTGTCTGCCTTCTCTGAGCCAAGTTGCGTGACGCTAGCATTGCCTGTGTTGTTTCTGTGATTGTTTACAATGTTTAAAAAAATTGAGAACGCCGCCAGTTGTGAAGTGAGGGCAGTGATTAAATTCCTCAATGCAAGAAACGTTCGCCCATGTGATATTCATCGCCAATTAAAGGAGGTGTATGGAGACAATGTAATGGACGAGTCGTCTGTTCGGCGGTGGTGTCGCAACTTCAACATGGGGAGGGGGAACACACACGACGATGAGCGTTCGGGGAGACCGTCTGTCATTACAGACCAACTGGTGAGCTCAGTTGACGAATTCGTGAGGAACGATCGGCGCGTCACAATTGATGACATCTGTGAGCATTTTCCCAATGTTTCTCGAACAATTGTTCATGAAATTGTTAAACACCATCTGCATTATGCAAAAATTTGTGCAAGATGGGTCCCTCGCGTATCTCAATGAGCTGGCGGCGAAGGACTATGCAGCAGGAATACAGAAACTTGTCACACGTTATGACAAATGCCTTAATTTGCTTGGAGATTATGTTGAGAAGTAGTTTAAAGTATCTTCTTTCAAATAAAATTTTTTATGTTTGTTAATATTTACTTTTGTGTCTTTATTTCACGAACGGGTACTACTTTCCGGATGACCCTCGTAAGTTTTTGTATTGCTTTTGAAAATGTTTAGACCATATTTCTGATATTTCAAGGGATTGTTTTAAGCCTACATATAAACAGTAATGATTGAGAATAATGATCTGAATGTGGGAGAATATGATAAAGGATTTACGGTTAAATCAGACGATGAGAATACATCCTAACACCTGATATTTCTGATAGGTCTTACGGTGAGGCTTCATTTTGATACTGACGAATTTGAAATATACTGCAGAGTGCACGAATTTTTTACCTGCAGCTGCTATCCTAATAATTCGGATTCCTCGGTGTCATCGACTCTGTTCAAGTTGTTAATCATTGGCGTATTTGAAGAATGAAAATTTATCAAGCCTGAACATAGATTGAAAAATTATCTTGTGGAGTGAAATAGTTTCTTTCAACTCGAAGGCAGGACATTTTGAATGTTGTTTGGAGAAAGGCAAGGTGTAAAGAATCCTCTGAAATTGGAGTTTGGTGAGTTGTGTGTCTTGGACTTTTCCCTACATTCTCACACAATTGGTTATCGATATGTACACTTGGAGAACCCGAGTTACACATCCGTAATACAAACAATGATTTGTCATGAAAGATGACACTACTAAACATAGCTGCTGAAATTAATTAAAAAACTTATATAAAAATAAATATGTCATGCTAGATCTTATATTTTAGAAGTATTGTATAACTTCAGATTAAAATGCTAAAATGGCGCCTGTATAAAACCTATCCGATATATTTTGTTATAGTACGCACCTTGCTTTCAATTTCCCAAATTAAGAAATTTTATAAATCATTGAAGAATTTCAATCTCTTTAAAGCATAGTGCAATAAGGCCTACGGGCATTGAATTGAGAAAGGGTGGATATCTGCATATATTTTCTTTTTTTGTACATTTCATGATTGATTTCATTTTAGGCAAACGTTTGATGATTTATATTAGACTCGTTTATGTTGTATTGAAAATGATTCACTCACAACTGCACGGAAACAGCGATTGAATAACTTTTAAAAATTCCATTGAAAACAGCTAAAAGGGTGACGCAGTATTTTTACTCTGGCCAACATTGAAACCGTGATTCAACCTATTAGAAAGACAGAATATTATTTATCAGGTTACGCAGAAACGAGATCCTCAAACGTTATAGCAAACAAATGATTTCACAAGCTTTATGACCCTATCTATCTCAGCACTGAGTACGCCTCAAGCCCTTTTTATGGCCGTAAACAAGATAGACCGTCAATTTTTCCGAATGTAAAACGAGGACTCTCGTTAAAAATCGAACGATCTATTGGCTAAATTTGATGTCAGAACGCCGGAACGCCTCGTTTTACGCACTTGACACACACAAAACGGACTAGAGGCAATCGCACGAGTATCGACAAGGCAAGAGAGGACGACCCCTTGGGAGGATATTCCCAAGGATCTATCTCCTTGCTCGCTTAAAGGATGAATGAAGTCAAATGGCCGCAACCATAACCGTAAAATTCCCACCGATTTCTCCTCGCCGTCCCAACGGATCCATTCCTGATACCTTGTTCCCTCTCTATTCGAGGAGGATAGATACGCAGCCAGAGTCGTCCAAATAAGATTACTGCTTGCGAAACGTAAAAATAATGAACACTAAACAAAATTTTAAGGGGGAAATATTGAGTTTATGCTTCGATATCTAATTAGTTCTACTGAGTCTGAAATATTGATAGGTTAGCCCAGACGACAGTATTTTAATCTACACATTATTAAGGGTAAATATTTTTTCAAATCATGGCACAAAATCTCAAGAATATGAATTATTTTTCTAGAATGCATGCCATATAGAAGCGGTAACTTAAATATTAATTGAAATTTAATTTCACATCGCAATCGATTGATATTAAATAGAGGGTACAATTATTCCATAATAGGTTTTTCAATTATTGAATTTTTATAAATATCTTCAGTGGATTTTATTATTTCCATCGAGATTAATCGAACAATTATTTTTCTTGAAAAATAGAAAAAAATTAATTTTTGAAATAAAATCTTCTGAGAAGAAGCAATCTCTAAAAGGTAAGAAAGTTAACGAATATGTCCTCGTAAACAACTTCGTAAAAAGAAAATGGGAATCGTGTTTGCTATTTTAAGCTTTTTAAGAGAACAAGAAAAATTCTCGGAATATTATATCGATGAATTCCACAAAAGTCTGATCTCCCACGCTTCGTTTTTATATAACAATTTTACATTAAAAGATAGGAACATCAAACGTAACCAAACCGTCTCTAAAAGCACCAGCCTTCAAATAGCGTAATAATTCCATAGAAAATAATATTGTTCAATCCTGAAAGGCAGGTTTAGTAGTCTTCTTTTGTGGAAAACTACGTGCTCTTTAGGTGCTCATGGAAAATGAGATCATATCATCATACTGATGACTAAACTCGTAAGTTACAAAAATAATTTAACTAAAATAAACTTGAACCACGCTTTCAGGATTTATTTATCCAACGCCTTCAGAGGTGACGGCAAAAACATTCAATTTTGCCTATTAAACTATACCCTTTTTCCAAGGGCAACATATTCACGCACGCGTACAAGAATCTTGGCATTAAATTACATACTTAGAGTCACATGCTTTCTCAATTTATCAAATTTGTAATACTACAGGCTAAGGAAAGTGATAAGGGTAGAAAAGTTGTTGGAAGTGCCACAAGTAAAAAACTAATTTAATTTTGTAGTTATTATGGGGTGTTTAATTATGCGTGTATACTTTATTTTTTTACCAAAGCGAATACATTTCAACGCGCACATTCATACAGTTTAATAATTGACAATGAGGTGAGTTTTCTGCTGCCGATATTTTGACCTCGATGGAGTTGAACGTGAGATAAATGCATGCTTGGAAAAATGCCCTCAGTCCATAAAATGAACATAGGTTTCTCTATTAAACGTTATTCATAAACAAAAGTGTTCTACTGATCGTATTGCACACCTGTCCTGATGACCTACATGTCCGCATCGCTCACAGCGTTCAAAATAATCCTAAAGACTTAATTTTGCTAATTTTCCGATAGTATTATTATATTTCATCTACGCATTAAACAAGCTACAGGTTTCACTAGACCATGGGCATTGTAATAGGTTTTAACGGGGAAATTTGAATGAGATATAAGGTTGACTTTTTTGCTTTCATTTGATAACTTAGTAATTATTTAATGGATTCATTTGTTATGAATTTCAAAAACAAATAAAAACTACCGTTATTACTCTATTTGAGAAAGGTTCTGTTGAATGCTAGCACGTTGTAGCTAAGTTATCTACCAAATACTTAGGTAATATACGTGCATCTTGCAACAAACAACCACGTTACTCTGGGAACATTTAGTAATAAATAAAAAACTTAAATTGAATGAATTTTAAATGTATTGGATCAAGAAAAAGATACAACGAATTCTGTGCTTATATCACATGAATACTCCGAAGTAATTAAATACATTTCATGTTTCTCTCTATAAAACAACCACATACGTGTAAACGAACACATCCTTCTCTCTACCTATCTCTATCATGTATTTTCTGAAGAATGGTTTAACTGAATAAAAAAAGACACATTCGCCAAATGTCCTGATCTAAACTTCTTTTCTCCCGCATCCCCTCATCATTTCCTTCACCCATTCCTTATCGATTCGCTACCAATCTCCTTTCTCCTTACCCTCCACCAAAACCACCCACGCGTACCTATCGCACTTGACCGCCCATGAAAATACGCGAAAGGACGTACCCACGTGAAGCCCACACGGGGGAGAGAAAGGGAGGGGAAGAGAGGAACCACCCTTCGCCCGGACACTTCAATTCCCCCGTGCAAACACCTTTGCTCCTCTTAATCTTTCCGTCCCACGCGAGTGTTTTGTTTCACCGCATCACTCGTCACCTCGACGGGGCTCCCGTCTCCTTCTCTCTCCGCCTCCCCTTCAATCCTCCTCAACTCTTGGGAGCTTAAGGGTCTCTCCCCTTCCCTGGGTTCACAACCAGCGTCCTTACGCCTCCGGGAGGAGGTTACTTTTCTCGCGCAAAATGTCTTTATTGATGAAACCTGCGAAATTGGTCCTGGTGTGTGCGTGTCTAGTTTCTCACCGATAGGATCTTCTCCTCTCGGGATCTTCAAGAGAAGTTTGAAAAGAGGAAAATGAAGAAATAAGTGAAAATCTCAGGGTTTAGGACGATGATGTCACATGTAGGTGGGAAAGACGAGGAACAATGCGTGTTTGCATAAGCATGTCGAGTTGTTTCAAGAGCGCGTTTCACAGAACGTTCTCCGAGCAAATTAATCTCCGTGTGACGCGTATCAAATAAGTTCCCACAATACTGTGGAAATAGACATGAACCAGGCAAGTTTGCGTTAATAGAAGAAATTCAAATTGAAAATTGAATTGTATTAATTTCGGTACGTACTCTGTATTGATATTTTATACTCACAAATTTATGAACCCGTAAAGAATTAATGGCTCGCTTTGAAGAAAAATCACCCATTCCTTCTAAAAGTTTTACTCAATTGACCAATATGAGGGGTAATTAAGAAGTTGATTTGTTAATAATGACGTAGATTCATACAATAAACAAAACAACAGCTACTTCACGCAACGTGATTGGATTTTGAGAAAATCACAACGTCCTTTAATGAAAACCAAATTACAATCTTCTTTTTGGTGAAGTTATGGACGGAAACATCCATCCTGAAAATATAGGAAAAATTTTCCGAGGTTGGCGAAGTCCGACCTTTGCCAGCGGCGGATTAATTTAAGTGCTTTTAAAAGTTTTGGCGGGCCGGATCAAGACTTCAGCGGGACTTTGTAAAGAAAATATTGACTTTTAGTGCACTCAACCCCAAAACAAAATATTATTATATTTCCACATTGTTCCTTTTGTAAGACGTTATAATTTTTAAGTTCAATTGTACCTTTTGTATTAATTTAATGCTTCCTATGTGTTTTCTGTTGAGGCTTAAGAGGGGTAGAAAGACCAATCCTGGTTGAAAACTTGTCCTTTGCCATTGGCTGATACCAACTCGGTAACAAAGAGTCGTTTCGTTCTCTGTTTTTCCAGAGAAAACCTAAGTAGTGATGAAACAGTCAAAATTTATTTCCCTTAATTCGGTGCGTATCTTCTTCCGTTGGAACAAATTGGTTACGTTGACCAATGTAAGTCTGATTAGAACTGTACTGTCCGACCAGTATGAGGCTAATCCTTTTATGGAAACTATGGAAAATCTATGCATGGGTATACCTCTAGGTATATCACTCAACATGAAAACCTAGGGTAATGTTCAATTTGGGAGGAAAGATCATTACCGAAGAAATATTTCATTAAGTTTTTCTTGGCTAAGTGTTCACAATGTCATTTTGTGGTAGTCGCTACCAGGGTAGGTGACCGACAGTTTAAGATTAATTGCATAAGGGAGAGTATTAGTCATCCGATTAGGATAGGATATTCAGGTAATAGAGGAAGAGTGCAGAGAAAACCGGCGTCAGCATAGCCTACTCATAAAAAAGGGGACAAGGGGTCACAGCCGACGGATGGCGTGTTCCACTTCAATTGCTCTTTACATACCGTTCCAAGAAGGGGTCAAGATATTGAGGAAAAATCCTGCCACTTTAGAGATTTGAACTCGGACCTTCGAAGTTGAAAGCCAACATATTAGTAACCACACTATTCCGAATACCTACACACATACACAATGTCATTTTAAATTTAAAAACATCAATTAACCTTCAACAAATACCACAATATCTAATTTAATTATTAATTATGGGATTTAAAAACTTCATAAAACTTTTATTATTATAGATAACTAAACCATTAATGGCGCAAAAGCTTACCAAAGCACATTAGCAAGAAGTAGAATTGCGAGTAAATATTCGTAACCACAAGGATAAAAGGATCGATTTCCCTAGAATTCTACAGTTGAATACTAGAAGGCTTCATTAAGATATGGATCTAGACTTCGGGTGCAAAATTTTTTCTTCCAAGTCATGACATTGCATTACTTCAGATAGTCTGTAAATGCTTCTAAAACCCTTCTTCGTTAACATAATACTTAGTATTTTTCGGATAAAAATTAAGAACCCAACGGTCTTAAAATTATGCATAATTTAATGATGCGCAATTAATATAAGAAATTATACATAAAGACGGATTTTAAAAGGAATATAGTCGTTTCTTATAACGCTTTCCTTTATAATTGACGAATTTATGGTCATTTAACTTCGATTTAGCCACTCTCATAGGCATCCACACAAACAATTGTTGGTATTTCCATTTCTTAGGCCTCAATTTCTTCGATGTATGCAATCCAATTTTTTATCTAGACCTTTTACCTAGCGGAGTAATCTGCAAAATGAAATGATCAAATCAATATTCCTAATACTTTTAATTGTAAAATCGATGTTCAGGCGGTTCAATGTACTTCTCTTGTTTTAGTTCAAATGTTTTATACGCAGTTAAGAACGTTTTATGTATTGATAAATAAAGCGCTGGATATCCCCATGTGACATCAATCTGCTAAGCTACCCTACGAAAAATTGCAGTCTAAAATAATATATAATAATTAAAATAAATATGATAATAAAGTTCCGTTGTTTGAACTTAAATAAATTCAACTTTATAAATTATAAATTACTCTCCAAATTGCCCAAAAACTATTTTTTGGCACCCAAAGAAAATAATTTTCCATATCAACACATGCTGTTCACTGTAAACCATTTTGAGTTCCATGAATGAGCATTTAAATGCCGACTAAGTTTTTATTGCAACGATGGATATGCATACGGGGTTTGTTAAACATTTAAGTCTTAAGTTCTTTTGAAGTGGAAATTCTACTTTATGTGATTGAAAGACTCAAAAGGAAATTATAGGCTGGAAATTCTCCAACTTTGGTTTTTCATTACTTCATCTGGTTGACAGCTAGAATGTACCTACATAGATTCCTGTGTCCGCGTCTTTTCATTGCGGTACTGGATGCACAGTTAGCATATTCTATTATTTCCTTTGTGTACCGATCTATTCCGACCCCTAAAATCATTTCTCTAACCGATTCCCTCTGCTATAGTTTCTAGTCTGTCTACGTCCCGTGAGATGTGTTCGTTATCATCTCTTTTTCTCTGTAAGAAATTCCAAAAAGTCGGCTGTTCCTTATATTTTGGAGGTCTTCATTTTTGGAGACCTTAACTACAGTAAGAATTCGGAATTGGAAATTAAAATCTTATAAATACATAGAGTCCACAATGAGAGAAACATAAAATCTACAAAGAGGAGGAAATATGGTTCAAACTGTAGTAAGGGGAGGCAATCAACCATTCCAGGCAAATAATTCAATTTCAAAACCTATAGAATATCGTAAATTGTTGGAAACATTTCCTTTGATGTTGAAGTACATTAAATTCCATGATGCATAAAGTGGCTGACTGGAACCAGCGGTTTTCGGACAAATTGCTAAAATTTAAGCCTAATATTGTTATTAGCAAAGTAATCATTGATATTATCAAAGCAATTCTTTTGATACCTCTTAAGTTTTTCCCAGGCTCAGTGGATTGACTTTTGACCATTTGACTGCTATACTATTTAAGTCATCTATTTTTACAAGATTTACTCTTCTGCAAGTTAGTCATAAAAATATTCTTAAATACAAAAACTTTATGCAGCACAGAAGATACACAAACAACAGAATATAGGTCATGCTTAGTTAAATTATAATATTTGTATTATTATTCCGACACAATTCTACCCTTTCCGATTTCCTATTCTCTTGCTTCCTTCGTATTATCTAATTTGCATGTTCTAATGTCATTTCTATTTTCTATTGCCATTGCTTTTTCATGCGGATTGACTGTTATAATGTGTATATTCTGATTAAATTACTAAGTGGTGATAATTATGTTTTATCTTTTTTGTTTAAACAGGCATTGTACGTCTTTGCTAGAAGAAATGGGCAAGATAAAGTGCAAATTCCGATTTAAATTAAGATAGCAAAAAGCAGCAGATTAATCTAACAGAAAAATTTCATTCAAACACTCTTTTTCCAAGCAATAGCTCATCTTCAGAGTCACAAAGTAGGACCTCATGTCGTATCTTATATTTAAAACGTGTATCATTAAATTTTATTTGGTAAATCTAACCTGGCCGATCATCGATTTTTTGTGGATCGGCCATCATTTAACTAAAAAACATTTCTACATTGATGACCTAACGATGGAATCGTTTGTAAAAGATATTGCGTGAACATAGTTTCACTGGTGGCAAGACGAAATACACAAAGCCAAGATATGATTTCTAAGTTATGGTAATCAAAATCCAGCAATTTTGTAAGTTTTACTTTATTTCAGACAAAATTCCATTCAAATTTCACTAATATTAAAAGACGATTGAAACATAATTCATGAGAACCAAGGTAATGGATAAAATATCGAGAGAATCAAGTAGGGAATAAGAGACGGAATTACGTCTGTGTGCTAGGCGCATATAGTATGTTGTGTAGTACCCACGCTGTGGGCGCGTATTTGGGTTGTTGAAAAATAAAAGAAAACGGCATTTGGTGATTCCTTAGTTTTTATTGAGGCGCTACTAAACCCGCGTGCTTTCTGGACGACCGATGTAAAAGGGAAGTAGTGGGAGGGAAAGTAAGGGGAGGGATGGATAGGGGGAGAAGAGGAGGAATTGAGCCATAAAAATAGATTAGTTCGAGGAAGAGGAGAATGGAATCGATATTGCAAAGGGGAGGGGGGCAAGGTTGAAGGAGGCGGATGGAAAAAGGTGTTTGCTGAGGCAGAGGTGGAGGAAGTCTGAGCTGAAGGAAAGGCGAGGGCAGTGGGGGAGAAAGAGTCTGGATGGAGTGACTGAAGGAAGGAAAAGTTCAAGATAGGGGCAGGAATAGGGGCTTGTTATCTCCAGACCTCTCAAACAGTTGACGGTATAAGTAATGAGGAACACCTCAGTAATAACATTACAGATCGAAAGAGAGACAACACGGCAATAACTGAGGAAGAAACGTCTTTGACAACATTATTTCAAAATAACCATCATTCCAATAAATACTACCACGTTTGAGTCGTTATTTTTTATAAACATGGCGAAGGAATAATAATTAAATCATCAAATACTATAACATCATATTTAATTGCTGATTACACATATGTATATGTCTTACGTGTATAGGTCTTACGACGGAGGTTACAATTCATATTATCACATAAAGATGATAATACTATGTATTGGAACCGGAGAGGTAAGATTAAAATATAAAACGGAATCAACAAAGTTGAAATTTTAAATTCCGTAATCGATAAGTCCCCCACCGGCAAAACGTACGGTAAACGGTACGGCAAAAATGCTCGTACAACCTCTATTGCTAGTGAAGGTATATTTGTAATAGGTAACACCTATTTAATCTTAATGTATAATTTTCAAAAATCATCAATCAGTCTTCATTATATACAGGGTCGCACCCAAAAGTGGTAGGACTGATTTTCTCTGGCGCGAACGGAGCGGTGGAGGGGGGTCTGCCTGGCAGGGTAAGGTGGAGGGGGCTCTTAGCAATAGACCAAAACCAACCTCAGTTGCCTGCGGGCTGTCGTTGAGTGAGGACACCGTTTTTAGTGAAGCAAGTTTTTTGTCCACGTCGGGAAACAAAATGAATCTGAATTTAGAGCAACGTTATTCCGTGAAGTTTTGTGCGAAACTCGGGAAGACGGCAACTGAGACCCTCGATATGATCAAGCAGGCTTATGGGGACACTGCCTCAAGCCGTTCCACAGTATTTGAGTGGCACAAGTTGTTTAAAGAGGGTAGGGAGCTCGTTGAAGACGACCATCGCTCCGGACGGCCGTCGACGGCAAGAACCGACACGAATGTGGACAGAGTGAGGACACTGCTGAACACAGACCGACGCTTAACCAGTGAAGAAATTGCAGACCAGTTGGGTCTGTCTGCATCCAACGTCTAACGCATTATTTCACAGGATTTGGCCATGCGCAAGGTGTGCGCCAAGATGGTGGCTATAGTTTTGGCGCATCCCTCTGATTACGCTGAAGGGGTGAATAAACAACCTTATAGTTACACACATGAAGCGCAGTTTCCATGTCATCAGCCGCGCATGAAATTATGCATTGAATTCTATTTATATCGGATAAAATAAGCCGCCCATACGCCAAAAGGGCTACGATTACACGCGAAGCCAAAAAATATTTAATGACAATAAGGTAAAATTTGGCGGATGAATTTTTTGACGCATTAAAACCGCAAGTAATGAGATAATACATATTAAGTACCAAAGCAAGGATACTCTTATGCACGCATACAAAATTAACGGCAGACAAGGGCGCATTTTGTTAATAAGAAAATTTTTAGTGTAAAACCAAATCAACTCGAATAAATTAAAGTAATTATCGATTTCAAGGCAACACTGGAAATAGCAGTTAAATTTTCATCAGTATTTCCAAGAAGAGCCTTAATATTGAGTAAAATTTTCATATTATAACTTTACTCTCCATTGCTTCAAGTCCATAGGATTAGCATACAAAATTTCATATATTGAAGTAACACGATGGATTTTTGGAAAAAGTATTGGTTACTTTGTAGCCAATACATTTACATATTCTTAAAGAAATGCAATTTCATTATTTATTACCTAGAGCGTCCGAGAGGTTAGAAGTTTCAAATTTTCATTTTTAAATGATTGCAACATGATTACAGTGAAGATTGCCTTAAATACTTTATTCCACGACACTATTTGATAAAAACTTATAATTTGAGACGAGTCTCACAAGAAACAAAGAAGTGCCGAAAATAATTAATAAAGATAATATTTTTGATGAAAAAGTTCTATTTTGTAGCTTATTAAAACCAAAGTCTTAGGATTTCATTTTAAACATTCGTTCATATTCTTATTTTAAGAAAATATACAATCAAAAAGAACCACGTTAACCGAAAAAGGAATACAACCTGACTCAGGGAATAGGGAGTAGAAAAAAAACTATAAATATATTGAAAAATAAAATTTCGAGCGTCAGAAGGAAAAGCAGACGTCTGATCAATTGATACATGAGCTAGAATCTGAAGAATGAATATGAGGCACGAAGAGAAAGAAAAAGCAAAGAAAAAATACCGGAGCTGAGCATTAAGAATCATCTCTCAGAAATCACAGTATAGATGTAGTCCAAATGATTGGGGTAAATCATAGGAAAAAGTAAAAAAAAATAGAAAATCATCGCAAACAATTTGGTGAATTTCCATTTCAACATTTCCGAAATAATGTTACTTAGAAGGGGTAACGGCATATTAAGGTCCACTAAAATCACCCTAAGCGAAATGAATTCCACATTTCTAAATGGACACGAACATCGGTGACACAAACGTGAGCAAGTATGCCATTGTGTCAGCAAATTTTGCAGCTTTATCTCACGAGTATTACTGCCTGAGTTGCGCTAAGAATATATGAGAGATATCAATTATTAAGATGACTCCTTGATACGCATTTAACATAAAACTGGAAAACATTTTATTCATAGTCATTTTAGCGGAAGATGGAGGCTCTGCTAGATATCTTCGGATTCGAAAACTTGCCTAACTTCTTAAAAGAAAGTCAAAATAGTGCCGCTATGCACGCTGTCACCTAAAGCTTAATTTCGTTAAAAGGATTCGATGAGGATGGAATTGTGAGATGAGATAACTTTTGAGATCTTGGGCTTTGGTAACATTTTCATTCACGTGATTGCCAAGGAAAATCTTGGATTAATTTATAAGCCTACGTTTAATTTTAAGCAACAAACTTTGACGCCGTCTAATTCACTAATTGTAATTAATAATTGTATAATCACTAATTACCAAGTAGAATCCGACTCATACACAACGGCCAAATAGCTGTACTTTTCGGCAAGGATAGCGTATATTTTGAGATTTAGCTATTCAAACATACACAAATAAATCGATCACTTAATTGAAAAAAGGATATTGCTCCATTAGATAACATAGTGTTCAGAAAAAGTTGATTATTCGCTTCTTCAATTGAAAATAAAATTTTCCCTATATTTAAAAATCAAATTTTGTTAAATATTCTTGAGTTTTAAATAGTTTGTTTGGTAGCGGTGGGTTGAATGATGGCAGTTTATGCATCCTCCACCTACGTTTTAACCATATTCATTGGAACAAAAGAGTTTGGTCCAAGTTCTCTTCCAGTGTGGCACGCCGGATAGTGAAAGAAGCAATCATCCCCTTAATTAGGAAAGTGTAGTCGCAATGAGCTCGAACGTGAAAGGTGAGGAAGAAGCCGTCGAAGCATCGGCAGGTTCGGATGAAAGGCCGGCGATGAAAGAGGGGGAGGGGCTTCGGTCGTAATTATAAGTAAGTTGATGAGGAGCGGTGAAGATCAGGAAGCAGATTAATAGGGTGGAGTGAGGACGATGGGTGAAATGTGGAAGGGGAGCACAGAAATGCGCCTGAGGAACAGGGAAAAGGGGGCATGGAAAAAGGAAGATGGCACGAATGGATAAGGAGTCACTGATGTCCAAACTATGCTTCTGAGGATAATATACAATTAAGGGGAAGAGCAGTGAAAGAAATTGAAGCTTATTATTTCAGGACAATAGACTAGATTAGAACTTCCCAGATCACCTGATGGCCAGATTGCTTACAGTTTTTCTCACATAGCTGCTTATTGGAAGGTACGCCCAATGATATACACCTTTGTTAACGAAACCGATCGCCTATACTCTCCTAAAAACCCTGCCTTCGACAGGAAGTTACCGCGACAAATGAAACGAAATCTGAGGAACATAAACTGGAAATTAAAGTTTTCACTTCCAGGGATAGGTTCCTTTCGAGACGGTTTCCATTCAATTCTCTATTCTGCACGAACGTTGCTCAAACTATTCACAATTATGTCCGTGAACAAGTTGAATTGGTCCCTAACAGATTATGTTATGTTAGGGACAACAGAGATTTTCAACTGGAAGAGTATTGAATGTAGTCACTGGGAAATATGATGACATAAGTACAAGGAACAAATAAAACATTTTGAAAGCGAAGCTAAGTAGTGTTAAATTCCTCTGCAATGAATAAATAATCGAAAACATATATGAAATGAGTCAAAATGAAGAAGTCTTTCAAGAACTTAATAAAAAATTATAACCAATAATACGTTTAATAACCATCTTTTCCTTTTATTACAGAAGGAGCTTACTTCTCGTCTAAAAAGTGATATTTCAGCATGCATGAATATTCACTTCCTAAAATATTTGCTGTGGTGTATGAAACATTTACAAGACATATTTAAAAAGAATTAGAGCTTGTAACACTTAAACGGCAATAAAAGAAGGGTTACTATATACTCTTAAGAATTATCACAAACAGGAATATCCTCAAGCTTTTTCTATCAAGTAACTGATTAAGCTAGGCTTTGGAAAGACACAGACAAACTACAGCTACATTTCGATGCCCTGCCTGCAATTTGCGCCTATCAACCTCGCTGAATGTCCAGGTTCCCGAACTGTACAAAACTACGTTAACAAGAAAAGTTTTTCTAGATCTTTTCTTAACAATCTTCTTCAACATCCCTTTCATTTATTTAATTCTTCAACAACAAAAATTAGTGGCTTTTAAGAAGGGCAAAAAGTATCTTATGTGACGCCTGGGCACTCCCAGGATTGCCGTCAGCCAATGGCTTTTACAATTGTTTCCTTTAAATTACTGCCCCTGCCTTTAGAAGATTCGGAATAGGCAACGGTACCATTAGGCATTCAGTTTCGGATAGGTAAATATCTGGGACCTAAGGAATTCTTACGTGAAAATATTATAAAATGTTAGTGTTAAGTAAGTATCACCTATATAAGATTTTTTTAAATTACTAGGTTCTATGGTATATTCTGCAATGGACAATACTAGCCTTCATTGAATCCAAAACTGAAACCTCTTAAAGGGCTGGCCATGATAACCCGAAGTTTAAGGGAACATATTACTCGTATTTAAATAAGATTGATGCGAACTCAAAAGACTTATCTCAAGCCATTCAGATGGGCATTGGAATCATGCTAGATGATAACATATAATGATAAATGAAATTTATTTACAACATCTACAAAAAATGTGAAAAAATGGGGCCATTCCTATGTACAATTTTATTTTCTCTTCAAACACAGGGCATTTAACTGGAGAAATATAAGCATTTTCTCTTTTGTTTCACTAACAATCAATTCAAACAACAAAAAATGAAAACTCATCTTTATTCGTTCAGTCCCGAGAATGAGCGATAGTATCCTTCTCTTTGGTGTCACTCCCCACTATCCTATGCCAAATCTGAATCATTATGATAATTGTCTTCCATCTCTCCGCAGTCGGCCTTCCCATTTTTTCATTCGATCGCCACATCCAATTCGAACCCCTTCCCTAGGACATATTTTCAACTATTACTTCTTATATTTTTGAGTAAGTACACACTTCATTCCTCTGGAACATGCCAGAGCAGACAAGTTTTGGTTCTCTTTTCATTCCGTGGGAATCATGGTACTAACTATATTCTTCTCTCAGTCCAAGGTCTAATGCTAATCACGGCTATATTCTATTTTGGAAAATTGATCCCTTTCAAATTCCTCACCCGTAACCATTATTTATTGAACTTCTCCATGTGTAGGCTTAAATATGAGATATATACCTGTATGTGGACATAGAAAGGAATATATGACTTATCCACGCCGATTGAAATGCAATAGTAATTACTTTGAAAAACATTTCCTTTGGTAAATTCAGTTCCAGTGTCAATCAGTGTCAACTTCCGTTAACGGTGGAAGAAATCGACTATTTCTTGTCAGCATGTTATAAATAAAGTATTATTAAAGAAGCATGCCTTCAATCTCCATAAAATGCTTAGTTGAAGTATGAAATGGATTCAAGCAAAGTAGTGTACTACTTTGAGTACTACATTCAGTAAATGGAAAGGAGAAACACCCAGTTTTATAGTGAAAATGGAATAGAATCAAATCCGTTTATCCTCTAATATTTTTATTCCACTCGCTAAGTTGAGATTTAGAAATGATTAAACATTTTTTCGATATTTATTAGGAAAAGGAACTGAAATAAAATGAAATAATTTGAAAGTTTTCGGAGAATATATAAATTTAATTTCGGTTTTCAAAAGAGTATGCAACGAGAAAATTTCTGCGTATCCCAAAATTCACAAAATTAATTAATAAGAGAGGTGCGGATTGACCGGCGCATTAAAATTTGGACTGATAGAGCATCAATACTTCAATGAGAATTTAACTCAGCACAGAGTACTCATATATTGGATTCCGTGGGACAATTTTCGTCGAGTTTATTGGCATCAGTTTGCTTTTTCCATTTTTGTCCTTCGCGGCCTGCCATTGCGAACAAGGAGATTATAACAAACCTATCTTTTCCTATTTATTCCATTCTTGGGGTAAAATTTCCAAATATTAACGTATGAAGAACAAAATTCCCTTACAATTATTTTGCCTATAGTCAGTTGCAGGAATATGGTAAGCAACTATTAAATTATCTTGTGTGAAAGCTAACCATTCACACCGATAGAAATGTTTCAATTCGATAATGATGTAAGCACGTAAAAAATGTGATATGGTTATGTCACGGAAAATTGAGTGGATTGAACTTAATCAAAGCTGAGATGGCTGTAATTGAGTACCGACATTTTTTTTTCAAAAGCATAATGTCATGTATCATTTTAGTGCGTCGTGGGAAACTCATGTATCCAAAAATGACAATTAAATGACAAAATATTTTGCGTTCAACCAAAGCATAATGCTCTACATTTACATCTACATAATATCCCGCAAGTCGCTAGACGAGAAGAGTATGTGGCGGGGGGTGTAAGGGCGCCATACGTAATAAGAAAAAAAATCGCATCAAACTAAAGATATGGTTGGCTCGAGGGTTTTGCTACATTCTCCAACGAAAAGGAAAATGAACGTATAACAATTGTAAGCTTAATCCTGACTTCTTATTTAACTACGTTTACTTCCAATATTCATGAAACAAAATCCTAGCTGCGGTTGGTACAAGTAGATGTACACATATGATACCGGATGGGCTGTCTGTATTACCTGAGTACAAGAATTTTACTTGAGGGATAAGGCAATGTTTACGGGATAAATATGACTGAACATTTTAAGGAATAATGATTTAGCTCACATATGAGACAGTATTTTTCCAAATGGGGAATGACATTCATTTTTATCGTCCGTCAAACTTAGTTCAAAGAAATTTTTCGAGAAACCAGGGTTAATGCGTTAATTTATTAAAATTAATGAGGAACTTAAATATCATACTAAGTTTAATTAAACGCCCTTTTTATTTCAAATTATCCATGCAACTAATTTTTTTATTTTTAAATAAGAATCAACTTTGGTATATGACAGTTCCGTTTTCTAGGGCGTAGAAATAGTCATTCCATCAGGATGATAGGCGTAGATAGAAGGCTTTTGAAGTGTGGATATGGAGAGGAATAACAAAGGTGAAGTGGTAGGCAAGGAAAAAAATGAGAAAGTGCTAGTTATTGCGCAGGAGGAGAGGAAATAGTTGGAAGACAGAAAAGATGGATACAGAGCATTTTGATAAGCGATGACATGTTGAAGACTGCGATGGCGGGGAGAATGGTAGGCAAACGAGGAAGGGGTAGGAATAGGATAGAGCTGCTGTTTATTTTGGTGTAGGATATCGGGTTGTGCTCTTTTAGGAGAGGCAAGGGAATTGTCCATGTACCGTTTGGCTGTTTGTGCCATTCAAAACCTACCGGTAGATTATCGGTAGCAATTATAATAATATAACGGTTAATTTAGTTATTATTTAGAGTAGTTGACTTTAGCCTTTGCTATGATTATATGCTTATAATTCAGTATACATTAAATCAAAGTCTTGCGACGGTATTCTCGACGATGAAAATATTTTTCAAACTAATTATTATTTTTTATAACATGAATTAAAATATAAGTAAATGAAATTTAAACATTTTGAATTAATAATAATTTGTATGGAATCTTATTTTATCATGTTAAAAAAAATGACCCGCAACATGAACAAATTTTAGCATTGCTACTCTAATGGTACTGATTATGAATTTTGCAATCTATTTCATTGGAAATAAATGGTTCCTCTATTGAAATTTTTTCCCATTGTTGTTGAAACTATCCACATTTTTGTCGAGAAATTTTAGAGTAAATTTCATTCATGTTTCTAATGCTAACGTGCAGTTTGATGATCTTTATTTGACTCACCAAAGGTAGATATATATTTTCCACGCCTGCTCTAAGTTCAGAGGCAGAGTCGCTCAGCTGGGGGCCCCTGGCCAATCAACGAGCGATTTTCAAGATCACTTCCTTCTAATCATATCAACCACATGCCTTTAAACCAAAACAGGTGTGATATGACTAATATATTCATCACTACCGTTCAACACTTTTTTTATGTTTTTCACGTAATTTACCAAAGGTTGCCAATTAAAGTCCAATTGAAATTTTGTATTATTATAATTTCGTCATTCCAACTACATTCACAAATAGGCATACTTTCTAGCTTTAATAGCCATGGGACAATAGGCTCATATATTATATATGATAAATTTGAACATGCCTTTATATCAATTTACCGTATTATTAGGACCATGAGGTATAGTACTGCGTAATTTCATAAATCTACTCCTTTCCATGTCATCGCTAAGAAGATTAAGATTTCAGCGGTTCAGTGCGCGTGCCTTACCTCCATCCCGCGCTTCAAATTCTCCTAATTAATTGGCGCCCACGGCATCTCCCATAATCTTCTGGCACCTAACCCGCAACCAATTCCCTGGAACAAGGTTATCTAATCCCTGGCTCAAGAAGCGGAAATGGCGCACACCCACGTTTTTAAACTACCATTAAGTATTTATACGTTCAAACCAGAAAGTCGTTAGAAGATTCCACTTTTTTAAACATTAAAAATGGTATATAATAAAGAAAGTTAAATAGAATTAAATTCTACCATTAATTCTTATCTTTCTGGAATTATTTAATTTCAAGCTTACCTCTGTTCGAGATGAAATGAAATCAATATCTATTGGTAAATTGTTGAGGGGACAATCATATTGCATTGGAGATAAAACATTTTACTTCGCTATTTTTCTCCGATTTTGCTCCCAAATTGGCAATTATTCTAAATTGTTGAGCTCACTCATTTTAAAGAAAGAGATAAATTTCTCACTTTTATGCGGATCTAAAATATACCGTGGAAAGCAAAAAAACATTTATACCCCAGGAAAAACACCACGTATAGGGAGTAAAAAAAGGAGACATAAAATAGATGGTACGCATATTTCAGTTACCTTTAAATACTTACGTAAACAAAAATATGAGCATTTTTAATTTCTCTCCAATACGATGACCTTTGCAAGCTTATACCCAAACATCCTTGGCACAACTAATGATGATTAATGCTAATATAACACTTATATACAAAAAAGTAGGTAGAATGGAGAATCTATGCTTTTATTAAAAAGCATTAAAAACACAGAGCATGCGATGGAGCTGTATAATGATTAATTTGTGCTGTGAAAAATGTTTTTAGAAATCCCTAAAAAAAATTCTTCAGCGGACACGAAAATACTAGACCACAAAATCCTTAATGGAATGCGAAGTCTATTTTACCTAGTAAAGTAATTGAAATGAATTTCACATTGAATTAATTACCTCAATTTGCGGTACAGAGCATTTTCCACCACTTCGTTTCATGTGCCTGAAACAGACGCAGCATCAAATACGCCGGTGGAATCGGACACAAGCACACGCCAATATTTTCACCCGCAAATTTCACATATTCCTAATTCCTATTCGTAGGCGAAAAGAAGAGCTCGAGGTATACTAGTTAGATCCTTTTCCTTATATTTAAATGTTGGTGGTTAAGAAAAAAGTTTTACATATGATAAGTCGTTTATCTGTCGGTGAATACAGATAAAAAAGCCCGCGAAAATCGTTGCTCCAGCCTGTTGCGAACTGCGTGCTGTGAATCGATTTTTGTGCGCAAAAGGATCATCAGCAGCCCAAATTCATCGGGGATAATGTATGGTTCATGGATATACAGTAATGAGTAAAGGGAAGGTTTAAAAATGGTGTCGAGACAAAAATGACCACACAAACGTGCATGATGAAGAGCGGAGTGGCTGGCCCAGTATCCACACCAATGAAATCGTTCAAGTGGACCAAGAACCGGAATCTGATCAACGATTGGCGATTAGTGCTCTGGCTGATAAATTTTCTCTTCTTGGATGTACCACTATTTACATGTTTGCTACGGAAAAGCACTTATATAAGAAATTGTGCGAATGGTGGGTGCCGAAAATGCTTACCAACCAACGCAAAGAGCAAAGAATGTTGAGTGAATGAGCGTTTTTGGACCGCTTACAAGGTTTTTGATCATTCACCTTACAGTCGCTACTTTGCATTTTGGGACTATTTTCTCTTCCGGCACTTGAAACAGTGGCTTGATGGACAGCGTTTTGAAGACGACGAGAAACTCAAGACCCTGGCTATCAAATGGTTTCATGCCCAGGCGGCGATCTCCTATGCTGAGGGATTAAGGAATCTAGTGAGGCGTTACAAAAATTACTTAGAAGTGAACGGAGATCATGTAGAGAAGAATGTAGGCTTGTAGGTAACTGAAACCATCAGCACAATTTTGTTTCAATGAATAAATGTTTTAAATGACTAAACAGCTCTTACGTCTAACAAATTCCTCGTAATTTTTATTTTCCTAGCTTAAATTTCTTATTCTCGCATTTCTCCCGTACTTTTTTTGACTGATCCATTGCCCGATAACTTTTAGAGACCCTTCCACCTCACACCACGGTTGTACCATGGTAGTTATCAAGCTTATTTATATGTACTGACACGGGAATATTAATAGGTAATTAGTCACCCAAATGCTTCCAGCAGCATGAACAATGGCACTCGTTATGGAAATCCGATACTCAAAAATAATCCCATAAGGTGAGAATCACTCGTGATTCTGAAACAAATCCTCTCTCAAATCCTCAGGATTAAAGGAGAGGGGAATAACAATGGTCAGATAACGTCACGATGAAAATAGTAGCCCCAGTCTAGAGGCACGGGTATGATTGTAACTAAAATGAGATGTGCTACAAAAGTACGGGGAGGTTAAAACAAAACCAGTGAGATATGGAGGGTATATTCCAATAATTCTAATATTTAAGCAATTTAATATTTAATTGTAAATGAAGAAATTTTAACTAATAACGTAGCACAGATAACACAATCCTCCAGGTTAAGTGAGGCAGATATTACGGTATGTAAGGAGCTAAAAGAATTCAACGGCATTTACTGAAACACGTTAATTTGCTTTAATCCAACCACTGTAAAATCGTAAATAATATATGTCATGTTTTATCTACATCATGCTCTTTGTTTTTTTAATCGTCCATAAATCTTCTTAATACTTATCTCTATTTTACTCTACTCTATAAATGTATTTTTAAAAGAATGATAGAAGTTATGTGGAAGCCGTTCTATGATTATATCGTTTGATAATGGAGGAAAATATAAGTGTCGACACATTTTGGGAACCATGTTACATTGCTTCCAAATCTCTTTAATTTTAAATTAATTTGTAATAATATAGACATATAATCCAAAAGAAATCTGAAGACGCACAGAACAATCTATTGCAAACTATCTTTGAAGTGATTTAAATCAAGGTAGTAAGGTTACCAGAAGAAGAAATATATTCGACAAAGAAACCCCCACAACATGAAATCAATGTCCAAATACCCAAAACAACATCTTGAGGTATACAAGGAAGAGAAAAGCTGGGTTAAACTTTAAAGTAGAAGGGCAAAAACTACAGCAGGTGGAACATTTAAGCTTGAGCTTACCCTTCTCGGAAGTGTTTTGGGTCAATATGGCCAATAAAGTTGCGACAAAAGAAGAAAAGTTTTAGGCAAAAAAGCTTTCCCAAGGTGGTAGGGATTGATCACAGAGACGTTGAGTTAAGATATTGAGAAACGAATTGTAAATGCTTTGATAAGGTTTTGCATGGTTTTGCTCGACGCGGTAAACATGGTGGTTGAAGCAAGATGATAGGCTTAGATTGGGTGCTGTAGAGATGTGGGTGAAAGGAAGGAAGGAAAAGGTAAAATGGTAGGAAATGAAAACAAATGAGGATGTGCTTGGCATTTTGGGAAAGGGAAAAGATCCGATTGGAGTAACCCAAAGGAGACAGGAGCCATGGATTCAGAGGTTTTCTTGGGAAATGGAACATTGCAGACTGTATATAATAGAGTGGAAAACGATGGGCAAGAGAGTAGGGACGAATTTGTCAGGCTGAATGAAAGGAAGTAGAATAATCCAAAATTCGAGAAGGCTTTAATGTGGGGTCAGGTTTAACTCTCAGTGGCCACAATAATATTGATTTGCTCATTTGAATGCTTTGTTTATTCTATTTAAATTTTGAGAAGACTAAACTGAGTAATTAAATAAAAAAATGGCAATTTTCCACCAAATAAACTTTAATACGACCGGTTTCAATGTAACTACATCATTATCAGACCTGATAATGATGTAGTTACATTGAAATCGTTCGTATTAAATTATGATATTCCACCACATCACAACTGAAATGCCTCTTTTTATTCTAAACTGAGTATCTTGAAACACATTTACACTGAACAAAGGCTGTCGAGAATGTTAAGCATTACTTTATGCAATGAAATTATTTTGAATTTCTCTTTTTTAATTACACCTAACCTTACCCCTGAGATTGTTCATTCGTAGCCCACCTACCATTCCCAGCCTTTTGTCCGCCAGCGTGCCCTCGGTCTATCTGGTCCCCTCCGCCGGCGGAGTTTTTCAGATTTTTCAAAGCAAACCTGAGCCCCCCATCTCGCTCCACCCTCACTTAAATGAAAGGGTCGTTGAGTTGACCCTTCCTCATACACACCTACAGTCTTCACCGAAATGTCTATTGTGTCCAACGGCTCCTTGTTCTCCAAAAGCCTCGGTTTCGTGTGGCACTCTTCTTCTTCCCACACCACTCCCCACCCGCCCCGGCCAACGTCCCTGCTGCACTCATTTGGTCAGTCTCCGACTCCCACCTCGTTTCCCCTCTCAATGCACACACCGTGCCTCTCGCGACCGAAGCCACTCAACCACCATTAAATATCCCGGCCTTAGCCCCTTCCTCCTTGCTCTTATTGAACGGAGGCATCCAATCCCGATTCTCTACTCCTGGTGATTAGGAATGTGATTAGCAAAAAGTTGCCAGATAATGCCTCAATTAAGTGAAACTACTACGTCTATGAATGAAATTGTATAATGTACACTGGCTTTTTATTCAATTAATGGTCATTACAGATCTCTAATAGATTTAGTACGTTGGTCATCTCCCCCATCCCGAAGTCCTTCAATTCTTTTATAACCTATTTATTTCTATGCATTATTTGCATATAAAAAATATATAAACATATAATTATATGTATGTATGTTTATATATATATATTTATATATATATACATATATAAAATTCTCCTATATCTATTGCACTGAATTTCCAATTCACTCAACAAGGAGCCAGGAGTTGACAAAATAAACGGAGAGATAATCAAGGCACTTTAAAGTGTTAAAGCGAAGGATGCCCTTTTTGGATTATAAAAGATAGCTACGACAGCGGCAAGACATCAGAAGACTTCGAGAAAAGAAAAATGATTGAAATACCGAAGAAACCGAAAACAGATACTTGTAAATGCGAAGAACACAGAACATTAAACCTGGTGCCCTAAGCATCAAAAATCCTCAATCGTATAATTAGCCGAAGAATAGGAGGAGGAATAGAAGGAAACCTCTCAGAAAACCAATTCGGATTTAGGAAAAACCGAGGAGCAAGAGAAGCAATTCTCAGCTAGAGAGTTCTGGTAAAAAAAGAGATATAAATAATCCATTATATGTGGCATTCGTGGACTTAGAGAAGGCTTTCGGCAACGTCAAATGCAACAAGATGTTCAAGGTACTGGTAGCACTTGGATTGGACTACAACGACAGAAAAATTATTCATAACCTCAACAAGAATCTGGTTACAAACATGCAAATGAAAAATCGAAGAAAAATAGAAGCCAAAATTAAAAAGGAGAGAGACGAGCATGCAACCTACCACCAGCAATATTCAACGTATACCTGGAAGAGGCAATAAAAGAAACACAAGAATTGGGTACCAAAAAAGTCAAAGTAAATGGAGAAGAAATCAACAATCTCCGGTTTGCAGATGACATCGTAGTAGTAGCGGAAACGCGAGAGGACCTGCAAGGAACTTTGAGTGCTATGGATCAAGTACTGGGGGAATATAATACGAAAATTAACAAGAAGAAAACTAAAATTCTTGAGTATGGAAGAGAGAAGCTGAATGCAGATATCACAGTTCGAATGGTGAAACTAGAGCAAGTGGAATCCTTCCTCTTTCTAGGCAGCAGCATAACGTGGGATGGAATGAGTTCAACCGACATCAAGTGAAGATTAGCCCAAGCTAAGAAAGCATTGATGAAGAAGAAGCAATTACTATGTTCAAAAAACCTAAGGCTGAAAACAAGGAAGCAACTTGTCAAGATTTTCGTGTGGAGTATGGCGCTCTATTGTTCCAAGACTAGGAACATTGGAAAAGTAGACCAGCGAAGAATAGAAGCCTTGGAAACATATTGATTAAAGAGAATGCTGTAGATTAAATGGACTAAGTAAGGAAGGAGGAAGTATATAGAAAATCAGAAGAGGAAAGGACCGCATGGAGAACTCTACGGCAAAGAAGAAATATATGGTTTGGACAAACACTGAGGCACAATGGATTGATTATGAATATAATAGAAGGAAAGATTCCACGAGGAAGACCAAGAGACATGTACATAGGTCAAAATAAGAAGGACGTAAAACATAGAAGGCATCAAGATTGAGGAAATTGACATTAAATACTTTTAGAGTAGAATGGGGGGCTGCAGTAAACCAATCATTCATATATGTATGTGTGTGTATATATATGTATGAGTGTATATATATACAGGTATGCTACGAAAAAATAATCTCAAAATGGAGGTTTCCAATTATTTTGTTAAAAAATAGCGTTTATTTTAAGTGAAATGCGCAATAATATAAGTATTTACTATGCTTTTCTAGCGTCATAACCGCCATTTCGGTCGATTTTTTCTGTGAAAGCTGTGGTATTTTTTGTATAACCATGTCATACTAGCTCGTTGCTATGTCGTTGAGGAAGCTTCGGATCTCATATTTAGCCTCTTCGTTGTCGCATGCTATATGTGATAAAACCTCGGTGTTCCACTTCAAACCGGAGTTCAAGCTCCAATCGCGTGAGTGACAGCATTCCTCGTCCCTCAAGCAGCGACATTTCTAGCGTACACAAATCTTCCGAAAATATTATTACGACTGTCTTTTGATATCGGAACGTGGTACTGGTGCTCGATTTCACGACTCTTGGGACCACAAACTTGGTATGCATTGTCAGACACTTAAAAACTCTGATGGGCGATTCAGAATTTGATAAGAGAATTGTTCAATTATGAAGAGTATGGCGGTTATAGCTTCATATTGTCAAAGGCCTTGATGACATTTTCCAAAGATTATTCGTTTCCACTTTTCCTTTTAAAGATCTGTCAATAATTTCAAGGTCGAGTTAAAAAGAATTAGTTTCCTCTACTTTTCAGGACGCGTTAACCCCCCTTTCTTACAACTAGAATATATAACATTAATATTATCTTTAATTTCTTAATAGATATGAACGTAGCTGTTGGCCTGACCTGAATAGTTAATATTAGTCGACAATTTAAAATAACTGGGCAGCTATCATGTTTAATAGGCATTCAATTTCCGGGATATCATTAAACCGCGTAGAATTAGTTATATAAATGAATGACGGATGATCCAAGACGACTTATTACAGGTTCCTGGGAGCTATCTCGTGGTCCTTATGAATTCTATAATACTCCATCCTTTTTTAACCCCTACTGCTTGCCATTATCGGTATTACATAGTTTTTTGCCCTTCTAATCCATTCAAGAGACTATTATCTCTCTTCTCTGTCGCCGCTTTCCATGAGTCTCCCTCCCATCGAAGCTTTCAAATTCTCCATTTCAGTCAATACCGCTCCCAACCGTATTTTTTTCCTTCGTCCGCCTACAAAATTCCTTTCTTTCCAAATCCTGTTTTTTCCTCTTTACTCACTATTTTCTTTTAACCATAATCTAGAAAACGAGGTTGTACCGCGGTCGTCACGTTGATCTAATGACCCGGGTTCGATTCCCGCGTACTCCTCTTGGCACCTTCAACTTAACACTAGCTGTATGATTTTTCTAGCACCAGATCAGTCCTGGGAAATCACAGGCGGCACAAAGAAAGGAACATGCCTCCAGTGATCATGTCGTTCGTACGGTTCCAAATTTTCCTAAGTTTGACAACATCGAAGTTTTCAGGCGATGGTCGTAACCAAAGGGCAAGTAATTGATAACGCTTTGCAGGAATGGATGCAGGTTTTACAAGTATGCCCTTCATTATTTTTCCCAGAGGTAAAAAGTCACACTTTGAGGAAGCATGACTCCGCCGTCTCAGTGCAGCGGAAGCTGGTGTGTAGAAACAGCTGCTTTGCATAAATTTAAAAATTATTTCATAAATCATTTTATTACCAGAAAGTGCTAATGATGGCTTGAGGATGGAAATATCGTAATGTGACGTATCGTAATATGCATGATGTCACCTAAGGAAATTTTTCACCATGTTAGTTAGGGATCAGGTGTACGAGTATAGTGGTGCGTATTCTGAGTCCTTAAAGCCTGCACTCACCACGTAGATTACTATGAAAAATTATTAAAAAGTTGTTATTACCTACTATTAAACCATATCAGCTAAAATTATTAGTTTTACTTACTGATAGGTAAGGCATGCAACTAAAAGAATATATTCTGCACAGTTTTATAAATTCAAATAGCAAAGATGAAATATTGTACTTAAATATCATACCACGCCTTCACTGAAAGTTCTCAATATATTCCTTACGCAGGAAAAAAAATGTTCTTTCTACATGGAATACAATCACTCACATATCTATTGGAAGTGTGTAAGAGTTCATTAAAGAGAGAAGCTGACACCACCAGCCCTTTCCTCGAGGAATTTCAAGCATCAAGGAAGTTGTGTCACCGGAACACCAGTACTAATTCAGGAATAAGTAACCATCGACATAACGTATTGCATACTCGTACTTCTCTAACGTCAAATTACACCAAAATCGAACTCGAGGGCAAACAGAATGATAATATTTTATGCTAAAATGAAACTGTTTTTCGAGTCAAATTTCATGAGACCTGTCTCCACTTGGAAAAGGTACCAGCATATAACATCGATACAGTATATTCCCTAATTTACTATCAGCAGTAACTTACTTTAAAGGGCTAGGTAGTAGTAGTACTTTTAGGGGAAGAGACATTAGCGCCATTACGGATGGACAGGAAAGGATGAAGGATGAAGAGAAACTCGGCGTCGGCATAAGCCTGCTCGTAAAGAAAGGCACCAAGGTGTCCACGGCTTAACGTCCCAATATAATGACGACGTACTCACTCAAAATGCCCTCCACCAAGCACCTCGAGTAGGGATTGGGATGCCATTGAAAAATACTGCCCGCCTCGGGCATTCGAACACGGGTCCTCTGCGTGGGAAGCCAATTGGTTAGCCAACGCATCATCCCGATCCCTCCTTGAGAGATACGGTTCTATTTCTTCGCTAGAATGTCTGGTTGGGCCGTGTCATGGGTTCCGAAATGTTCCAATTGCGTGTTTAGTTGAGCTCTAATTTACTGTATTGCTCCAGCAATGAAAAACTAGATAATTATGAAATTTCACTTCATTAGCGCAGGACTATTGCCTACGGAAAGATCCCAGCGATATTGAAGAACATAAAGAGCGCTGACCACCACAATTGCGACAGACGACATTATAATCGCATAACGTGTGTCATCAATGCGCATGGAAAGAGAAGGTACCCACGATACGTAAAATGGGGATCTGGGAGAGAGCTTTAAATAAGGGCGGTGAGATCTGATGGCAGATTGGAGCTCGCCGAACGGGAATATTGGGATGAAAAGGGGAAGGAAAGGGGAGACTGTTTGGGAGGGGAGAGGTAGGGGAAGGGAACAAATGTAGCGAAGGGAGAGAGAGGGGGGAAGAGGATTGGGAGGATGAGTGCTCGGTTGCCCAGGATACGACCCCCAGGCACGCAAGGGAGAGAGGGAGAGGGCGAAAGCCGAGCCGCGCCCATACCTACCCCTCCCTCACTTCCACTCTCCTCTCACCATTCTTCATCTATCCCCCTCCACATGAATGCCTTTCCTCTACGCCACCCTTCCTCCTATAACCCCTCCCCACACATACCAGAGTCAGTCGACCCAACTGTTGCTCATTTCGGCTGTGTGCGATAGGCGTTCCGAAGATTCCAACGGGAACACCTGATGCTCTCATCTCTGAAGCGGCCCAATATGTATATGTATATATATATATATATATATATATATATATATATATATATATATATATATATATATATATAGATATATATATACACATATATATACATATATATGTATATAAATATGTATATAAAAATATATACATACATACATATATTCATTCACACGGAAAAGGGATAGGAACACACATAAAGGACGCACAACGGAGAGGTGAGGAAAGCGAAATCAAGGAAATCACAACTGCAAAAGATTTATTACATAATCTACTGGTTCAGGTAGGTATTGGAAGGACAAAACTACCAAATAAATATCGTAACAAAACACAATCCAGCTTCTTACTCTACAACAAGTCCCAATTAATCTCTGTGTACTTCCGTCCTCCCTTCATCTCATCCAACATCCCTATCCTATGCTTCCCCCGTTTGCCTATCATTCTCCCCTCAATTTAAGTCTTCAATATCACACTGCCGATCAAATTTTTTTCACTATTTTTCCTGCATCCTTATGATTTCTCCCAACAAACGCTTCTCCTCGCCCTCCATACCTAGCACTTCCTCATTTGTTTTCTGCCGGTCCACTTCGCCTTCTCTATTCTTCTCCACACCCACATTTAAAAAGTCTCCAATCTACTTCTAACCTCCTGCTTCAATGACCACGTTTCCGCGCCGTACTCAGCTACGCTCCATATCTAAGTTTTTACGAGTCTTTCCGCAACATTCTCATTCAGCGTCCCTGTCATCCTTCATCCCTCCTTACGAAAGCTTCTTTGCCTATAACAATTTTTCTCCTTACGTTAACACTACTTTGACCATTCTGGCTCAAAACACTTCCGAGATAAGTAAACTGTTCTACCTGCACTAGTTTTTGCCCTCCTATTTCAATGTTTAGCTTAGCCTTTTTCTTTAGGGTAAATCGCATTTCCTTGGTTTTATTTATATTCATTCTCATCCTATATCTATCGTACTGATTTTCCACGCTTGCAACCATTTCGCTGACTGACAGACTAGAGCTTGGGATCAGCAAACCTAACTGATTTCACGTATTCCCCTCCAACTTTCATTCCTACCTCCAGTTCTTCCCATGCGTCTTTCGTCAGTTCCTCCTAATATACCTGTACATTGAACAGCACCGGCGATTGTGGAAAAACATGTTTTGCCTCCTTTTGCCTCTTCCTTACACTGCTCAACCGGAATTTCAGTCACCCACTCGCACTCGAGCAGTCTGAGTCTTGTACAGGTTGCGGATTAGCCTCCTATCCCTCCAATCTACTCCTATTTTCTCCAATATACTCAAGAGTGTTTCCCAATTCAGTCTATCAAACGCCTTGTCGAAACCTACAAAACAGAAAAATACGTGCTGATTGTTTTTTTATTCCTCTCGATTAGTGATCTCATTGATGCAAAGGCACCGCGCGTGCCTCTCCAATTCCTGAATCCAAAGTGATCATCCCCTAAGAATTGATTTTCCCTACTCTCTATCCCTTTGTTGATAATCCTGAGAACAACATTCGCTGCGTGTAAAATCAAACTTATTTTCTTGTAGTCCTCACATGATGTAGTTTTACCTTTTTCGGAATAGCAACTAATACTGATGTCACATAGACTATTCCTCCCATATTTCCCTAAACATTTCAGTAGTTCCGCAGGAATTTTGTCCACCCCCACGGCCGTATTGGGTTTCATCTCCCTTAATGCCTTTTCTATCTCATCGTCGAGTATGCCTGGACCTAACCTATCTTCCTCTACGTCATGTTCCTTTTCTATGTCCAACTTTGTTGGTTTAAGGTCCTTACTATACAGTTCTTCTATGTATTCCTTCCATCTCTCTTGGATCTTTCCTGTGTCATTCGTTTCCTGTATCTTACCCGCCTTATCTCTAACTGTTTGCATAGATCTTCCTTTCTTACTTCCCGATAAAGATTTAACTTTGCTGTACAGCGAACCAATTTCACCCTTCCTCTGCAAACCTTTTATATCCTCGCACTGCGTCTTCCACCATGCTTCTTTTGCTTTATTTGTTGACCGTTTCAAATTATTATATAATTCTTTGTACCTTCTACCTAGCCCTGTGTTTACATTCTCCATTTTCTTCTCTCATCGATATATCTAATCATCTAATCCGTAATCAATTATTTCCTCGTCCTTACCCATAAACGCTTCCTATAGTTTCATTTGGGACTTTCGATATCCCTTTTTTGATGTATTCCATTTTGCCTCGATAGCACTCAGCTCTGTATTGCCATCCATGATTTTCGCTAAAGTCTACTGATACTCCTCCCTTTTCAAACCGTTTAATGCTTCCACATTCCATTTCCTAAGCCACCGCCCCTGAATTATCTTTTTGAAACGGACATGATACTTCATAACAACTTAATTGTGGTCAGAGTCCGCATCCTTTCCCGGAAAGCTGTGCGAATTAATCACAATGTTCTTAAATACGAGGGTCATCCGGAAAGTAGTACCCGTTCGTGAAATAAAGACACAAAAGTAAATATTAACAAACATAAAAAATTTTATTTGAAAGAGGATACTTTAAACTACTTCTCAACATAATCTCCAAGCAAATTAAGGCATTTGTCATAACGTGTGACAAGTTTCTGTATTCCTGCTGCATAGTCCTTCGCCGCCAGCTCATTGAGATACGCGAGGGACCCATCTTGCACAAATTTTTGCATAATGCAGATGGTGTTTAACAATTTCATGAACAATTGTTCGAGAAACATTGGGAAAATGCTCACAGATGTCATCAATTGTGACGCGCCGATCGTTCCTCACGAATTCGTCAACTGAGCTCACCAGTTGGTCTGTAATGACAGACGGTCTCTCCGAACGCTCATCGTCGTGTGTGTTCCCCCTCCCCATGTTGAAGTTGCGACACCACCGCCGAACAGACGACTCGTCCATTACATTGTCTCCATACACCTCCTTTAATTGGCGATGAATATCACATGGGCGAACGTTTCTTGCATTGAGGAATTTAATCACTGCCCTCACTTCACAACTGGCGGCGTTCTCAATTTTTTTAAACATTGTAAACAATCACAGAAACAACACAGGCAATGCTAGCGTCACGCAACTTGGCTCAGAGAAGGCAGACAAGCCATTGAAGCTATCTGACCTCGTCCAGCGGCTACTCGCGTCGTCAGCACTTCATGCGGCACGAACGGGTACTACTTTCCGGATGACCCTCGTATTTACTTTTGTGTCTTTATTTCACGAACGGGTACTACTTTCCGGATGACCCTCGTATATCCTATCGACCTCTTCCTCCGTATGGTTGCTCGGTGACATGTATACCTGAACAATGACCAAGTTCGTCGGTTCTGCTTTTATCTCTACTAGTAATATTCTATGCGTTGCTTGTTCTATATTTACTACGTTTCATCCTACCATTTTAATCAATATTATGACAACACCTCGTTGGCTCTGGTTGCAGCGGCGGGGGTTCTCGCCTGCAATATAATCATCACTCCAGTAATCCCCATTATCCTTCCATGTCACCTCACTTAAACCTAAAATATCTATTTTTCCCCTTTCCATCTCTCGCTTAATATTCTCCAATTTCCCTGTCCTCAACATTAACCGAACATTCAAAGTTCCCATTCTAACTTATTTGATCTTCTTCTTCTGCGTCTTCTATCCTGCTGCTTTGGGTTTTCCTTTGCGAGGGTTTCGTAAGATGACGACCGCGGAAGCCTTGTTTCTCCCGCTGCCGGGAACGACACGCGGCCGCTTGGGCCGAGTTCCGTAGTTACTCATATTCTCTATGCTGTCCATGGTTATACTCTTGGGAATGATAATTGAGGTGGTTTCCCGTTGTCTTGCTAAATAGTGGTTTTAACGTGACACCATCACTCCCTGGCCACCCCACTGGGGTCAGACGCCTTTGCAGCCGCCTCACTGAGGAAAAGACGCTGCGTGGACTACCTTTCGTCTGGCTCGTAGCCTTCACCAAAGGGAGGCATAAAAACATATATATATATATATATATATATATATATATATATATATATATATATATATATATATATATATATGTATATATTATATATATGTGTATATATATCTCTCACTTTGGTGGAAGGCTACGAGCCAGACGAAAGGTAGTGTATACATATATATATATATATATATATATATATATATATATATATATATATATATATATATATATATATATATATACTGTATGTTTGAGGTCAAGTTTTTGCGAGGGCAAACTTTCTTCCAAACACTAAAGACCCTCAGAAATTCCTCTATAAGAAAAACAGTGGCGTTACAAAACCTCTCCCTCTCAGTGGAAAAAGAGTTTACGTCAGTGATAATGGATTTGCACGCAGATAAGGGTGAAAACATCAAACTGTCCTTCATCCCCAAACTTAATCACGCGACTGTCTTGACAGACGACGCACTCTCGTGGCGGAAACTGCCCGACCTTCACCCCGCTAGCTCTCAATTCCTTTCATAGCGCCTTGCCGACGTCGATCACCGATAATTTCACGAATTATTGGGATAAAATCTTTGTTAACTATCTCTTCTCTAAAATATCTTGTCCCTCTTACCTGAAAAAAACTAAATCCAACCTTTCACCGATGAAATAACTGCCCTAAAAACGAATCAATAACTAATATTATCATCACCGCGGAAGATGGTGCCCCGAAACTAGTAGTTATTAATATCTCTGACTGTATTAATAAAGTAAACCAATGGCTCCACAATACATTCTTCTACAAACAGCGTCCCCAATGACCGAACCCCATCATATTATCAATTCTTATCTTAAGGACCACGTCCCATCAGAAAAGGTATCCCTCACGGGCATCGCTACCCCTGCTATCCTTATAAATGTCTCCTCCTGTAACTACCCAACTGAGAACATCTCCGCCTTTGTTGATCACTACCTTAAACTAAATTTCCAAGCCCTCCCTTCCTTGTCAAAGATATTTACATTTCCTCGAACTCCTGAACTCAGCCATTCTTCTCCAAACACCTCAACTACCATGGCAACCGTTGACGTCACCTCTTACAATACCGCATGCCGAAAATGTCTCCCCCTCCATTACTTTCTTTAAAAACGCCCTATCTAACACATCCTTGGCATATACTTTCAAATTAATGATTCCCATTTATCCCCACCCACGATTCTTTTTCCTTCAATAACCAATTCTACCTCCAGGTTAAAGGCTATACAGTGGGAAGTATGTTTAGTCTATCATATGAAAAACTCTACCTCGGTCATATTAAAGATAGTGTCCTTCCCATTTATTCTTTAAAACCACTTGTCTGGCTTCTATTCGTTGATGACATTTTCCACTTCTGGTCACATGGCATAGAATCCATTAACTCCTTAGCGTCCGCCCTCCAAGATCCCTCTTTCCGTCGCCTCCACCATTTCCTCCTCTATTTTAACGATTCTTGATGCGGCCCTCTCCTTCAAATATCACTCTTTATTTCATACTCCTTTCCTCATGAAACCGATAAAAAATAACAATACCTTCATTACAGCAGCTACCATCCCTCTCACGCTAAATTTTCACTCCAATTCGCACTTTCAATGCGTGGATTTCGAATATGAGAAAGTCTTAATTCCCTCAATAAATTTCTCAGTAAACTTCACCACTCCTTCCTCCAACTTGGACACCCGAAATGTTCCTACTCCATGAAATAATCCGAAAATACTCCTACACACTCAAACCCTCCTCGATCAATTATCCTTAATTCCTTCCCATCTGCATCATTTACCTGGGATTCATGCACATTCACGCAAAACTTTCTAAATACAGAAACGAAAAACAATTCGATTAGAGGGATATGCCTCTCGTTAAATAGGAGCTCAACATATTCGGCTTTGGATTAGAATATAATAATTTCGAATGCCTGCAACATTCACCTGCTATCGTCTTTAACGTTGGCATACAGATTTCATCTCCATGTAGAAATATAATTAGAGTTGAAAGGTCGAAGTTCATGATGAAAATGTATTATACATTTTGTTCACGACAATAACCTTTCTCCCCTCAGTTTCCACTTGGTTTGATATCGTTTTCGATTGGAGAAGTGAGTCAATAATATCCATTGAATATCAACTCCAGCTAAAGCTTTACCTTTAGCTCAAGAGTATTTGGAAAAATACTTAAGATAGGAAAAACTTCGGAATGAGAGAAAAACTTGAATACTTATGTTCTGTGATAATAGAGAGCGGCAACCCTTGTAGATTGAAATAAAGTTGACCGAGAGTTTACCTTTCACTAAACTCTTAGTCATCGTTATCTTGTAATGGTCATGCATCGTATTCATTTTAGGTAACCTACATACGTAGCTACGAAGATTGGCTACCGTACGGAGGATAGAAAGATTTTATTCCTTTTTTTGTTTATTAGAGTCAAAATTGTATCGCGATTCGACCCGACTTGAGGAGAAAGGATTAAATCTTTTTTTGAATAAACGGACAGATTGATGCAAGTACACCTCAAGTCTACAGCATGTACCTGAAATGTATAGTTTTACGCTAGTCCTTGCACTAGGAGTTAAACTCCTCCGTTCTGAACAACATAATTCGGCAACAGAGTCTTTCCGAGAAATAAGAGGCAGCACTACAGCATTAAGAGCGATGCTCTTTGAAAAATATTTAGCCATTTTTGGAAAATAGATATTCTCAAAGGAAGATCGAAACGTGATTGAAAGCTCGCATTTGTAACTTAGTAGATCAATAAAAGCTTGACATTGCAAAGAGAGGGAGGAACTGTTGGAATTTCTCCAACCTTACGAATAGCTAGGCATTTCAGCTAGTAGTACAGTCATACCAGACACTATACTTTTTGCACATGCTTGTGGTGTCCTTTAGTGTGATGTGTGCAAAAGTCCTTATATTCCCATTTCAATGATCGTTCACTATCAAGGGATTAAAGATTATGGGCTCAAAAAGGTTCTTATTGAACCCACAAAAGTTTTCTCTATGTCTCAGACAAGCAGCAAATATTTCACAGCAAGTCCTCTACAAGTTTCATTTGCACAGTACTCTATAAGTCTGGTCGTTTAAAATTTAGCGTATAATTAATGTGACAACCATATACTCTCAAGAGGTAGTGTGAGAACTCAGAACTTGCAAATTTACATTCATTTTCTATACTATGTAACGCTCCATGTTGTTAAAAACCAGTATTAATAACAATATCAAGTAAATGTTCACTAGTTCACCACTTACTTGGTTCCAATCTTAGGACAAGGGATAATCAAACAAGATAGGAGTCATAGTCTTGAGTTTTAAATGTAGTAACAATAGTTTTAGGGGAGGTGACAGACAGCTGAGGTCACTTGCACTATAATGGATAGGTAGGGCTAAGTGACTGAGGCTACTTGGCAGAGGATAACTAATTTCGTAGACGCAGGATGTTCTCAGAATTGGGAAAGAACGGGTGAATCCTAGCGTCGGCATTAGTTTACTCTAAAAAAAAGACGCCAATGTGTCCAAAATTCAACGCCCCACCCAGCGGACGGCAGAGTTTACTCTAAGTGCCCAATCCAACCCCTTTTTCACGTTTACTTTAGCGTTCGTTTAGAGCATCTGCAAAAAACATTACAATTCTTTTATTCTTAACGAACATTCTGAGAGATGTTATACCCCCACTATATCTTTATTATGATAGAATTGATGCAACATAATGCAGCATTAATGAGCTTAAAATATATTAAGCTGATAGGAATGCTGGATGGATTTATATATCTTTTTTCCATGAACAGCAAGTATCAGCAGCACATGCTAGGTCCCCATTTATAAAGTGCATAAGTTTAAAAGCACGAAGATTACGGAAAACCTGGTTTTACTTCTGGAAATGGCCATCCTGATTCTTCCTCCACTATCCTTATTTTTGCAGTCTTACTTATGAATTGGGTATAGTAATATACCCTATTTATAAGTAAGTACCCTATTTATACGTAAGTACCCTATTTACTATATAAATGTCTCTTTCTGCGTTCTTTCGTCAAATTTTCCTCATTTTTAAACTGAACTGCCAAAATAAATTCTATTTGCGAACACTAATTAAAATTTATTATTCCTGTTTAGTTAATTATTATTCTTATCAGGACAAGTGAGAATTTCTGCATCGTTGAAATCATGAAATAAGGGGCTGAATTATGGGTCATTGGTTCACGACGGACGCACCTTACTTCCGTCTCCTCAACATTTTTCAGGTATCATGATTTTATAGCCGGGTTCCCTACTGCTGCGACCTCTGAGCGGGGGCAAGAGGAAATTAGGTTTGGCAGCCCGCTCGATAAGTTTGTTTTGCTCATCGCGTTTGCCACGGGAGATTTGCCTCTGAGTGGTACCATGGCGTTGGTGAAAAGCTGAGCAGTCAGACCTCACGTAACCTTGTAACGCTATGCTTCTAAACCACGTCCCTTAATTCCCGACTCAGTTATATAGAAATAAACGTTAAGGATTTAATTCCGTTGCCTCAAAGACTCATTACTCAAATGAGCCTGGTATTTAAAAAGGCCAAGAGAACTCGTTTGGATTACTGTTTCTGCGGAGACGAAAAAGGCAATTAAACACGTAACAATTACGGATTGATTGTTTTACCCTATTTTTATCTGTTGCAAAATATTTTATAGTCAAACTTAAGTTCTATATCGAACGGCCTGTTGGGAATCCAGGATTTGTCTGAAAAGTTTTCATTAATTTATCGCTAATTTCACTGGTCTAAAGTGTCAGATCTTTGTTTGAGGATTCAGCGGTGTTTTGAAAAGTTTCAGAAACTATTTACCATATTTATGTCCACCGTAAAACCATCATAAATAGACATTGAAATGCCCGAGATTAGTGGCGGTAACATTTTTAGTTGATTCTATATAGAAGAGACAACAAGAGAATTCTCTAAGAGTTTATCACGACAAGAGATTGTTGAAAAATGAGCACCAGCATTAAACCCAACTTTTGAAAATTCTATTACGAGAGCTTGCCAATTGGTTTTATCATTCGCGACATAATGATAAGCTCTGCGGCTTAAAAAACAATAAACATTCTATACTAGCAGTAATTCAGCTAAAAATAATTTTCTTCGGAGAAAGCAATTTTAGATAACTAAGGTAAAATATTAAATTAGTTCTTCAAAAATGAACTAAGTTTTACTCTAAATATAGAATACGTAGGAACATTAAATCCTGAAGACACTTGATTCCTCTAGCATTATAAGTATACCATAAGAAATTACAGTTATATATAGTTAGATTTTTAGAAAAATCGATGTGAGGATAACATTAATGAACGTAATGTTCTAGAGCGCAAAATAAATATTGAGATTGAATTTCCCTGGGTATTTTATTCCAATCGCAATATTTCCTCGCAAATTTTGTCACAGCGAATCATGATGGATTTACATCACACTGCAACGGGGGCTGCAAGTTATATTGCTTATAAATTATATATTACATCTAGTAGTACTTAATTTAGTCTAATATGATGGGAACTCAATGAAGAAGGAACTCTGTTCAAACTTCAGTTCAAACGTCACGACTATAAAAGTGCATCTAAGTGATATTTTAGAGTAATAAATCGTTCATAAATTGAAAGAAAACAGTTTCGTCATACGTTGAAAACGAATACACCACGAAGAGTAGGTGGTTTTTGTAAAATATAAAAAAGGTAGTTTAAACATGTTTATGTTGTTAATTGTGTTTGTTAACTTAAAAACATGATAAAATTCATTAATGAGATATTTTTTAAAGATTTCTAAATTTTATAATGGACTACTATTTTTAAGGCTAAACAGGTTATTCCATTTTAATTCCATGGTTAGGAATATTAGAAGATAGTTTCTACCAACTTGATTTTTCAGAGTATTTTTCTGCTTTAGTTCGAGTTGCATATTTCTTCGATGTATTCTTACCCCGCATACGATTTGAAAGTTTCCTGGATCTTTGGCAAAACTTGCGATATCACTGTTTTTCAAAACTGGTAATGAAATAAAAAGAATCATCAATTAACATAGGCGTATCATGTTTTTCACAATGAAAGAAAGCACAATGAATCATCGTCGTTGTGTGTTAAATTATTTGGAAAACAATTGTTTCATCTCTACCCATTGCAAATTACCTTCAATATTCCCCTTACAAAGGGTCCTCATGGATCACTGTTTCATAAGTGAGCCCTGAATAATAAGGGAATACCATTATTAACATTTATTCGTAAAAAAAAGATATTGGTATCCAATCATTTTAAAGTATTGCACGATCTACTCTCACTCGGTGCATGCATCGAAGGTTTAATAAATTTTTCAATGAGTTTACAAACTTTAAAGTTGGACATAATCGACTGAAACACCGATTGAATTGAATGATGTATAAAAATTCGTCCATTAGATAATTTTCCGCAGTTTATTTCAATTAGGTTTGAGTTAACGTGGTAAAAAATCCAATAATTTCAACTATACGAACTTAACTATTGAAAATTCAGAGGGCTTCAAAACTGCTTTTCATGTTAAGTTCCCGAGGTAGATATCTCTTTTCAAGAATTTGATACTTCCCCAAATTAAGGACCAAAAACGTATCATTTTCGAGCGTAGCATGTTGGGAAGTGCGATCACGTTCAAAGATAATAAAAGATCTGTACTCATTGGACTATAATAGATTCGGCTGTGACTGGTCGTCGCATAGAGCAACACTAAATTAAAATTCACTGATTTCGCTATAACTAGCCGCAGGGCATAATTCTAACCTAAATTTAATGACTTCTCAGCTACTTCTCGACGACTCCGTCTTGGTTGAAGGCGTACTTCATTTTTTTACAGAAACGAGATAAATTTGGCTCCGGCGAAAGGGAGGAAGGAAAGGGGTCCAAGGACTTAAAGGTCTAAGGGCAAGGAAAAAGCCATTAAATTCAAATAAAGCATGCCCGTCGACCTAAAATTAGACTCTGCGTCATCGATAATTTTTCATTTATTTTCACAACATAATCATGTATTCCAGAAGAGGAGTATAGGCCATTAAATGGGGAATTTTGCAGCCATGAGCAATCATTTAATATTATAAAGTACCACAATAATCAACGTGAAGGTGACGGGGGAGGGTAGAGCTCATATAGTACTATACTAATCCTAATGACATGTTAACTTCATACATCAGAGTAGGGAGAAACATTTCTTTTTCTTTGTCACTTATGGTATACCAGGATGATTTATTACCGCAAAAATCACACAGCTTGAGTTAAGTCGAGAGCGCTCCGAGGCCGAATCGAACCCGGGTTCTATGACGTTAAAATGTTATACGACATTGAAACCATTCAGTAATTTTTTAGGGTAGGTGCCAAAGGTAGATACTCACAGAAAGAAGCACCATACGTATTATTAAATCACAATTGACACAGCTGCATTCCATGAAACCGCGTGGTGGACTCGAGGTTGAAGAGTTCCTATACAAATAAAAATATGCTGAGTTCTAACCTAAGTGACGCAAGACACCAAGCTGTGAAATTTAAAGGTTCCAGAGTTTTCCTGAAAAAAATCTTAGACGGGACAGGGCCGTCTAAGATTTTTGAAGGTTTGCCAAATCTGAAGTGTTAAATTTAAATGTTGCGGAGTGCCGCAGGGCTTAAACCAGGTGAAATTTACTCTTAAATATCAAACCAATCAAGGATGTTTTCTACTGCCGAACTCATTTTGTGTCGTTAGACTTTTACACTACCATGTTAAGCCTTTCCAAACATCATACTAGAAGTTTGTAACTTATTAATTATTAGGTGGCCATCTACTGTTAAATCTAAGTTTCAGATAAAAAAAGGCTGAAGACTTAACCTCACCTAACAAAGCGCAACGTGACAACGCACACTATAATAAAATCTTCTTCAATTCTACAAACGTTCTACCTTCATTCATCCCGTTAAAATTGCTTACTCCTTTCCTCGTCCTACCTCGTCTGCCTTGCGTTCTCCCCTCTATCACATTGTTCAACATCCCATCACCAATCAAATCTCAATCCATTTTTCCTTTTGCCCATTTCACCTTTTCCATACTTCTCGACACCTACATCTCCAAAACCCTCCAAACTACGCTTATCATCTTGATTTAATAACCATGTTTTCGCGGCGACAAAAAATACTCCATTTCTAAGTTTTTACGACCAATTTTTTAAAACATAATTCACCGTCCGGTATCATCACCCTATCGTCCTTGAAAAAGATTCTTGATCGAACGCCAGGCCTCTTCTTATGCCCCGACTACTTTTACTATGTAGGTCTAAAATGCTGCCTAGAGAGGTAAACTGCTCCACCTCTTCTAGTTTGTGACCTCCTTATTTAATGTTGAACTTAGCCTTACTCTTTCTAGAAAACCTCATACCCTTTATTTTGTTAATATTTATCCTCATTCCGTACATTTTTGTTTCGTTGAAGCTTACCAAATCTTAAACTGATTATCTCTGAACTTAGAACAAAGTATTTATTCATTAATTATTGATTTCCCTGATTACTTAATACTTGCTGATACTTGTTAATACTTATTATATGTTCTAAGTAAGGCTTTAGCAAGAAGTAATAGGAAATGAACTAAAGACTTAGGTGATAATTAGCAGGTTAATCCTTACACTACTCAAGAAATAATAGCATTAGCACTCTAGTTTTTCACCAGATTATTCTACAATCCATCCAGTAACATCTAATTTCCTATGCTTAGAAGCATATTTTTGTGCATCCACACAAAAACGTGATCCCAATAAAAAACTGGGTGAAACAAAATTAATAGCATTGTTTCGAGTTACTTAATTTTATTTAAAATCTAATGTTTCAAATTTAATTTCTTCTAATTCGTTCAAGTTTAATTCATATCTCTCTTCCGTGCGACTATAAGTAATTGATTAAATTAGAACAGATATTCTCTTGATATATTCTCGTAAATGTTCCACATATTCCAATAATATGAGGTATACAGGTATGGCAGAGGTGGAGGGAATTACCGATAAAGAGAGAATTTGATAATTTTGCACCTCGTTCAAGGTTAAAGTCCAGTTCGGCAATTTTATTGGCAAAAAAGCAACACAAATTGCGTCCCATAAAAATAAATATAAATCTAGCACAATGGTTAGTTTTAAGTACAATCTAGGTGAGTACATTATTTTATCATCTATTCCTTTAAGGTTTAGATTTATTTTTCTGGAAGAGGGATTCTTCAAACTTCATCATACTGGCGATAAGAACAATGATTTCCAATAATTAATCATACCTAAATAATATTTTGATCGTGAAAATGTGTCGTGTCATATATATATGCATATATATGGTGTGTCGTGTACTTCTCCTCGGTGGGTGAAACAACTCCCTGACTCCTTCTCCTGGCCAAAGAAACGGAGCACTTGGCGGTTTTAAGGAAATATTCTCAGGAAGGAAATTTTAGTTTTAAGGAAATCTTAAGGAAATATTAAGTTTCCTCAACTCAGTTAGCTCAAGCGGTGAGAGCATCCGCCCGACAAGTGGAAAGATCCGATGTTCAAATCCCAGGGAAGGAAATATTTTTACGTTCGTCAATTGCCTGATTCAGCCTTCCCAACCTCTCCTGTGTTCGTCCTCTATATATGTTCCTATCCATTTTCCTTGTATCTATTTACTAGCGGATAATATATAAAAATACAATATATATATATATATATATATATATATATATATATATATATATACATACACCAAGATAAAAAGCCCTACAAGAGTATAATTTTGAAAATTCCTATTCCGCCATCTTCCACCGAAATGTAGATTTGATAAACATTACATGTATGGATAAAAATGAATAATTATACAATGATTATTGAAAATACGTAAATATATGACCCCATTGAGTACTGAATGCCGAAATTTTGCATTACGACCGTGGACCATGAGTAGAACGTGAGGAATATGGGTTCATTTGAGGCAGTTTTGTAGCAAAATTTGAGATATATTGCACAGTAAGGTGAAACAATTTCTCGAAGCAAAAGATAAGGGTTTTATTCTATAAATAAACCTCTATTTTATTTTCTCATCGGAATCCTACTATTGGAATGCTCATTCCTTCACCTTTTCTACTTTATGGCTCCTGAATAGTGACGGCACGAAATACCATTGCTCTCTATCATCCGGAATGCTAAAAATTTCATGTGCCGAAATAGAATTAGGGTGCGAGTTGGCTTTCCCGGACTAAGGCCGATGCGCAATAGTTCCTTTAGGATTCTAATGGGCACAGGCGTTATAAGATTTCACCTGGTTTTTCTTCAGACGTCCTCTTGTTTAAATAAGAAACAAATTTCGCTATAGTCGTGTCCTGGAAATTTCTTCCTCCCAATTAGAGCTGCATTATGGCCCTGCAAGTTTGCGTTAGAAATCTTTGCCCTCTCCCAAGGAAACTTGAATTAATTTGGGTTGACATTTTATTTTCATAAAATATTGGACATAAAAAATTCCACTGAAATCTGAAGACTATTTTGGATGAACAATGCATACAAATAAATTCGGACTGAATGTTTGTAACAGCGCAGAAATTAGACTTATATGATTTATATTTAGTGCTCAATGAATTCATCAAATCAAACCCGATGACGCCGCCATAAAACCCAGGTATAAAAACTGTGAATCAGCAATTCAATACTAATGATAGCGGAGATTTAATTGAATCTATCCCATTTCAAACTGTAGTCATTGTGAAAAAAATGATCCGCGATAAACGATGAAAAGATTCTCTACTTATGTTTTCAAATTATCCGCCCAAAATCCATCAAAATTCCAACATATTTCTTGACCAAATTGGCTACTTTATTTGAAAATGTATTACCAAACATGTTCTGCTGTTTTTTTTGCATAATGGCATTCCTGAAACGCGCCATCTTGTTTACCTTGAATTCTATTTAAGTTGCCAAACAAAGATTACAAAAGAGAGAAACTGAAAATAAATCATTTAAGGTTTTATGAATGGATACATATCATTAATAACATAAAAAGGACGAATGAATCGAATTATTTGGATAAAGAACGAATTGGAAGCTACGATTTGGCAAAGTACGAGCTAGAATGATTAAAGTTTGTCTGAATTATTAATTGCTGAAAGAACTGCTTCCACGAAAATATGGGACAAATATCTGCAGTTGTTTTCCATCAAAATGAATCCCTACCCGTACAATATCGTCACCAAATTATTGAATGATGAATATCATGCATGACATTAAATAAATAAAAATCTGTATTCTACAGCGGAATGATTTTACTTTCTGCATATAGGGATTAACATATTTTCTGTACGAAACATGTGGTTTTAGTATTCCTAAAGCATATTAAATAGTAAATAATCTTTTATCTCGGGTATAGTTCCACAGCAAGTAAATACAAATTTCTTTCTTTTTAAATGCATTTTTAGATGGCGACTTCGACCGTAAATATATTAAATAATATAACTTCTAACCCCAGCTAGCACAGAGTGAAAGAGAAAAGATTTCTCCATTCCCACCACATCTCATATTGCAAACGTAATAATGTAAATTAAACTAAATATGAACTGTGGTTTCCATCTACGTTTACTATTAAAAATACTAATTATGAAATTGAAGTTCAGATAAGTAAAAACCCTCCCAGAAAATTCTATTAAACCACAATCAGGCAGATATTTAAGAACAAAAAATAAACTTCTTCTGAATGATTATTTTAAGTAAGCCCACAAATTCTATTGCAAATTAATTACCTATTTTATATGGAAAATAAACTAGCGTTGCCGGAAAGAAAGTTTTGACATTACTCAACAGTTAGTTAAAAAAAGCTGTTGATAGATTTAGAAAAAAATTAAATATCATGTATCGATTAATTATTCTTATTGAGACTGAAAAAATGGTAACTTTGTGATTCCACTGAACATTTATTACGATACGACCCAGTTTTCGACGTTCAACGTCATCTTCATCACGTTGAACGTTGAAACCCGGGTTGTATCGTAATCAATCAGTGGAATGACAAATTTACTATTTCAACATTTCCAATATGAATCGATTCCATAAAGTTACGCCAGAAACCATAAATTAAACATTCTTACTTTTCTTGGCAATCAAAAACAGTAGTAATAAAACATTAATTGTACAAATTTGAAAGTTTAAAAATTATTCTGAACATTTTTCAGCGGGAACTTGGTACTTATAGTCAGAGACATTTGAAACGCCCGCACGGAAACTGTAACGCTCGCACGGTGTTTTTTTCACCCGTCCCAAAATTTTTAAAATCATTTTAAACCACGTACTTGCGCGAAAAGAGGGCATTTTTTTCAATTTGTGAAATAAACATGCTCATTATGAATAATTAGAACAATATGCGTGCATTCCCAATGCAGAGGTGAAATGCGCAAAGTGTTTTTACAAAAGAAAACGAAAAACATGCACCGAACACTTCCATCCATTTTCATTACAATAAGATAGCCTACTAAGAGCGACAATACTTTTTCGTCCTTAAGAGCAGCTCATTCCATTAAATCTGGAGTATGAGCGATGTTCCTTGAAAGGATTTTGGTGTAGAGCCTTGATGCGTCCCCTCTCCTTTTATTCTCTCCACATCTCTCCACGGGGAAACAATTCCAACGCGATGCGTGAAAGAAAAACCTTGTACAATCGATGGGTAGCGTCAACCAATTGTGCTATATCATGACTAGAACCCTGAATCACGTCTACTCCTATCAAATGCCATATTACTCGTAATCCTCCTTCTTCTGTCACAAGAGAGGTCAATCACTGCCTAACCAGTGAGGTACCCACCGCAAGCCAACAACTCTCTTGATAAAGTGTTTATCAAAAAAGCATTGAAGCACTCCATAGCTTATTGCGCTCTCGCGAGAGTCGTGGTGTTTACACGGAGGTTTTTTATCAACCAAAACCACTCACTTATTAAAGTAGCATTAAGACACAACAACAATTTCTAAATTACAATCTCTGGACAGTATAAATGCTTAGACATACAATATACATACAAACAGCTACGCAAGGTTTTCATTTCGTGTGTGATTTAATATGGTGCAAAACTTTGCCTGAGTTTGTAGACCATTAAATGTATATATGGTGGGTAGTTATTAAGGTAATCAGCCGTGAGGTTTAATATAGCGGATGTTTTTAGTAAGATAACGATATCCTCGGGTGTTAGAGCAAACAGGAAATATGTAATCAGCAATATTCTAGCTAAGGAAGTCGCGTTTAGGAACGTAAAACGATAAAATGACTGTTTTAAGTATGAGTTGCAAAGTTGGATTGTCAAAGTTGAATCAGTTTGCACTTTTTCAACACATAAAAGCTTAGGTAACGCAACACCTACGAATAAATATAATTCAAAATGTTGACAAAAACATATTAGCGTGTGTGTGTGACTTCCTAGGAGAAAACAAGGCTAACTGATTCAGCACTATAAATTTTTCATTTCTCAAGTTCCTTTATCGACACTTATTCTTTGATAGCATAGCAACAGTTAATAATAAGTCATAATGACATTATCCGAGAGTCATTGTCAAGAAGAGTCAATGAGTAATCTCTGTTGCCCATGGATCAGCTGATTCAAATATCAAACGAAAATCATAAAATAAGGAAATTAGAACAGCCTTTTAGGAATCTCTTAAAAAAATAAATTGAAATTTAAAATCGTTCTCGTAAATTCGATAAGTATTAAAATTATTAAATTATCAAAATTATTCCAAAATCACCACGTTGCCAAAACACTTTGCATGTCTGCTTCAAACAATTCACACTTAAATGGATCATGGCTGAAAAAAATAAAAGTGCAAAAATATATATTCATATTTTCCACTATAATTATATACATTTGGACAGAACGATCAGTATCGGTTATTCCAAAGTTTCTCCGCTAATTAAACGAAGAGGACAACCAAACCAAGGGAAACACCAAGTCTCGGAGAGTAAAAAGCCATTAAAATTACATTATCCTCTAAATTAGGGAGAATATTATACCACCTCCGCCTAAAATCTGTTTTAAATTAGTGAAAAAATATTTGAAAGTTTGCTAAAGCCGAACCTTGCTGCTATAGAGTAGATGTATACTCTTTCTTCGTCATATTGTGTGTACTGTCAGATTCCATGATATTATTCCAAACCTGGCAGGCATCTCAGAAGTATTTAACCGCATAATTTTACTAGACCTCACCTATGAGAAAATTTAAGCGCCCTATTTGATAAATTTCACGGAGCCATAAGTGTGGAATGCAAAAACAACAGCTTAACACTTACCAATTCCTGGATCTCCTGGAGCGGTGAAACTCAGCAAGAACAACCTTTCCCTCGCCGATTCCATTTGTCTCTCGAGAGGGGAAAAGGGTGGATGTAGGCGCAGGAAAATCATCTTGCGCGTCGCTATGGCGTAATAAGCCGTATTTATTGGTTTCCGTATTATATTCCTGAGAGGTGTTCATCAATCCAACTCCTGCTTCAAAATCCTTAGCTGCGAGTGAAAAATAATTCGTTGAATGTGCTGATTTTTACAAGTAGATGACAATCCAATCCATTGAACATTCTTACTAATGGTGAGCGAGAGGAGTCTGGGTAACGATGCTAATATTGAATATGTCACATTTTGAATTAGAGTAGGTTTTTGAGGGAAGAAATAAATTTATCCACACTACGTTACTGTAACCAATGTGGTATCAACAGGAACAAAACTTCACAGAAATCTTTAATTTAGCTAACTTGAGAAGCGACGATAATAATCATTATTTGAATATATTAATTTATATATTGAAATATTTATCGATTAAATAAAAAAATAGCATTCACATTTTTAAAATGGGTGTCCGGCTAGTATAGGAAGCATTTAATTTTAAAGGTAACGGATTTAAATAAGGTAGCCTTCTTGGCATCTATTTAAAGGAAAAAAATAATAGGATTACAAACCGAAAAATTTTAAAATTTTGGGAACAGTGACATGGTTTTTAAAAACTATTCAGACTAGCAAGAAAAAGAGTCACGGATTCCAAATGCAATGTTGAAGTTGAAAAAAATTATTCATTTGATTTAAAAATAGGAGTAAGATAGGGAACCCTCCAAAAGGAATTTTAAAATTGCAATAGAAGGAGCATTGGAGAGAGTAAGGTAGGTAACAAAATACAACCCAGAGAAAGGTTTATAGACAAGGAAAAGGAAGGAAACCCTTGGAATATAAAGTAAATAGAACAGCCATATAAAGAATCTATGTAGAACACCAACCGCAGCTGCAGAGGAAAGAATCATAAGGCTGAGATGGATGGGTCACGTAATAAAAAGTGAAGACATATTCCTGATAAGGTAGGTCTGAAATGAAAAGCCAGTAGGGAGAAGACCTTGGGGAAGACAGAAAACGCCCGAAAGTCTAACTAAAGTTAGAAGACGGGTAGGATAGACTGTAGATAGGTAGACTGTTACCGAAGCCTAAAAACTTGTCTCTAAAATGCCCTTGGGGGTCAGTGAGTGAGCATATTTTGTAAAAATGAAAATTTTAAATATTATTACAACAAAGGTTTTTCAACTTTATAAATAATTTTGGCTTGAAGACAGAATCTTCCTGAACAACATTAAATCTTAAATTAAAATTTAAAAAGCGTAATTACAACAAATAACACGACAAAATATCCTCTGTCTCCCTACTTAGTGAACAAACGGAAACCTAAGGCCTCAACTGAAATATTCACTGTACGTTGGAAACTGTGATGATCCATATCAATTAGATTTACAACAGATAAGTGCCAATCATTGAAAAATACACATACTTAATAATGATAAATGTGGTAAATATGAAGCGCAATTAGTTTTTAGAAAATAATTGACCACAAAGTATACATATGAGGCAATAAAAACATTCACTCAATAAGTTTAAGTAAGACATCTTATTTTTAAATGAAGCCCAATAAGAGAACATTTATTTCGAAGACCCTGCAACAAGGGCTTTTAAAACACATTTAACTGTCTCCTTACGTAACTTTCATTAATTTCCAAACCGTTTTGACAAGAATTTTTGCACAATGATTTAACAACAAATTATTGAAAAACTGAATAGTTCATTCAAAAAATACACTTTTTTGAGCAGCTTCTTTTACAGGCGCTACGTAACGGGATAATCTGGTAGGCAATGCGGTTCACGTTAAGCCTAAAAGGATAGTGTATATGTCCCTTCTCGACTGTGAGTTTCATATGAACTCCGGAAGAAATGAAAATCTTGTACTCCTTGAGAGACAAGGTTTCCGCAGCAGTCATTTCATCAAATCTTTGCAAAGCGAAATTGACGGCAGCAGCATAGAAGTCACCGCTGAGAACTGAACCAGTTAAAATAAGAACTTGGAGTGTAAGACGATGTAAGGGCAGGGAAACTAGAAAATATAAAGCGAAAGATAGGGAGAGAAAATAAAGATATTTAGGGGCTATGTGAGGTTGGATGGAAGCATTGCGGGGATTGCAGAAGCGATAGTTTTAAAGTAATACACAACGGAGGGGAAGAGAACCAGCGAGGTATGGCAAAAGATATGAATAAGCGCAGTAAACATAGACGAGGCAAGTGATAGAATATTATAAGTATAAGTTAAAGATAAACCAACAAGATTGTTCACTGTTTAACCGCTGGAAGAATTTGACAGGATGTATGATCAGAGGTCATAGCGGGTGTTGCTATAAGGAAAAATTGAATTGGATTGGAACGCGGCGATGAGCAAGGGGAATCCCATTTAAGAACAAGGAATGACCGCGGGGAGAAAGCAATATATTTCTATGGAAGACATAGTTTAATCATTACTAACATTGAGTTTAAACACCACAATAGGCGTATGCATGCATGGAAATTGTTCTGAGAATCAGAAAAATATCAATTAGTCTATATTACGCTTAGGCATATATTTAAAGACAGCGTTATGAATTTGCAAATTCCTCGGAGCGAGTGCGGATTCAGACCATCAGAGAAGTAATTGAAAAAATAGCTAACAATTATGTAGAAGAAGGTAAGAAGAAATAAATAGTAAACTGAGAAGTGAAGTAGAGAAGAAAGAGGAGTGATGGAAGATGCGGTGCGAGAAAAAGGAAAATTAAAAAAGGAAGGGTTGTATTAGGACACCGTACAGAAAGGTAAAATCAGGCAGTAGGAAGGAAAAATCCATGCACACACAAAGATAAGTCAAGAAAACTATCAAACGCATCAGAAAAGATTTAAGAGAGCTGGAAAGAATATATTAAGACTCCATATGGTAAAGATATTAGGTTAGCAAAGAATAGGTTACAGCAAGCTTAAACGTAGAAAGAGTTCATGACGTGGATGGGGATAGCTCTAAGGTCAAATTTTTGCCCGTAGAACGATATAAGCGTTTAGAAAAAAGGAGGATGAAGAGTTTCTACGGAATAGTTCGTAATTATGATGGAGGGGTTTGTCCGGGAGATTTCTTCAGATCGATGGTAGTTCTAATTCCAAAAAAGGAAAAGTTAGCCATATATGAGGGCTATAGAACAATTAGTTTAATTTCCTTCGCAGGTAAATTGGTTCTCAGGTTCATCAAGAGGGTGGAGAGCAGGGCAAAATATTACTAGGGGGATGATTGGTTTGGGTTAAGGTAGGGGAGAGGCCACATGTGATGCCATTGAAATATTAAGGAAACTAAAAGAGGGGAACATAGAATGTAATCAGGATGTATTTGTCCGTTCCGTAGATTTCGAGAAATTGTTAAATAGTGCAAATTGGGTGAAATTATCGAACATGTTGGAGAAAATAAGATTAGATTGGAGGGGTGGGCACAAACTTAGTGCCAATCAAGTTTACGATCTCGGCTATTTCGTTTTTCATTGCTTCATGACCGTAGGTACGTTCATTTTATATTTATACTAGGCATGTTGAGTAAGGAGAGGGAATTATTAGAAGAAATTCAGAGGAGGTAGGAAAGATGGATTCAGAATATTTTTATTTGTGATGGAATGCTGAAGACTGTGATAGGAGCGCGTTAGAAAAACATGTAAGGGTTAGGAATAGGATAGACATGTTGAACGGAATGAAGGGAGAAATTGAGACTTAAATCTTGGAAACTTGGAAAATTAAATGGAGACTTATGGTACTCGTAGGATCCGGCGCCAGGTTGTGCTTACTTTTGAGAGGCCATGAGTTAAAATGATAATCATATGTGTAAATTCATGTATTATCGATTTATATTGTATTTTAACATTAAAACCTTTGAGTGGATTTATTTTTTAATATTTAGTAACATCGTTTAAAATAACAAGAAAGCAGTATTAATGCACTTCCAAATAAAGTTATTACTTTTCCAGTTCCCCACATCTAAATGAGAGTCTGTTTTTCTCAAAACTAGAGTGGTAAGGATGCTGGCAAATGGGCGAGGAAAGGAAAACGACTAGCTTCATCACGTTTCAGTTTCGATCTGACTGATGATTCTATATGCTCTCTAAAATACTCACTGCTTCCTCCTTACTTTTATGACGATATAAAACTAGATTTTTCCGTATCATCCTAGAAGCTTGATACGGAATAATCCGGTTTCTAAAATTCTAAATATCTAGTTTCTAAATATCTAAAAATCTAGTTCCTGAAGATGCTGCACCGCAGTGAAACCTAGGTCGCAATTATGCTTATTTTTCATGTGGAGTACGAAGTTTTGTGTTAAAATTATTCATTATGGAACGATTGCACAAAGTTACACCTGAAACTATCCATGCTAGAAGCTGTTGACACACGCAGAAATATACACGCGAGGAATAGGGTATGGGGAGACCCCTGGATGGAATCGCCGTTCACTCCGGACAGCTAGCCATGCTAGAAAAACGTCCCAGGGACTGAAGACGCCTGCGATTTGACACGAGATTTCTCGTGACTTGGAGAGCATATCCACTCCCACTAACCACTTGCCTCTCTGGAAAAAAAACCAGCTCCCCTTTTCCTACCCCAACAGCGCATTTGACTGAGAGGCTACGAAGAGTTGAGATAGAACAGATTTCTAGTGATATTTGACTGAAAAAATATGCTATTACATTGCGATTTTAATTCGTGCAACCAATGTGACCCAATCACAGACCAAGCGTAATTGCGATATTGAAAATGATAACGCGCTACGATTTTGATCCACCAAAGGGTATGATGCAAACACGGGTTATGTGATGTTATAATTTGATTCGTGCTATTACGATGCTCTCAGATAAATATGATCACATAATTCCTTCGATTTCTCCGATTTATATCTATCTTAATTTAAATGAGCAATAAAATAATCGAAATTCGAATATTATAACTGTAATGAAATGTTTTTGGGATTGAATACCCATTACTAGCAATCTTTAATTGCATATAAATATATAAATACAACATATGATATTTTTACTTAACCCGTTGCGATATCACAAATACGAAAAAATCATAAATGTAAATGTCAAATAAATATTTTATTAACTCAGCAAAAACGCAAATTATATAATTAGCAAATACACTCACACTGAAGAGGAAAAAGGGAAGGTCTTTGCCTTATGAATATTATAATTAAAAATTATGACATTCGCATTGCACGGTATAAAATATTTTTGGTCAAAAACTGGTAATAATTTCCACTTTTTTACTGCGTACAGTTATTAACATAATCATTTTTCATTTGTGTTCACAAAGTTATACATGAAACAGTAAATTTCAAACACCATCTTTGAAAAATTGTGAAATAGCAATTTCATTTCCACAGCTAGATTACTTTAAAATATAACCCTTCGCGCAATGAAAAAATCATTTACTTGCTTATTATTTAGCAAATATGCCAAAAAATGTCATGAAAATAATAAACATGAAACAATTTAAATATAAATTACAACCTTTGCATAGCGTAATCAATATTAAAACCTTTATGACGAGTTATTTTTGGTTTGAGCGTAAGCTATTTTGTTACAGTCGGATTTTTGTTTCACAATCATGTCACGATTTTTCAAATAACGGCAGCATAGACATATTTATTTTGGTCGTTATGACAGGTACGTTGAGGATTGAGATATTATAAACTAATTTATATATGTGCGTATATATATTCACATATTGATATCGCCATCATATATCACGAGACTGGAAGTGTAAATCAACACTTAAAAAACGTCCAATCCTGTAACCGGAAATTAATTGAAAAATAAAGAGATTGGGTCCAGTCCAACAACGTCTAGTTATATTGCAACGTCACATTTCATCAATTTTGCTAAATTTGGTTGTAATCGTACTGAATAGGCCAAAATGAGGCCCTAGGTGCTTTTTCGCTCAAGTCGAGAGGGTAGAATACGCTCTCCTCCCCCTCCTCCAACCTTCTCCTTGAGGCCACACGCCAATCGAGGTTTTTCTGGTCCTTTTACATATCCCTTTAGCTCCTTCCAATATCCTAGACGATGACATACCTCACCCAAAGAAACTCTATCCCCGGTGCATTCACTTTAACTTCGCCCCCGACATTTCCCCTTTTCATTTATAGCCGTCGCACAGTCACAATCTTCCATGCAACTCTCTTATTTTCGGCCACTCACATTCATTTCAGCGATTAAACGTGACAATTCGCGTTTTTATTTTAGGGCCCTTCCCTCGCCTTCTCTCTCACCTGCCTTATTCTAAATGGATAAAAACATCGACCTTTTTAAATCACCGACATTCCCACTTAGTGGCAATCATCCACTTTCAATCAATCAAGCACTTAGTGATTCTCATCCAAACGGGGTATGAGATACGTACTATTTTGCGTCCAACTATATCCACTTTTTTTGCCTCCTGGAAGTATGTATTCAATGTTCATTTACAAAAGATAAAATTAAGCAACAGGTAAAAGTGGCTGTCGTTAAGTATAATTTTTAAAAGCTCCACATACTATATATAGAGCTAATCATGGATTTATTTGCACATAAATAATAACAACCATCTTTCGATATTTAATAAAGAGCATTATTTCTGATATAAAAACTTCATATCAATTAATTGCTTACGAGGTATGATGATGTGGAATAGTTTTAGTTGATATAAATTGTATTTTTCCTTGATTTAAAATTAAATATTTAAGCTTTAATTAAATCATATTATAGAACTTTTGGAGAAAATGTCCAACGAAAGAAGGCGAAAACAATGTTGAAAGCGTAACCAAGCGGTGAAGCGAAAACTCTTCGGATGAATAATATAATCATCTTAATTGTACCATTATACGAAATAGTTATGTTAGTTAGTTTGATAAAGATAATGAGTAAAACAAGGAGTTAATTAAATCATCCTCCCCAATTCATTCTCTATTCATTTAATCATGTTTTCAAATATCTTAACTTTATTTCAGTTAATACAAATGCAATATTAGCCAAATATTAGCCAAAATGATAGCAGTTTTCATAGCCGTATTAATCATACAATTGCCGTATTAGTGCTGTTGTTTTTCCTAAATAGAAAATGGTAAATAAATTTTTCCAAGTTATAGTAAATTTAAAAAAATACTAATTGTTCAGAAGGATTAAAAGGGGAAACCCATGGCCATGAAAAATTTTATGCAGGGGTAATGCATAGAAATCAGGCTGATAGAAGTAAAACTTTATATAAACTCTAGTACGTCACGTTTCACAACGCGCTAATTTTTGATAACCATCGCAGAAGAAGATCTATCATATTCCCCACATAATTAATCGATGGGACTTGTTTCATTGTGAGACGCGTTTTATCGTTTCACAGTGAAACCGGTCCAAAAGACTTTTGAAAAGGAAGGACAGAAGGAAATGATCCAATTTCTGCATCTGTATCCAATTTCGATTCCGTAGCTTTTCATTATAAAGTTAATCCTCTGTGAGACTAAAACTCAATACATCTTGTCATCCAAGCACGTAATCCTCCACTATGCGGCATTAATTTGTTTTCCTATCTCTGATGAAATCACGGAGTTTTTCAACGGAATAAGCTGCTATTTCCCTTTCAAAAAAAATGTGGAAAAAATACTCATTAGTTGACAGCATGTTTGACAATCCCTATTGTGGCTAGTCATGTGAGTCTAGTCTTGAAAGGATCTAGTCTAGTCATGAGGTCAACGTCATGTTCATTAAGGAAATAGTAACTCTATGTTAATGCAGGTATCATAATAAGAATTTTTTCATATTTCACTTTTTGCATTTATTCAATTTGTTACTTTCATGCATTAGATGACTAGATAAAAATAGAAGGTGTCATCTGCCTAGCACATAAAGTAGTGTGTCTTCTAAAATAATTCAACCTTTGGGTTAATTTGTTGACTTAGTTATCATGACCGTTTGAGAAACTATAACGTGTGGCTTACATGATAGGGCTCAACATATCTAAGGAATATTCGTAATTTAAAAAAATATTTTTCTTTCGCAATTATTTTATTTATCGCTCATGAAGTAATGTAAAACGTTCGTCTTACTCATAGTTCCCCTCTCGGATATTTCAGGGATGGATAAATTGTGAATTTAAATTACTTGGATTTTTATTGCAGAGAATCTTCAGACTCAGTCTGGGGAGAGAGTTTAGGGAAAGAATTTCCGGTTACCGGAGGAGAATTTTACGCAAATGGAAAATAGAGGAAAGGCAATGTCCCAAAACCTTGAATCAAGAGGAAAAATTAACTATTCCCCAGGGATAATAGGAGAGCTCCCATTTATCTTTCCCATTCTCTTTCATTTACCCCCGCGTTCTTGGCCATCTCTTTCCTCTCTTTGGCTCGCTTATCTCTTAATCCTGATTCTTCACCTTTCCTCTTACGGATTCCAGTCCTTTCATTTTCCAACATTTCCGGACATATCAGGGATTAATTTCCATCCCCAGTTAACCGCTCCTTCCGCTTCCTTTATCTGATGCCTTCTCGGCTTCCTCTCCGATTTCCAAAGACTTCCCACTCTCTGCTCTCACTAATTCTACAACTGCCGAAGTTCACAGCTTCCAGTGCTCCTTGAGGGGAAACATTGTAAATGCGGCGAGCGTAAATTTTTCAAGGTTTCTTTCAAGGGGGTCAGTTCAGGACCTACTACCAGCGCAGTTATTTAAAGGCAGTTTAACTCGTAATTACAAATAGTGCAAAAACCATGAATCTTATTTATAATACTTAGGCATTTTAGAAATATTTTTCCATAGCATCCGTAGTTCTTATTTTAGCTAAAAAACACAGAATTTCTTTCATCATTCATGGCACTATCAAAGTGTATACCCTTTTGCTCCTAGTTTTTGTGCATACAAATTTATAGTTAGAGTAAATAAACAATCTAAACCCAACACGTATGACTAGTTTAGTTTCTATGAGCTTGACCTGTGAATCTCAAGTGACTATCACCACATTAAGTTGTAATACGCCAAGATATCGTTAGCTTTTGATAATATTTTAAAGCTCTTTTTCTAATGCTAACGATAAAAACAATTCCATAGGAGGCTTGTGATCGTGAAAAAATATGATTAAAAATTAATTTTCTAATTTATTACTATCAGGATGTAGTTTTTGTTTTGGAGTATTCGAGAAGGCATTTGATAGAATGAATTGTGTGGAATTAATATGGAAATTAAAAGAGAAAAATTTAATTTATTACAGAATATAAGAGAAGAATGGTGGGATCGACAATTAGTTCCGTAACCTGTTAATGTTTATAACTGCTCAGGTGAGGGTTGTGGCTGTATATAGAGTCGAAATGGATGGATTTAGGAAGTAAGGTTTGCGGATGATCAAGATTTAGATAGCCATTTAGCTATTGGGTTACATTTATTGCTGAACAAATTATAAACTCAAGTGTTATAGGTATGGGCTGAGAATTGATGCAAACAAAGCTAAGGCAAACTGTTTTCTAAAACGAGGTTACCTAAGTTAAGCGTTGATTCCTTCTCCATTTAGTATCAACTTTTTCACTCACTGTTGGATTCTCTGTTTTACGCCCTTAATTAATTAATTAATAATTTAATTTGTCTTATGTTCTTGACTCATAGTCTTCCTCGCAGGATTCCTCACGTTCAAAACACTATTGTGAAAGGTATCGAGAAACCACCTCAATTTTATTCCCAAGACTTATATGATGGACAGTATGGAGAAAATTACGGGACTAGGCCCAATCGGCGCATATCGTGCCCAGCAGTGAAAGAGGTAAGGCTTCCGCGGTCGTCATCTCACGAAAGCCTTGTGACGCAAAACAGTTAATATACAGCGGAGGATACAAAACCCAGCAATGGGTTGCCATAATATTGAATAAAAAAGGTAGGAAGAAGCGTGGTCAATATAGAGCAAGCAACGGATAGAATTTTGGAAGAGGTTAAAGTAGAACCGAAGAACTCGGTCATTTTTCAGGCATACATGCCAACAAGCAACCATAAGGAGGAAAAATTCCATTGGGTATACGATCAGTTAAAGGTCGTAATCGCAAGTATTCCTGCAGGGAAACATGTAATGGTGATAGGGGATTGGAATAGGACGGTAGGCGAAGGAATAGATGGTGATGAGGTGGGGGACAACGGTTTAGGTACGAGGAATGAGCGCGGAGAGAAAGTATATTGATTTCTGCATGAGACAGGGGTTAGTCATCGCCAACACTTGGTTTAGACACCACAAAAGGCATAGGTACTGGAATGGCAATGAATGAGTGTCAGCAGGCTGTAGAAAAAATCATGAATGAAGGAAAAGAGCGAAGCTCTATCATATGGCATTTGATATTAGGATTAAAGAACACCGATCAAGCTTCACAAAGAAAGGCAACGGATCTAAATTCACCAAGCACCTCTTGGAAAAGAATCATACCAGTAACTTCATACCGGACATTCCTCACTCAGAAAAGAAAGAACGCAGGTTGAATACTTCGGAGGAGTTGGAAATAGGGTAAGGGAGGGTAATCCCTTCAGTCGCACAGATTTTAAGTGGTCAACGAAACAATATACCTCTCCCGTTCCCCCTCCTATATTTCCAAAATACTCAAAATATTTCCCCACCGACCCCACCAGTGCGACAGTGAAGACCATCGACCGTCCCTTAATGAGGGTCAAACCATTGCGGATAAACACCCACCCCTCTCCTAGCCCACTAATAGGTTGCTGCACCAGTACTCAACTTACCCCCTCTCCCTTACTCCCCCTACCGTCCTTCCCTCTGGTAGCGAGGCTATATAAGTTAAAAAATGGTCATGTATGTCACCTGATGATGATGCGCAGCATCGAAACCAAGGCCGTGTGAAGAATTAAACTTTTACGTGGAAGCACAAAGTTTCTTTTTCTGCCCTCATTATGAAGGAATTCCACAAAGTTTAGCTTGATACTTTTATGCTAAGCAGTGGGATGTTGACGACTTGATAGAGGATATTAAGAATATATAGAATATATAGATAGATTAAGAATATATAGAATATTAAGCATACGATGAAAAAGCATGCATAGGATTTAGCATGCCTTAAAACGAGTACAATGAGTTGAAAGAGGATGTATTCCTTCAGCAATGCATCAGGTTCGCAAGTTGATCCGTTCGATTCCGCCTTCTCCACCTTTATTGTGTTCGTCCTTTATATGTGTTCCTATCCCTTTTCCTTATATCTGTTTCTGTATATATGAGTATTTTATTCGCCGTTTGGCGGGATTTCGTGTTTGAATGTATATATATATCCAAATATTAATATATATGTATACATAATTATATACATTTACTTATATTTTATGTATTAAGTGATGTATTTATGTATACAGACTCTCCAAAACTTAGTGGAAACATTAATAAAAATAGCAATAAAAAGGGAATTTTTTCACTCAAGATTACATTTTTTAATGCCAATAATATGCCATTGTGTGACATTAATTCAATAGTTTTTACATCCTCCCCAAATATATATTTTATCATCTCCTTTAAAGTTCACGAAAAAATATCCACTGCAGTACGTATGTATCCCGCCAAATATTTTTGATGCACACTTCACTAGATAGGCCTCCAACCATCCCCTACATTTCGACCCTTTTGCGAAGGGGCGTCGTCAAATTCCCACACTTCCCAGGGAAGCGCAGTTTTTTTCTTTTGGGTGAGAAAGGTAAGGACTGAAATGACGGAGATACGGGAGGAAGGGGAGCAAGTGAGAGAGGGGCGGAGAGAGGAGCATTAATGTAGACGGAGGGCCGGAAAAATCTCCTTTTCACACGCTAAAGAGTAAGAATTCCAATTTTCTTCCTCTCACAACCTTAATTTTTTTATCAGCCGGCGATTTTATGCTTGAGCGTCTCCGCTCCGGTAAAAAAATATTTTTACCTCTTTCCTCCAACACTCCATCTTTATGCCCCATAGAAGTTTCCTTCTTTAAAAAATATGAAGAGCGCGGGTCAGCCATTGAAAAATTTGCGGGTATCAAAACTACGAGAGGGAGGGAGATCATTTCTTCCTTTAAGGATATCAAGTCTCTTTTTTCTTTGGACCGCCATTTCAAATCGGCCATTGGACCGAAATCGGAAATAATTAAGTCCCGCTCCATGAATCGCTTGTGCCAAACGTTGATTCCAATCTTTTCGCGTAGGAAGCTTGATACACGTTGGAAGGCAACTCTTGCGGTAAAAAATAATTGGCGCAATCAATAGGAGTCTTCGTAGTTATTTTCAAAAACATTTCTCAGAATTTTGAATTCATCAGAGATGCTCATTCATAAGAATGTTAATTAATACATTTTTAATCATAAGTAAAGTAACTAGGACTTTTTATATGGTTCATATTATTCGGAATGACAACAATGGTGGAAAAGTGAACTCAATTAAAACTCTATACCATGAATTAAACATTTCAAGAGGAATTAAACTCTTTAAGTTTTCTAGAGGTTATAAAATAATTATTTATACTTGAATTCTTCCAAATGCGGATGCTAAGCAAGTTAAATATTACCCTTTTAAAACTAATACATTGGGCATTTTCCACTCTTACCTCCTATACCCAGAACTTCAAAGCTCAGTTTGAAGAGTTTGGGCGACTAAACAACACGGTGAACCTGAAATCGAAGCCCAAAAGCTAACTCTTTAGTCATAAATCTATTTACGATTCACGAGAGACGTTACAGCACTGTAGTCAAACTGTGCGAAAGGATTTAGTGATGGATTGGTCAGTACTCTCCGAACATTTGTCACCCAGCAGAGCGGTGAGAAAGTCCAGTATTTCTCGAACAAAGATTTATCGATGTAATTTATCAAATTCCAAAGCTACCGAGAGAAATAAATTTAGTGTTCCCAGTAGGAGCCAACACCGAATAATGTTAAGCATGCAAAGAAACTCATTCAAATCGTTTAAAGGTAGAATATTTGGCAATTACTTAATTAATATAAAAAATAACTCAAAGTTCATACATTCTGCATGATAATCAGATATTGGTGGTTGAAAAATTTAGTCTCGACTACTTATATTCTGCTCCATTTTCTCTACTAACTTTGGTGAAACCTCGAATAAGAAAATCATTAATCATTATTAAAATTGAAATTAAGGTTGAAATTTTAGCTAGCACGTAGTTTAAAATACACATAATACAAAGAATTAACGCTATGAGCAAATTCAAATATACTAATGTAAAATGTATGCTGCATATATGACTTAACGATAATAGCTTATATTCAGATAAGTACTCTCTAAGTAGTATGAGAATAATTCAGCTTACGAAAAAAAGATCAAAAGAAAAAGAACGATTGTAATATTGTTTTAAAACTTTTTTGGAAAGTATTTTAAACCTGAATAATCAATTAAAATCTTGGGGATAGGTTAAATTAAATTGAGAGCTAATACTGAACATTTTACTCTGTTGTATTTTTTATTGATAATGTTTCATATCTTTTCATAGTTCTGAAGAACGATCTCCTCCTTCACGAGGCTGTGATCAAAAACGACCCCGAAGCAGTGCAGAGGATTCTAAAGGAACCGCATGATGCAAACTCGCGAAACAATGTAAGTACCATTATTCCTATTCAAATACTGTACGGCCAATACTTGTATTTATAGAAATAATATTACCTGTGCAAAAAATATATTTTTTTCGCTAGTTTGATATAGTCGTTTGCACTTCCATCTGTAACTGTATATATGGGTGTGTATGTGGGTGTACATTTTTCCATTAAGAGTAATTGAGCCCGAAAAATCACCCAGTGTGGGTGCCCAGAGAGACACCCCTGGAATCGAACCTCGGTGGTTCAACGCTCTGCCCATATGTGTTTGTGTGTGTGTGCGTGTAAGCATATCATATACGTTTGTGTGGGTATATATTGTGAGTGTCCTTTCTTTGTGTCTCTATGGTCAAAAATCTCCATTTCGAAGAAATATATATATATATATATATATATATATATATATATATATATATATATATATATATATATATGTGTGTGTGTGTGTGTGTGTGTGTGTGTGTGTGTGTGTGTGTGTGTGTGAGTGTGTGTGTGTGTGAGTGTGTGTGTGTGTGTGTGTGTGTAAACATGTAGGCGAAATAATTCATAGCAGCTGACATAATTTGAAACGTCAGAACCACTTCCAGAAAGTCTCATTTAAATGCAAAAGGAATTGGCACTCTCAGTTTAAAAAATATTTATCCAAATAAATCTCGTGAATATTGAAGCAAGTATTGGCTCTTCATAGCCAACTGAAGCATTCCGAAAATTTTAAAGTGTGGACGAATAATTGAAAAGTGCACAACACTTTTTATTATTTTTATTTTTAGAAAAATAGAGCTGATTTTCATTCACTTCATTATTCACCGTCCTAAGAGAAATATGTTGCAATGGTCATCAGGGAGAAGAAACGTTGGAAAAAAAGTGAATTTGGAAAATGACATCCTAGAACACTCTTTGACTTGTGTACGCACCCGTAGTACTTATGACCCGCCAGTAAGTTATTATTTTACGGCTACGGTCGTCCATTCTGCAAATCAATGAGATATATATTTTTTCCTGAGCTTTTTGTATCTGACGAAGCACGTTTTCCATTTACATCCATTTACGCGAAAAAGCTCCCGTTGCCAATTTTATTAAATATTTGTTTGGAAATATTGGCGCGAGGCAGATTTAGAACAGAATATAAATATGCCATCTAAGACGTTCCCATTTTTGAATGTATGTATTGTAATACTCGGAGAATACAGTGTATGCGTATAACATAGAGGAAATCACTGAATTATTAATACAAATGGATATTTTCTTCTCCTGAAAAAAAATCAAATGTAGCTATTTTCATCTCGCAAGAATGGTTTTCAGCAACAAATTGTTCAAATGCAAATGTGAAAGGGATTTGATTCATATTAAATGGAAATGGGCTATGGAAAACATTTGCAAAACATTACTTCCTGACACAATGACCCTTAAAATGTTATGTGTTTTCAAAAGACTTTTGAGTTTAATATCCAAAAACGATTATTTTTTCCTAGGATTAAATAATTTTTCACTACAATCAAACAATATTAATTACCATGGACTGAACTCTTACTCTGGCTTAAATAATACTTCACACCCCCACTAAATTTCCAGTACTGTAGCAACATATTCAATATAACGTTTAAATTTAATTTTGTATCTAAAGCTAAAATATAATTGAATGCGATACAGGTATGACCATTTTACACCTACCTTTTACTTCTCTTGGATTCGCAATGTAGCTGTTATCAATATTAAGATAGATCCTACACAGTCACTTGCTGGTCGAGATTTGGCCGGCTTGTTCTGATTAAATGATACATTTGTATTAAACCTGCAAGAAAATAGAAGATATCATGATTTATTATAAACATCTATAGTTATATCAATCAAGGAAAATTTTAAATGGCACTGAAGATGCCAAGGACACAATTTTTTTCTTCTCACTACTTGGCATAAAAATATTTAAAAAGAGATCGCCAACGAACCGCAACAGAAATCAATGAGGAACAATGAGATAGAAGATTAGAGCAAAATAACAGAAATTATACCAGGAATTTACTCAGTCACTCTCGTTATTCGTAAAATACTTATCTTCAAAATTTCCTGGTTGATATATTTAAAATTAATTTGAGAACTGAAAATATACTATATTATATATATACTATATTATATATAAAAAATATTATTCCACTAATAAAACTTGCAATTATAACTGCTTTATAGTTGCAAATTGGTTTGAGGCAATTGCAATCATTGTTGATACGAGTATAAACCCATTCATATTGTATAAGTAGCATGACATTATTATTTTTTAAATATTGAATTGTGCACATTGTGAAGCGACTGAGCTTCAATGATTTGGAATAGAACTGTTAATGAGGCAGGTTCAGATAAAGTGTAGATGTTTCTAATTAACAATTATTATTACAAATTAGGGTAGGTTTTTGGCGGACCATTGGGCTACCCACATCTTTGCTCCTACGCCTTAACTAACGCGGCACAAAATATCTTAAGGTGCATGCTAAACATTAAGATAACTCATTTTTACATTTCTACACATTTTCTCCACCTTTTTTAACTCAATTCTATTCAAAACCCATTCTTATCCTCCATCTACCGCTCTTTCCCAGCATTCTTTTTCTATAACCGTCCAACGTCCCTAGTTGCGGCCCAAAGACATCCATACATTTCTTCACTTTCAGTACAAGCACCACTTAGTCTGAAACGATAATAACTAAAAGTAATAAAATTCATTCTTACTATTTATCCACAGTTCTCAGGCCGGTTCCATCACTTTAAACCGTAGAAGATTCTCGACTGCAAAACTAAAAACTTTGAAAAACAAAAATATTTGGACCAACTTTTCGACGCCCTATAAACGCTAAGCACTATACGTGGAAAATTAATGACCACAAGGGAATTTCAGGGTTTCATTTTTAAAATTACATTTCTAAAGGATTTTAATCATGATTCGAATGCCTTGCGGTTCCCTGAAGAGATGAGCTTTGAAAGTACTACTGCTGAGTGAAAAAAATAATTGGGTGACGAAAGGTAATCCATTAATTTAATTAATTCAGCTTTTTGTAATAACATATTTTCCGGCATCATTAGCAAATTATATGCGAATAAGTTTGGTATGCCTTCACTAAATTGTAAAGGGGCTCAGAATAGAGGATTTTTGTTTTTACTCGCAGTGTGGAACATTGAATAACAATTCGTTCATTATCCAGTAAGAGTGGAATTTTAGTTTTGTCTGAACATATGTATATATGATTCAGTTTTTAATTACAACAGTACGCATTTGGCTATTGTTGCATGCAAATGAATTTGACAACAATTGATTTAAATTGTGTAATATGACGGATTGATTTAATTAGAACGGTACATGATATACCAGTATGATGCAGCATTTTGTAATAATTGTAGAAAAGGAAGCAATCGAGATGTAAAATTCAAGGAAATAGAAAAATATTGCTATAATCAACCTAATTCAAATAAGTGGTAGTAAATGTTTACTCAGAAACTAATTCAGCCAATGTTTTAGCACAATTTTGATTATTATTACCCAATTAACTATAGATGTTCTAATTTTTAAACTAATTGGCCATAGTTTATTCCAATTTACAAGTTCATCAACTTTCTCGGCTATCAGTTTGACCAAAATTAACGGATTGGGTACATACGGCATATCGTTGGGTTAAATTTTTACCCAAGCGTATGGTTTTATGCGTTGATTTTCTAGTTCATTGTGAACTATCCTGTGAATATATTTATCACCTCCAAAGGGTTTAATATCTAACAGACGTGAAGGAGTGGGAAACGTAATTTCCTTTAGAAGGTTGTATCTTATGATTACAAATCTAGCTCTTCTTTTTGCCTACCCTCAGCAAACAAACACACACACAGTGCACATTGAGCACTCCGCAGAAAGAATACAATTTTACGCCTCTGACGAGACAACAAAATGAATAACGTATACTTAAACTAATTTATTATTTAAACATGAAATTTTAAATTTGTACTTCAACGTTAAAAATTTGATCAAAGATGAACTCAATTCAGGATTATCCTAATGCATGTGAAAATTTAAAAAATATGAATTGATATAGTCATTCGGAACATTATTGGAAAATGTTTATTCGTGAATAAGCGGTTTCCTATTTAATGATAGTATTTTTTAACAAAGAATATTTTTACACAAAAATTACTACATGATGACCATAATCAGATAATGGCGATAATTATATTTTGTCTTTTAGGTATTTGCGATCATAAATATTACTTCCTATCTAATGAAACAGTCCTAACACGTTCATAGTGTAAAATGCTCCATTGCACTCGTCAACTCTTGCAATGGCACAAAGTGGTAGATGGTACATGATTCATTACACTAAAGATTAAACATATACTAAGGATGTACGCGTTTATTCCCCCATTATTAACTCATTTATTACTATTTGGGATTAGAGTGACTGAAATCACTCTAGATAAAGCAAATCTATTGTGACAAATAAGAATGTAGCTATGTTGACCAAATTTTATCACTCCTTAGAGTTTTACGTGAAAAGGCGTTTTAATTTCTTCACTTAAACTTTATCGTCCTGCATTTTTTTCAGATTTGGAGAGAACCTGAGTGAAAAAATTTTGATTTAAGAATTTAGAGTGCAAAAATCGGAGAACATTTAATAGTAGAGAGAAAAAAGTATTTGAATGGATACACATCCCAGAAAATTCACGAAAATATAACTAGTTGATCAAATATATTCCTGAGGCCCCTAAATGTTTCATTTCTCAGAAAATGTTCTCCCCAAATACCAATTAGTGTATAAAATGATAGGAGATTCAGGAGATATTTATATATTTGGGGTGACATGGTAAGCAAATTAGAAAACTTAACGTTCCTATATCCGTTTTTAGAGACAAATGCGCGTTACATTTCAATCAAGAAAGATGCCGTGCCTGTGGAAGCTTGGGAGCGCGAAAATCAGGTTTACAAATTGCGAGGCTAGTCTTTTGTCATTCCACATTATGATCGCCCAGGTTAACTTGCGTCATCTTGGAAGCGAACTTGTTCAAACGCAACCTCGTCGGGCGAGTTCTCCGAAGACGCATTCCTCCTTTACAAATGCAACTGAATCAGGGGTGACTAAGTGGAAGTAGGTAATTTGCATGATGAAAAACACTTTTTCCTCTCCATCATCACAACTTTCATCATCACTTATTGAAGTTACTCTGCTTTGGGAAAGGAGTGAGAGTAATTTGTGAGTCGTTTGTATTTCGGGGAACGGAGGTAGAGTGAAGGGAAACTTTTCCCTCGGTTCTTAGAATGATCTTATTGAAGAGCACCAAATCATCCACAGAGTTTAACTTACCATAAAATGACCTGATTAAGGTACCTTCAGTGCTCACAAACTGAATTTTTTTTATTAGCATGGCACTAAAATGTTCCTCTCTCTTTGATAACTTCCACTTAAGAAATATGACCTCGGCGCATGCTAGACAATGCGTCGATACTTAACTTACAACGATGGAGCGAGCACGATGAACGAGATGAATGACGAAGAGATGGAAAAATGTTACTGAGAGGTATTGAAAAAAGAATGGTCTCGGAGGCACAGGGAAGTCATAAGAGGATGAGGACGTCATAAATACATGAAATGAGGGAGCATTTAAACCGAGGCGCAAACAGTGAGGACGCGACGGTAAGAAGCAGAAGAACAGTACGACAATTTAGAACAATCTCCTAAAGGACGGGTGTTTTTCGAAGAAAATTCTATATTGATTAGAGGATATGTGGGAAAAGATGGAGAGATAATAAATTCGAAAAAGCGAGTAAGACCAGGAGCTAAAAAACTTCGAGGTAGGAATAGGAGTTTAGCAAAGGTAGAAATATTAATGCATTGTGTATTTCTAAGAACAATGGATAAAGGACGGTATTCATGTCAGATTGTTTGCAATTTACAATAGCAAAAATCTGATTGAAGAAGAAGGACATTCTAACTGGTATCTATGCATGAATTTTATGATAGAAAAATATTAAACAGAAATCTAATATACAACTAAAAACTTCTGAAAATCTCTATCATAATACATACGAGTCTCATTGAAAAAAAAAGATTTTCTTTAGATTGCTTATCTGGCAAAAACGCTTCAAAAACATATTTTCTTTTTGTTTTTAAAACTTCACCATCTCTCTTTGCCAAATATGTTGGGAACAAATCATTAGATGTTCCGTACATTACCCGAACGATTTTTGATTTTAAAGAGGCCCATGAGTATCCGTCAGTTATGAGTTCGAACCTGCCTCGGGATTAACGAAGTACTGGAGGCAATTCACTCGCTTGTGAAAAAAATTGAATTTTGTCATTTCTTTTGGACCTGGACTATTTAAGAATTGGCAAATTGTTATGAACAGAATCACATGAAAACCGTTTGAGAGAAAATAATTTCCTGCAGACCGCAAGAAACACATCTTGATTTCGGCTGTAGAATGTGTACGACATAAATAACCAAAGGAAAATACGTCATAACCAATTTCTGTCGCCATTTTCCACACCATTTGAGCCCTGAAGTACAATATCAAGTCACGATTCATGCCAATTTTGAATAAAACAATAAAATTCACCTAATTTTTGATTTTTTGCGATATTAATTTTTTAAGCCCGAAGTCTCAGTTTTAGAGGGCTACAAATTAATCAAAATCGAACACAGTACCTACGATATTGAAAATACCTTATTAAATGCTTTTTGCCAACTCGACAGGTTATATTTCTTAAAAGATGGGAATGAAAATTAACGTTTTCGGCAGAGATACATTTAAAAAACGCTTAACCTATCATTATTTACTTGTACGTAAATCATTACTTGCCATAGATGAATATTTCCAACAAATTTATCAAGTCATATTTAACGGTTCCTGGTTATTCGGCATTTAATTTTTCAAACCACGACATTCTTGGCGATCAAGTTTAATGCTGTAGCTCAATCTAGGCATCTATTTTTTCATTTATCTATATTGAAAACAATTTTCATTTAGAATCTTCACTTTTAAACCCTCCGACGTTTAATTTTTTAACCAGGGAGAGAAAGAAAAGTTTTCCAAGGGGTTATTATTTTTATGGGCTACTTCTCTTTTTTACTTATTCTTAGGGCGCTATTAATTTCATAAACATACACATATTGACAGGACTTAACTACAATATTTTTAGGGAAAACAACTACGGAAATTTATACGGACATCTTTTCATTTTTTGTTAAAACCTAATTACTATTCAGCTTGTTTTTAAAGTGTGATACTACAGTCTTTAACCGTAAACTAGGCGGAAATGTAAAAATATAAAGAAACATTGGCTTTTGAGACCAACAGTTGAAGTTTATCCGACGACGCAATACTCTCTATTATCCAAAACGTGAACCTTAAACAATGAAAGCTATGGTTCGGAGTAGATATTCTCAATAGACTACATGGAAGCATGAGCACGCATTATTTATTTTCAATTGGTTACTAATGTAAAAGAAAAAATGACATAATTTTGGTAAGCTCTAGCATGAGGAAACATACGCGCACGAAGGTTCTATTTTATTTGTACCTATATACAATGAAATTATGTATGAAAACAATACGCTAATTATAAGAGTAAATTTGAATTTGAGTGTCTACTTTGAAATAGAAGATGAATTAATATGAAGCTTGCGTTATGTCACCATGTTTGTTCAAGGTTTTCATACGTAAATGCATGAGCGATGCGTGATTAAATAAGGTAGCTGTAATCAACGGAAACTTAAAGCATGAGAGCCCAAATGATTCACGAGAGACCCGTGTGTTGTAACAAAGATAATAGAATCGAAGGTAAATAGGGCCAAATTTAAATAAATATTTAATAAGGAAAATGGAAAGAGCCATTGAATAACAATTAAAATAATCAGTATTTGATATATTCAATAAATATGAATAACCAAGCGTTTTCATAAACATTCAATGGAGCTCAGCCTGTATAATCTATCCTCTCAAGTGAAAAGTTGACAAAATCCACCTCATTTATGTTGTTGTTACTTGGAATACTCGAGTTCAAAAGAGCATTCAAATTATTCATTTTAAATGACAATTAAACATGATTATTAGAAATCTCTCAATTATTAGATATGATCAAGGAAGCGGTATTTAATCAATTAATTTTCTTTGCATTTTCTCTGGATAATTGATCAATCATCGGAAACTTTATTACCCGTTTCCTGTTTTACTAGGTTATAGGTTTATCGGATGCCTGTATTGGATTATTCTCCGGTGGGGTTTTTATCGGGAAATTCTTTTTGTTTCTTTATGCTTTTGTTTTTTAATAGGGTTTTTTTCAGGAAAGGTTCTATAAATGAGGAAGTCAGGCCAGTAATTGTTTGCGTCTACTAATTTTTAACAAACAGCACGATTTTCATTTGAATAATTTTCAACGAAATTTCATTAACTCAAAAGGTAGTATATCTTGTAATTTTCTCTGCGGTCCCTAAACACCACCATAACACTGCAACCTTAATACACACTTCTTCAATCTGTAGGCAACTTGAGCTCAGCAAGCAGCTCTGTTGATATCGAATTGTATTCTATCGTAAATGCTCAGTACATTCAGCCATCTTCCCCTTTGCTCTTAGTATTTATTTTAATCTACAGCACTGAACAGTTAACGTCGTAATCCTCAATATTTTTTCCTCTTGAACCTCCACCCTACAACTCCTCCTCTTCATCAATACTCAATATTTATCGCTATCCATCTCCATCATTCGAAGTGTTAGAATATCCATTTCGATAGCCTTATTTTACTTTCAATTTATTTTTCCCATTAATCTTTATATCATTTCTAAAAAAGTTGAAGCTCATCTGATCCGATGATTGGAATAGCTTTCTTTTGAATACTTGAAATTATGTGAAAAGCTAAGGGGAATCAAAAAGATGTCATAGGAAATCGCGGCTATAAAACAAGAAGCACAGGTGATCGTCGTTGGATTGGTTCGAAATGCCCAGCGAGTGCCAAAGAGGGAAGAATTTCTGACCGGCATTATTTGTTAATGAGCGTGGACGATAAAGAAAACGGGTATTTATTTCAATGGGTAATTCGAGGGGAAAACAATATTGGAGCTATGAAAAACTGCTTAGATGGCAAAAAATTGAAAAAATATGAAAAAAACACAGATTGGTGATATTTCACTGGCATAAATAATTATCGTAGTGACTCGATGGTTTAATGTTCAGATCCAGCTGCTCTATGCTAAGAATGAGATTCTCTGCTGTTAAGTTACGTATATTTACTAAATGAGAAGATATTAACAGTGAACACTTGACACTGATGGAAGAAGGATTAAGAAAGGAAGAAACAAAGCTAGCGGAACAGACCAAAAGACACTGATGCACATATGTGAATTTAAAAATGCCATCCTGTTTTTATTATTATAGAGTGATATTTGAATACTTATTTTTATATCATATAGTCGATGGTGTTTTAGGTGTTCAAGTCTGTCATTTATCGAAAAATGAATAATATTTTCCCCTTTTCCTCCTCTTCATAAACCAGTTTGGTAGTTCATAAATATGAAATCCCAAATTTTCTTCCGAATTATGTAACCGAGAGAGTGAATTTAATGGCCTTAAGAAATCTTTGCAAACTATTTTAAACTTATATCTTTCTTACCACAACCAAAATGTAGTTAACGCATCATGTTATATAAACGTAATGCAAACGGAGGTCGAAGTTTACAATAGAAAGATTAGTCTTAAACAACATTAAAGTGTCAGAAAAAGCTACTTTGGGACATAAAGGAAGTTATCACTTTACAATATGCTATGCGGAGGTATTCAGAAATATTGTAGAGCAAGGACTACTCTAAGAAACCTACAACCAGAGCCTCTGATATTTCCCGAATTTTAGTTGGATATATAGCCGTCGTTTCTTACATTTTTTGGTTATGTTTAATAGTTAAATAGAAATCAAGCGCATTCTCAACATTTCGTTTTTTCTTGATTAATATAGCTATTTCAAGATAAGAAGACAATATTGCTCTCAAAATAATATAAGATATGAGTCAAAAAACCAGAAGAATGCTTCATCACGGAGGTGAATAAAAAATAAACATTTATTGATGGGAACCTACCACACGTAAATAACCGAACACATAGAAATTGTTTTATTATTCATCAAAAACTAATAGCCATTTTTATATATATTATCACAAAACTTACTACTTAAATAACACCTATAGAAGCATATTTTTTAGGTGAATCATATCAATGACAACAGAAAAATATTTAAAACGTAAATTAAAATTAGTTTTTTGAGAAATTCTTAAATATTTTGCATTTAGAAAAATAGAAGTTCAGCTACGTCACCAATAAAACAATTATTTAACTCGCTCTATTAAAATTTCGTTTATATTTACACATGTTTAAATAATGAAAACCCTATGAGCAAAAATTATTTCGCGCCTTGATAAGAAAAATCCGCTCATTAAAAAAATAGCATCAAAGGTCGAAGCGTCAGGCGAACCTAAGACGATAGTGAAGGGAGGAAAGGACGATACTTACCAAAAGAAAAACCGACGCAATGCTTTCGTAGACGTAACACGAAAGTGCCGAATAGTACATTACACAGTAACAAACAATATAGAAACACAAAAAAAGGAACACTCACACATTATTTCTTTATAATTTCGACGGAATTCTACTCCGTCTTCATCGGAAAATAGAGAAGTAATCATGGCCGATTACTTCTCTATCTTCCGATGAAGATGTATACCTGTATATAGATATATATATATATATGTATAGATATATAGATCTTATTGAATAAATTAAAATGATTACGTTCAGCATAGACTTGTATTATATATATATATATATATATATATATATATGTCCCGGTCTAGGAATTAATATATACATACGCATACATATATAATGCTCAAGTTACATTTGTATGTTTCATTTGATTCCTTCTAATGCCAATATCATCGTTTGTTTAATTTCTATAGGGGAATTAAAATCTGACACATGCATAAATTTAACAGGCTATTGGACAAATTGGACCTGAGTCCTGTAACAAAGGCACAATATTTGGTGTTGATAAAGCTCAAAGCTGGGATCGCAGCGATAGTGCATTAATAGATTATGTAGAGTTCATTGATTGATTATACGCGGCCGTATGGGTTATTAATGTCTCCAACACTTGTAACGGCTGAGAGAGGGAATATACATCAAAGAGAGCCATATGAAATAACTCTCTCCACCCCAGAATTTGAGAGGCCATGAATACTTGAACCATATCGCAAGCAACGATGCTTATGGCTTTAAATGTAGCTGCTCAAAACGACGCGTTTAATTAAAACGGATACCAAACAAGCCGAGCTTGAGTTTCGATTGGCGAACGTAGGAACCGAATTAAACCATGATTTGTTTGGACTGTGATAAATCACGAAAGGTTTGCGATTAAAAATATACCGGCATTAATGTAAAGTAAGAAAATAACCAAGGGTTATTGGTGCTCTTTCCAGCTAAATCATTTGGGAAAAAATAATTTCTAGTAGAGTTTAATGGAATTTTATGAATTAAACACCAACATTTTATGCTTTTCCGTAAACAATTCAACTAAATCCTTCATTTAAATATTATTTCGTATTCATACATGTATGCTCAAACATATTAATGCAAGACAAAATTGATTATTTCTTTCAATAATAAGCCAACACTTTCTGAAAATATTTTAAAACGTTGTTGCATAAACTTAAGAAACGAGGTTAAGTACGTACACGCATTGATTTTAGTTTTTACTTAATTATTCCCAAATGCATTATTATCATGGATAAACCGTTATCCATGAAACAAAAAGTGATTTTGATTACATAGTAATTTTAACTTGAAATCCGACATTTAACATTACCAGTAACCATTACAAGCACCAACAATATCAACTTGCTTCCCCCACTCTTTTCCGGAAACTTTTCAACGCCCTAGCTAAATTTCATTCTAATTTTCTTGTTTAATTTAAAGTAATGAAATATAATTTCAATCACACTTGTTGAGTTTCCCAAAGTGTCAAAAACGCTATAGCTTCCGATTTGTTTTGATTACAGGCACAAGAACAGTTCAAGGCATATATACCTTACTATTTTATATTTCTATTAGACGGATGAAATGAACATTAACAGTGTAGGAAACTTCATATCATATAACGTTCACTTTGGTTAATGGCTAACAGAGTTTCCAAGTATCTACTAAAGCAATAGTGGAGGATTAGGAAACATCAAACTCCCTATTACTCTCTCCCTAGGGCGGAGTGAGACAAAAAAGGCTAAAATTCTCGGATATTGCTGAATGCCCTTTAATTCATGAACCACACGCCCATTGTATCTATGCCAAAATAAATGCTGCCTCTGTCAGATTTTTTTTTTACCGGACTGAATCAAAATATTTTGCAAGTGCACATTGGTGCGATTGAATGAAATGCCATAGTACATTTTTATAAAAGTTTAAATTAATGTTCAAAGAATCAAAGTATTTAATCTACTTTTCATTTTATCTGAATGCTGGACTGTCCCTAATGACAATTTTTTAACATTGCGGAATATATGTAGTTCTTTCTTCAGATCTTCGTAACTTCTACCTACCTTCATGCTGCCTAAAATGCCCACTTTAATTCTTCCTCTAACTCACTCTCCCAACGCTACCCTTCTTCCATAGCCTGCAACATATCAATCTACCTTTCAATATTTCTCCGCCCACTTACTCTGTCCCTTATTTGGATTTCCAATAGCAACGTCCTCTCTTCATTCACTCTGTTTAAAACCCCAATGTTTGTCTTTCTCTTGGTCCAACTGATTTTCTCCAATCTACGCCAAACCTAAATCATAAAGCTACGTTGATCTACGCTCATTCTGGTGCCTCAAAGAGGCTTCAAATCCATAAAGCACTACCTTCCCTATTTATTAGTTTAATGCTCTTTTCTGCACATCTTTGCCCAAGTATACCCGTCATGAGTACTCTTCGTTATCACAATTCTTCTCCATTACGATGCTCCTTTTCCTCTCAAATACTGATCAAGTACCTGGACTGCTCCACTTGCTCTACTTTCTTTCCTCTTATTTTGACAATTAATTTATCTTTCTTGATTCTCGAGCATATCATTACTATTATTTCTTGTGCTTAATCCGTTTCATAAAAACTTTTTTCCGGCTTAACTTTAATCCGCTAATGCCTAAGTCGCTAAAGGGATATGGAGATGATGACCCCATTCCTTTTGGATCCAAACTAGCCTATATGTACGTCAAAATCGCGTAATCATTTAAGCTTAGCCCGCAATGAAAGGATAGATACGTACCGTACTACTGTTTTAAAAATCTCCATCATTTATCCCTCTCCCACTACACCGACAAACCTTCCGTTTCTCCCCAACCCCTGCACATTCATGTCCTAGTCCTTTGGTCCCTCTTCCCGGAGTTATTAACATACGTCCCCAGGTGTGCGAATGCTGAGTGAAATACACATAGAAATACTCGTATATGCATGTGTGCAGGTACACATCCATCAAGGGGGATAGATATCCGGTTCCGTGGTGAGAGGCGTAAATGCATCTCTCCGCAAATGGCCCTGACATGCCACTCAGTTTCGACCCAGACAAGTCCATCACGACGATAATTTCAAGAGTGCTTCCCGTATGTGGTAATAAGCGAGCGCACGAGTAATTTTGAAGAATCACTGGGAGGACAAGGAGAAAGCTCAAAAGAGGATCCCATTATCCGATTAATGTATCCATGGTTCATGGTAATTGAAGGAAGGTTATCATTTTCGGAAATACGGAAATGAGTCTTACTCAACGTCAGGTTTTTTTCCGTGATTAAGTTTACTTGAATCTGAGAAAAATAATTACTCATTTCACCATTTTGTAATTAATAGCATCTGGTTCTGCTTAAATCTGTAATTAATGTGCTGCATTATAACAATCCGAAAGATATGAATTAATATTTTGCATAATAAATGATCCGTAGTAAGATACATTTTACATGAAATGATAAAAATAACTATTGGCATACAGCTTTGTCAATAGATAAAAAAATATCATGAGCACATACGATCCTATTTGTAATACACAGTTACTCCAGTTAAATTTTTAAAATGCACTTCGAGAGACAATAACACACGAGCATTCGAATCTAGATCAAAGCGACGATACTGAATAAGAGTTTCCATAAATATGTTTCCTGCAAATACAATTCAATCTGAAGAGATAGGCTTAAACATTTTTTAAAATAGCCCTTAAACAAGTAGAAAAAATAACACCGAAAGTTAAAATCGACCTCCCTTTTGTTGTAATCACGTAGTCAGTGTCTACCATCTCCGTCCCCGGCATGAAAGAATCGATGCAATTCAACATCGAACAGACAAAGCAATAAATCTTTCCCGCTCTTCCTCTCGGTAATTGAATCTCACAATTCAACGGAGGGGCAATGCTCTCGGAGGGAAAAAAAGACGACGAAGGAGGCTAGGCGAGAAATAAAGACGTAAAAAGGTGGGGGTGAGCTGTTAAGGAGCCAGGGGAAAGGGTATGGGGGAGGGAAAGAAAAATGACGAATTAACATTTCAAAGGAGCCGGGAGGCGGTGGTGGCCCGAAACGCGAGATCCTCCTGAACTTTTGAGGCGAAAAGTGTTCTCTCCTCCTGCATTTTTGAACGGACTCTTCCCTCCCTACCCCATCCCCATCTTCCTCCCTATATCCCTCCTCGCCCTCAATCTCCCTCCCTTCTCCCCCTCGTCGTCGACCACACCAAAGCTCCAGCCAATCCTCCCGCTCCTCTCCACCCTAAACCGCCCGCTACTTCAATTCTCCCGAACGCCATCGTTATTCTCGTTTGCCCTTCCGGGGATCCCTCCACTAGGGCAGTTGCGCGACAAGGACAAATTGGGATACCCTAATGGCCGTGGCGAAGGCGGCTCCAAGCGAACGGACGGACGCGTCATAACGCTTCCGGCGAGACTCGTGAGAAGGGGGAAAGCACGCGACACGGAAAGGCATCGGTCCCGTCCGGTGCATGAGGTACATCCAATGGAACTGTTAACGTACATGTCTTGTTACTTAGGCCTGTGGCATATTTGGCACTGTAAATTCCGGTCGGTGCAATTCTGCATGCTTCCTACTCATCATCGGTAGCATTTCAGCGTCAAAAGAACGATGATGCATTGTTTCTTCTACTATTATATTTTTATTTTACATAATACCTTGCCAGCCAACGCAAGGGTGCGTGGCAGAACTAATGCATAACAAAGTTGGTAAAAGTATAACTTTTTAAAGTGCTAGTTTACTATCTACGCCAAAATTATTCTTCATAACGAAATCCATTGATTGCCTTCGAAATGATAATGTATACCTTAACCTAGAGATAAAGTTTGCAGCACCCGATGAAGACTTTAAATTAATGACACTATCGTAAGGAATCAAACTATTGATTTGTTAATTTAAATTAAGTTCACGAATTAAAGTTATATTCAGGTGTATATACTTACATGCATGCAACGGACAACACCCAGCACTGCCTGGATATACAACGACATAATTCGATCAAATACCATAATAAGCAGTAACTTGAATTCGTGATCTTTTAACATGAACGAAAAATTACAATCTGACTGAATTAGTGCCAATTTTACAGCTTTTGGCCATGATATGGCTGGCGCCAGGAGAACTGATAACGAATTGCTTTAAATGGATGGTCATATAACTCTCCCTGCCATACGCTTTGAGGAGGCTTTCAGCATAATTTGCTGAAGCAATTGCACGAGTCATATATCACGGTGGGTCTAGCTCATTGCCCTGTCCTGCCTACAGTTAATCATGTGATTCTAGCGCTGAGAATAGTTGTCACCACGATTGTTTTGGAGATAGTTCATTTGTCTCACCTTAAAATTTATCCGATACTATCCAATAAAGAGCGCAACGGTCTTTTTCAGTTGAGCCGCCACTGCCAATTCTCTAGATCAAACATTTCAGTGAAGGTTTAATATAATCGACTTCGACTGCAATTTCCGGTGGACAAAAGACTCAACACTAAAAAACAATCAATGGTGTGATACTGGCGCTAACTTGATGATGATGTAGATACATTGAAACCGGGTGTATTAAATTTTATTTTGTGGAAAATTGCCGATTTTCATTTAATCATGATATTCCACCATATCACGCCCGAAACGTCTCTTTTTATTCGGTGATATCCCTCTATATGCCAAAGTTTCGCTGCATATTAATTGCATGCTTAAGAACTTTCAATGCAAAGGATATCAACAACATCATTCTCTAATCGCCAAGGTAGTGCTATTTCAACCGCTATAAAAGATAGTCAAGTTTTAAATAGTTTTACAGTGCTTTACCTATCAATGAGTATGTACTAAATTTGATTCATAGGAAGGGAAAAATGTCTGATGCCAACTTTGACAATACCAGAGGAAGAATTTATTCCAGCCCAGGGAATTCATTTGCTTTGATAAATTGCAGTTGTTAAGCGCTCCCTTTGCCCATTATTTATATGTATTTATGATGACCCCAGTAGTCAGATAAATAATATTCAGGATATAATTTTTGTTTCGAATCATCGTAATAATATACGCTTACAAAATAATTTTTTTAAACTAAGGTTCGGCTCTACTCTTCATAAATATTTCACCGTTTTTAATGTAAAAATGGCTCCACTCCTGAGCGTTAACTATATGATATTACCCCAGAAAAATACCGACTTATTTTGATGTACTCATCAATTCAAGTTTCGAGAACACTACAGAAAAGAGAAAAAATATTTTGGTTTTATATGTGTTGGTATAGCAAATAAAACTGAATCATACATTCAGGGGATTGCAGTTATCATTGAGTTCATTGCATAAAATACGCATTCCACATGGAGCAAGAATTAACCACGGGAAAAAAGTAATAAGATTCTCAACAATTAGGAAAGATGCCTGCCTCTCAAAGGTATTATTTTCATCAAGGAAATCACATGCATTAAGTGTCGTTAGAGGAGTTGAGTGGAATTTTATTTTCAAATTATTCTAATCGAGAATTCTTCTGGCTCCTTATTTTTACACCGTACAACCATTTCCTGGCACAATGGGTATTACTTTGTAGGCCTTTCGAGATATTGAGTCTTTTTTTTCGTAAATTTTTCTGCCTGCCGAAGTGTCATGGCATATACTTATGCCTGTAATCTGACTCAATGTCCTCAATCATTACTAAATACCAAAAAAACTGTCCAAAATGATATAGCTTAATAATAAGAATGCGACAACGTAATGAAAAGCTATCTCGTCCTCTCTTGACCAAGTGACGCATTTTAAACAATTTTCCCTTGGAAAGTCATATCTTGAAAACAAATCGCATAACTTTCTTTGTGTCTTCTGCTAAAAGCTGTCTGTTGTTTGGTGCCGTGCATTACCATTGTTGAGACACGAGTACCAATAATACCACGCAGCGTAGCGCCATATCGTACCTTAAATATGACTTCAGCTGCCTGTATTTCTGATCCCGCTATTTAAAAAGTTTGTATGCCGTATTATCGGAGTTATTCTACATGGAAATGTATCATAATCTCTTAGGCTTTGATTCTCGATTGCTTTTCGTCATGGAGAAAGAATGCACTTAAATTTCTATCATATCTGTACTTAATAAACGATTAGATGTTGTTATATGCATAGATATTGTCACTAAAAAACCAATTCATATCGTTTATCATTTACAACAAAATCTTATGTTTTCATAAGTACCCCAAACCAACAGTTTATATCACTTGATAAGTTTTATTTAAACATTAAAACATTTTGACAGTAGATGCCTTTCCCTTAGATAAGCGCGTATTTTGTGGCATCCAAATGAATTTTAGTGATAATATAAGTCGATAAATAAATAAGATAAATTAATAACCATACTCCTTTTTGTCCTCTTAGATATAAATAAAGTATTATAAATCTCTTTTTACATTAAATATTCCTTAAAAATCATAAATATTTAAACGTGAATTCAGGAATGACACATGTATATCCCTTTCCATCGGGTACTCATAGCCATTTTCCATTCATGCTGGTAACTGTGGTTTTAGAAATTCAACCACGTAATTTTATGCTCACGGTACTCACTGTATGTCGGACGGGCTCGCATTTTTTCGCAAGCTCCAAGGACTGAAACTCAATGGAATATTTAATAATGGCTTTATAGCGTGTTCTTTCAAAAATAAATTTTCAACAAAATGCGTTTCGCCGCTGTGATGTCATCGATCCGTTTTTGACCCTCCCGACAAACCCTCTACAATCCCACGAAGCTTTATCCTAGCTTAACCCGGCCGACCGCCGCTTCCCTCGTCTTCATTTTTCCTGCCGTCGCCTCATGCCTTGATGTCTTTTTGTCCACCCTCCCATATGCTTTACTCCTCACCGCTGCGGCTTTCCGCTAGACAAGTGGAACACTGCAAATTTTTCTTCTTCGCCGCGAATCCTGATAAGTAACCGGACGCGGCCTTCCCCGCGATAGTTTCTCATCCATCCCCTCCCACGTACTACGCAGTTTAAGAGCAATGCCCATCTGGACTATCCGTTCCCCACACGCACCTAGGCAGTCTGAGACAGGTACAGGTTGCGAATTAGAGTCTTGTGTTTCCAATATATTCCTTTTTCCGGAATATATAATTTTAAGTTTTTCCCAATTCACTCTATCAAATGCTTTTTCGAAATCTACGAAGTAAGTAAATCCGTTCTAATGTTATGGTATAAACCTGTCGATTAGTGATCACATTACTGCAATGGCATCGCATGTGCCTTTCTCCTTCCTAAATCCAAACTGATCATCTCCTTGGTAATCATTTGCCTATCCATCCTTTTGTTGGTGATCATGAGAACCACTTTAGCTGCATGGTAAATCAAACTTGTTCCGTAGTCCTCACATGATATAGCCTTTATATTTTTTGGAATAGGATATAGCACTTGTCTCACGAAGTCTTCCGGCCAGATTCCTTTCTCATAGATGCTAAATTAGTCCATATAGTCACTTTCTACCACAATTTCCTAAACCTTTTAGTAGTTACGTAGGAATGTTGTCTATCCCCACGGTATTATTTTATGCAATCTCCCTTAATACCCTTCTATCTCATCGTGAAGTATACCTGGACTTAAGCTATCTTCCTTTTTGTCATGTTTTCTTTTTATGCCTGACGTTGTTGGCATAAGTTCTTTACCATACAGTTCTTCGATATTTCCGTTTCTCTTGAATCTCTTCTAAGTCAAATATTATCTTACCAGATTTTTCTTTAACTGTTAGCATAGAACTTTCCTTCTAACTTCTTATGATTTTGTTCGTTCGCAGGTTTCCGCGGCGATGAGTAGGTGATTTCCACATTTTTCGGGCTGCGTCCGCGTATGTCGTTTAAATGTACAACAGTTTCGCCAGCTATCCTGCTGGCGTCCTCAGGTCAAGGATGAAAAGAAGCTTGTTGCCCCGTCTTATATAGGGCAAATCCGGCGCCAATACCGGGAAATTTCTTGGCCAATCAGGGAACGGACTCGGACGAATCGGCCAATCGGCCGATTGGGCCGAGCCACGTAGTTGTCAGGACTCAAAATATTATATTGGCCATCATTATCAATCTTGGGAATGATAATTAAGGTGGTTTCCCGTTAGCTTCCTCTATTGGGTTTTTCGCGTGACACCATCAGATACTGGCCGCTCCACTGGGGTCAGACGCCATTGCAGCCGCCTCACTGAGGAACAGACTCTGCGTGGACTACCTTTCGTCTGGCTCCTAAGCTTCCCCCAATCTAGCATGGATGACCCCATCAGGAGCAATTACCATTACTCCCGCCAGCTCTAGGGGTCATCGAAAAGCGCAAGCCGTTTCACCACGTCAAGGTTGTAGCCCATGGGAGGGAATTTTTAAATATTGCGTAGAAATTGATTACATTCTTCTGTATTAAGAAGTTAAAGTCAAAATATTCTGTGGTGTATTTTTTCATTGGTAATTTACGATTAATACGGCAGTAAATTATGGAAAAAAAGTTCCAAATAAATTAAATTATTTTTTAATAATCGCAGGATAAATCCATCAATATTCCAAAAAACTAACTTAATAGATTTCACAACACTCCCATTACCACGCCTTCTAATGTAGGCTCTAAGTGCATTTGAATAACATTTGCCCTGTCTCCAAATCCAGAAGGTGCAATTAGTGCAGTTTTCCCAAAACTGGTTTTATTGGTACTTAGTTTTACTGGTTATTAGTGCAGTTTTCCCAGTTTTATTGGCACTTTTAGTTAACTACAAACCTACATCACTTCTCTACACATTTGCCGTTCACTTCAAGGCATTTTTCGTTACGCTGTACCAGCTTCTTTAACCCCTCTCCATAGAAGCTCGCCGCCTGAGAGTTGAACCAATTGACACGCCGTTCTTGAGTTCCTTTCGGTTTCGAAACGTTGTCCACCAAGCCACTGTTTCAAGTACAAGAAGAGGAAGTAGTCGCTAGGTGCAAGGTTCCTACTGTACGGTGGGGGTGTGGGTCCCAAAAACTCTTGTCCACTGGACATTCTTCGTTATCATTTTCGGTACCCACCTTGCTCACAATTTGTGGTATCCGAGGTTTTCCATGAAAATATTGTAGACAGGAGTGCGTCCAAGTTGAGGAAATTGCTCAGCCAGGCTATTAATCGTGAATCGACGATCAAATCGCAGTTTTTGTTCCACTTGTGAAACAATTTCATCGGTCAGAATACTGGGCCTGCCACTTCGCTCTTCGTCATGGACATTGTTCGCCCATTTTTAATATCACGGCACCGTTGTCCAACTTCTCCTTCACTCATAACTGTAGGTCCATAAACTAGGCATAACTCCCGATGAATTTCAGCAGCCGACAATACTTTTCCTTCAAGAATCGTATGACAGAACGCACTTCACAGCTTGCGGGATGAATGATTTTCGCGGACATTTTTGTTTGCATGCGCGGACAAGCAAACGACTTCTGAAACAAAACAAATGCTGATAAAGCGTCTCAATGAATCAGTAGATGGCGCTGCAGGATAAAACTGTGTTCTGAAGCGCCAATATTTAAATACAAGCAAACGGCCCTTATTTTATGAATATGCCTCGTATATACGACAATGGTCTGAAATGTTCTCGGCCTCATCCATAGACCCCAACCATTACTCGCATAATTATTTTCTCTGATGTTGGCACAACTGTGAGTAAACGCCGCGGGACATCGCAAGCCATCACATCCAGCAGTTCGATGTAGTAGACAATCGTTTGAATAAGTTGCGGTACGTGTGTTTTAGAAATGGAAAAACTCCAGTATCATGCAGTGATCAAATTCTTCGTGAAATATGGTTAAATGGTGACCGAAAGGATTTTATATGTCTCTGAGGACTCTTTCCCTGCAATCAAACAGTGAAGAAATGTAAGGGCGTCTATGATTATCCACGTGAAAAAATTTACTATTCAAATAAACTGTAGAAAGATGATTTTTCTACTCCACTTTAAAAGATATATTTTGTGTGATTAAAGATATCACCTAACTTTAATGCACCTCTCCCTCAACTGATTTCAAATTGAAAAGCATGAAGCGCGTAAATACTTAAGAAATGATTCCTAAAATTATATTTTATGTAATCAATTTGATGTATAAAGGCTGTTAAATATTTCCACGAAATATTTAAGCAAAGCATTTTTAGAGGCAGAGTTTTTCACTCTCTGTACGTTGGGCGTACATGAAACCTAAAACTTGCAACACAAAATATTACTTTTCTTCGCTGAAATCAGTTAACTTCAATTTTCCTTTTTCAATGTTTGGAAACTTTTTTGGTGCTGATTTCGAAAAGGAAAATATTTTAGCTCTTGATATCTTGCTCATAGTCGAGATGAATACTTTTCCAATATTTATTTAGTTTCCTCTCTCGTGGCAATGCAGCAGTAATACTTAAACCAGGCGTCGTTCATGAAATAATGATTTAAAATTAATCACTCTTTTATTCACAAGTACGTGAAGGTGAAACACAAAATATCTTATATATAAACGATAGGTAATATTTGAAGATGTATATATGGTAAATAGATGAATGAAGCACATTAAAAAATATCGAAAACCCCTGGAGGATATTCTCAAATCCGCTACATTGATTTTTTTCCGTAGTAATTATAAAATTTCCAGCTCATAAGAGAAATTATATGGATTTTTATTAGTTTGTTTTACTTGTTCGATGATGATGAGGTTCTTCTATGAAAATCAACGTTGCATTCCGAGTTTTCGGTACCTATGAAGTTGAATGCTTTCAATTTAACTTGTTTTCATCATGGCACTTTAGTAAGTACGTTTAAGTAGTAGCAGTGAATTAGCTCCGGCAATATAATGTATTGCACGCTATTTAATGTCACTCACTTTAATTCCTACGGAATGATATAATACAGTGCATTTGTGAGCATAGTGAATGTTAGCAGACTTCAATGAGTGACTTAGATGAAGTTGTTTGCACCATAGGTTTCATGAAATCGTTAATTTCAGACTATTTTAAATTAAAATTGCGAGATTTAATTAGCTACTCATACGAATTAGAATGAGTATAAACGCGTCATCTCTGGCTTTCAGATTTAAATATAAAAAGAACTATTATGCACATTATGCATGTGTTACCCTAATTTCAATGTCTTCTCTCTTCAGCGTTGAAAACCTGCGACCTTAACTTTAATTATTCGCAGATTCAATGTAATAACAACCATTATTAGATGTAAAGATATGCCATAATTATATATGTGTGAAACGAAGCGTCATTTGGCAGTGTTTATCAGTTATTTATGAAATACAACTATTCTCGGCTGATTTCGTTTCAAAGGATTTAATTTTGGCAATACTAAAATATTTTTCCTTCTTTTCATTCAGTTATTGATCAGTTCAAATGTAAATTGATTTTCATATGAACGTTACATAACATCTGATTGTAAATTTTAATATTTAGTCATTATACCGATTCTCCTCAGCTCAGTTTTCTTCAATGATTGATTAATGTTGATGCTGAATCAGCTCTATATGCGGGCGACAAAGCCGTCAAATCCTCGCTTTTGATATAGATTTTTTAGGAAAAAAAGTTTAAAACAGCAACGGTGCGTAAGCGTGTTGTCGTAAATCTGTGGCTTTATTTTGAAAAAATAAATGCGCGCACGTATCCTTGGTAACCTTTCACACTTTTTACACTGGTGAATTTTTCGCATCGATTGGCACCCGTTTGGGTCCATTCCGATACTAAAAAAATCTCTTTACAGACAAATAAGATCTCATGGAAATGCATTCTTTTCTTTCAAGGTTTTCTTTGATCGCATTTTAAGGAAATTATCTTATCTTTAGCCCTTTGTGTGTCGTATCCATTTTGTCTTATTTTTTATTTCCAATTATTGGTTACATTATTTCCACCGAGTGAAAGGCTTCTTTTCCTCACTTCTTTGGAATTAATATTTATTTCTCAGAAGAATTATTTAGTACTCGGGAAGTTTTGTTCACTCCGTTAATATGCTCGAGGTAAGAAATATTTGTGAGGTAGAAACCCGAAACAGCCAAATCTCGTTTAATAAGATCTTAATCCGATTGGGGAACCAAATCTTGAATAATTGAGGTGGCAGCTGGCGGACAAATCTGTAAGCCGAATGCTGTTCACCATTTACACCTGAGGTCTCTCTCGAATTCCTTTTTTTCTCTAGTCTTCGGTGCGCCGTTACTCCTCTTCGTCGCGGCCGTTTGCTCATCGGAACTCAACATTATTCATATAAGGCAATTACTCTTGTCTCAGCACCTCATAGGGTACCGTTTGTGAAAGTGAGAGATTCAAATTTTAAAAGTCGTTGTCAAGTAATTGCATCAACCAATCGTACCTTTAAATTCACTGTCGTTAATGTATAATTACGACTTTGAACGACTGTTGCACTTCACAAAATACAGAATATCCTACAGGGACAACTCACATTTCTCCCTGTTCAATAGCATTTTGCCAGGAAACTGCTTTTCTTTGCCAAACAGAACATTAACATGGTATAAGGCGTCATTCCATGAAACTACGAAATACAATACTTACAACGCTTTACCATATTATGATAAGCCACACTTTGCCATACCTACCATACGATAACATACTAAACCAGGGGGGGCAAACCTGCGGCTCGCGAGCCCCATGCGGCTCTTTGAAGGATTAACTGTGGCTCCCGATAAAAAACCCCAGCTCCCTTTTCATTTTTGTGCCATTATATTTTTAAAAATTACTATCGTTCCGTACGTGTTTCAAAATGTCAATTGAATTACTGACAACAAATATGGAAGAATAAGTGTAACATTCTAACAAATTTTATTTCCGTCCAAGTTATGATTGATATGACTCATTGAAAACTGCGCGACCGAAACTAAACAGTGGCGTAATCGACCAACTCGGACCGATTTTGAATTTGTAAACTTTCATTGCAATGGACAGTTGACATTGTGCTCTGGAGGAAACAATCTGTATCACTCTTGCTACAGATAAAATTTGTAATCTGGAATTTTTGGTAAGTAAACCATAATTTGTTTCGTAGTATGTAACACGTGTTGTTTTTGTTTTAATAACAAAAAACTTGTATTTTCTAAATTTATTTAATTATTTCGGGGTCTTTTAAAAATATAACGACAGAGAACGAAAATAAAAAAGAAAATACGAGCAAGAAAATAGAAGTTTTAATAATGAGTGGGAGGAGGTGTTTTTTATTGACATTATCGGAATAGCAATATATGTTATTTGTAATTCTATGGTCAAAATTTATAAAGCTACCAATTTACGCTGACATTATGAAACCGATCATCCTCAGTTTTCTAATCAGTATCCAACAATTTACAAATTAAGATCAGATAAATTTCCTTCTTTCAAATCAAATTTAAATAAATAACAGTCAATTTTGACGACCTTTAGCAATCAAGCTAATAATGTGGCTGAAGCCAATATTGTTATTGCCTGGAATATTGCTCGTGCAAAACGCCCGTATGGAGAGACAGAGTTTAATAAAAAAACTTGGAAGATACATTTGAAGTTTAAGATCCCAATAATGCTACTTTGTACAAAGTTGTTTCGCAAATTCCCATCTCGAGACTCACGACCGAACGACTCATAACAGCAATTAATACATCTCTTGAATATAATTTTTTTAAATTATTTGAAGAACTGTATTGCATTCAGTTTAGCCCTGGACAAATCGACAGATATCACATCTTCCGCAATTGGCAGTTTTCATACGTTTTGTTTCACCTGACTTCGTTGTTAAAGAAGAATTATTAGATTTAGTAGCACTTCAAGAGCCAACTTGTGGTGTCGATATTAAAAATGCATTAGATTTCATAATGATAACTTTGATGTGCCTCTTAATAAATTTGTAAGCATTGCAACTGATGGAGATCCGGCAATACTGGGAAAAAACGGTCTTATTGGGCTTTTCAGAGATGATTCTCAAATTCCACAATTCATACCGATTCACTGCATAATTCACCGAGAAAATCTAGTTACAAAATATTAAAAATATCCTGATGTTATGGGAACAGTGTTACATAGTGTAAATTACATTCGCACCAATGAGAAAAATCATCGACAATTCACAAATTTCCTAGAAGAATTAAAGGACGAAGAACTTCCTAAAGATATTTTTTTCTTTTGCATTCTTAGATGGTTATCTAGCTCCAACGCATTAAACTGATTTATAGATTTGTTCGATCCGATAAATGCATTACTAAAAGAAAAGGAAATAGCATATGCAGAATTAGACGATGACGAGTGTTTACAAGACTTTATGTTTTTGACTGATGTCATGGAACATTTTCATACGCTGAATTTACAATTGCAGGGGAAAGATAAAATAATATCTGAACTCTCATCGTGTATATTTCAAACTAACTTAAAAATTTTTCGAAAGAACATTAAAAACAAAACATTTTGTCATTTTCCTCGAATTAAAAAGATTTGTCCTAATATTAAACAAGAAAAACTCAACGAGTATATAAAAAAGCTAGAAGGCATATTGACTGAATTCCAAAATAGATTTCAAGACTTGAAATATTTTAAATCGTCTCTTGATTTTCTTCTGGATCCATTTGAAATTAACATAATTCAAGGTGAGTTTTCCATTTCCAATATAATTATCACCCAAAAAGCATCTGGGGAATTAGAATCAATAGTGATGCAAGAAGATCAAGCTCTACAATTAAAATATAAGTGGACGCCAATTACTGAATTTTGTATATTTGTACCAGAATCGAAGTATCCTGAATTAAAAAAGGCTGCTGGTCGAATTATTTCAATATTCGGAACAAAGTACTTAGGTGAATCATTTTATTCCACAGTAAAATTCGTGAAATCCAAACACCGATCAGTATTAACTAACCGGCATCTGAAATAATTACTGAGAAGTGCTGTCAACAATTATCCACCAAATTTTAAAGAATTATCAAGAAAAGTAAAGTAAATGTCTTATTTTTAATATTTAAATTCAATACACATAATTTGTACTTTTATTTATGTTTTCAAAAAATATAATTTCTGCTAAAAAAATGTTTAATACTTTTTTTTGCATATCTTTAAACTATGTATTTGATTGCGACTCGCAAAAAATTTCAAATTTTGAAAAATGGCTCGGAGTATCAAGGCGCTTGGCCACCCTTGTACAATACCATACTGTATCATACTATATAATACTCTGATATACTATACATGGTACCCTAAAAGGCACCGCTAGGGTGTCTGGCAGCGGCTGATTACACACCAGACTACTATTTTTGAAAAATCGAATTATTGCTGTTCACATGGAGTATAATATTGACTTCTTTCCAGCCTGGATAGAGAAAAATACGCACCAGATGATGATAATGAGTACAAAACAGGCCATGGAGCTCCACAGTTCATGGGCGTGAAACCGTTCATCTTTTACCTCCCTCTCCCTCCATCGTATAAACGTCCCTAACCATCCACTTTCCCCCATTCACCCTTGTCCCTCCTGCCCCCAATATCTTATCTTCCCTTCCACTTCTACAACCCTATTCATCATGTCAGCCGTGTCGCCAAGACAATGAAGGTAGTCTGGGATCAATGAAATTTCTAATGCTAGTAAGTGGTCATTTATCTGCGGCTATGTTTTTCTGTGGTATTTTGGTTTTATCACTCATTATTCAGCGGATCAGACATGTATTTTTCACATAATTGTCTATTATCGTAAAGAGAATGAGTAATACATTCCCTTACACATATGGTTACCTGATCGATGAGTTATTATCTAGCTTCTTCTACAACATTCGGAACAATGAATAAGGTAGCAGGATAAATATGCTATTTTGAATGTAAAATTGCATTTCTGTGTGTCTGAGTTAATTGATACTTGTGATAAGGGTAAATTTTGATGTGCTTCATTCGTTTCCCCAAAAAGTTAACTATTTAAAATGCAGTTATGACGAGAGATATATTGCTGAACTTTTTTTTTCGCTCCAGAGTTCCGACGAGATTTGGCTGTGGATTTATAATTGCAAAAAAACTTCTGTCGTTAACTCTTTATAAATTGAACGATTGATGACGGGTTAGGTTGGGAAGAGAGGTCTTTGCATTAATGAGTACACTGATTGAGAAGCATATAGAATGCAATCGGGCCGTATTTTCTTGTTACGTACATTTCGAAAAGGCGTTTGATAGACTGAATTGGGAAAAATTATGAGTATATTGCCAACCTGTACATGTCTCAGACTGCTCAGGTGCGGGTGGGAAACGGGGAGTCCAGATGGGCAGTGTTAGGAAGGGGTGTAAGGCAGGGTTGGCCATTATCACCGTTGCTGTTCAACCTGTATGCAGAGGAAATGATCAAAGAGGCATGGGAAGAACTCGAGGTAGGAATGAAAGTGGGCGGGGAATTCGTAAAATCAGTTAGGCTTGCTGATGACCAAGCTTTAGTTTGTCAGTCAGCCAAGGGGTTGCAAGCATTGCTGGGTGAATTGGAAATTCAGTGCGATAGGTATGGGATGACAATCAATATTATTAAACAAAGGTTATGTGCTTCTCTAGAAAGAAAAGGCTAAGCTAAACATTAAAATAGGAGGGCAAAAACTAGAGCAGGTAGAACAGTTTACGTATCTCGGAAGTGTCTTGGACCAACAGGGTCAGAGTAGTAGGGACGTAAGGAGAAGAATTGCGCTAGGCAAAGAGGCTTTCGCAAGGAGGAGGGAGTTGATGACAGGGACTTTGAGTGAGGATGTTGCGGAAAGACTCGTAAAAACTTAGATATGGAGCGTAGCTGAGTATGGCGCGGAAACGTGGTCATTGAAGCAGGAGGATAGAAGTAGATTGGAGACTTTTTAAATGTGGCTGTGGAGAATAATAGAGAAGGTGAAGTGGACCGACAGAAAACAGATGAGGAAGAGGGCGAGGTATGGTGGGCGAGAACTGTTGGGAGAAATTATAAGCAGGCAGGAAAAATGGATGAAGGCGAATTGATCGGCAGTGGGATGTTGAAGAATGTAATAAAATGGAGAATGTTAGGCAAACAAGGAAGGGCAGAAGTATGATTGTGATGTTGGATGATATGAAGGAAGGAAAGAAGTACTCAGAGATGAAGAGGGATTTGCTGTAGAGTAGGGTTTTAGGTTGTCTTTTGTTAGGAGTTACAATATATTTATTTGGTAGTTGTGTCCAGCCAAAACCTACCTTAGCCGGTAGATTACCTAATAATCATACCATATCCAGCAGTATGGACACACTTATAGTAAAAATAAAAGGTATTAAATACGTACATTCATGGATTGTGAAAAGTTAAAATGTTTCCCACGTTTTACTGTAATTTGTGGAGAGCTATTACTTATAAATACCTAGATATATACTCGCCATAGTGTATGCATGTATACTCGTAACGCATACTGAAGATGAAGTGCGATCATAAGTAGATGTCTAGGTCAAATCACTAGCTGAGCAGGTCATAATCCTTTGAAAATTCAGTAATCTTAATCTGTTTTTTGTCATTCATTTCGAGATAAACGGGATGCTTTAAAAACCCACAACCTCTCCCTAAAACGAGAGATTCGTCTTCTTAAATATAAATATATATATATATATATATATATATATATATATATATATATGCTCTTTTTTCTCACTTTACCTATCAATTTTAATTGCAGCATCCGCCTTCGTCATCGTTTTTAAGGTAAATTTTGACGAGCATTAACAGCTTTGAAAGATATTTAACAAAGAAGGCAGAATATTTCTCATGAACAAAAAATCACTAAAATTGCTCCAAAATATGTTTTTCAATAGTCATTTAATGACAGAATCGATAAAAATAAAATTTTAAGAGCTAAAATCAAGTTACACAATACGGTAGAGATGTCGAAATGCGATTATACAAAGTTTTCTCAATGTTCACACCTAAAAAGAGGGTTTGATGAAATATCAACACTAACAACTCATATACTAGAAAGAACAGATTAAAGATCCTACCAGCTATCATGAAAGACAATGCCCAAAGAGGAATAGGGTATACTTAATAAACAGTTGAGAACAATGCCCTAACTGCTGATGATTGCTTTCTAACTTTTATCTACATTTATGGCAGCAATAATTCCTGTTCATAGAATGACAAATTCCTTTACTAATGCATAAACATTGCTATCTTGTTTGCAAAAATATATTTTATGATGATAACGCTCATCCTTCCAGCCCATTTTGTACAACTTTTAACGTAGGTGTGAGATTTCATTACTTCTAATGGCTTCGATCTGTCTTTTTTCAACATTCTCTTTCACCCATGCAGAGCTTTTATTATATCTATTACTTGATACTTTGTCAAGGATAACTGATGGGTTCTTGGTTAATGCCAACAAAAATATGGAGCCAGCGAAATGGGGTCTTATTTGCCTTGATTCCTTTGTCCTGATTCTTAATGCTAATTTCATGCCATCTTCCGAGTATACTTTGAATAATTACGGCAAATGATTGAATCCATGGCTAATGATTTTACTCATTTTCGTTTCTATTTTTTATTTCAATTTCCTCATATGCGCTCTGTGGATTACAGCATGATTTGATTTTTCAACAGTTGGCCGATCGATTCACTTTTTTCACGTAGAAAATCAGGCCCATTACTCCCGGAAATTAATTAAACACATTAATACACTCCACTTGGGTGTCCTCAACTTTTTCTAAGGTCTTTCCCAAATTAACAGATCTTACACAAGATGGCAGGCTTTCTGCCTTGTATCATTTAATCTGTAGTGCCATTACGAAGAGAATGATGTTCCTCTATCTTGTATGGTTCTTCCGACTGGTTTCGCTTGCCGACAACTTGTTTCTCATTCTGCCTTGTTTCTTCGTCAGGATCTTTGTGTTATTATTCTGAATTCATGTGATACCAAATCAAACTTTAGTAAACCTCACACCTCCTGTTTTTCGCTTTTAAAATCATCACAGTTTTCTCGATCTCTATTAGTAATCTTCAACTTTAGTGGCAGTTTTCCATTATTACAAACAGAATTTGGATTGGATAAAAAAATCTAGATTTTCTCCTCTACTAGGACCTTTTTTACCTTTCTGTCCAGAGCTACAATGTGGACATAATTTCTCAGAATACCTACGCCAAGGTCACCATGATCCATCGCGTTCTCTTAAGCTAATTTCTAGGAATATTTTATTTATTTTAATAAGCTACTTGTTTACTTCGTAATCGTCTACTATGGTCGGCTTGGCTTTTAGTTTTTTATCTACATGTGCTTATAAATACCACATATGTATTAATTTCCAGGTATTTTGATAACATCGCATGATATAAATATTTTACTGCAATATCCTTGCAACAGAAGTAACTAAATAAATATTGAAAAAAGTATCCAACTGGATCAAAAGCAATATACCAAGAGCTAGTATATGTTTGTTTGCATAGACACTACCGACAAAGGTCAACAAACATCGAAAAAGGATGAAATTAGGTCAACTGCTTTCATCGAGGAAAAGACGTATTTTTGTTGCACTGTAAGCTTCAGGTTTCACGTACGTCCAACAAACTTACAGAGAAAAATTCTGCCTCCAAAAATGCTTGACCTAACTTTTCCGTGGAAATACTTACCAGTCTTAAAAGATCAAATTGATTACATCTACTAGATCACAGGAATTATTTCACAGGTATTTATATCACTTCATGCCTGTTGATTTGACAACAATTTGAGGACGGAAGCGATGAAAAAAGGCGATAAATTTAAAAAATTTGGAACCTTTAATCTCACGAAATACATATTTATAATGTGAATAATAATCACTAAAATATTATTCTAGAGCTTCCTTGGTTAGTAATAAAAACATAAATTTAGTAATAACAATTACTTACGCTGATCAGATACAGGACATTGATTTTTTTTAACAAATTTGATCCTATTACTAGGAAATGCCATTACGAGCACGGAACAATTTATGCATTTATGTAGGTAAATATTGCCTACTGCGATATTGTTGACATTCGCTACCTCGTGAAAGGCTTTGAATATCTATTGCGGGGATGATAAAATTGTAAATTATGCAGCATGAAAATTTTCACCAGGATTTCCTCCCTTTGTTGAATTCCTCTCTATCATTTATTAAGTATCATGGTGGAGTAGGCCTTCACCTCACACTCCAAATTCAGGCAGACCCCCATTTAATTAGATTCCAAGTTAGCAGTCACACAGCTCTGTTTATTTTTAATTGTAGATGGAATTGAACTGAATGATGAGTGTATGTGCGTACGTCGATTTTCCTAACACGTCACACCTCTTTCAAAACTGGGAACGTGGTTTTACATTTACTTATTTTTGCTATGGTCAACGGTCATACACTGTATTGAGTATTAAATAATTTGCCTTGAAGAGTTCCAGAAAAAAACAGTCTACAATAGTGATAGAAAAAGCATATATATGCTTTACAAATTTGACGACATTCAATCAAGATATTTTTAACAACCTTCAGAAACAATTAGTGCAGAAGTCTCAGTATTTTGGTGAGAAACGTAATGCAAATGAGCCTATGGGTTGTGTGAAGCTTTTTAATTGAGTGCATTTTATTCAAAATTAACTTTTTCTAGTAAACACGCATTAATTAATCTTAAGCCAGTCTTTGGAATTCCCTTCCTTGGTACTCCCCTATAAAATCAGCTCTTAATTGATGATTTATTTCTCATCTGGTCAAATTTGTATCCATAAAATATTTAAAACTCCATTCAATTTAATTTGTCAAAATTAGTGATACGTCGATATTATGTCCCGTTCCTTCAGCTTTCGTTCCCTGATTATTGCCACCAATTATAATTCTCCTCCTTACTCACAATAGATGGTTTGAAATATATGAACTTATGAATTTACCATGTTTGTATATGTTGGAAAGTCGAAAGCTTAAAAAGTCCGAGTGGACGTACGCCTTGGGACTTCATCATTAACATTTAAACCTGCAACTCGTGAGGTTGATGAGACTCAGTATTTTCCAAATGTGAATCTCACCCCCTTTTCCATAGTACAATATTCAACATTGTAGAGCATTATTAATATGATCACAAGGGTTAAAGCCAGTGGGAATATTTTGTATGTAAAACTTATTTACCAATAGAGCTAAACAAAAATTGGCATATAGGTGATGAAAGTAACGTTTAAATTATGGACTCGGGATACCATGGTTGAAATAACGTGTATATGGCATAGAGGCGGCTATTGCGCAGTTTTTTCCTCGGCATCAATTTTTAACAACTCGTTACTTTTTTTCATCGAGTGTAACATCAACTCACCCACACAAGTCAGGTTTTTTTCTCAAACATCATCACTATCATTCAACAACATCGTAATTCTATCAATCTTTCCATCCATAAAAATCAGTGTAGATATGGTTTATTTTCTTCCTCGGCGATCTCAAATTGATGAAAATAAGCTCCAAATCAGGAAATAAATAGCCCTCTTAGTGAAATTATCTGTCCAGTTATATATCCGGCCCCTTATTCACTTACTCTGATCTAACTTTATTCAATGAACGTTCTCACACCACAAATTACTATTTAGTATTGGAAAGAATTACAAACAAGGGAAAAATGAGGATAACAGGATTGCAGGCGAGTACAAAATGAGGTGGGACAGCCACAAGGCCGAAGATGGCAGAAGCATTAATTAATAACGTCACCTTCAAAATTTTACAAGAATAGGCAATTTTTTGGCTCTGTGCAATTCCCACCTTAATGTACCACGGTGTTTAAGAGTATAGTGCAATATCCTTGGCAATTTTTAAAAACGAGGGCAAATAAGATCTACGCATATAATGACCATCGTCTTCTAGTATTATTGCTCAAAACACGTGGCTTCGTTATTGAAGGTGGGTTTTCTAAATATAAGGTGGATCAAACCGGAAAGCTCACACCTCAATTTAAAAACTACAAAGCCTGACATCTCTCTAAAATCGAAGGATTAATTCCAAATTCTGGGATTATGGAATGGAATGAATATATTCTGGCGCTGAGATGAACTGTACCATCCTCACTGTAATGGATAAACAGCCATAAATTACGATGGAACCAAGAGCATGCAAATTTCCAAATTCTGTGTTCTCTGAGATCGGAAACTACCCCGGATTTTCAGTTCAATTGTTTGGGTGACATTCATTGCCAAACAATCGGAATAATTACGAGATTTGACGTAATGCTTCCGAATGCTTATACTTCGAATGAATGATAGCCTCCGTTGGAAATTAACTTGACTACAATTTCTTAACTATAGATTACTCACGAAGCAGTAACTTTTAATGGAATAATCCATTTCCTTTATTATTGCCAATACAATACATTTTGGCTAAGTAATGATTTCCTTGCTGGAAATTTGTGTTATTAAAGCCTTATTTAACAATTAATCCAATAATTCACAAAAAATTTACTCATGAACACGGAATTTCAATAAAAACACATTTTAAATTGAATCAAATAAATCTACTCATCTCAGACAAGTATATATTTAACACTATACATTTTCGTATATCCTATCGTAATATACCTAAATCGTAAGCCAGGCACCAAGTACAGACGGATCGTTGCTACACATCCCTGTTCCGTATAAAAATAAATTACCCGATATCCAACACTACATTTCACTGTACTTCAATTCCGCATACGTTCTATCTCCCTTCATTTCAACCCATAAACCTATCCTTTTACTTCCCCCACCTCGTTTTCCTTAAACTTCGCCTATTATCTTATGCAATCTTCTCTATGCATCACTGTGTAACGCTATCTTCTATTTCACAGTCTTAAAAATTCCATCGCCAATCAAAGTTCTCTGATTCACATCACCTGTCTCCTTTGAATTCATTCCAATAACCCCCTCTCATCCCCACCATACCCAGCACTTCCTCGTTCGTTTTCATTAGGGTCTATTTTTCCTTTTCCATCCTTCTTCACACCTACATCTCGAATTTCTCCAATCTATGCCTATTACCTTCTTCCCATGAAAACATTTTGGCACCGTGAAGAACCACGACACATATTAAAGGTTTCTCTAATCGTTTCAAATCTTTAAAATTGATAATATAAAACATATAACAATGTAAATTTTGTTAACTTCAAATAATGACAAAGAAATAAAGGAAAATGAAGATTGTAGCCAATAAAAAATAATCAAATGCTGTCCGCACATAAACGCTTGAATTCAAAAAATCATTGAAAGTGTAGAAAAACTACAACAATCAACAGTTTTGTGAAATTAGCATTTCCATCACAAGATATTAGATTTCCTGGAGCTATCTTAACGCGTATCCTGTGTTCTTAGAACTGCTTAAGTCCTCACATTTCTTTGCTATCAGTTCTTCTAATACGTGATAGGTGTAGGTGAATACTCCAGGACATTCTACAATATTCTTACCGGTTCACTTTTTCTCACAAAAACATCTTCATCAAGCAGACCTATTTGACGTAATACATTTGGATTTGGATTAAACATTTGGATACTTCAACAGCATTGGGTATATATATCACCATATAACATAAGCAAGTCCTTATATTTATAAAAAAAACTAACCAGTGTAAATTTTATCCCGAAATCTTTAAGTTTTCAGGCCGACAAATTACCAGTCTGACCACTGAGGCCGGAGAAACCCCACTGCTCCACAGAAATAAGTGCACAGAAAAAAGAAAAACTTCACGTTGTTTTATATATCAATAACTACTGGTCATTGAGGCAAGAAAACTAGTAATTAATGAAATTATTTGAAGCGTAGAGAAGAACAGAGAAAACAAAATGAACGGAAAGTAAAAAAAAAACAAAGAAAGGACTTCTTTACGTGACAGGGGAAGAGAAATGGCTGTTGGAAGACATTCGAAGAAGACAGGATAAGTGAACGCAGGAGGTACTATGAGACGTGATGGAATACAGAAGACTATTATGAAGGGGAGAAATTTGGCAACATGTGGTAGAGGAAGAAAAATAATAGGTATTTTAAGTGGAATCAATGGAGGTGGAAAGTATCTAGGGCCAGAGAATAATATAATATAATTATTTTAACATAATTATTTTAATATTTAATAATCGGTTCGAGGTAATAATAATAGTACTTGTATATCATAAAATCAATCATCAAAAATCTACCCCAACTGCCTAAAAAAAATGAATTACGTATTACGTGAGATGATTATAGGTTGGCCAATAGCAACGTGCTGAAGTAGTAAATTACATCTAAGGTTTTCAATCTTATAAAATGCTTCGATTTAGGAGCGCTCCGTCAAACCACACTCCAAAACCGGTCGAAATCCATTGAATAGAAAGCAGAAAGCGTGAATCGGAGGCAAAGCATTGTCGCGCCCAAATATCTGGGCACGATGCTCGAGGAGAAAGGTGTTGGGGGATGAAATGCGTAGAACCGGGGGGTGACCTTTGACATTGTGCGATCGATTCAAAGCGATTGGTGGCCATAGTCTCTGTATCGACCCAAACAGAGAGTGGAGGGATGAAGCGAGAAGAGTAAGCACAGAGGAAGCGGGGATCTACGAGTGAGGCGGAATGGAATTGGAATGGAAGGAGGAAGAAGAGAATTTAGCGATTTCCAGGTCGAAGTGTCGCCGGGGAGGATCCCAGTTTTCCAGTATGATTTATGTTCATCGTGCGATGGATCCCTACGCTAAGAGTCGGTAGAGGAATAATTCAGAGACGTCTTTCACTGTGCATCCTATGAGACACAAAAGCCCTCTGATGACAGGAGGAGGAGAAAAATGATGGTAGAAATATATATGGAGGAAGAAAATGACGTAGGTGCAAACGTTGTAGAAAAAACAAGAGATACTAGCAGTGGAATGGAAGGTAATTTGAGTGGAGCGATAGGCTAGTGGGTAGAATATTCGGGGGCAAAACATTTCTAACAAGAAGGTCCGGGATTCAAATCTGGGATGTTTCGGGCGCCCGGTTATACGAGGGCCCCGTTCAACTTCCAGTGCCTTCTAACTTATTCTGTCAAACTAAATACATCAGAGATTAGATAGAAACTTAAGTTATTTATCAACAAAGTTTTCTTGTTTACTAATAGATTTTTACAACTTTAACACTATGAATCCATGGACGCTGAGAAGGCTTCTGTAGGTGGCTACCATTTTGCCCTATGGACAAACCTGGTTGGTCCGTGGTCTAGACTCTTTGGATTCGTTGCCACACAAAGATTGGCCTCTCGAAGCACTCACGGACGTAGAGTTTTAACATTCAGAAGACTGTCACTACATGTTTCACCTAATGACGATGCATTTCGATGAGTTATAAGCCACGCAAGCAAAGGAAATGAATGTAACCATGCTGTTCTAGTACACTAAACGACGCTAATTAAAACATTGAAAACGCTTCTAATTATCGTGATAGCTGTGAAAACCCTGAGTAACATACGATACCGCCATCTACATACTTAAAGAGTCCCCGCGTATTTTAACCTCGACCACGTCCTTCCTTAAACTACCAGTCCAAAGATATGAACGGTTGATCACAGAATCTAAACGCAACTTACTACTGTTTTCTGGGTGCGATAAATTCCAGGGTAACCGCAGGCGATACAGAAATATGGATAGTTATCTATAGTCTCAAAATTGGCAATTCCAAAGACATTGATGATTGGTGATTCCAGGATGTTCGTAAGAGCATGTTTTTATTTTCCTTGGGCTCTCTCCCTTCTACTTTTCCCCGTAACTGATCTTTTAAGTGAAATTCAGGTTAAACACATGCAAAGTACAGGTGATTGCTCTGAATGAATAGGTGATAAAAAGAAGTTTTTCAACTTCTTTTAATGTGTTCTCAATTTTGAACAGGTAGTACCCCCTATTTAGGGTTTTCCAGGACGATTATACATATATTAGGTTTACCTTTATGATTACTGAATTCTGTGAACCGTCGCATCAAAACAAAACTTTCACTTTTTATCTTCTGGCATTTTTAGGTAATGAATTTTGGAAGGGAAATTTAAGAATTAACGGGGTGGATTATTCACCTGTGTAACATAATATCAATAATGATAGTTGGTACTTTGAATTTTCACAATGGTCATCAAACGAGCAGTCAATTGAAGTTCGCGCTTCCTTCTGAAATAATACGTATATGTAAACTATTTAGAAACAAATAATTTTTAACCTATGTTGTTATTAAAATTATTTAATACTCGGTTTAAAATCTGCGATGCTTTTCACTGAGAAGCATGAAAAAAATATCTGTATTTCAAAGATTTTAAGACTAATTTTGATTTGAATTTATAGCATGTTATGGCTTCCATTAATTCTAAAAATCAGTTTAATTGAGATATTATGACCCTCCCTTCTTCTCAAGTCAATTTTGTGAAATACCTCCCAGGCAATAACTTTTCAAGGCCTATCTGTGCCCAATAAGATCTTCCCTATTTCTGCATTCATTAAAAATTTGTCTAGATATTTTGTTCGACTATTTTATTCAAAACACATCTAATCGTTTAATTAGCATGCGCCATTTATACACAACACATATTTTGAATAGTTAAGGTGTGCTTAAAAACTTGATTTCTCTTAGGATGATACGATTGAATCAGTCAATATCACCTTCTAAGATAATTATTTTTTAACTATCTAATCCTGGAGGGATAAGAGTAGAAATCATAACCATTTACTTCTCGATACTATATTATTAATATTCGACACATAAATGATTAAAACTAAGGGGGTAGAATTTGAGAGTGAAAAGGAATAGCTAATATGCGACGAGTATATTTGGTTGCTTCATGTATAAGCTTGTATTATTTTATATGTATAAGCATAGTATTTTAAATTTATCTTTGTATATAAAACTGCGTTTATACTAATTCAAAATAATTATTCATCCTCTTTCTATTTATCTGTATTTTTAAACTCTTCACACCTGATATTATTATTATTATTATTATTATTATTAAAAATACACATGTGCTGATAGACATTGTCAGGTGGCACACAAGTCCCAAATAATTGCAAAAGATAATACATAAAACTAGACTTCAAAACACAAATCTCTTTAACAAAACAAGTGAATCCCCATCCCATTTACAACCATTAATCAGCAAGAAAAAAAAAAGATAAAGTAAAAAAAAATTAAGCTATTACATATAATACCATACACCACACATCAATCAAATTATTACATATATGCCTTACATCTATTCTTAAAAGTATGAACCACGTATTGTCATATCGAGCTACCAAATCTTCACTCCGTTATTTGGGATGGCTAACAACAAACTAAAGAACTCAAGATTATGAATGATACCGAATATTTTTATATAAATTTAAGCTGAAGGTCCTCGTTGCAGCTTTTGGACGTGTTTATCTGATTTCGAATTTTCTTGAAAAAAGAGACCTTGGCTACGAAAGGAATCAATAGTTTAATTTAAAAAATTTACAAATAAGTAGATGCCTTATTTGTAAAAATGTAAGGTTAAAGACCTATGGGAACTAAGAGGTAGTTGAATTTATGATTTTCATTTTATTTATACTTGGCTTCATTCATTAGCATCTTCTCTCAATTCTTTCCTGCAGATTGTTTCCTTTTCCTCCATTTCTTGCAAAATGTGTGGTTTTGCATTTTGAAAGAGGTATTATGTGTAATATGAAGATACATACATCTGAGGGTATGAATAAATTCTTAGCGTTTCACGCAATTCAAAAAAATGTGCACTACAACAGGTATAGACATGCTCGTGCAATCAATGTGTCAATATCATTTCGCCGTATGGTTTCATTACTCATTTACAAAGAATTTTGGGGATGGAAGCAATTGACTAATGGCACCATTTAGGAAGTAAGTAAATGTTCGATACAGAATACTATTAATAGTTTCTTTGCCTCGAGAGATATACTCATTAAAATCTAATAATAAGAAGTTATTGAAATACACAACCAAAAATGATTGCAAATGGAACCAAAGATTTGGATTATTAGCCATATATAAATGCAAACATTTTTACGAATAATAAAAGTATTGCTGTAATAATTTAATCACCCTTAACGTTTATAGTGAATTAATAATACCCCAATTAGCAACATTTTGATAGCCAAATTAAAAATAGACTTCATTGCTCGACTTTAACCTGGAGCATAAACGTAAATGGCATGCAGTAAACGTGAAGGAAAAATACACTTGATCGATGAGGTAAACTGTCTGGGCCTACGTGTTGGAAACCACTTATCTAAACTCAAAGAGCTTAACTAATTCAATTCATGGCAACGTGAACTTCCAGAATAAAATATCAAAAGCATTAAAAGGGCCAGAAATATTGGGCAAGGACTATTTCGAGGGGATTTTCAAAGAGGATTAAAGTGAATTAACTTGCAATATATCTATTAAATCAACTTCTCCGCTTTTGTGAACTTAGGGAATTTGCGCTGTAGACGACTGTTCGGCCATACTCGTATTCTTGAGCTAAAATGAATTTATTGAGCTACATTGTAGACATCATAAAATTTGGATTTGGATTCTATCAGTAAAGTCTCTGTGCAAGGTTTTGATGATCTATCTGTGGGAAATATTAGTTAAAGATAACCTCTCTTTTTGAGGACTACATGTGTGCACTAAAAATGATCATCTTATTCAAAAACCGTGAAAAATATATGCAATCATCTGAAACGTAAAACCCTTCTAAATCCAGTCCGTTGATATTCACCGATTAGAACATCCCTAGAATACTTTAATTGCAAAAGCAATTAAGCTGAATTCCCTTTTCTCCCCAACCAATTGCATTCAACATTTTTCCATTTAATTTTCTTTATAATGAAGTCCTTCAACATGGAGAAAGAAAGTCCTTTCGCTTTAAAGAAAAAAAGTACTTTCGCTTTAGCTATATCGAAAAAGCGTTTCGTATGCGAGTATCCGGAGATGAAAACGAACATAATAAGGATGAAAAAAATTGGGAGAATAGGCGCCCTCATCGTGAATGAATCCTGCGAAAGAACGTTAATGCTATATATTATAAAAAAGAAGCGAGGATCTTCTAAACAGAAGACTAAAAAACAGATTTGATTTCGCACAAATATATTGATCCTTGGATTTGATGACATAGTTAATACAGTTACTACTCCGCATTACTTCATGAGTTCAAAAACCTTGATTGAAAGGTGCGAATACAAGAACGCTGTATTTTTCCAGGGCTACCCTAAACGTGAGTCATCATGAGAAATTTCATTCAACGTTCTTACCTTACAATCGCAAGAAAAAGATATAATGATGAACGCAACAGGATATTTCAGTTTTCGACATAACGTATTGCTCTTATGAATCGTTTCAAAATAATCCTATAAGAGCAAATAAATGAGGCTCAAAATATATATTTTGAATATCTTTGCACCAAAGTTGGCAAAATTTTTACTTTACAGAATACGATTAAGAATAACATCGTTCACTTTTCGTCAATATATGGTATGTATTTATTTGTATATAAAATCATACATCAATATTCTCAATAATATTAATGACTCCATGGTACACAAAAATGAAAAATTTGCTGTGATCAGTAAAATTGTGAGCTTATAATGTAATATGGGGTCATAAAAATCTTTCCTTGAGTGTCGTTGTATTTACATGCCTACTATTCATACGAGTAACTTTAAGGAAAATACTTCACAGACAACAGTTGAAACTACCCGAAAGTAAAATAACACGGAACATAATTTGTTGAAAAATTAACTAAATTGTTCGTTTCCGAACTTATCCCACCAATCGCCTTCTCTTAAGGAGTGCAGGTATGATGCAGATAAATTTAATAGCTTTTATATTTTCGAGCATTGATTCTTCAATAATAATCAATTTCAAATGTTAAAAATTATCTTTCATTAATCATTAAAAAAGGCACAAAAATTGATAATGAAAAGATAAGTGACAACTTAAAGGATATTAATTTAAAATAAAATTTGAAAGATAATTATTCAAAAAAACCTTTAATAAAAACTTAGCAGTAAGGTCATTTTCTTTTCCCGGTTTAATTTGAATAATTTATTTCTTCCATTATGCTTTTGGATATTCTCTCAGTTAAGCAATTTGGTCATTTAACCACAACCAAGCAAGCACTAGAAACCGCATATTTCTTAAATGATCACGTTAAAGAATGCACATACTTATTGCTATTTATTAATTCAACTACAATTCCAAAATTTAGGGTATAAATTAAAAACGATCCTATTTGAAATATTGTTTGACAAAAGCTACTACTATATTAATATTAATAATGCAGCAAAGGAGCACGTTGTAGTCTAGGGGTAGACTGGACTAACTGACTAACTGGGGTGACTAAAGGGTCCGACTTTGATTCTCAGGGACGCCTTTCCAAGCACCTTCACCTTCACCCGAGCTGTGAGATTTTTCCGCAGAACCTGCTAGGGAAAGCATAACCGGAACAGGGAGGAGCTCAGGCCCCCTACCCTGATGTTACGCCGTTAGGCTTAGTACGGGTTCATTCTTTGAATATGGCTTTTTAATAAAGCTACAACATATGTTTGCATTTTAAGTTATAAAGCTAGCCTTCTTATATTCTTTGGCTTTAATGCAAGTTAATATATTTAATTTCAAATAAATATGCTAGGCATGACCAGTAGTTAAAGTAGATTAGATTTACATTATCCGGTGAATTTTCAAAAGGAGCAAGGGAGAATTATAATTAAAAAAAGAAAAGAGATTGAACAGCTTAGAAAGACTGTACTTACGTAACTCAATGCTTTTGATGCTCCATGAGTTTTCAACCCAAAACTTTTATGATTTATAAACAGTAGTTATTAAATCTGAGCATAAAATGCGAAGAAAGAAGCATCAATCGGTCTTTAACGACTGCACTAAAATATGGATTTCAATCAATTTGCGAGACCGGAGCCATCAAGAAAAGTGATTTAGGGGAGCAGTCATAATTTTCAACCGCAAGCTTATTACTGAACTAATACGTAGTAAAGGAGGTCAAAAAACTTCAATCCATAACACTTCAGCAGCTTCTATATTATGCTCATTTATTTTTCCATTCTTTTTCAAAAATTCACATTTCCCAACATTCTCAAAGAGCAAACTAAGGGCAGATGATAAATGCTAATGTGATATGTTCTGACGCCAAGTTAACTAACATAATCCTACGGAAAGCATCTTCGTATTAGTGGTGTACCATATTGAATATAAACCTCAGATAAAATAAATGAATCAATGCCGTGATGAGGAAAAGGATATAACGGCAAACATTGATAAAATCTATACACTGACATCGACAACCGTCCCTACGGAATTGAGGGTGTGCGATAAATTTTCATAGCGTAAAATGCTGCCAAGTCACATTCCTCCATGTGGATGCGAAGATTTCAATGCTAAATTGAACGCGATTATATCCATTTACACCGTTATTGTGATGCATCGCCACATTTGCGACATTCATTTCAGGTAAATAATATCACCACCACATGCGTGACCCAGGCTTCAGAATCCACCCCCATTTCCAGGCGTCAGAAACTCTGGCGCATGTCTCTCCACATCATTCCTCGACTACCCGTACGGGAATAAAACGCGGGAGTAAAATATTTTCATGCAAACAAAATGAATGAGATTTTCAGGAAGTTGGAAGAGGAAGGAGGATGAGGGGGAAGAGATAAAAAAAAACCACGAATACCCCAACTCGAGACCTTCGTCTCCCTCAACTCCCACTCGTCTCCCAAGGTCCTTTTTTTTAAAGATTCGGTTGCTTGGGCGATAATCCCGTCGGGAAGAAAAGGCTGGAATGGAGGGAGGTGGATTTGGCGTCGGGAGGAGAGAGAGAAAGAGAAAGGAAAATGGAAGGGAAGAAGGCTCACCACAGCAACGGGCAATCCCCCCACCGAAACACGTGTGCTCGGTCACAAAACAGAAGCAGTGAGGCCACCGTATCGACCCTTTCGGAAGGGACGGGGCATGAGATGAGCGGGCATCGGAGGGGAAGGCGGAGGGGGAGCCTACTGGGAGATATGGATGATTTTGAGGGAGGGGCGATGTGGAAGAGGGATGGGGAAATGGGAGAGGAGAACATTTTTTGGGAAGAATAATTGGCGAGGATCGGGGAAAGAATGGAGAGCTGAACGTGTTCCTCAAGGAGCTTGGATTCTGGCTGCAGGTTCTATGTACCACCTTAGTTCTTCATGACAAATGATTAAAAATTGGTACATAAATTCACGCGTAGCTCATAAACATATGTATGAGATACAATATGTATATATATATATATATATATATATATATATATATATATATATATATATATATAATTTTTTTGTAATAATCTAACATTAATTTTTGAAACGTGCTATAATACTCATTCTATATTAGCGCTAAGACTCCAATTTTTGGGGCTATGCAATTTTGTCTGATGTTTCCAAAAATCAATGAATGTCATTTAAACGAAGGCGAATGAGAGCTGTAGTGAAAAAATTATCACAGCACGTATATCAATCCGCACATAATTTCAGTTTTTCGTGAAAATGACATGTGTTTCTGCACCCATAATTTTTCGGTTAATAGTTCTTCATTGCCATGACAGATAATAACGACACAAAGGAAGTTTCAAAGAGTTCTTAAAAAAAACTAAACTACCTCACACGCTCACCTGGCATTAAACTTGAAATTAATCGTGCCATACCTCGTCTGCTTTAATCTGTTATTGTTTGAGGAGAATGAATCTAGAAAGATTCTGTTTTTAACATTCGTCGACACGTACTGTAACATGAGTGCGTTAACTGGGAGTGGATCTTCAAAGAGAGAAAAGTTATGTCATAATAGAAGGGGAAAAAATTAAACATGTAAAAGAAAATTAAGCATCAATAAATGAATTCCAATTATTCATAATAACAGACATTTTATATGGTAAATCATGCGACTGTTCGATATTTTACCTTAACTATATAAGCGAATGAGTAAATTATGTTAGAAACTTCTTTTAGAGTTTAAAAGCAATTCGTAATTTTTAATTATATACATATATAAATTTATCTATATGTCTGTGTGGTAATTTTAAAGGCGTTCATTTCGTTATTTTTCGTTCCTTACAGTCAGTAACGTTTCTCCTGTATTAATGTTTTATAAAATAATTTACATGAAAAATCGAGGAGTCAACCATTAAAGCAACCAAGGAGTCAACCATGTTAAACCTACGCAGTAATCAATTCTTATTTTCAACATTTTCATATTTTTCGAAAAACCAAAATTTGCTTGTAAACTATCAGTCGCTTGTCTCTTTTGCCATTGGGAATCTTCAGGGATTAATTTTCTATCACTTTATGTTAAAAAAATATAACGAATTAGTTGATTAAGAATTATTAGTTGCAGCTATTCTATTCTAAAAATACAAGTACATCATTGTTCTTTCGCACGATACGCGATCCCATGAAATTCAAAGTTAAGGACCCCAACTTTTGTGGTAAAAAACCCTTGCGTAATTTGTTTCGAATCCATCCTTCGCACCCGAATGAGCATACCGATAGACCGATATAAGGTACACTTATGCTCCCATATGATTAATGACTACAACAGTGGGAATCATCGCGATACGATAATACCAAACTTCCCGATTAAAATGATACCCGACGCTCGTAATCGCCAATAACTCTGTCCGGTGTCCGGTGAAATGATACCTCTTGCCACACGCCATCGCGGCGGTTTGCAGATTAAGAAGTAAATGGAGATGTAGACAGCTGATGCATTCGTTCTAGTGTTCTAATCTACGCTATTCGAACCGATGTAATTGATGAAGTATCCACTAAAACTAAGGACAATGAAGAACCTCTCGGACCCTTCAGTTTGATTTTAACAAATTTGACAAATTAAAAATTTGAAGTGATGATCTCACATTGTGAAGATTTCAGGAGGATTATTCAACGTTAATGTCGTCTGTTTCAATCGCTTTCTCCAAAACCTCTTTATCAAGTTTCCTTTTTTTCTTCCTTCAGTTATAGCTTGTCCTCCGCAAATCGCTGCATGTGTAACCAATATCCGCATATTTGTATAATTATTTTGTCGTTTCTCCGTTCTCTTTCATTCTATACTCAAAATATTTATCAAATATCAAGTGTGACAATGAGCAAACCTGCCTCACGTCATTCTTTATGTTACCTTTCTCTCAGTCTTCCCCATAATTTGACAGGTAATATTATAAAACGTTTTGTAGTGGAGTTCATTCGAATTTCTTTTTCAGAAGCCTAGCATTATTATCTAATACGTACATTTACATTGTATAAAATACATATTCCAGTTCTTCGAATGAAATGAATACCTGTTTATCTTTAAAAAAAAAATCAGTGCTTCAATTGATTAACTGGGCAGTTAGTTTTCTTATACTCGGGTAATATCAACTTAAAACAAATTTTCAATTATTGGTTCCGTTTCAGGAATAAAAAAACAAGCGTCCTGTATTATACAAGTATTATTATAAACTTGTATGATACCTAACTTTTGTACTAACTTTTTTCCTCTTCAAACGATACATTTTTATTAATTCTGGTCTTAAAAAACAGCAATAAAATAGAACTTTGGTTTGATCGGTGAGATTTAGAAGATTTAACCCAGTAAAATTATTACAATATGAAAAATTAACGCATAAGAAGCAAAGGGGCAGTTCTATTCCCGCTATCACCTTGACTCCACGCCGAAATTCTGGATACCAGGCTTTCGTGAATTTTAGATAAGGTTGTCCAGAGTCATTACCTGAGTTGGAACCCGTATCGTCCAGGTCATTAGCCAAATGCTCAACCTGCTGAGCTACCACGCCCATGATCAATGCGTGTAATATACCGTGAATAATGCCCTTGGAAAACTAATGTCTCCCGATTTTATGAAAGTTTCGAAAAATTTTTAATTAGATTTTGGCAGATGCCTAGAACATTAAGCGTATCACTGGGCACACACTCACTCACACACATGTACCTGTACATACACACACATAAGTGCAAGCATCCAAACACATCCAAAAATATACTTAGACACTTAAGTACTCCCAGGCATTTATATTCGTGGAAGTTCTAAAGAGATATGTATTTTCTAGTAGGCTTATTGTCTCATAAAACTAAGTTATTTTAAAGCATATACATTTTTTGGACTTAGTGCTTTTAGTATAAGAAGCCAATGAGACGAGTGGATACTCAAGTGGTCTATCTTTTTTCCATAAAAAAGCATTTGTTTTAGTAGTAAGTAGTCCAAATAGGTTACATAAGCATAAATGTCCAATTATTTGATAATTAGTTTACATCACAGACGATAATATGTGTCCATATATGTTTATATACCTTGATAAAAAATCTAACAATTTATTTTCCTCAGTTCCGTAGTCCAGCATTCATCATCACTCCCTGATATTTCAGTTATCATCATTCATCAGTCCAATTTGGACGAAATACTTAATAAAATATTTGTTGAAAAACGCAGTTATTCAAATGCTACTTTTATTCTAATGGTTTATATTGCTACCAGTAACAAAGGTTCAAAAATTGTATCACTGACTACGTAATAGACTAGTTCCTATTGTTTTTTTTTAGCCTCTAAGTAGCCTTAATATTCCTATCGATTTACATTTTCCATTTTTGCATATTTATTAATTTCATAATAACATTCAAATTATTATTTATCCTACCATTTAAGTAAATTCATGGAGAACAAAGCTATTTTAAATGATGTGTTCACAGCTTATCAGAAAATTGAGATATGGTTCTCACAGCTACTGAGATACATGCTACTGAGCCAAATCTTATAAAACTTTATAGGAACCCATCTCCAGCTTCATGAAAATAACCTAAGCTGATGCATCAACAACGTCAGTATAATAAAATAGAAAGGAATAAGTTATATAATAGGAATCAAACGGATAATTCATGAGCAATAAAATACCTCAATATGAATTATGATTTAAATAGTTATTCTCTTTAAAAAGTAAATGTTATGCAATTGGATATATTTTATTTGGAAATTGATTCTAACCATTTAAACAAGTGCGATACAATGCCAGTTTTGCAAATTGAAATCTCCAATAGTTTGAAGCAACCTTATCTTATAAAGCATAACTTCTTCTTCATGTTTTGTAGGCTATTTAATGCACAGAAATATTAACGAAAACTTATAATCCGACAAATTCAAATTTAAGTTTGGCTTTCCGAAGATCCTATTGTCCACCTTTTTGCAAAAAAAAACAAATAACTGAATATCCTCAAAAAAATCAATTTACTCTTTAAATAAATCAAGTAAAACCAATTAAATATACTTAAATATTGAACTTTTCCTTTAAAATACGCGGGCTTGCATATCTCGGCATTTCTTGTGTTACTTAATTATTTTAAATTAGGCGCCTGAATCAATGTCCGACTAAAGTACAAAGGGAATAATTAGTAACTATTAAAACTCTAAAGATTTATTTTAAAAAAACCTGTGCTACAGTAACGTATGTACCATAAATAATGAATAGGCATTCTCTAACTTTGGTAGGGAAAGTTTGATGAGTTCATTTCGGGGACGCTAGCTTGGATAAAGTAGTTTTGGATGCGACAGATTAGAAAATTAAGGAGAAGGAGAGAGGCAGGTAGGGAGACAAAAATAGGGAGAGTAGAAGTACCCCTGGAAAACCCAGCGACAGTGCTTGATTTAATATTTAAACTTAGTATACAGGATTCGTCCGGAAAATAAGTGTACTGAGCTCAGGAAAAAAAATTTATTACACTTTTACATATCTTAAGCTAATATTCCTCAAAATAGGACCCTTGTGAGTCGATACACTTGTTCCAGCGGCGTTCCCATTCCTGGAACGCTCCCGCGAGGGCATCATCGGGAACCTCTCGAAGACACGTCGTCACGGCCTCTTTGACGGCGTCCAAAGTCCCGTATCGCGTTCCTTTCAAACTCCTCTTTATCTTCGGGAACAGAAAGAAGTCCGGTGGTGCCAAGTCCGGGCTGCAGGGCGGGTGCGGCAGCGTTGCCACGCCGTGCTTGGCCAATAAGTCCGACACGACAAGCGCGGTGTGAGACGGCGCATTGTCGTGATGCAGCCGCCAGATGTTTTTGATCGCTGGCCGGACGCGGGCGACTCGTTTTCGAAGCCTGTCGAGCACTTGGACGTAAAATGCAGCATTTACAGTTTGTCGTTCAGGTACAAATTCGTAGTGAACGACTCCCCTTTTGTCAAAGAAGACAATGAGCATCGCCTTGATCCGAGATTTGCTCATGCGAGCTTTCTTTTGACGGGGTGATGATGGGGTGTGCCACTCCGTCACTTTGTCTCTTCGACTCCGGGTCGTACTCAAAGATCCACGTTTCGTCACCCGAAACAACGTTCTCTAAAAAATGTGGATCATTTTTGCAGTGATCCGCAAGTTGTGTCGCGATTTCCAAACGATTGAGTCTTTGATCATCACTGAGCACTTTCGGCACCAACTTTGCACAAATTTTTCGCATCTGTAATTGCTCCCTAATAATCTCGTGCACTATTGTTTTTGGCACATTACACTGCTCTGCTATCATCCGAACACTAAGACGACGATCACAGTTCAGTACATCGCGAACTTTTCGCACATTTTCGTCGGTGAGTGTCGTTGATGGGCGTCCAGGCCGTGGTTCGTCGTCGACCTCTTCTCTGCCCTCCACGAACATCTTGTGCCACCGAAAGATCATGTTTCTGGACATAGCTGACTCCCCGTAAGCCTGGTTAATCATACCGACAGTTTCGGTAGACGATTTCCCAAGCTTTACCGCAAATTTGATGGAATAACGCTGCTCCAAAAACTTCGGCATCGCGTTCCGTGACGTGGGTCGAGCGTGGAGGTTCGCGTTAACAGAGCTCCTCACTACACCACATCTCAGAGCCGACTGCCTTTTTCAGCGTCGCTTGCCAACATACCCCCCTCCAATCGCAGCCCGTCAGAGCGGTTCTGGGCGCGCCTGGAGCGGTGGGAAAAAATCAGTACACTTATTTTCCGGACGAACCCTGTATACGTTTTGAGTGTCAAGATGTTTCAAATTATTATTTGAACACCTCTACCAGTGCAACGGTGTCTTCAAAACTCTGCAATAACTGTTATTTATTTTAATAGATTGTCCAAAAAATGTTTTGTGTGGCAAAAATAGGCAATGAATCAAGATCTTTTGTTTTCAAATATTTGTTTAAACAAAATCCCACTGAAACAAAAATCCCATATTAAGGGTATGTGTAAATCGATGAAAGGCGATATTAACCAATGCTTATATGTTACCAATGCGATATTAAAACAATGGCAGGCGACATTAACCAATACTTATATTTTACCAATGCGATATTAAACCAATGTGTGGGTAACTCAATTTATGGAAATCATTGGATTAAATGAAAGGACACGCACAGTTTTATTCTGCACAATCTTTTTTTGATGTGAACCCAGATTATCACGTACTATTTCTGTATTTGGAATGGCATTCCTCTTTTGTTAACAGCTTACGTATCAAATCTTCCTTATGACGAAGAAAGTACGAAATATTTTATTTTTTAACTGATATTTGTAAAACGGCATGAATAATTACCAATAACTTAAATAAACTTTTGAATAATTAAATCATAAATACACAAACACGACTACATTCTTGAAAAACAAATCTTATTACTCCTACTTTCACACAATCGTAGGAAAAAGCAACTAAATAATTGATATGAAATAGTTTGGCCACACCTGACATTTTGTTACACCAGATAGGAAAAAATTATAAAAAAACTTAAATAAATTAATTTATTGAACATATATTTATTAATTAATGTTAAATATAAATATATATTTATGCATATAAGATAAACTATATTTGTTTAAAAAAGACTAAGCAAAAGTGCGAGAAGCTACTTCGTCAAAGAAATATCTCCAAACCATAATTTTGCGGAATTCCAACCTATATACTATATGATAAAACGTGAGAATTAATAAAATAAAACGTATGATGTAATTTATTTTTTATTTATTAACGATTATAGCCCATTATTTACGACAGGGAAACAATATACACATTGTTGAGAGCAAAAGGATATCATGCACACAGTAGCCAGCCGATATATATACAGCCTGTATACAGTATCTTCTTCTTCGTCCTGAATATTTACGACAGCGACACACAATGAAAGATGAAATGTACGTCAGGGATTCGCAAATTTTGATACATATTATTTCTGAATCATGTCCGCATGAGTTAATTTGTTCAATCATTCTGTGATTTTCATTCAGTTAATGGTTTTATTTATCCAATATTCATTTCCACACCATAGTCTCCGCTCATTTAGGCCGCATTTCGTCTTGCCTTTGTTTACCCTCTTTATGATTCCTTGACAGGTGGATCTTATCTTTTAAAGTGAGTATTCAGTTGTTAAGGAATTAAAACTAAGCATATTTATACGAATGCCTTTGCATAAACTTATGCCTATATTCAAGTTTATACAATAAACTATTGGAGGAAAACGCAAAAGCCAAGACCGCAAACTATAGGTCCATAAATTAATAAATCTGCGTGTATAGCTGATATTCCATCGACCCTCGCCACGAGACCTTACGGGGTATAGCATAGATGTAGTCAATCTCTTTTATGAACCGTTGCAGATAGGGGTTGAAATAATATGTCCAAGATAATCGAATAATGTGTAACCAGTGGTGCTCTAGGACTGACTTTTGCATCGCCTGTTGCCATCTAAATTGGTATTACAGCTATATTCCGTGAGTATATATGAGCTCGTATACAAAATGTTAGCGACAAAAAACTTTTAGGCAGAACAAAGGTTCAGATTAGTCACTGTACAATTTCGTCATCTATAATACTCTTTGCATATTCTATGATTTTTAAGTCGGTGATGGGGTCAAAGTGGAATGATTGGGGATAAGAGAAGGGAATACTATATGCTAAGGGACTCGCGTCAGGGGAAGTCCTCCCATCGAACCTTCCATTCTCCGCTCCATCATTCCTCCGGAGACCCTCAGTCGACCACACGGCCACATCAATACATATCCCCTTAACATTTTCTTCGCCTTTGCATTCAGTATTTCTGATCCCCAAGCCTTTGACTGGTGATCGTCCCTTGGCTACGAGATTACCATCCATTTCGCCCAATGTCTCCATTGATTTCTACGAAATTCTCACGCCCAGGCCCTTAGATCCTCCCCTCCCTCTATATCGTCGGCGATTCCTTAATAGAGCAAGGGGAGAAAGAAGCAAAAGGTACCTTTCATTATGAAATGATCCATGTATTTCTTTGGTTGACTTAGTTGCTATGACAATCCTACACATTGATCCGTAATATTATCTGGAAAATTCTCAAGGAAAATATTTCCAACACAACTTTGGGAGACCAGGTGGAAAAGTAGACCGTGCATTTGCTTGCTAACCGAAGGGTTCAGAGTCAATATGCTGGGTTAACCACTTCGATTGTAGTTGGAGAAGGGCTCTTACCAAAACCTCCGTCTAAAATTCAAGAAATGCAATTTTCTGGTCACTAGAACTTTGTGGGAAATCGCAGGTGGCACAAAGAGACAAACTTTTCATCCCTATCTACACTGGCTGCGTAAAATTCACACGCCTTAGGGCGCGTGACCTCTCCCTTCACCTATCAATACAGAACTTAGGGTTCATCATGGTGCCTTCTATGCTAATTTTCAGCAAAATCCTCTTTAATGATACTTAACTAAAAATAATGGAATATTTTTTCCACAAAGAACGTTTACCAGTTTCTCCTCTTTCAGCTCTATCCCCGAGTGCCTAGATTTTTTTTGCAATCGTCCTCTCCCTAGAGCAGTGGACATGAAAATGAGAAATTCTTGAGCTCCAAATATAGATCCACGACCAATTAAATATACTGAAGCCCAGCTTAATTAATAAAAATCGTAGTATGAAAAGCGGTAAAGACCTATATAGAAAGGCATGACAATAGACGTAGTTGTGAAACTTTTTCCATCTAGTTTTCACCGTCTTTAATTGTATTATGCAGTCAAACGGAACTCTCAATCACATATGCGTCGGAAATCACAAACTACCACCATAAACGTTACAATTCCTTCAATGGAATTGCGTTTTACCAAAAGTTCTCCACCACCAGGCAAGTCCATTAACCCTCTCCGCTTTCCCGGTAAAGCGATCCCGAGTAGTAGTAAAAACTTCTTTGTCCCATTTCTCATAAAGAATTGCTATTTCGAGTTTTATCGTTCTCCCTATCATCCAAATTTTCGTGTCACGTATACGTTACGATAAAAGTCAGCATTGGTTCTACAAAATATGAAGCATTAAATACTTATTGCAGGAGAAAATTTTATGCGTCGTAGATAACCTAACAAGCTTATCTATTTCCAAAGAAACTGTAACTTTTAACGGAGGCAATAGTAACTTTTAACGGAGTCATCCGCTAATGTGCATTTCAATGCAACAATTTCAGTGTAAAATCATTCACCTTTAATGTTTTTACACTCTGAAATTGTTGCATAGCTTATCTATTATTCAAATTAAGGAATTAATGCTAAAATTTATACATAAATATCGAGGCCATCTCTAACTAAATTTATTTCTTCGGGACTAATTTCCTGCAGGATATAAATTATACATTTTACCAATAATACTGACAAACGTATGTGCATTTGATACCGGTATGCACTCACCTAATAACCTTTAAGAGGTAAAATCGAATCCGTCTCGGCCTTTGGTATGTTTTACTGGGGAGTAGTTCCTTAGATTAGATAGAGTAGGCAAAGTGGAGTACTCAAAACGTAACACGTATTCACATGAGGTTCATTTATGTATTTTGCATGGAAAAAGAATTTTAAGGATTTCCATTTGACTTAAAACCACAATGATTTTTGAGGGTATCCTTAAGCTGTGATAAATCAGCGCCGACATTCTTCGTCAGCAAATAAGTCATTTAAATGTGCAATCGATACCATTTTTCATCAAAATTGTTGTTGAATGGCATGATATGACTATGTCACGTGAATGCCATCGGTTTAACTTTATTATCGGTCATATTTTATTATTGAGAATCAGCAATGACCGTTAAAAACCGACGCCCCAGAATGAAACGGAAAAGTATAATGATGTGGTTGTTATTTCAATGTTTTGTTTAGCAGAGACTGTTCGATCTGAGGTTTACTGATGAACGAACATGTTTGTCAGAAAGGCATTTAAAGTCACGTGGAAGGTGCCTCTTCCTTCCCTAATATAAATCCGTTTTGTTGCAAGGGTCCATTTTCAATTCCATTTCGTTTAATATTGATTTTTATATTGCTTTCCGCATATAAGTATAAACCACAGTTTACTGTATTTTTAGGGGTCAAAGGGGTGGATCGTGGGGTATTTGTTTTGATTGAGACAAAGACAGCATGTTTTCTTCGTTGAACATGGATAGATGTTTCTAAATCTACAGCTGGGAGCACCACGTGTCGTTTGGCAACACAATTACACACATGATCCATCAAGCTCCAACGGCAATTCAAGTTCTCCGTCTACATATATCTTCGGATTAGCTTGATAAGTAATACGCTCGTCTGCTTAACAAAAAAGATCGCGGTTTAAGTCCCATTGCGGGCATGTATGTTTTATGACTGAGGTAACTGCCATGAAAGTCCTTCAGATCATAAGTTCGCTGACTCATTTAATAAAACATAATTTTTTTCATAATCACACCGGCGCGCCATGAGTCACTCCCTTCTCTCAACGTTTAGTGCTCTCCTAATCCTGTTATGATCGTTAGCGATCTTTAATTGTGACAGTCTTCCCTCATTTCCGCTCCATCATTGACTTCTCCCAATGCCTCAAAGACCGCCATAGGAGTCACTTACACTAACATCCTATTCCCGTAGACACGATGAATTACGGTCTCCTTGTTAGGGCTTCCCTAACGAGTATTGGCTTTCCCTTTTCCTCCTAACTGCCTCAATAGGTACTCTCAAAACCATTTCCTGTGTTGGTAGCGCGGAGATAAGTTTCGACCAAAAAACTCCCAAAAATATTGATCGGCTGAGAGGCTCACCAAAAAAATTGCTACAAAAAATTCATCCGAAATTACGAATAATATTTTAGGTAGATATTTTAAACACATCCATTCAATAGAGCGGTTTGATGATGGATCGCGTACACCTGAAATCCCAACAAACCACTTCGTTTAATTTTAAAGTTTTTAAGGCTCTAACTAAGACTTAAGATACAGACAAGAAACAAGGACAGGAAACCTCTGCGTATGAATTAGGAGTCGGAGGCTTACCTCACTAGTGTAAGCTGTTAAGTCATTTAGTGATGACAAAAAATGAATCATTATTTTCCGATGTCTAAAGTAGGATTCTTCCTTAAAATATGAAAGGAATTTACGATGGGGAAAATTTTTTTCAACATACTCAATACTAATGAAATATAATGTAATAACCACAATTCTATTTAGCCAATTCTCCAGCTGATAAAATATAATCGATGATAGCAAAATTTATGTTCCTCATTTCAATCTCTTTACTTAAATTGAACGCAATTTCATACTTTTACAAGACAAAACTACACTAGAATAATTCCGTAACCATTGGAATGTTGGTCACTTAAATCCAATGCATAAAACTACAACGTGATACACTACTATTTATCAAGAATTTACATAATGTATCCTCTATGAGAATGTAAAAATATTCTTTCGACACTTTCAAAACTTAAGGGAAAACCAAAATCTCTTTCCACTTAGTAAATGGCGCTAAAACTAAGCAAGAGTCTATAAGAGATTTTATGTTAATTTGGTGATCTAGCATCAAATTCCAAAATTTAAATTCTATAGACAAGGTTCTGGCGGATATATTTTTACTCAGCGTGGGTAGTAGCGAGAACATTTGAGAAGAGTCGCAACACAACGACTTTGTAATCAACTGCTACAAGTTATAAGTGCCCCAGGGAATGTCGTGATCGAGGATGCTTCTGACAGAAAATAAATTGAAAGGGTCATGTTGGCTTCCTGAATCAATATTTTGCCTGTATCTCGCTCTATCAGACCACTGCTCTGTCAATTCGTATACTGCAATAGAGGAAATTCAAAACAGATTTTTACATGAGCTACACATTATACTTAATTATATTGCAAATGGCAGCTTATAATGATACATCTATATATTTTTATATAATATTATTGCTTATAATATATATATTAATAAATAAATCAAACCATTTTTCTGTGAAACCCATTTATACAACATCTTCTACATAGGAGATTTTTGAATGCACGTTTTAAGAATACACGGAAGAATTAGAGTGCGTAATTAGTACTCTAAAAATTATTTCATTCAGTTGAAAAAATTAAAATATTGCAACTGTTACATTATTAACCGGAATACAGGTTAATTTGCAGGTTTAGAAATTTTTTCGGTCATCAAACGTAAAAAAATATTCTTGCCATTCTACATTTGCAAAATATCATTTTTTTTCCTTTACTCAATTTATTTTAGATATTTTAATTTTTAAGGTGCTTTTATGATCATAATTCTATCTTTTGACCTATGACATAGTGCTCAATTACCGTAAATACTATGGAGCACGTTTGGTATACAGCATGTTTAGGTAATGTTATAAATTCATAATATTCATATACTCGTAAATGAACCCACATATATTCATCCACATGGAAATAGATAAAAGGATAATGGATAGGAAAACATGCGAAGGACAAACACAGGAGATGTGGGGACCGTCTTCCCCACCTTTTCTGTGTGCATCTTTTATAAGTATTCCTATCTATTTTCCTTATATCTATTTCCATGTGATTAAATATTTATTCGCCATTTGACGGGTTTTTGTGTTTGAATGAATATATTTAAATATTCATTTCTTTATTTATTGCCAATTGCAAACTCATTTATAGCAACACTTAAGCGGCAAAATATACACATAAATCTGATAAAGAACAGATTCACTTAATATACTAATATTTCGGTGATTCTAGCCACCTTCATCAGTGTACAAGCTGTAACTATGAGTTACTCCTTGTCAACCATATTCGCGAATGTCCTTTTTTTTGTGTCTCAATAGGTAGTTAAGTTTTGCGAGAGACCTAAGTTAAAATGGAGTAGAGATAGAAACCTAAGCTAAGGGTTACTTTTTTGTGTGCGTTAAACCAGGTTCTTTGCCTTTACCTTTTCTTTATACATCTATTTCCCCTGTCAACCATCTCTAAATTTCTCCCACCCCTTCGTTCCAATTTCATTTCCTCTTCACTTTTTCATTCTTCCTTCACCCTCCGCCAATTCAATGAGACCCAAACGCGTATAACAGATCCGCTAACCGGATATTGAGCGGTCGCCGTTATCAAAATGGGTAGGGGCTGCGTTGAATGCTTGGAGTGGAGAGCAGGGGATGAGGGGAAGTGAAATGTTGGAGGGTTTGTCCTCAGCACTATCTCTCTGTCCTCCACTTCTGCGTTTCCGTAAGCAGCGTGTGAAACATTGTGGGAAAGCGGTTGGGAGATATCTTTCTCTTCCGGCGTTTTCACGCTGCAGACGGTTTCCAGAACTTCAATTAGAATGGCCCCGATATCCTCCACGTTTATTCAAGATTGAAAGCAAAAAATAGCCTCATTTCCTTTTGCTGCCTATTTTTTCGGCAGATAAGACCGTGGAAATAGAAGTAATTTTCACCGTCAGCTGAGAGAAACAGAATCGAAACCGTTTATGCATTTATAAATGCTTGTTTTGTGTTTTTTTAAGAAGTGGCCGTGAAAAGATGCGATGTTTTAATTGCGAAACAAATGTACAAGCATTAAGATTATATTCTTTGTTCTTTAAATTCTGATAATACTCCGCTTGCTATGGTTGGTATCATTTTTTTGATAGCCAACTCCCTATTGCCAATTATTCTTTAAACAAGAGGAAGAGGAGTTTTCACCTGTTTTTAAGCATTAAATATAACAAAAAGTAACACATAAATCATTAATGACTGTTTATAAATTTTTTTCTTTGATTTAACACTTTATATTACGTCAGCGTTAATAGTATACAATCGATGAGATGATACAATAATCGATTATTGCAGCTCCGATTAATGCCTTAAGTTTGGAAAACGGTTGATAGGAACGGTTTCCTGGTATGGTCAATGTTTATTTTTATTTTCCAATGATGATATCATTAATGCAGCACCTACTGCACATTAATTATTGCCTATAAAAGTCATTCATCTATGCATATTTAACATTTCATTCTAAATGAACATTCAATTAATTCATCATAAGAATTTCAACAGTGCGGAAATAGACGGGTCTCCATTAATTCACTTACCTAATATTGATTTAGCGGATAAAAGTATCTTGGTTAGTATGAACGGCTACAAGTAAGGAGTTAAAGTGAAACGTTCCTAATACTAATAAATGAGTAAACTTCATATTTTAGTTAACAGAGAAGAAAAATTTAGATGCATACGACCGAAAATTAAGGGAAAAATCATGCAAAATGTAACAAGAGATACTGTGGAAAGTGAAATTTAAAACCCTTTAACTTATAATGAAATACCACGGAAATAAATATCTAAGTTGTACAGGAAAGCAGATGCATAATTCAGGGAAAATTGTCTTTCTTTTTCCTACGCTTATCTTATTTATATCTCTGATTTATTTTTTCTTTGTTCATCAACCTACATATCATTTTATGCAAAGTCAACAGCAGTTCTAATAACTATTCATCAGTTTGGATTTTTGGGTGAAGATCTGAGGCTTAATTTTTCGTAATTTATCGAGATAATAGTTGTTTATCGAAAATTATGTAAGAAATTATCATTCTCCAATGAAACATGACACATTTTTAATGAAAACATGGAGAATGAATGCTCATGGAGCATTATTTCGTTAATAACATCAGGAAATATTCAAACTCTCAGCCCACGAATGAAATCCTCAACTGCTCCTCTTGAAATTCAAAGCCATTTCAAAGAAGGAGAATGCAGGCTTTAGATGGTACAGCTATATTAATGTACTATTTAAAAGCAATACCTCATTACATATTTCAGCAGTTACTGATATGCTCCGAATTCTTTTATAACGCATTTTCCTTATTGGTTCGGATTATAAAACCTCTCTATACAGAGTGGATTCTGGATTGGATGATATTCCTGGCATCCGAAGTAATTGTGACTATCTTATTACTCCACCAAAACCTTGAATCCATTTCTCTCAAAGATCATTAGGTTCCATTCTAATTTTCCAATTTTCTAATTTTTCCAATGCTTCTGTGACACGAAATTTCTTCCCGCTACAGTTTTGCACACATCTGAAGAATATCACGTAATTAATGAACAAATTCCTATCAAATGAGCGAATCATAAATGGCATGATTTCCTTATTTTGTCCCAGTAATTCGGTAAAATATCTATCATTTATAATGCAGATATGATTACAATCATTATGCAGCGCGTCAGAAAATCAGTTTTATAGGCATGGGAAGGAAATCAATGTAAATCAAACAGAGGTTATTAGGTTTTCTAAAAAAACCGGTTTAGTCCATTAAGCGTTGCTATCAAAGAACAAAGATTTGAACAGTTGAAAGTTTTTCTATCAAATTGAAGTGTTTTCAACCATATCTTTAGTTAGGGACTTAAGAAGAATAAATACGTTTGGTAACGAGGCTTTCATACAGAGAAGAGAATTAATGACAGGAACGTAACAGTAATGAGGTTAAGACTTTCTCAACTAAGACTCATTAAAACTTTGATTTGGAGTGTGGTTTTTGTGTGGTGCAAAAATATAATTGTCGAAGCAAGATTTATAAGCGTAGATTGGAGGCGTTTGAAACGTGGGTTTGGAAGAAGATGGAAAAGGTGAAATGGAAGGATCAAAATGCAAAAAACAAGGAAGAACTATGAATATGGAGGAGGAGAGAGGATAATTAAGATACATGCATGCAAAAAATGCAGTAAAAGTGAATGCAAGCATTTTAATTGGGAATGGACCGTTGAAGGCTGTGATAGAGGGGACATCGTTAAGCATATGACTTAAGGAGTGAATAAGGATAGGTATAGTTGGACAGAACAAAGGGAGGTAGAAATTATGCAGAAATGAGAAGGCATTTTAAAAGAGTTTGGTGTTTTTGTTGCACATTATATGACGAAACTAAAAAAACCTATTTTCAGTGTGTTCCCATTCAAAACCTATCTTAAATCAATACTAATTTAGAAGGAGTGAATATACTAATACTAATTGATAGGGGGAGTGAATAGGGGGACTAAATATACCAATTGATAGTGGGAGTGAATTATACATGCTGTGTGCTTATAATATGACCTCAATAGATTGATAGATTATTTTTTATTTTTATATACCACAGCTGTCTAGAAAGTAACCTCCCAAATGCCATAGAAATGCACAGGAATAGAATAAGAAAAATTATTATTTTCATTTCAAAATTACACATCTCTCTACTATTTTTATACATGTCCGTCAAACATTTTTTATGCCTCTAAAATAGTTTTTAGAGAATTAGAACTACGAGGGTCATCCGGAAAGTAGTACCCGTTCGTGAAATAAAGACACAAAAGTAAATATTAACAAACATAAAAAATTTTATTTGAAAGAGGATACTTTAAACTACTTCTCAACATAATCTCCAAGCAAATTAAGGCATTTGTCATAACGTGTGACAAGTTTCTGTATTCCTGCTGCATAGTCCTTCGCCGCCAGCTCATTGAGATACGCGAGGGACCCATCTTGCACAAATTTTTGCATAATGCAGATGGTGTTTAACAATTTCATGAACAATTGTTCGAGAAACATTGGGAAAATGCTCACAGATGTCATCAATTGTGACGCGCCGATCGTTCCTCACGAATTCGTCAACTGAGCTCACCAGTTGGTCTGTAATGACAGACGGTCTCCCCGAACGCTCATCGTCGTGTGTGTTCCCCCTCCCCATGTTGAAGTTGCGACACCACCGCCGAACAGACGACTCGTCCATTACATTGTCTCCATACACCTCCTTTAATTGGCGATGAATATCACATGGGCGAACGTTTCTTGCATTGAGGAATTTAATCACTGCCCTCACTTCACAACTGGCGGCGTTCTCAATTTTTTTAAACATTGTAAACAATCACAGAAACAACACAGGCAATGCTAGCGTCACGCAACTTGGCTCAGAGAAGGCAGACAAGCCACTGAAGCTATCTGACCTCGTCCAGCGGCTACTCGCGTCGTCAGCACTTCATGCGGCACGAACGGGTACTACTTTCCGGATGACCCTCGTATTCGTTCATTCTTTAGCTGTCCTAATCACAAATCCATATTTCTCCAAGTATCTCTCCTTTTCTGTGTTTTTCTTCGCCTAAAAAATAATGCACAACATATTTTCAATAAATCAACGATGTAAAACAACGGTGAATCACATTAGCCATTAGGTCACTTACTTTGCTCTAAAATTTTGTGATTTACAAAATTCCAATTTAAGGAAGTGCATAGCTTTATTTTTTATCAAATGACTTTCATTGATTGCTGGCGTATTTATTATAAAGTAATTAATGCAAAAATTATTATCACGAAATATTAATGGCAAGATTTCACTATGATAACGTGGGGATTGACCAACTTCTTCATTGTAGTATCATAATGTTGGTGAATAAAAGCAGAACACACACGCAAACCAACACACACACTGACACACATATACATACACAAATACACACACACACACACATATATATATATATATATATATATATATATATATATATATATATATATATCCAAACAAACACAATCCAACATCCCACCCTACAAGTCCCTTTTCATCTCTGTGTACTTTCTTCCTCCCTTTATCCGGTCCAACATTCCTATCCTATTCCTGCCCTTTCCCCGTTCGCCAAACATTCTTCCCATCTATTACATTCTTTAGCATCCCACTGCCGACCAATATGCCCTACATCCATTTTTCCAGCCTCCTTAGGAATTCTTCCAACAAACCCCTCTCTTCGACCACCATACCAAGTACTTCCTCAATTGTTTTCTTCCCGGTCCATTTCGCCTTCTCCATTCTTCTCTACACCCACATTTCAAAAGCATTCCAACCTACTTCTTAATTAACCACGCCTCAAATAGTTACGCTTCATATCAAAGTTTTGACGAATCATTTCTTACCGTCCTCACTCAACGTCCCTATTATCAACTCCCTTCTCCTTGTGTAACCCTCTTAGCCTAGTGCAACTAATCTCCTTACGTCCCCAAATACTTTGTCCATTTTGGCCCAAATTACTTCCGAGATACGTACACTGTTCCACCTGCTCCAGTTTTTTCTCTCCTATTCTAATGTTTAGCATAGCCTTTTTCTTCCTGGAAAATTGCATAACCTTTGTTTTATTTATCTTTATTCTCATACCATGTCTATCGCACTAAATTTCCAATATATTTTGCTATGCTCGCAGCCCTTGGCTGACTGACAAACTATAGCTTGGTCATCAGCAAACTTAATTGATTTTACGAATTTCCCGCCGTTTTTCATTCCTACCTCCAGTACTTTCCAATCCTCTTAAATCATTTCCATCGATCAATACTAATTGAGGCAGTATCGCAGTGCCTTCCTTAATATAGGTTTTAACGTGACACCATTACTTAATGGCCGCCCCACTGGAGCCAGACGCCTTTGCAGTAGCCTCACTGAGGAACAGACGCAGCGCGGACTACCTTTCGTCCGACCCCTAACCTTCGACCTATTTGGCATGGGTGACACTACCAGGACCAATTATTATCATTACCATTGCTCCCGCCAGCATCGCTCTAGGGGTCATGGGAACGCACAAGACCTTCCACCACGTTTAGATTGAAGTCCATGCGAGGGATATGTATTGAAACATGTATGTATGTATATTGTATATATGTATTATATATATATATATATATATTATATATAGATATATATTATATATATACATGCATACATACATTCAAACACGAACTCCCGCCATACGGCGAACAAATACTCAAACACATGGAAATAGATATAAGGAAAAGATCCCTTAGGATCCCTAAGGAAGGACGTAAGGACGAACACAGTAGAGGTAGGGAAGGCGGAATTAAGCAGACCACAAGTGCAAAAATATTTCCTATACCGGGACTTGAAGTCCGGTTCTTTCCATATATACATTATGGTAGCGGAAGTTCAGGGGTAGAGCGTTGAACTACTGACCGGAGGGTCCCAGGTTCGATTCCCAGGCAAGTCTCTGCGCACCTGAAGTACCACCCAAGCTATGTGATTTTTCGGGTACAAGATCTTCCTGGGAAAAACTTGGAAACCCGATTTCTGTCAATTTAACGCATATATGATTAAACGGATATTATTTATAAGCTCTGGGTGATTTTAGATAATTATGACTTTTAACTTCGAGTAATGACAATTTTTTTAAATTCACATTAGGAGGGTCTAGAAATAACTACAAAGAAGTTATGTCGGTTCAAATAATGTGCTTTTGATGAGAGGTTTGGCTGTACACATCTGCATTGTATGTACATGTTATACTATGCATAAACTGTTCTGAAAACAACTCAAATTCTACTTTGGTTTTTAAAAAAATGTCTCTCAGCACCTCGTTTATTCTTAACTATGGTCAAACACATCGTGTCAAAAGGTCTTATAGCAGTCAAGCGCTCGCATTGACAGAAAAAATATTACTAAAATCAAACATTCTACTCCATTCGCAGGTATCTCGCTTCAATAGGTCATAAAATGTACGTTAGATTTGCGAACGCGTCTCCCACCCGGTAATCGACCCGATTGTATGGATGAGAATTTCAACTTAGAGCATTCATCTGGACCGCCAATCAATCTATCACGGAGTTAAAATGTGCGAGCGTGACTATTCCTTCGTCCAAAACTTTCTGCCTACTTCCTCGCCACCACAAAAGCCATCTTGTTTCTCTCCATCTCCCATTCGAGTCCCCCGCCAACCATTAATCTTCCACACCATCCACACGTGACGCAACGCTATCATTTTGAATTATTGACTCGCATCTCCCCCACCATTCTCTCACGCCCACGCCCCTCCGTTACGTCTTCCTTCCCCCCGTTATGGCGCCCATTACCTGCGGCAACTTCATGGACGCTGTCTCGCAATTTTTGTCCCTCAAATAATTACTGTTTATTAATTGCGTATCAAAAATTAACCACATTTATAATAAGTTTTAAGTGATTTTCTCACCTGTTCGAACGGAAAAATGAGAAAATGTCAACGTATCAAGAGTTTTTTAATATCGAAGAAATGATTGGTGGTTTGGAAATGAGATTTTAGCTGGATCTTCTAATGGTGTCCACCTTTCAAAACTAACTTGCCCTTAAAAAGTGAAACTTTAGCCCAATATTACCTTATTTCATATTATTGACAAAAATATGTTGTCAGGGATAAAAGACTTTCCCCGTTTCTCGATACTGTTCATGCACACGTTATTATAATACGGTGAAACAACGTATTGTTGTTGATACTTGTCCATATCCGAAATCGATCGTCTTTAACTTTTCGCGCCAATTTTTTACACAATGGCAGCCCACAGTAGCACACTTTGCAATGAGAGGGCACTTTCATTATTTTTTAGCGTTAACTTCAATTGAATGAAGCACACTTTGGATTGCAAATCGAATAATGTCACGATCGCATTAGTACTGAGCCTAAACGTTTACCGAGTTCTTGGACAACAGTAAATAGTGTCAGATCAGGCTATAGTAAATAATATATGAGTCATACAAATATGAAAATTATGGTACACCTTATGCAATAGAAACATGCTAATCAGCGTAATAACATATACATTATATACATCAAAAGTCGTGTGGGTTCTAATTCCATGGCGAATGATTTCTCAAATTTCTGTTGGGGCAGAAATCCGATGCATAGTATGTTGATAACGTATGTTTAACAGTTCCTTAAAATATTACTGAAACACACATTTTCCCTTGAGAGTAAAAGGGCATTTCGCATTATTTAAAAAAATACTCTTTTATTCAACCTTATTAAAATATAAATTTTTTTCTCTAACTACAGGGTTTTCAAGACAATTGCACATTAACCACCCACTTGTAATTGCAGCTCTAACAAAAAAAAGTACGTGTAAACATTGTTTGCATAATTACTTGATTATTTAATTATTTGATAATGAAAGTTAGACGTTAGTGTGGTGCATATCCGGCTATATATGAGTACATAGCAAATCATAACCATACATAATGAGTTAAATTAATCGATTGAAATAAAGGACATCACTCATTCAGCATTCCAAGTAAACTAATAGGTTGCAGTAATGAGTAATAATTATCATAAATTTCATTTCCCAACTGTTTCCGTTTTTAATATTTTTTCCTTATTACTCATGGCTCTACTCACATCGTCTACGCTCTCCCGCCGGAGAGACAGCTAGCAGGGGGAAACATGGATCAAGCTATGCTCTTCGTTGCCTGAAATAGCGTTCCAAAGGAACCCTAATATACAACGGTCCGACGGGTTACCTATAGCGTCTATCTGTCAGTTCTCATTCTTTCCCCCCAGCATTCTCAGACTCGTGCCCCCGCAGACTGCTCTCCAGTTCCACTTCTCACAGTTTGCGTTTCACGCCAAATCCGCGTCTCGCTATTTCTCTCCTCTCTCACTGCATCCCTACTCTGCCGACTTGTGAAAATGACGGTAGGTGCTATGATAGTCGTGTATGAGAGTGTGGGATAGGGGGGACTGGGATCATGTTGGCAACCACAAATTCTGCTCGCGATCATTCCTAATCCGTGGAAAGGTCCCTCGAGCGAGTTGCTAAGACACGACTTGGAACAATCGGCTTCCCTCCCTCCATTTTACTCTCTCTTCTCGCTCCTACCTCTCTCTCTCACCCACTTGCACGTAGCTACGACACTCTTGTTCCCTGACACCCTCAAAAACCAACGTATGCCACACCCCACCCCCCTTAAACTCTCCGAAACCTTAACCCTTCCTCTCTCACTCTCTCCCTCCCACCAACGTCCCAAAGCACGACAAAAGGCCTTTATCTGCAGCCGCACGCCTAACTTTAGCCCATCCCCCACCCTTCACCCGCATTACCCCCTTCTCCCTCACCCACAAAACCTTTGCAAAACCGCTTGCTCCTGCAAACAGGCAATACACACAACACGGTTGGCGGGACGAGACGGGCGGGAGTCGTGGGAGGGATAATGGGGAAAGACCGCCGGGAATGCGTCACCTCTCGCATTTGCCCTTTGCCTCCCCATTCCCCATCCCCTCGTCCTCCTCCCCTCGTTTGGCGCGTGAACGTTCTTTTCTTCAGAAACGCGCGCGACAAGTCCAATCAGCCTTCCGGAAATCTGAACGAAAGGAAAGCACTTTATTCACGTGAAGTTTGTGCGTCGCCGCACAGGATCTCTGACAATTCGCTCCGTTTCTGGTCTATTAATGTACTACCTCTGGATCAGATGGTTTTTTTGTTCCTAAGAATAACTCGAGGGTGCGCAATACATATCAAATGAATTATAAGCTTTCTCCCTTACACAATGAAACTTAAATTACCTGCCTACTCCTCCGAATAGTGTGAAACGGTCATTTCTAGCCTTCCTCTTCCAGGTGCCCAAACCATTTCTTTCAGCTAAACCCATTTGGAATTTCCTGCCGGTAAAATATCTCGCCACCAATCTTCTGCCTCCTTATTTCACGGACTGCATCCTTTTCGTCCGACACCATCCATCATATCTTCCAGTTTTCAATGTTCTGTGTTAGACTGAATATCGATAAAACTTCATTCTCCTCCGTTACAATGTACCATAAACTGACAGATTTTATATATTTTCGGTCTATTGCCGTAATATTTCCGAGTTATACTGAACAAAAATCTTAAGTGATAAAACAATAATGAAAATTTCACTTACGAATTGTCAATCCTGGATATCGTACGGTTTCATATGATTTGAACGTTGTCACACAATTATTGAGTACTTAATATCCATTTAAAAAGATTTTGTATTATTCCACAGATTTTAAAAGTCTGTGGAAAGACTTAAATGAATAGAAAACCTTTTAAAATGAATTTTCAATACTTCCACCAAGTGAAGCCTGAAATCGTAGAGTATATCTAGTACATGATATGAAGACGCGTAGTACTTGAAAAAGATCAAGCAATAGAGGTATTATGAATCATTGTTAAAGAAACTTGTAATTATTATAAATTATGAGCTGATTTGAAAGAAAGCAGATGATTCAAAATCCAATTAATAATAAAATAATGTGAAATTTGAAATACAGAAGAGATATTTTTCTAAATATATTTAACTGAAAGCAATACGTTTAAAATTTTAGACTGCCTCCTCAAATATTTCTGCGCAAATATTAATTTTAGTTTATCATGGTATGAAAACCTTTACGACGCCTATGGGTTTTTATTACTCAAAGTTGAATATAGGGCGACGATGTAAGTCAATGGTCATCGCAGCTATTTGTCGAGCATTCCTGTGTACGGTCTTACACCTAACTATCATAGGTGCACGTTTACTCCGTCTCCAAGGCTAAGGACTTCATGAAAAGACCAAGTAAATGCATTATCATCGGTACAGTGCGTCCTCACGGCATTCACTGAGCTCTGTCCTTGATCCCGATTTGGGATTCCAATAGCGAGGGAGGTGGAGGAAGGTGAAAAGTTGGTCCCATTTATGAGAAGACTTGTAAACGGCTCCCCAGCTTTGAGTGCGCTCTTGACTCTGGCCGAATCCAAATTCCTCGCCCATTGAGCGTCAAACGCAGGTGGGTTGGAGTGGAAGGTAGAAGGGGAAGGGTTAAATGGATGCCCGTCCCCACGTGCATTATTACATAGGCTCGTCCATTATGACGCGGGTGCGGATTAAACTCACCTCCCCAACAACCCCCGCTCAAAGCTCCTATTTATACATTCTCCGCGTTTTATATTCTTTATCTCCCCGTAAAGTGAGCGCAAGTTCCTCCAGAAAACCCCCAGGGAACGTCACACGCACCCCATAACCAGTCACGCACAAATGGACTCTCTTGCTCGTGTAGAACCATACGGCCAGAAGGCCCTTTGTTATCGCCGTCTTTGTCTCCAGTCCCAGGTTGTGGGTTAGAGAGAACCTTGATATGATCCCCCGAACAAGAACCAACTCTAGGGGTTCTGTTGCGCTGTGCAGGATATAGATCATGATGCTTTACGAGTTTAGAGTTTCCCTCTGGGTTTAAATTCGGTGGGAATCCTAGATGATTGACTAATTTAGCCATCAGCATGCATTTAACATAGATGTTCATTCAGGAAACTCAAAACATAAAGTTATGAAACAGTTCAGATAACGACCAAAATATTTTACCATGGCAAAATCTCCAAACTGATTCATTCGGACACTCGGAATATATTTCAACGTGCCATGTCACGAAAAAATTATTTTCTTCATAAACATATCCTAAGTTAATACATGTAACTCACTGAAATGATTGCATTTCCAATATCAATCACATTGCCATAACGGTTAACGCGAGCTATGAGCTTAGAAATCCGAGCTTTGGGCATAGATTTGTGACGAACGATACGTGATATCTTAAGTTGGTTTACTGGAAGACATTAATTTCAATAACTGAAGCACCCCAAATACTCGAGCATAAAATCCAAATCAGGATAGCCAAAACAAGTCTTATAGCGAAAAAGGAAGATTTATCGAAGCAAATAAGAAAATACCTATATATATTTAAAAGGACACACACACGGTAAATTGTTCGAGCTTTCGGCCCTCTCAGAGGCCTTCTTCAAGAGTCTCACTTGAAGAAGGCCTCTGAGAGGGCCGAAAGCTCGAACAATTTATCGTGTGAGTGTCCTTTTAAATGTTGCTATTCTATTCTATTTGTGTTATATTGTGTAAGCCCATTATTGTGCCGCTCGTGTGAGTTTTTCCGTACAATCGTTATATAGATATATATATATATATATATATATATATATATATATATATATATATATATATATATATATTACTAGGTAATCTACCGGTTGATGTAGGTTTTTGGATGGACGTAATTACTAATTAAATAATTTGTGGCCCCTAGCAAAACACAACATCCTACTCTACATCAGGTCCCTCTTCAGCTCTGAGTACTTTCTTCCTCCCTTCATCCCGTCCAACATCCCTATCCTGTTCCTTCCCTTTCCTCGTTTGCCTAACATTCTCCCCTAAATTACAGTCTTCAACATCCCGCTGCCGGTCAATACCCCCTTCAGTATATATATATATATATATATATATATATATATATATATATATATATATATATATATATATATATATATACTGCAGGTTTAATTTTGAGAATCCCATGAAAACTTTCAAACATTCTAATATATGTCCATAGTATGCACAATAAGTACTCTCCACTTAAGCCCTAGATATTTTCTTCAGGCCTTCTGTCATTACACAGCTTTACGCGTACGAAAATTCTAGATCATTTTTATATCTATTTTATTACTATTCCCAGCAATCTACCTTCCATCATTTTGACACCCATACCTTATAATTTCTTCTCCGGCTCTTCGTCCTGTATACTCCGAATTTCTCTCTCTCCCTCCATAATAAAAAAAAGCTTTTAATTCTTCTTTCTCGCTATTCAGCTTATTTTTCCCGGCCTTCTCCACAATAAGGCCTTCAAGTCCTCCAATTTACGCTATCCCTTTCCCTTCAAACCAAGCTACTGAACCATTAAGTGCTTCGCTCCATATTTTTAATCCCTAACTAATCTTTTCGGTGCGCCTCTCTTTAGAGCTTCGATCATGAGTTTCCTCCTTAACGTATATGCATGCGTTAACTTGTTATATGTTTTTGTACTGAGTAAAATTATAATTTCCGAGTAAGATACTGCCAAGAAAAAGTACCCTTCTATGAATTTTTCCCCTAACTTGTTGTCAACGCAGGGGCGTCCGATTTTAGAATAAGCGGCTACTGCAGGCTGGTCAGAGAGGTATCACCAACTACCCTTTGAGCAAGCACCAAAGTTCGTCCCTTTTTCCAGGTGACAATTTCCTAGGATGACAATCAAGGAAAGTGACCAATAATTTTACATACTATTAATCATTGACAGCTCTCACAGTAGCTAATTTGAAATAAAACCAGATATTTCCGGCATCATTTCCTTTTGGCCTCCCATAGAGTCGTATATCTTTTGCAAATTTCACATGCATAATATGCCTGTAGATATTAACGTTTAGTGACATCTATTAATGGAATGCGTTTGTATTGACTGTATTTTGGATGCAATTAGAGGAAAAGTTGCATTGCTACACCATCAAAACTACATATAGCCTATTACCTAGCGGGAAAAAAGTTAATGAATCCAACTTCCTGAATTTATCACAACTTTACTTTAATTAACTTAAATTAAACTCATTTAGAGATAAATAAATAACATTTTTAGATATCCTCCACATCTTGAATAATAAAAATTAATCTTAATTTAAAAAATCTCTTATATTCCGATATTTTAGGGGTTTTAAAGGAACAAGATGCTCAGACGAAATACCGCACACAGCCTAGTTTTAAATTTCGCAATGGAAGAGGACTCCTTGGTAGCTTATCTGGCTGAAGTACTCGGCCGGACATCAAGGGATCCGCTCAGGTCAAATGATATTTGCACTTTGAAATTGTTGCATTTATTTTTATGCTATATTAATATTCTATATTTACCAAGTTCAAACACACTACTCCATTGCTGCTTTTGCATAAAAACCTTAAAAAAGTGAAAGTAATCAATGCAGTACTCTTAAGACTTTCTACCACTCACGTTATTCTTTAATAATGAAGGGCACTTACTAATTCGATCAGCTCGTCGTCAAGAATATATTTATATTGTCTTTTATTGATTCGGATTTCACGTCGATGCAGATTCCTATACCTAATCAGCAACCATTCACCAATGGCCGACACAAGTAAGTCATAAAGTTTCCAGAGCAACTCTAAACGGTGGAAAGAGTTTAACTGCTGTCTTTCCACCATAGTTTTCTCCGAGTCTTAATAAATTACACCAACACTTAAAATAAGTAAATAAATTGTATGTAAAATTCCTATCCTATTTTTAGAAATTTTTTCCCCTGTTCATACGCTCCGACCTGTTTGACAGTACGTTTTGATTTGCTGCAAGTATAAGCTCTGAGAACGGCCATCTTTTCTTTGTTTTTCAAAGTCACTTTCTTTTTGCTATGTTTTCTTACTCTGAATTTTCAGCACTTAATTTCCCTAGAGAGGACGCTCATATGATCAGAGAGATTGAATTTGAATGTCAAAACAGGCAAGAGAGTTACGAACAGGAATAATTTGCCTGGGGGAATACGGTGAAGGAAGTATCCTCGCCTTACCCCTAAAAAGATTAGAGAGAGGTCGCAGGTAATTTTTTAATCTCCCCGCAAAACAAATAAATGTTTATCCATATGGATGAATCATACAGTAAGTTTATTTTGTTTATAATCCTTTTGAATTATTGAAATAAAGTATTCAAATTTGTATATCCATGGTATTTTCAATTTTTAAGTATTTTCAGTGGCAGAAAGTTTGCTCTGGTCGTTCCCTTGGCTTATCTGCCACTACTTTTCCTTCAACTACTCCACTTTGTTCATACTAAGTATACCTTAATACACATCAAGTTCGTTTTTTCTCCTTTATCTAAATGTTTTGAAAAGAAGTCTAATTTCTTTTGCTCTTTTTAAAGATTTTCTTCTCAAATTCTACCTACGCAGCTTATCCTCGTCAGTTCCCGAAGATATTTCTAATGCTTCGAGCTTGGTTTTTTCCACTTTTCGTGACGGTTTATGTCTCACATTCACTTAATAATGCACGAAACCAACGTCACGGTGACCTTTTTACTGGTTTCCGTACTGTGTGATTAATGATTGGTAAGCTCATTTTGTTTTTCAAAATCATGTTTTTCCAAGTCTATTATTTTTTCTTCTCTATTTTTAATATTTTGCCATTAATAATGCTCCATGTATGGCAAAAATTTTCAACTATCCATGACATTATGTTGTCTATTTTTATGGCAGTTTTAAAACTGTCTTCTCCATCATTATCAAACTATAATTATATACGCCTTTTTGCAGAGATTTAAGTCAATTGATACATTTTCCAACAAAAATGGAAAACATGATTGTTTATTAAACATTTTGGGCTAAAAATGTTGTAAAATAATATGGTTCATAAGTCTTACGATATAATTACAGTGATGAAAAATGCGTGTAAAATCCAACCGGTAATTGCTTCAAATTCAGCTCGACTCGTAATGCTAGCCGTCAAATCCGTATGAAGGTCGGGGTTTTGAACTGTGTCGTGCTGAATTCTGTTTTACTTAAAAGCCTTGTATGTTATAATATGAATTTAAGAAAAATGAAAAGGCAAGCGACTATTACCCCTTTGAGATTTTAAACTTTGTCATACCGTCAAACACCGCAAAAACCAACAAAGAAATAGGAAGTTTCGTTCCACTTATTTTTCATCGGTCAAATTTTTTGTAGAAACTAAAAAATATTATTCCACTAATAAAACTTGCAATTATAACTGCTTTATAGTTGCAAATTGGTTTGAGGCAATTGCAATCATTGTTGATAATTTATTATAGCCAAACATTATAATCCATCATTGAAATTTATTATATCCTGAAATATTATTTCGCCTGAAATGGATATTTTTCCAGCAAGAAAGGACGAAGATAAGCTGTAGAGACATCATTGCAAGCTGCGATCGATGACGATTAGACCATCCCACCATTAATCAAATACTTTTCTTGGATTAATTTCTAGCAACATCCCTTCTTTCATTGAGAATTAAGGACACTCGTAGTGGCAACAAATAGAATGGTGGGGTGATTTAATTGAAATTTAGATAGTTTCAAACCTTCAAAGAAATCACCTTTGCTCGTCAGAAATGGAGGTGGAATGAAAGAGAGGAGCAGGAGTTTTCATCAATAAGACTCAGATTCCAGTTCCAGATTGGAACACGAGGGGCCGAATGATTGAATTCTCGGATCGCGGAGATGTTTGCCCGCCTTGATTTGAAAGCATGAGACAAGCATCCTTGGATTAAGGAATTTAGGGAATTTGAAACGTAAGGCACAGTAGAACAACAAAGAACCTTGGGATTCACCGAAAAGAGGAAAAAACAGTAGGTGATAAAGGAAAGAAAAAATGGATATACTCGATTTACCAGACGACCCTTGCAAAAATCATATGTTCTCACGGCTTTATACGGCTAAAGTAATTTTCAAGAAAATAATTCTTTTACCTTTACTTCATGGAATCAAAGAAATTCATCGTGGCTGTTTTTCTGGCACCTTTTATCTATTACTGTTTAAAAAAAGAACAGTGTTAATGGATTAGCCAGTATGAGTAATAATATACTGGCAAGAATCGTTCTTCTCTCACACGAATACGCGCTTTGTACAAAATAAAATTTAATAAAAGAAAATTTTTTAAGCCAAAAATACAATATTGCTGAAAAGGATGCAAAAATTGTTTTATCAAATGGCTTAAACATTTTCAGAAAGAGGATGTTCCGGTATAAAGTAGTTGTAAAATTACGTATATCCGAGTATTCTCAGTCAATGTAAACATTATATGGAATGTTATACTGCGCTAAAAGGATGAAAATACAAGTATTTACGATCCATTCAAACATTCCTACATATTCACAAAATCGAACTTGGATCCTCGGTATGCGAGGTGAGATAAAACAATATCCCTCTTACAGATATGATTGAAAGGCGTAGGTAGAACGAGTGTATCAATCTATTTCTATCCATAATATATACCATACGAAAAATAAGCTTGCCTTTGAGTAACAACAAAATACTTCAATTAACCTTCCGCCAAAGATTCCAATTTTTTGCATGCAAAGGATCAGACAGGTTATTTAATTGAGTAACTAAACCATATTCAGCAAGCAGGTTAGTTTCATGATTAGAACGCTTGATCGCCTAAATTAAGGTTTTCAATCCTTTATAAAGGCTAGCCGGTGCATTAGACGTGGGGATTTCACCGTTCGAAGCGTTTTCTAATCAAGATTACAATACTAGACAAGAATACGAATACCGTTAAATGCCACTACTCCATTATCTGGACAAGTCCTATTCAGATGGCAGTACAGTTTACAGTCCTCAAAGGAATATATATGCCTACTGCGGTATCTACGAGTACTTTTGATATGATCAGGGACAATGAGGTTTTACCTACAACATTATCCTGTAGACATATAACACAAAACCTATTCGGGATAAACCCATTTTTCTCCTAACACTACACAAGGATACAGGACATTTGAAAATAAACCACAACTAAAATAAAATGTATACAGTACGTACCTTGTGGTGATCATAGCGATGGGTGATAAATTCAAGGCATATGACCGATGATGATAGGGGAAAATCTGTAAATGAATAAAAGAGTGGTAAGGTAAAAGATTAGGATATTTTTTACCCACAAAATATAAAAAAGCATGTATTGTATGGTTTTTAAGTAGGTTTTGTATTTCATCTTCCAATTTTATAACAAATTTGGAGTGTTTTTTACTTCTTTACATGTTTGATGACTTCCATGGTTTTCGTGACCACATTTTTTTAGCTTCTCAATATTTATCACGTGATCATGAAAAGAATATCACCAAGTTTTCTCTTATGTAACTCTATGTTTTGCCAATTTTTGCCACAGATAAATGCAACCAATTCTAACTGCTAAAATACAGAATACAAACGAAAACAGAGGAAAACGTTAATCAAGATTAAAGTTACCAGAGCTGTGAGATATACAACTTTACTTTGTTCACCTTGTTAAAATAAAATCACACTTCAAAATTCACCTTTGACCTTTACTTATCCTCTTCATATGACTCAGTGTCAAGGGTACTTTTGGAACCCCTGGAGAGCTTCCATCATCCTCCCCACGGGAAAGATTTCTGTTCGAGATAAACCTGGCCCTAATTCTCACACAATGAAAAGCATTCAACGAGCGATCATTGTCATTCTACCCTGGGTCGTACGATCACGGTGGAAATTTTGGGCGAGATAAGCGGAATTAATTAGAAACAATAAATATCACTGACATCCTGTGATCACACTAGGTACTCGTAAAATGGTTCTTACCCAAGGAGTGATGTAAAACTAGAATGACAAATTTCATTTTTTGAAAACTCAAGCGATGATGATAATGCTATAATTTTGCTGAAAAATACAATGCGCCGCTGGGTATTTCATATGAAGTTACGGTTTATCAATTAAAAAATTTAGCTCATCAAGCAACAAAATAATAACATGTAAAGCTCAACAAAGTTACCAGCAAAATTTTTTTAATACAGTCTTGCAACAGATGGCTTAGAATAAGCGTCATATTAGCACAGACTTTTTAAATTTAAGTTTGTCATTGTGAGTATTTTATTTTCCTCGAATTTAAATGGTGATTTTTCGATTGGGACGCGTCTCATCCTGAAACATTCCATAAGAATCTGCCCACATTGCGTTCGATTTTCAATGCCTGGCAAAGAATTATCCCTATTTTTGTACGAGTATTTCTTCTACCTTATCGGCTACTTGCCTGTGGTACGCTATATTATTAATTAGTTTATTGATAAATACCATTAAAGTAAAATATAGTCAACCGGTCCAGGCGAGATCTAATGTAAGTTCGTCATTAATAGAAAAACAAATTTGGACTTTTCCGCAGATTTAATAAAATTTGTGGAAAAATGGTTATTTGTTTTTCTCATTGTTAAAATATAACTTTACCTCAATAATAAGTGTAAACGACAGCTAATGATATTAATATTATGAATGCACTCATTTATTTTTTGATGACTAATGCTAAACGCCGAAGCTTGTATATACAGTAAGAGTATTAGTTACCTATAGCAAATATACATCGGCAGTTTTTATTTTGTTTGACGTAACTATCTAACTGATAAACGATAATATCGTGGCTAGCGGGTTTATTGATGTGTTAGGCAGTTATTATAGAAAAATATCATCGAAAAATATGTCCATTAAGACTTGTTGTGGCAGATGGAACGGGAGTAGTTATGTCAGACCATTTAAATTTCCATCATCATCCTCTCCATTCAAAACCTGACAGTTGATTTTGTCTCAAACTATCAATTTCTATCACCAACTATCATTTTCACGAGAATATTTGCTCAGTTTAAATTTAGAAATTTTTCGAATCATATAATATTATTTTCGGTTCAGATTTTCTTAAGGTAGAACATTACACCAATTTAACTTTTAATTTCTTTTATAAGCCAAGAGATATGCTTCAGTTCACAGATGAAGACCAAAATATTTTTCATTTTTTTCTCAAAATGCAGAAAAATGAGATAGCTATGAAGTTTTGCTCATTTATTCTACTAAACGATCTAAGTAAGACATGAGAAGTACCCAACATTCCCGTGTACACATTAAACCTATTCATTGTAAATTACAGAAGAGTTCACCGATCATCTCGTCACTTTTTATAATGTAACGAAACAAAAACGAATGTTTTCTGATAGCATGTAAACAAAAATTCATAATTACAAAGAACGATTTAGCGCTGAAGTGAAACTTTGCATACCTGACGTGGAAAAAAAGAGACAACTACTTAACTCTAGAGTGAAGCTATTTAGCACGTAGGCTCACGCCTAATCTAAATACCTACTTTGAGATCAACTATAAATACACACACACACACACATATATATATATATATATATATATATATATATTTATATATATATATACATATATATATATACATATACACATACACACAATCTTTTATTCACATGGAAATAGATAACCGGCCGGGCCGACGCTCTAACCATTGAGCTATCAAGTAAACGTAAGTTACACTCAAACCTTCGGGGATTTTATGCAATACTTAGCAATAATATGGCTATATATATATTTATATATATAATAGAAAAATATCCAAATAAAATAAAAATCAAAATCTGGGTCAGAAATTTTGACATTCAAAATCAGTTAGATATAATTGATGATCATGAAGAAGGCCCACTGAATTAGGCATCTGTTTTCATAAGGATCGATTTTGTAATTTAAATATTACCTGTTAAATTTTGATCGCATAATAATTGAAATATTGTTGAAAGATAAATTCTATAACAGAAAGTCCTCTGCCAATTTAAACATTGGATTTCGAATCATTATCATTTTGGAAATTTCTGTGGCTGCAATTAAAAGTTTCAAAGGACTCTTAAAGCCATTTCAGGCTATCTTATATTCGCACGTTTAATCTTATATACGTAAATCACGAACCTGAAGTTACAAAAGCAAAAATAAGGAGATCATTTTCCACACATTCATTAAACCTCAACCAATTGGAAACCACCCCTTCATAAAATCCTGTTAGCATATTTAAATATCTTCGTAAAATAAACTGGACTAATCTAAAAGGATATAGCTGTTCGCCGTTTCAATTTGAGGAACATTTATTTTTAACTTTACGCTTGCTTTAATTTTATTCATGACACCTCAATAAATGAACTCCATGACGAGCCAGATTGACAAATACATCTGTCATAGTTTAATCAATTTCTGGAGCTAATATTCATGCAAATTCTCTAACATACTGTTTCTTTGTTTTATGTTAATTGCACAATAATTTCTCCATCGTAATCAATAGCCTTCAATGATTATTTTTTTGTAATCTACCTGTTAAGGGATGGATCAGATGAACACAGCCTATACAATGGTAAAATAATACATATACTTGTCTCTCCTATCAAAAACACTATCTTACATCATACTCTACAGTAAATCCCTCTTTAATTCCACATCTTTAATCAATAAATAAGGAAAAATATCTCAATAAAGATAAAACTTATTTTAATATTTTTGACATATATTTCATATTCACGTTACACTGCATTTTAATTTCAATTATTATGCTTGAGAAAAGTTAATCAAGATTCCTTCCAATCTTATTTGGGCAGGTTAATGGCTAGCGACAATTTTCAGGTGTGGCCGGAGAGGGTCTGGGTCTCCCAGGTTTTTTTTGAACTTTCCGCGGGTAAGACACACCGAATTCACACGGCTCCGGGGCCGTCGCCGCCGTTCACGGGGTGCAATTGATTTTTCCGCCTCAACTTCCGCCATCGTTATCCACCTCGATTCTACATATATACGAACGAACTTTCGTCCGGTCTCCATGAATTGTCCCTCCTGCCAAGGTTTTGTAATGCATTTATCGAATATGAATATCGTAATGCTTTATTAATAGAATATCAATATATTTATGAATTTAGCAATACAAAATGAAAACGACACGTTTCCTAACGCACATTATATGAACATCACCGCATAGATTTTCCATCAAGGGCTGTGACATGTTTTACGCATGTCACTTTCATCCCGCTCCTGCGTGAACAATATTAAATGTTATTAGTAAGATTGCTTTATTTCGATATAGAGGATATATCATCCAGATATTCATTACATCAAGAATTTACCGAGTGTGAACCATAGCGCTAGAGTATTTCCATCCCGAAGCGGTGCACTACATTACTCATTGGTTTGAAAACGAAACGCGAACCCGCACGAAAAATTTTGACCAAAGGCGGCGTCAGGCAATATCGTACAGCCCAACCTCTGACCCCAATGTCTCCCTTAAATTGCTTCCTTTCTATCTCTCACCCTTGCTCTCACCTCCTCTTGTTCCTGAACATTACTTCCTTTCGCGCACGGGAAAGCATCCTTTCTTTTCCGCAAAAATAAACCTTCCCCTCTCGCTGTCAGGATTACTCAATGCCCACCATGTTAGACCTCTCTCTCTCTCTCCACCTCCCTCGCCTTCTCCATTCACCTTTTTGGATCGTTATGGCTGAGAGAGCACGGGGGTGAGAGGAGGGAAAGCGTTGCGTGACGCATGGCTCAGGGAAAGAGGAGACTCATTAATTATTGAGGGAGAGTCACACGAGAGAGATGTGAAAAGTAGGGGGAGGAACGGACGGGAGTATTGGAGAGGAGAAGCAGCAGATTTTGTTCGAGCGGGTCCTCCAGTTTTAAGAGAGGAAGGGCGGCAAGAGAAAGCTGGAGTAAAGGGAGGCCGAGGCGGAGGATGTGGAGAGAAAAGGTGATGATTTTATTTTAAATTTAATTTTTTTAATAAAGCAGTAAAAAACGTTTAAACGATCGAATTCTTCTCGTTCCTATAAACAAAGCCAGATCGATAAAAGACTTCCACCAGGGTGATGGAAAATTCTAGTATCTGCCAAATTAAAGACTAACTTTGAGATTTATAGAGTAAATGTGAGCGTAACACATCTATAAATCTTAAAGAAAGCCTTATAACGCCTTCTAATGATCAAACTGCAACTCTTTATTCTCCCAATATAATGCTACAAAATCCTGATTACTTTAAAACGGCTTTAATGAATATTTTTGGATGGAAAAATTAAGGTTCGATGTTGTTTTTGATAGAAGAAATGAATATGAGTAAAGTGTAATTTTCTCTCCATTGCCTACAACCTTGACTTGGTGGAAGGGCTTTTTCATTCCGAAATCACTAGAGGTGTGCTGGTGGGAGCAATCGCATTTACTGCTCGTAGCTGCTACCCTTCGACCCATGCCATAGGTCGAAGGGTAGCAGCAAGACGAAATATAGCCGTCGCAGCGTCTGTTCCTCAGTGTGGCGGCTATTCAATTGTCAGTGTCAAGTTAAAAAAAATATTGGGAACAGCAACAGAAAACCACTCCAATTATCTAGCCCTAGAAATATGATGAAGAAAATTATGAATTTAAGTTCTAGTAACTACAGAACCTCGCCCACTGAGCCATGTATCGTGCGCGTTAACAGGAGATGCATGTTTGCCACGGTTAATATCAAATGAGGTTGAAAAAAATCCAAAGAACCGGAGCAGAAGATGTAGATGAGAACTGATCTAGTTAGAACAGGAACTAGGAGTAACAGGAGGATATTGGAGAAGAGATTAAAAATATAAAAATTACGATACCTCGCCTGACTGCGCTAAAATATCACTAAAATAGTGATATTTTAGCACTGTGCGATGTATATATGAATAAATGGATAGAGGTGAGGATTACTAGAGATCGATCAAAATACAGCGAAGTGGAATAGACGCAGTAGAAGGTGTCTACATAAATGAGGTGAAAATTGACAATAGGGACAATGAGGATGGACGTAAAGATAGAATAAGTAAAACCTAGGACATGGAGTGTGGTTTTGTACCGCGTCATCGTTGAAATACTAAGATGATATGCTTAGATTGGAGGATTTTAAAATTTGGGTGTAGATAATAATGGAAATATGAAATGGACAGAAAGAAAAACGATCGAGGAAAAGGACAACACATATTGCAGGAAAAGAAAGGGTTTTTGCTAAATTTTCAAAGGAGACAGGATACGTGGATGCAGTGTATATTTATTGACGATGGAATATTGACGGCCGTGTTGGATGGGAGAAATTTAGGCAATCTAGGACGGGTAGGAAAAGAATTAGCATTTTGGACGGAAGGAATGGACAAAGAAAATAAACTAAATTGAATGAGGGGGTCTTATATTGTATACTTTTAAGTTGTCTTTCCTTGTGATGGTGATATACAGACACCATAAACAACCTAATTATATTTATACAATTGGGTATTTACAGTTCCTTTAGGCATTTTCAGCGTACGCTACTATTCATGTGAAGTAAAGAAAAGTGTACTCAAGATGTCAATTGGGACTCTAAATGTCTAAGATAGTATGATTCACCAACATATGAGTTGAGGAAAAACAAATACGGTATTTTTTAGTTTCCAAGTGTAGTTACGGAATCTAGCTCATATTCATGATATGAACATAAAATACGAAGGGCTTTTCGATATGGATGGCAGGGTGAGAAAGCTGATTAAAAAATTGGAAGAAATAAAATATGATAGAGGGGATTTTGAGAGGGAATAAGATTTTGAATGATAAGAGAGGAAAAAAAATCTTGAGTCAGCAATAGCTGGACGGGAGAAAAAGAATAGCTGTGATGCATGACATGATGGTGGTAGGAGTCATGAAGAGCGTAAGAGAATAATGTACTGTAAAACCTAGCAGAAGTTCACCATGATAACGTTTTGTGTTCACCATGTTTTAACGATGAGGAACACCTCAATAATATTATTCCTAAATATACCTCATTATACCTCAATGAACAATATCATACATGTAATGATTTTTTCTATTACCTCTTTTGTGGATTTAGAAATTAAATGGTACTTTTACATGTCTTGTCTAATACCAAATGTGATATCTTTGACGAATGACGAAAGTTAAAAACGAGTTTAAAATTCATCAATTCCTTCAAAGTGAAGTAACCAGATACTCCATAGCCACCGAGTCCACTTCACACATTCTTCGACTCCGCATACCTCTTTTCTCCCTTTATTTTGTCCAATATCCCTATCCTTTTCCTCCCACTACCTCGCCTGACTAACGTTTTTCCCTCTATCACAGTCTTCAGCGACACATTGCCACTCAAAATTGTCTGCATCCACCTTGTTTGCCTTCTTTGGATTTCTCCTAACATCCTGTCTCCTTCCTTCCCATTCCGAGAACTGTATTGTTTGTTTTTCTTCCCATTCTTTTCCATCCTTCCCCATCTCCACATCTCACTTATGAAAGATTGCCATCTCGCTTCAACGAAAATATTTCCGTACCATGCAAAACCAGAATCTTTATCAAAGGCTTTATGAGTTTTGTACAGCATTCTCGCTTCGATCAATTAATTGCGATGGGCCAACTTTTTTGCCCATCGCAATTATATCCCTAATACTTTAAGTACCTTGGTTAAAAACAATTACGCGGTAATTAAACTGTTCCACCTCCTCCAGTCTTTCCTCTCCAAATTTAGCGTTCAACTTCACCTTCCACTTTCTCGAAAACTTCATAATCTTCGTTTATGTTTGCATTAAAATACAATCAAATAAGTCTATCTACTAGTATTGAAAGATATTTTCTACATTGAATCGTTAAGAAATAATATTTCCATGGGAGATCCTGATGGTTTTTTATGAACCGTATTTTTTTCCATAGGTGTAAATAAAAATTCACATTCCAAGGTGCAGTAGTAGAGATAAATATTATTAGAGAGGAGACATTACGACGAAATAAATTTAATATTTTGTTACACTTTAACTAATTGGACACTAACTGTTTCTCACAAATGTTAAATTTAAGTTTCTGAGTAGCTAAAAGAGGTTAATATTAGTTTCTTTTTATTAACTTCTCAGTAAAACATTATCAGTAATAATTTGGACGTGTATTTTATCAGCAGTTTTCTTGATAGGCAAACACAGTCTTCAGTCGTGTACTCTCAGCCTGAGGAACTTAATGAAGTCCAGAATATAAGAGCACCTCCTGAATTTCATCAAGAAATTGAGTTATAGCAAGTTTTAAACTTTAATTTATATTTCCCGAAGGTCATTTTTAGCTTCATATTTGCTAAAACTAGCCTAAATAGTACCATATTTCGTTTAAAAAACATTTTTAAATGGCAGAAACAGAGAAAACACCTGGATATCTATAACTCACGTTGTAATTCAGTAATTTTTATTACATAAGCGGCTGGTTTTAGAATATATATGCATTAAATTTCAAATACTTTAGTTACATTTTGTATATGGGCACGTAGCAATTGTATCAAATCTTCCATCAAAGTTGAATGATAGTGATTGATTCAAAATCATGATAATTCAATACGAGATTGATAGCTGACACGTGCACATTATTCTGGACAAAATTTTGTCCATATGAGACTAATTTAATTTTAAAAACCTTATTCATGACCTTGATTTCCTCTTTTATATTTTAAACATTTAATTTAGCGATTAAAAATTGAATTAATCTCAATATTTCTAAGGGATGGTTTTTTCCTTTTTTTTAATTTATTTAATTAATGCACGCGTACAATAAAATAATAAAAAATAAAATCAAAGTTTTTTCACATAGCTAATACTACAAAAACCACTTCAGAGTTCAAAATGGGTCATTTGCAAACCTTCAGTTTTACACCGCATATTCCAGACAACCGATATTTCATTCCATTACGCATAAAGATAAAGACTAACAGTAAAATATTTCGGAATGAGGTGTTTTAGCATCTAAGGTTTTTATTTCTCAGCATTAACATACACAAGCATAAAAATGCTGGTAGACAGTGTTAAAACAGAAAGAAAGTTCATGACTCCGGCAGGATTGAAAGCTGCAAAGTTTGCTCACGAGGATGGCACGTTACCTGTCTGCCGGAAATTACCGGTTGAGCATATAAAGCGCTGATAAAGGGCTGATGTTTAAAGTACCGCTAGATGGAGAGAATTTGAGAGATGAGCCATCGAGTTGCATTCGAAATTAGACTCGGGAAATGGCCTTAGATGGTATAAGCATGAGAATTGTCAAGGGTTGAGAGTATGCGAAGGAATCATTTCCAGTAGGAAGAGGATCGAATGAAATAATGATATTTGCGAGGGAACCCAAGAAGGAAATTAAACTGCTAATAAATGGATACTAGACGCACCGATTTACACGAGTACCTGATGCCTTAAATTAAATTTGCAGAATCCTCAATATTATGAATGAAATGAACTATAAAAAAAAATCGTATCCGCTCAACATAAAAGTTTTCCTGCTCAAACTCATGATAAATATTATGTAAATTTAAGATCAATTAAGATGTGTACTATCATGATAATTGTGCGAACCTTTATTTTTCCGTCAAACCTTTGTGAACAAGTGAATTCCTCTTGGTCAATCGATATATTTTTCCAGATTAGCTTTGCAAAGGAAGAGAGAATATAATACGCGTATATTATGATATACAATGGAAAAAATAAAAAAAGGAAATATATTGTGATATATAATGGAATGTTGACGAGTAATATTTTGAGCTTTTTTTGGTGAATGGTGAATTGAATGCTAGGGTACTAAAATGTTTCAAATATGATTGAAAATATAAAAGATATTCGCATAATTCATACTATTAACGCTGAGATTTCATTGTAGCAGTTTCAGGTAGTTAGAGTTAACATTAGCAATATCTTAAATGATATAGGCTATGAAATTAGGCTATATGACTATATATATTACAGGTTACATACATAATGTGGCTCAGACAAAATATAAATGAGACCCACTTTTGGCAAGTGGGTAGCATCTTTCTACTTCACTAAAATTAAGAGCGACGGCTATATTTGATTTTTTCGGGGTCCAAATACAAACAGGACGTCGGAGAAAATATGTTAGCAGAACGCTGCTAATTGTAATTTTTTTGACATAATCTCTGGCCAAAAACACAATCATCGGCTCTAGGCTCTGAGAAAGAGGAAAGAACCAAACTAAAATGAGAACAAGGAGAGAAAGTGCGATGAAGAACTCTGGGGGGGGGGGGGTTTGATGGGCAAATGAATAAAGAGCGGGTATTAAGAATTGAAAGAGAGAGGGTAGGAGGGTTTAGAGATACAGTGCGGACTGGAAGAGGGAATGATGGAAGAGGAAGAACTCATGGGGCAAAGGGAAGAAGGAAGCACGGGGGGATGATGGAGAGATACGAGTGTGACAGAGGTCTAGAAACGTGGAATGGTTACGTGAGAGATAGGACGAACGAGAGGTGACTTTAAAGGGGATGGTGTAAAAGGGAGGCAGAAGAGAGAGCAGTATTATTATTAGAAATCTAAATTTTTAGGAAAGCCTTTTACCAAATGATGGGCACCACACACTAATGCACTACTAAACTGTAACTGACAGAGCACAAATATCCTTAAGCCCCATAATAAACATGACATTAAACCATTCTCTATCTCAGCATGCTAACAATATTCACTTTTATTATTTTGTACCTACTTTCAATTCCTATTTATTAATCTACCCTTAACGTAGGTTTGGGTGAACACAACTACCAAATAAATATTTTGTTTCTCCTAAAAAAACACAACCCAACATCCTACTCTACAATAGGCCCCTCTTCATCTCCGTTTTCTTCTTTCTCCCTTCATTCCGTCAAATATCCTCATCCTATTCCTACTCTTTCTTCGTTTGCCTAAAAATGTCCCTTCTATCACCGTATTCAAAATCCCATTTCCGATCAAAGTACTTTTCATCCAGTTTCATTCTTCCTCATGATTTCTCCCAACAAAGCCCTCTCCACCACCTCCATACCTGTAAGCACTTCCTCATTTCTTTTCCCTTCTGCCCACTTCATCTTTTCCATCCTCCACACCCGCATTTCAAAACCTCAAATTAACTTCTATCATAATACTACAGTGACCATGTTTCCGCGTCTTAAATAGCTACACTTCACCTCAAAGTTTAGACGAATCTTTTCTTAACATCGTTTACCAACGTCCCTGTTATCAACTCCCTCCTCCTTGTGAAAGCCCCTTTTCCCAGTGCAATTCTTCTCATTACGTCCCTACTACTTTATCCATTTTGATCCAAAACACTTCTACGTAAACTATTCCACCCGTTTCAATTTTTGCCCTCCTATTCTAATGTTTACCTCATTGCTTTTCTTTCTGGAAAATCACGTGAAATTTGTTTTATTCATATTGATTCGTATCTATCGCACTGAATTTCCAATTCACTCTCAGCAACGCTTGCAAACCCTTGCCTGACTGACAAACTAGAGGTTGGTCATCAGCAAACCGAAGCATTTATAGTTAAAATTAATACGATATACGCATGTATATATATATATATATATATATATATATATATATATATATATATATACATATATAACAACCTTGTCACTGGGTGTGGTTAGCCTATGCACGTGCATTTAAATTGCCAATCACGACTGGAAACTATATAATATTTCAGAATAGAACGTTCCACGGATATACTATATTGTTTCATTGTCATGCGGGTTTGTCAAGCAGTCAACATCAGAACATCAGAATTTTCATACACCAGCATCTAATTTTCCAAACATTCGGTTTCGTTAAAGCTTAGCGGCCATTCCCGTAAAGAGAAATTTTCGATCGTTCTGAAAAAAAAAATTCGTAATCGCATTCCGCAGTATTCTGAAATTGCCATGAAGTCGTGACAGCGTGAGAGAGTCCTATATTAGCGATGGGGATATTTTTCTGAGTTTCGTGGATTCGGCAATTTGTATAAACTCAATAAAGGCTGGTCTGATTCGCGAATGGGAGTTGAAGTACCTGTCGAGTCGAAGAGATTTTAACCAAGCATCTGAAACGGGGAGGATGAGGAAAATAAAGAATAGAGAGTTAAAGGGAGGTGTTTCGACTTTTCTCATTTTATTTTTTTACTGATTTGTTAATTTTTCTCGTAGGTTTATTTTAATAATTAATTTATCAACAAATCTCATCAAAACTATCTAATTAATGGAATTGAGAGATTTAGTTTTGAAAACTATATTTTAAACTCGTTGGAACAGACCTGCATGTTAGATTATTCAGCCTTATAATTCAGATAGATGGACGGGTAGCTCAGTCGTACTATGTATTAAACTGTGCTAAAATACCACGAGTGTTACAAGCCAGGTTGGACATCCCAATGATACAAAATAAGCGTTCGCAATAGGAAGCACTTTCATGGTACATATGGCTACCATGTACGCCAGCCACGCACTTTTGGTAGTTGTCACGCGTATGCAGGAATCAGGAACTCCCATTGGCCACAATGATATATGTGTATATATATTAATATATATCAACAGGTGAAAGAGTAAAACTTATCTCAAAGTTAAATTCACAATAGTTAAATTCTATTCTGTAGCATGTTTATACTCAAACTTTGCCCACGTAAAACACTCACTGTTGAATTTCTCAAACCAATCATGTGCCACTAATTGAGCCCTTTTAATATTTTTTATCCCAAACGGGGAACTCTTTACCTTTCAGTATGAAGAAAATATAAAGTTAAAATTATTAAAAATATTTTCCCTTTTAAACCTTTACGCTTAAAAGTAAGAAAAAAGTATGATAGACATGTACTTTCAGTAAAATAATCAGAAAATATATTGAAATTTTAGGTGAAAAACGTATATATAACTACTTACAGCAAATAATTTTAATGATTTCGCCAATCATCAATTTCTGTTTTAAAAAAACCGGAAAGACAAATGGAAGGCCAACGAATAAACGGAGAGGGCGGCCAAAGATTACGCCGGGAGACAGAGAAAAAATAGAAAGCGCGAAGTGAATAGGGGAAGGGGAGTGTTTGAGAGAGAGAGGGTGATCAGAGTTCGATCAAATAAGCCAGAAGGTGATAGGACTTCAGATGAAGTTGAGAGGGAGAGGGGCAGAGAAAGTGAGTGGAAGACACAGAGAGTCAGGGTGCGAGGGAGAACGAGGCAATTCGAAAGGAATAGAAATTGCTCTGAGAGAATTTTTTTGTTTTCTTCCTGGGAGCAAATTGAGATGAGCTCGTCACAATCACTCGATTGCTTGTTTCGGGAGTCCGAAATTCAAAACGTGTCACTATTTCCAATTCCCATCTGAGTGTAGTAAATAATGCGCGATAAAATATCCCCCATGAATCGAGACACGAGATCGTATAAACCTAGGGACAAGGTGGTTAATAATCGATCTGAAAATGGGTATGCGTAAAAGTGATTCACGGGTCTACGAAAACATATAATTAAATGTAAATAGGTATAAAGCATTGATCTCATCATCATTAGCTGCACTTCGTATAACAAAAGATAACTACACACACGGTATATTTAAAACAGGAAGGGAAAAGGTACGAGGGATTAATAAATGGGCTCAACTCGAAGTACAAGCTCGATTAATTAAACTCCTCTTCTATTTATTTCGTAATTGTTCTATGCTAGCTTTCCGTAAAAATATATGGATAATTATAAGTTAAACAAATCTGATGTTGCGTATTATTAACGGAATATCATTATGAAATAATTTAATTGTTTATTTAATGCTGTCGTATGACCCTTAAATTAACACTAGTGCGAAGATAATCATTAAAGTTTTATTTAATGAACCTATATTGATTTTTTACAGATATATTCAATTAATAGAACGTTAAGTGATGTACTTAAATTGTTTTGGCAAGGCATTGAGATAATACAGTCATTAGTAGATATAGATGAGGTTAGGAAAATATGTAGGCAAAAGTTTATTTAACTCTAAATAAATATTATCACCTAATGTTTGTTAGTTAAATTGAAAGTTGACTGCTTCAGGAAATGAATTTGTAAAAGTTAACAAAATTTATATATTCGTCGTGTCCTGCGGAGAATGTTACAAGCATATATAATAATTCCTTTAAGTACTAAAGGAAAACTTAAGAAAAAGGAATACTAAAATTTTCTTTACGATTTGGGCTAAAGATTCAGCTGGAAATACAAAGAATATTTAAAAAATATTATCTCGTGAATATTATCAATATTAAATTCTTTTGTGATCATTTAAAACAATCTTCTTTTGCTGTGGAAAAAAGATATCAAATCGGAAGTTTACTTATTTAAAAAGTCTTGAATATTAGAATTGTAATTCAACATATTATACACAGACTTGTTCAACAAGCTCTTCTTGTCCTTCAATTTGTACTATATTATGTATAAAATGCAAATGAAGTATTCATTCATGAAGAAAATGAATGTGATTCATTATTAAATAAACATAAAATAACATAAAAATTATAGCAGCACAAAGCATTGACATTTTGAGTAGGATAATTGAAAGCCACAAATCCCATGTAGGAGGGGAAAAGAAAAATGAACGGGGAAAACAATGTAGTATGTTAGGATAAAGGAAAAAAGGAACGATACTAATGAAGAAGAAGAAAGGGGAACGAAATCGTTACACAGAATAGGAATTTCGAGACTCGTCAATCCAAGGGGAAAACAAGTTTTTAAAATTCGAAGTAAGTTAAATGGACCACAGTGTGGATGTTTTCAATTGAGTTCGGATGCATGGTCGAAAACAAATAAAAAGAAAGTACACTGAAAAAAGGCATTGAGATAGAGGGTAAAGTCGTAGGATAAACGAAAACCCTTATATCGGCAGAGGTAAGGACGATATTTTTTTTTTGGAATAAGACATTTACAGCGCTTATGGGATGATTAATCCCCGACTCATTGTACACACATTATCAGCCTTGACTATTACGTGAAAACTAATGGAAATAATGGGATTATAATAAATTATAATTCCTGTAAGTAGTATCCAAACGCCAAGATCATATTAAGAAAATATTTATTTCATTTTTCAAAACTGGAATAATAGGGTATGTCTTCAAAATCTTCCGATCAATGAATCAATTAAAATAATAGAATAAACTATTAAAATAAACTTACATCCTAATAATTTGGACGTAAGTGCTATTATTTACTGATAGTTTTGATTTGTCGGCTACAAGATATTTATGACTTACTCCAAAATTAATTCGGATATATTTACTATATTTAGTATATGTGTATTCTTTCGATGCACCAAATCGAAAATGTTATCTTCATAAGATCGAAAGATATGTACATGCCAATTTAAATAGCATGCCGATGTGATGAGACTAATGTGCAATGGCGACTCTTTAAACATAAAACATTATGGTATCCAAACATTCATTAAGAACGGTGATAAATCCAGGTTTGAAGAAAACATAGTAGCTCAAAAAAGAGGGATTGGTTTGTAACAATTGATGATTGAAGTAAAATTACTAATATGGATACAACTAACTCAATTTTCTCCATAGGCAAGCTTTTTCCCGTATATCTCAGCTAACTATCGGCATAATTTATTTACTTCCATGATTGCAACCCGATTGCCGATATATCCTTCAAGTTTGCAATTCTTCTAGCAGTTATGCTGGCATGTTTCCCATTCAGAATTTCCTCGTCTTTCCTTGAATTCGAGGGTCACTATCCATTCTGCCGGAGAAGATTGCTCAATGAACCACCATTTCCTCTGGCACAAATTTTAGAAGCCCAGCCGCTACCCCATACCGTATTTTGTGGTCTTAGCACCCAAATAACATCGAACGGGAACGTCGAAGACAGATTTTTTATTGCAAGCAATATTCTCCTATGAACAAGTGGAAAGGACTCGTTCCAGTTGAAATTTATATTCAGGCTTTAAAATTATGTAAGAAATGATATTTTATTTTAGACTAAATTAACTTGCAATTACCTTGCAATTTTCAACTCGTTGTACGCTTAAATACGAGAAGAAGAGTAAGATGCTTAAGACTTAAGTGGTTTCATTATTGCACTTAGGAGCGTTTCGTGAATTTTGAGCATTATACACGTAGATGAAGTATTTTCTCTATTCATCTCTATTTCGTATGAAGTATTTGTCTTTGTTCATTATTTAATGAATGATTTTCCTTTATTTTATGATTACTTTATTAAAGATTTCTCGCTAAGACAACTTCTTCTGCGAGTTAATTTCATCAGGTTACAGATGCTATAAGATTCAAGTCTTGGAACTTGTGCACGATGCATTAAAAGGAAGGAGAGGACAGCTTTATGAATGGTTGATGAAAGGGCAGAATGAACCTCACCACCTCGAATTCGAGAGCGATGGGAGCGCCAAGATGATGGCACGGCTAAGTTAGCGCCCCAGACGAAGGGGCGCTCCGGGGGTTGAGGGAGCATTGCTCGCGTTAAGGACGGTCTGGTTGGAGGCGAGAGGGAGAGCGGAGACAAACACGACGACGTGAGGAATGTAATGGAGGGACGTAGCGAAGAGACGCGGGATAAGACAATCACCGTCACAGCACGAGAATTTGATACGTGGCAAGGCGAGACAGAGGCGTTTAAGGACGGGATGTCTCCAAGACATGACACGAAGATGGAATAGATCAGGTTGTGAGGAAAAGAAGGATGACAACTTAAGAAAGAGAATATAATTCGTGAGAGACAGGATCATAACCTAATAAATGAGATTGGGGTCGTATAAACTGATAATAATCAAAATGTGTAAGTTATGTCTATATGAAGCATTCTAAGAATGGTAATGTTCACATATATAAATGTTAAAAGTACTAGAAAAACGTTCCATGTGGCTTAGACCTTTGTTCTCCGTTTCTCATAAAAGCTATAAACGATTATATAAAGTTATAAATTAAAACTTCACCTAAACTTATCTACTTTTCATAAACTCCTGAGAATAGAACACAAATTATCACGATCAATCACGAAAATGTTGCCTAGACCATAAAAAACCTCCTTCTATTAGGTTTACCATTCTTTACACCTTAAAGTCTACCGAAATACAGAGTTAGTCCAATGGTATACCATTGAAAGCCATTTAGTCCTTAAACACTTAATTTTTAATACTCTTCACTACCTCAATAATTTATTAAGCCCATCTTCAATGTAGTTTGCCGTCATACGGCCATGCTTTACCTGCTACTGTTCCTATAATAATTTTGTTAGTTACTATTTTTAGTAAACGATAGATTTATTTATAATTCACCTGACTTCTAACAGTTCTTTCATCACTGCCTCACGTATTGATGCATTAAATTGGACTAGCAACCCGTGTCGGTTTTAAAAGTATTACAATTCATTTGAAAAGCGTAAAAACAAACTGCGAAAACTACAAACTATGTACACCAGTTTACCACGAATACTGGGCCTCAGTAGTGGGAAAACTCTGTTGTGGGTTCATTTGCACTGGATAAATGAAGAGGTCAATTTAATTAAACAACTCTAACTCAAACACCAATAATTTATAAATTGATAAAACACATTGATGCCACATTGGATCTTAAATCCCACCGCAGTGGTTATTTTTTTAAAAAGCTCTCAGCTTGTTTATCAACAGTATTACTATAATTCAATCTTATGGAGTGCTTAATTATATGTAATAATGAAATCAAAATGATTTATAATTTTAAACGGTTTACATTTTAATCTTCAAAGAGTACCAAATAAACAGGGAAATTTTCAAAAACTTAAGTACGAGGGTCATCCGGAAAGTAGTACCCGTTCGTGAAATAAAGACACAAAAGTAAATATTAACAAACATAAAAAATTTTATTTGAAAGAGGATACTTTAAACTACTTCTCAACATAATCTCCAAGCAAATTAAGGCATTTGTCATAACGTGTGACAAGTTTCTGTATTCCTGCTGCATAGTCCTTCGCCGCCAGCTCATTGAGATACGCGAGGGACCCATCTTGCACAAATTTTTGCATAATGCAGATGGTGTTTAACAATTTCATGAACAATTGTTCGAGAAACATTGGGAAAATGCTCACAGATGTCATCAATTGTGACGCGCCGATCGTTCCTCACGAATTCGTCAACTGAGCTCACCAGTTGGTCTGTAATGACAGACGGTCTCCCCGAACGCTCATCGTCGTGTGTGTTCCCCCTCCCCATGTTGAAGTTGCGACACCACCGCCGAACAGACGACTCGTCCATTACATTGTCTCCATACACCTCCTTTAATTGGCGATGAATATCACATGGGCGAACGTTTCTTGCATTGAGGAATTTAATCACTGCCCTCACTTCACAACTGGCGGCGTTCTCAATTTTTTTAAACATTGTAAACAATCACAGAAACAACACAGGCAATGCTAGCGTCACGCAACTTGGCTCAGAGAAGGCAGACAAGCCACTGAAGCTATCTGACCTCGTCCAGCGGCTACTCGCGTCGTCAGCACTTCATGCGGCACGAACGGGTACTACTTTCCGGATGACCCTCGTGTGTGTGTGTGTATATATATATGCGGGTCGTGGTAGTCCATATATATATATATATATATATATGCGGGTCGTGGTAGTCCAGGGGGTAGAGCGTTGGACTACTATATATATATATATATTAATCGCATTTGTAATAAATAACTCTCTTATGTATCTACAACAAACGTCGCAACCTGCGATTGCTTTTTGTGCTACGGAATTTGGATATACAAATAAAGACCTAAAATTAATGATGTTTCATTACAACTAACTATATCATGAATTGCGACATATATACATCTACCAACCGTGAAAAATCAATCGCATATCATAAACGCACAAGCATAATACGTCCTCAACTATCAAAATAGTGCAATACTTACGAGTTTTACAATTAATTGGATTGAGAGTGGGACAGGTCCAAAGGAGCGTTTAATCTATACCCTTCCTAGAAAACGTATCACAGTCCCATTGTCAAATTAAATGGTTTTAAAGATAGCAAAAAATTACTCTTCAGCCATACGCGAAACACCAACCACAAGGGTACACAGGCAACGTAATTTAACCCTTTGCTGTTTGACAAAATTAATGGATAAAAACGTGTTGGGAGAGGTAAATAGAGAAATGTATGGATGGATAAGCCTCCTAGATGATTAAACAGCAAGAGTAAGGGATGACGGTATGAAGAGATGACAAAATTGAAAAGATCATGAAAAAAAGGCAGTCCGCACGAGGTGTTGCTAGGAGTCTGGATGGTTGGTAGAGATGGAACTCGCGTTATCAACCGCCCCAAAGAAAACGACAGAGGAATTGGATACGATGAGGCGGAGCAAGAGGGGAATTAAACGGTTTTGTTACACGGGGGGGAATGAACTGGCGGGTGTCTGGAGAGCGGGACGACGAAGGTGGATAGGGTCGTTGGATAACTTGCCAAACGAATGGTGGGGGCCAGCGTTGGGGAGTGGATCGAACGAGAGGTCTCCAGTTCACAGTAAGGAGAGATGGGATTAAAATAAAAGAGGAATGTCTGCTGAAACGACAAGAGAAGGGACTCGCAGGGGAATGGAATAGAAAAAGAATGAAACAGCGCGGAGATAGAGGACGGGACGTTGCCATTGATATAACAAACTACAGTCAAGCTGTGGTCATTGTCAGTTGTTTTAACTTCGTTTCTTCTCCACTGCAGTTTGGGATGGAGACAAAAATAAAAACGTCCACCTGAGGCAAAAATTGGATTCTTACTTGGGATTGTAATAATATTCCAACCACTAGTGAAAAGGGCGTGGCGAAACTTTGGGAACATTATCATGCCATTTAGTTAATATCAAGAAGGTCGTACTGTATGAACAATTACCCCCTCCAAAGACCTCGGTTCCATTTAAGATAAAGGTGGTGACTAAGAATCCTATCGGATAGGAGGTATCTATTTCGTGTGCCAGGTGACGCCTCTTCAAGTGAGCTTCGCGGTCCATCTGGCTGGACTTAAAAATTCAAGTAATACCCAATATCTATATCCACACAATACTCCGCAAAACCGTTACGAGGGTGTGTCACAGGGAGTGTTAAGTCACCAGCCACTCTAATTCTACTTCATTACTTCCAAATACATATGGCACCCCGAGAACCACAGAAATGGTGCATGAAAAAGGGACGACTGGACACCATTTATGCAAAATCCATTATACACATTACGAGTATTTTACAGTTAGTAAATACTCTACTGACTTTCATAAAAAAAGGCAAAAAATGAAGCACATTGAAACGGGTGGGTTCCCAAATGCATTAGCTCTACACTTTTATCTACACGAGAGCAAGCTACCTGATGCCAGGGCGCGTGGCGGGCGGAATTAGAACGACAGCCACGAAATGAGTTGTGAGGAGAGGTAACTTGTAGCTTCCAGACTATATTTGCTTATTCTTACCCATTGTATAAGTGTTTCCGACTTGTGCTCTTATCACGAATATTGCATATTATAAATTACTATTTCAATCTGATTGATTAGCTATCGCTGGTGATTCATCCCCATATAACGATAATACTGTTAGGCCTTCATAACTTGTCAGACTTACATTCCTCTTGTTTTGACCCATGCAATAAAGGTGGTTGCCGATGAAATTTAGGTCGGCGAGGAGACGGTAGTCATAAGTGTAGAATGTCCGAAAGTTGACCTCGGTTCGGACATGTTCAGAGCTATTTATTGATAGAAATATTCACAGCTTTTATTTTACTTTTAGAAATTGATCAAAGATATAAAGAACCTTATAAAGTAATAAAATGAGCTATTAGCCTTAATATTCCTTAGAATCACTAAATTTTAGCTCAAAACTTGAGGCCAAACTATAAATATTTACATCAAAAGACTCATGCGTAAGCACGATTCAAACATATTATCGGTCAAATCAGGGGATTGCATCTTGTATCTGGAATGAATATAATAGAGCCAAGTTCGGAAGATATGATAAAAAAACTCTCACAAAAGCATACCATCACAAAGCACCCTCTCACGCTAGTGTAACGTCGTACCTACGTGTTGCACGAAAAACATATCGAACTATCGTATGAAGATTTTACGCCGGAAAAGAGTTTGGTGACAGCAGTGCTCATAAATTTGAACAGCGTGGACGGCGTTTCACGGCGACGCCCACCTCTAACATGCATTCATTACTTATTCAACCACATGGAACTTTCCATCTGCTACGTACGAGAGGCGGAAATGCAAACAGAAATGTAGAAAAAGGAATGTGTCTCATGACATTTCAAATCCATCTGGCTTCTCTTCTCCGCTTTCCACTGTATTCTTACAGCTTACGTATGGCTTTCGCACCTTCAATTACAATGTATACTTGATTTACGCTTTATCTGTTCATATTTATCTTTTGCGCCAACATCCAGCACCAGGTTGCAATTGCATTGCCCTCTTCTTCTCTCTGGTGTGCTTTTCCTATTATCTGTCTCTATTAAGGGGTTAGGTGGTAGAAGAGACTCTATACTCACAATTTCGCCCCAAAAGAAAAACACTTATTTATCTATCTCTGGAAAATCAAATAGCTAAACTTTTTTAAATCATATTTATCGCTTCTTTCCTGAAAATTTCTTGCAAACACCTTGTTAGCTTGTAGTATGTTTTCGTAAGAACGTAAAAAGAGTTTAAGCATTCAAGTAAAATTGTTTCATCGCCCATTCACATTTGCATACTATTTTTTTAAATATTTCACTCTGTATTATTATTCTCTAAATACGCTCCTGTATAATATATACACCAAAGACTACACAAAATAATTATCTATTAATAGTTCGGTATTACTACTTTTAAATTTTAAGGAATGAATAATCCTTAAAGACTTTAATATAGTTTACCTTTCGCGATTTTACACGTCTACTGAGATAAAATGGGTAAAATGAGCACCGCGACAGGAAAAAGAAGAAAGGGTAGGTAGCGATTGGGCAAATTTGGGTCACGAGTGTAAAAAATTTGGCACCGTGCTTCAAACCGCACGTAATAGTTCAAGCGGAACGGCCGGAAAAAAGGATTGAATGCCCCTGAGTGCGGCATAAATTACGGCAAACGATAAAAGTTTTGGAGACAGACGACTTCCAATACACTAAGGAAAGGTAGTCAGCCTAAAAATATGGAGGAAGGGATACTATGGGGGAAGGGAAAGAATATTGCTGGGCAATTAAACTGCAAATTCACGGAAAATAATTCTGCCGGTGTGCAAATTCTATTTGGAGAGAGCTAAGGAGACAGAATATTTTAGGTCGAATCTGTTACGGAGCGATGAGTAAGAGTTTTATGGCCCGGGCGGGTAGGGTCGGCAAGGGCCACAAGGAGTAAAAAGGTGCGTCTTTATGGGTGCAAAAACTCCTCATGCTGAGGGTAGAGGAACCCCCGGTGAGCGCGGAAGGAAGGATGAAGGGGGTTTGCGAATTAGGGATGGGGCAACGGTGGTACGGTGAGAAGCGCGAACTATGCTTACGAGAGCAGACATCCGACTAAATTTATGGCTGCCGAGGGTTGGGTAACCGGCCTAAAAAGGTTTGAAATTTTTATTAAAATATTTGGGAAAATTCCACGTGAATCTTGACTGAAGATGTAGGAACGAGAAGGCAAAATAAAGTAAAGTCATAAAATATTGCTCGTGGTAATGAAACCTTAAATTAGAAAACACGTCTGCATGGTATTTAATGCCGCACAGTGACGTTCCAGGCGTGAGGGAAAAAAATATTTTTTCCTGGAAAGGATGTGACTATTAGGGTCATGAAGTGTGTACTGAGAGTAGTTCGTTCGAACAGAAGATTTTGTAAGAAAAACGTCACCGGCACCAAGTGTGCATGGGACCAACAGAGTAGATTATGCCTGAAGAACGACGATTTCGTAAATGAATACTGACCAATGTTTCCCATTGATGTGTGTTATCTGTCTAATCAAGTAGGGCATCGCAAAGAATACGTATACTCTGCTTGATGGCACCAATATCTGATACCCTGGGAGAAAAATAATGCACTAACATGTACGCTTATGGTTAATGAATTAAATATTACGGTGTCAATTCAGTAATTATCAGCTCGAAGACTGGTTGGATGCAAATCCCTGCTCTCTTCTCAGATACAATCTCCAAATGACTGAGAACTCTTATATTTACTTTTTCTAGAAGATATTTAAATCATATCAACAACGAAATTTAACAATAGTTATATCCATTCTTTCTTCCACATGGTAAGTTTACGATGTCGTATTTATCCATTTCAATAAGTTCGTCAATCTACCTACGTGGAGATTTCAACCATATTTTTCTCCTCATTTTCATTGTATTGTTTCCTCATTGGCGATGACCACCTCCATAACATTGATCGTCGCCATTATTTTAATAAGCGTTGCATTGTGCGATTCTAATATTTTCTTATCCTCTTACCGTTTGTGCCGTCATTATTCGCGGTTCAATTTCTCGAATTGTTTGTCTTGATAAACATCTTCCATACTTCCCAGGGAGTGTGGTTAGCTGTTTGTAGCCCTGAACAAAAATGGTCACAAGTGTTCAATTGCTTCTGGTGCAATAAGCGTATTATTGAAAGTGACCAAAACTAAGATGCAGAAGGAAAGAGAACCTAAAATGAGTATTAAAAGGAAATGAACTCAAAGCCTAATTGGTGGGTATTAAGACGGGAGGGATTGAGTTAGTATAAATTCATAAATTAAAGAGAGTGTTAAAGAAAACGTTTTTTTCCTTTCACAACTTAAGAATTATCGCTGATTAGTACAGAGGTATAAGAATCATGGTTTAGAACATATATTTTTATTTCATAATTCCTAGTCAACTCAATTATTATCCTCAAAGTAAGAATTGAGAATAAAAAAAATTTGCATTGAAGTCTTTCCCAGCTAAATAACAACATTTAGTTTAAACAGATGCATGTATACATATTACAAAATAAATCATCAGAGTTTACACTAATACATTATAAATTGGGTTGCATTCCCTACCTTCAAATAGTAATATAGATACAAAATGACCCACAATGAGATAGGTTAAATTAAAAAAAAAATAAAAATTGTCAGGTATTGTAAAAAATTAAAATTGTCACCCTTATTCAATAATATTTCCGGAACTAACTCGGACGAAATATAACCAAGATAAATTTTCAATAATATAAATACAGCAAGTAAACAAGATCTGAATGTTAAGAACACCATTAGAGATTTTTAATCATATTTTTTCGCATCAAAATATGAAGGGAATACTTTCAATAAATGGTGTATTGTTCATGAAAATGTGACGCGTCATTTGAATTAGTTTATCTCCTAGGGCAGTGCAGAATCCAACTCAATCCACCGGTATTCGTAGCCACTTCGTTGTGTAGAGATTGGGTTTTGCCTGTGACCCTTTAGATCCTAACACCATGGCAGCAGTGAATGGAATGTGCATCCACTGGGCATGCCACGTTCGATCCCGCGATATTGGAGTAACCACTCTGAGTTAAAACATTGGATGGGAACTGGTATTTTTCTGAAATAAAAATTTAGTTCTTGAAAACAGCTACGAGAGGTAAAGGAGATCAACAAACGGTTCGTGTAGCACTTCGAGCTCCCCGGACGCAAATCCTACTTGACATCGACGGGATGGCGTTCGACAGCGGGAGAGAGGAGTTGAAATAAAAAACTAACAGACAATTTGAGAAGATAGTCGACTCAATCTAGTGTCACGCCCTTGCATTATTTATATTCACGAGTGGCGTGTACAAGAAAAACAAACTCAGTTGATTTCAACCCACAGTATTTTTGGAGAGACCCGAGGGATTCAGTTGTGATTTTCTTTTAATTCGGAAAATAACGTGAGAAATTGCTTATTTCAAATGGAAAATTTAGTTGTGCAACGGTCCCAAAACACACGAGAGATGGAATGAATAAGCGCCTAACTGACACGCTCTGGCATTAAAATGTTCTTAAAAAACTCCCATCATTCTTGACACCAGCGGGCAGGCGAAGTAGGAGATGCTTATTTTTTGGGATTCTGTACTAAGCATAAAACGTGCTACTGTACTATGTAAAAAAAAGTGCTCCTCAGCCTCAAATTGCGAATATTTTTCATAAAAGGAAAAATATTTTTAATTGAAGTGTAAGACTAAAACTTCAAATTTGGGTGTGTTGACGAGTAATGCATCCCAAAAAGATAAGTATGACATTATTACACGAATACAGAGTCATACTAACGAAATTGGAGAGCTTTGCGATCAATCCGATAGACTCTAGGATTCGTTTTTCCCTCGTGAAATTTAAAAACCAAAGCAAAACGTCAACAAATCAATACGCACCTCTCCTTCATTGGGTGTTTTCCAATCAACCTATGCTACCTGGCTTCGTCTTTCAGCATACATTTTATATAGAGATAAGTTTTTAAATTCTAGCATAACAGTGATTTAATTGAGCTAAAACGAAAATTTTAGCATAAATCCGCTGAAGTATCTTTGTCATTCCAGCCGTTGTAATCGATTTTAGGATTAATTTCTAGTATTTGGAAATATTATAAGAAGTACAAGATCGAGGAATTGAAGAAGAGGGAAATGAAAAGAAATTTACAAGGGTAGGCAGCCTTTGAAAACCGTGGATAGAATGCCGTCGAACAGGAAATATTTTTCTTCGAAAAAAATAAGCTATTAATTTAGTCAGTCATTAACGCGGAGGAGCATCTGTATATTTTTACGAGGAAATATGATCCACATTGAACCTCTAATTGTAAATTTTGGAAATTTTCAGGAAAATTCTGCGGAGTGAGCTCTAAAATTCATGTGAAAATATTTTTCAGCACAGCGAAATGGCTGAGATCAAAAAATTTCAATTATTTTTTCATCCTAATTTCGTTTTATTCTTTTTAGCCAAAACATTTTACAATATTTTCAACCTGAGTATCTCATATCTTTCCCATATCATTAGCATTTTTTAAAACTTTGGAATGCCTGTAAATGTAAACTTTTTCCATTATTTCTGACCTTTAATAAAAAATGTGTACTCTTGGAGGGAACCCAACTATTTTCTCGTTCCCCAAAATTCTCACTCCGGCAATTTGTATCAATAACTCGAATTTCCATTCTCTGTCAACAATAATATCTAAAGTGCGTCCAAAAAATGATATGCATAGCTTTCAAAAATCATCCTCAAGAAAGGTCTGAATCAAGTATTTCAAGGTTTTCTTCCTAATATTTTTCGGTTAAAACTCTGTAAAAACACTACGAATTAAATAAGACCAAACAGAAAACCAAAAAAATGGTGTCGGTGGATTTTAAGTCTCGTTCATTTACTTAGCACATTATGAAACCTTACGATTGTAAAATATTTTTTTATTTGAAGCATAGATTTGACAGTGTATTAATCATTGAATTATTCCATTGCATTTTTCAACACCATCATAATCGAGATGCATTTTTAATAAAACTAATTCTTCCTTTATTAAGGAATTTAGTTTAACTGAAAAACAGCCCCCTGGTAATATTACTATATTCTAAAAATAATGTTTTTTGATTAAATGGTGGTCTTTGATTAAATTGATTTACAAAAATTGAGTTCCCAGTTATTTCACTAGCATTATTTACCGAATTTAAAACATATTGTACTAAACTTCTTCCAGAAATGTTGCCTACTAATTTTAAAACTAAGTTGTATATTTGACGCAGTGAAACAAAAATATTTTACACCGTTTAATAAGGGGAATTAATTTTCAAACACTCCTATTGCATTGGGAGGTTATTTAATAATAACCTGCTACTGTATATAAAATATCATAGAAATATAAAAAATTATATAAGTTTCCAATCATTTTTTGGGCTTCGAATATAAATTTTCAAGTTTTTATTAAATATCACACAAATTCAGGATTTAATCATCACAGTAATTCATAACACATACTCTGTATTAAATATCGGAGCAACGGTTTTCCTAACTTAAGTAATTTTCCTATTATAATAAATGAAACGTTCAGAATACTAGACCTAAAACTCGTGAGGTAAGGATATACATTCAGGAAAACGTATAAAAGGGGGAAATTGACATGAATGTCTACTCTCGTTAAGTGTGTACTTTTATGTGGTAAAAGGTAATCGTTCAAAATCCATCCAGTAAAACCTAATTATGCACCTCCAACGTCCTTTGAGAGAAATTATTTTCCAAGTATTTTATTTTTTGAAAAAATACCTCGAACCAATATCGTGGTCCAAGCTTACACATCTCGAAACTAAAAATTTTTCGGAATAAATTCTTTCAGACTCATTTTCCGCATTCTGCGTGACAGCATTCATATCTCGAAAAAACATTTTCCTATCCAAAAGAATGCCAAGCGGTGTTAAGCAAAGATCGAGGTTTCCAACTGAGATCTATATTGGCTCGCATTCCCATCGACTCTTATTGGATCCCACGCTACTGTTTGAATAGACAGAAATTTTGAGAGATCTCCAGAGTTGTGTTTCCAAGATCATCGACGCAACTAAAAAACTTCGGAGTGAAGATGCAATCCCACGGAACCCGTGAGATTTGACATAGAATTGAGAATGAGGCAATGTGGTAATATGCCCCATGAATTCTTAAAAATGTGAAGACTCCACGAAGGGAATAATCGATCATACGAGAGACAAGGCTATGTACCGGACTGCGTAAGGTGAAACTCGCTGACTGATAAATAAAAACTGAAACCTAATATAGCGTACAATAAAACACAATGCTTGGATGAATAAAGTAATGGAAAATACCAGTGGGGGGGGGAAGAGCGATAAAGGTAAACCTAGGATTCAAAATAAAAATCAAACAAGGAAAAGTTTATGTTTAAAAGGATGTTAAATATTTTTAAAATTGCATAGTACAGAAAATTCGGAGAACAGCTACCATTTAAATCAAGGACTGCTTATCGATGGCCTGCCTGGACAGATTTGCAGAATCGTGGACAGTACCAAATGAGTACCATCCACCCAAAAGCATTAACCTCTTGAAATCTTGCCATCCGTTAGTACTGTTTCTATTTTATGCTATATCTCGTAGATATGAAGGCCTCATTCTTCTCCTGGAAGGTAACGCCGTGCGGGTTACAGGGGTGTTTCTGAACTCAAGTTTCGCCTCCGGTCCTGGAGATGATTGGCTGTTACGGAGCCTTGCTTTCCTTTAGAGCTCTGATTAGGTGTTCCTGGACGAGGTCGAATTACCTTCTCCCAATCTCTCAATTATTTTTTACAACTTCTCTAATGAATCCAGTGAAATAGCGATCTTTCCTCGCCAACGTCCTTTTCGTGTCTAATTATGTAGAGTGCTCTAATTCAGAATGAATTCCAAGCAATTTCCGAGAGCGTGAATGATTTATTTTCCATGGACCTCTGGTGACCCTTAATACTCAATTCACTGCATTTCTCTTTCTCTTCGGATAAATTTGGATTACCCGAGAGGTAACCTTGAATTCCAATATCCCTTCACACATAACATGTCGGAAGGTACAAAAGAACAGATAATGCCACAGAAATGTTGGATGTGCGGAAATGGGAGGGTTTTAAAAATAGAAGAAAAAGGATTAGGTTAGGCGCGATGTATAGAATTGTTAAAAATTACGAAGCGTGGGAAGATTAATGGGAAGAGATAGAAAAGCCAACCTTTAAGGGGAAAAAATGAAAAAAACGACCATAGTTTTAAAATAAACATAAGAACGCAAAAAACAAACGAGAAAAAATACTCTTTTTTTAAACAACTATTGTTGATTGGAACCAGCTGCCTGGAGGTTTGTTTAAGCCCTTTCCATTCCATTTTAGGAGTTTTAAGAATAAGTGTAAAACTGGGTGATAAACTTCATTGATACAATTGTACTTATTAAAATGTTGGTCGTATGTGATGTGGACGGCATTTTGTACGTGATGTAGAAGTTTGTTTGTATGTGATGTGAAAGTGTCATTGTATGTAAGAATATTTTTTCTTTTATATGTTTTTCTATTGCATGTATGTAAGTATTTTTCGTTGTATGAGTGGTCATTGATCAGAATTGACGGTTGCTACCAAGGCAATTACCTAATTGCAACGATAAATTCTTAAATAAATAAATAAGTAACATCGGAAGTTCGGTTTTAGGATTCGCGTTGACTACGCCAATTTGATCAATGTGGAGAACCTTATTGCCCGTCATGATTTCTGAGAATTTTGTTTATTTCTCCACCGCTTCTGTAAGGAACTGCTTATGCTACCGGAATGGGTGGCATAAGCAGTTTACTTTTCTTTAGCTTCTCCTATACAAGAGGGCACCTCACGAAACAGAGGCGCAGCTGTTGTCATCCAAACATTACACGGGGTGAAAATTCCCGGAAGGAGAATATTTGCTTTGTTAAATACATTCGCAGAAGACTTCATAATGACATATCGCATTTTTGATTAGTTTCAATTTGATTAAATCGCATTCGAAAACAATTATTAATATTTATAACATGAAATATCAAATTATACATTTAAATATTTTATCATATTAAAAATTTATCACAGGAATAATACCATAATAAAGTTTCCTGCAAGCGCTTTCTTTTTCTCTTTACTTATCCGCTCTTTTATTAACGAAACAATTTTAACGCACACTTATTCTGATTTTATATTATTTATGAAGTATTAAAGAATCAAATGCCGTTTCATAAATCTCTTCTCCCGTTAGAATGCATCCTAGTCAAACATAAGGGTAGGTAATAGAATTCCCATTGAAGGCCAGAAGGAGAGATTCAGTAGCATATTTCATACCAATTTGACAAAACGTCACGTTACCTTATTGAAATAATTTCGTTTCAAGATCCTCACCTTTCGTTACTCACACAGTTCATGAATGGTTCCTTAAATTTCTACTAGGTAAGCAACTTGATTTTCCCCAACAATATGTTTAACGAAACAATTCAGTCGATCGGAATTAATTTCTAAACCGCAAGGCTTATATGCGTTGTTTGGGTACGCACCGTTGCGGATAAAGGAGGACCGCAGGCTGCTCTATATGTGATCCAATTATTCCTGCTCATGCCGAGCAATAATTCCTTTCATCTCGCAAACTGCATTAATCACATCCGCTATCCCGTTTTCCAGGCTATAATTATTGAGTTATTGGACGATATGCAACACGAACCACCCTGAAACATTATTTATATCTCTTCACGTTTAAATCAAAATTTACATTCAGAAGGCTAATAAAATAATTGTAATATTTTAAATATATTTGTAGGTTAACATAAAAGGGTTATGACTGTTATTATTATTATAGGTATTCTAATGAGGAAGATACTTGCACGTCTGGATGAATAAAGACTGTACAGTGATACAACGATACATTTCTTTTATCTCCTAACAAAACACAACTTTAAATCCGACACTGAAATACACGCATCTTCACGTCCACATACTTTCTTACACTCTTCATTACGTGCAACATGCCTACTTTTTTCTCCCCCCTACTGCTTGCTTAGCGTTATCCCCTCTATCATAGTCTTCAACATCCCATCGCCGATCAAAACGAACCTCTGCATTCATCTTCCCTGTCTCCTCTGGATTTTCCCAACAACCCTCATCAGGCCCTGCACTTCCTCTTCTGTTTTCCTTTTCGTCCATTTTACCATTTCAACCCTTCTCCACATCCACTTTTAAAAATCTTTAATGCACACTAATCATCTTGCTACATAGGGCATGTTTCTCCACCGTACAAAATTACGTTCTACATGAAAGATTCAATGAGTCTTTTGTTAATATCGTTGCTCAGCATCACTGTCACCAATTCACCCCTTCTTATGAAACGCTATTTGCCTAACAAAATTTCCCTATTTCTTTGAACATTTTGTTCCTAAGCACTTCCGCGATACGTAAACTGTTCCATCTGCTCTCAAGTTTGCATTACCATTTTAATGTTTAACATTACTTTACTCATTCTCTAAGAGCTTATAACAATATTTCGCTAATTGCAGTCAATATATCTTAAAGCGTTCAACGTTTACGTAGTAGTATTTATATCACAAATAAGGAAGAGTAGATACAAATTCTCATCTTTAACTTTAACTTTTCCATTTATTTCTACGCCAATCTATACGTGAAGGAGAACGAATATAAGCGTACGTTTTCTAATTGAATAGAAAATTACAGGATGCGGATGTGAGGGTAATATCCGGTGCACTTTTTTACTCAATAGTAACATTCCTATTTGCTTAGCATCGTTCATTACATCGTCAGCCGACTACACTTCCTCTCGCGGCCGCATAATTTCCGTCTTGAGGGTACCCCATCGTGCACAGCATACTTTTTGTTCATACAAGTGCAGCTACTAGACACGGGAGTAAATCCATTCTACCAAAATCCTTCTCTTTCCACCTTCCTCTCCTTTCTTTCTTTCTTTCGTATTTCTGCCCCTCACACTTATACCCAACCTTGCTACACTGTCTTACTCCCATTTAAGATCTCCATAGCCAGCTCAGATCAATACACAACTCAATTTCAAATATCCCTAAAATGAAGCGAATTTAAGCAAGCAGATGGTATGGTCTCCATTCATTCAGCAACAATTTCCAATTACATCGACTATGCAGCATGTAGGTATCGTGCGGCTTGCGAAGCCACTTTGAAGTGTCTTTGAAGTTTCTTAAATTTCTTCCAAATATTTTGTAGCGAGACATTTTTTTCATGGAGAAAATTTTGACACCATTTTACCGTAAATCTGTGATCAAAGGAGTGGTAAACATTTAAAACTTGGAAGGAACACAATCGTAGAGTTAATATACTAATCCGAGATAAAGGCGCTTACACATAACTATAAATCAGTTAAACAGCGGTTGTTATTAAGATATTTGAGCAAATAAACACATATTACTCTCATTACTATTCAAGACCATTTTTTAAAAATATAATTTTAATGGATTTCGTAAAAAAATACTCTTGGGAAATCGAAACGTTTTGTTTTTTGGCAATATTTGTATAAGTTTTTCTTTATACCTCCTCAGCTGCCCAAATGGATTTTATAAATAAAAAATTTACTAGGGCATTGATATTATTGATATAATAATGTAAAGGGTCTTACATATTTTATTCCCAGATTTACTAATTTTAGCAAGGAATTTCATAGCAACAGCACCCAGTGTTTTGGAACTAAATCTGTACGTTCTGACCCTCAACCATAACGTCTGGTGTTCCGTAAGGAATGTTATTCGGTCACCACTATTTTTATTTTTAAAGATTATCGCCCAAACTTGATAATTAGGGCTATAGACGTTTTAATGATGTAATGATATTGCATTATAGTGCTATATCCTTTTAAGACTGGTGTTTCGAAAAATTATTGGGCAGTTTATTCAAATGGCTAAAACAATAAACTTTCACTGCTGTGTAGCACAATTGTGTGCTAGCAAAATTCATAAACCCCTAGTGGTGATGTCCAGTTATGCTATCAAGGTAGTCCCTTTGGATGGGCAACTAACCATTTCATAATAATAAAACAGGTCTGCGGTTTTACCTGGTTTGGATTTTGTTTATAGTCTGCGCACGATAATACATGTAGATCAACAGAGTACTGCAATAGTGCGTAACCTGGCGCATGGTAACTCCTGGAAACAGTTCAGTAAGAAACTATTTTATTATTCAGAAGACAGAAATATCCGAGGACGACCAAAGTCACTATGCTGAGCAGTGTAGAAGGTATAAAATGGCCCATCAGGAGACAGCATTATTGCATTGATTATGGGCAACTGGAGAGTGAGAGGAGTGTATGAAAAGGAACAGGATTTCGAAAATGATACGCTTGTGAAATAATGAATGTTCTGTTTGCGAAATATATGCCAGTGCAATTGATGTGCTGTTATTGAAATCAGTCGAAATTATTGATGAGTCGATGAATATATAAGCGGAAATATATGGTGTAGGTTTATTCATGAAATAATGGGCTACGGTGAGTGCCCATAAATACGAATTAGTGTCCCATAGCTGTTTCCGGACAAAAAATGGAATTAGAAGAGGTTTAGAAGAATTTGGCTGATGAGATAAACACAGCGAAAACAAAGGTTTAGTTGGTGCTTGTTAGAGCACGAATGGAATGATCATTAAAAAACCGTTCCCTGTCGGCTATCCTATCTTGCTACGTTAAGATTTCATATTTTAGTCCTAGTTTTAAGTTTCTCCTTCTAGCAAACCACACAATCACTTTAGCCATGTTCCTTTCTTCAATGCCATACGTTTCTTATGTACAATGACCGGTAAAGGTGAAACTTCACTCACCGGGACGGTTTATAATTACCCGTTCGCGCAGTCAATGAACGTTTTAGAATGACCATTGAATGCGATAAAATCGTGACTGGAAAAAATTTAGTCTAGTAACACTGTGACCTTTACCATTACGGTTTCTTACAGCAGAATGAATGTCAAATATCTTTTACGGTTCTGTTAGTTTTTCTCAAGCATTGATTTCAAAAGATGATTATCCAAAATATACAAAAATTACAACGTTTAAGAGTATCAGTTAGACAGTGAGAAATCTAAAATCTGATAATTTGTAATATTTAAGATTACCGCATATTAATATTCAGCCATCCCGTCAAATGAGATTCTCCCTTAGGAGACTCAAAAAGCCTATATTAAAAATTAGAGAATCAGAAAGAGTCTAAATATAATTGTGTTACCCTGGTCTTCTCCTATTTTACAGATATTTTAATCGAAAAATGTTTAACTGAGGAAAAATGGGCATAAAAAGTATTTTTAGTCAATGCAATCACAGATTAGGTTTCCCTTTTATACATGGCACTTTGCGCGTGATATCTTTTATTTTTTAATTATGTTCTTACGCGCTAACAGCAAAATATATACTGATTTGAATAGAACACAGGTATAAATTCTTTAAAACTGTCTTTAAATATTACACCAGCTAGAATATTACGCTCATTAATTGTGAATATATGGGTAGAGAAGTATCAGGGAAGAAAAAGTTAATCATTCTTACCACCTAAACTGCGCTCCTTTCCCCTTTCTTCCTCCTGCCACCCTTTCTTTATTCTTTTCTCCCAATCACCTCTTGACTTTCCCCAACTCATATCCCCTCTCTCTGTGCCTTACAGCTTTCTCATTTCAGCTGGTGCCGACTAACCTAAATGTTTTCGGAGTCTGAGTATGTTCAAAATGAATTTCCTAACGCTAGCTTCTAATGCTCACATTTCAGACTTATTTGACAATAAACAATTTACATTCGTAAAAATGAATAAGTCAATAGCTTTTATAAATGATGAAATAGACTTAAATTGAGACACTAATATGCATATTGGTTTAACGAGTTTAAGTCGCCTTTACTCTTAGAATAAATTTCACTTGGTAACAGTATCGTGTGGAGTGAACGTATTTTTCAATATGTGACTAGCTGCTGTGCCACCTTAGATGTTAATGAAGGTTTTCGTAGCATACAAATCCCGTTGCTCAGATTTGGAAAAAAGTTTAAGCAACAACGCAAGAAGACTGAGACCTTTATGTCAGCACCTTAAATTTACTGACCAATATTTCATGTTCACGCTTAAAAATACAATATATCCAAATATATTTTCCAATAATGTTACAGAGAAACCTAATTGAAATTAGTTTGCAAACCCTTAATGAAATCTTTATTACGGATTTCAAAACGACTAAGGGCCATTTTTAAGATAAATGGTAAAATGTATGAAAAGTGATTCGCATGCTTTTTTTACTTGAAAATGGTGTTTCGTGTAAATGGATAAAAAAACATTTCAATGATAATAAACATATTTGAAGAAATTGAGAAAACACCTTTTTATTAATCAGGTGAATGCTCCATGTAGTTATGACAGAAAAGTCATTAAAATGTAATTATGCTAAAGAAAACAAAATGTGGTCATTGTTACTGAAGATTTGATATCAACTTTGGTGTAAAATAATGATGCTTCCTAGATGATTATTTAACGCCAATTGAACTGCTTTTGCCAACGCTATAATTTCTATCTATTATATTTCATTTATTGAATTTTCAAATTAGAAGTTATGAATATGTGATAAAACAGGAGAAAAATCTTGATAAGGTGGATAAACCAAATGAATGCTGAAGAAGTGCTTCCATGAGTTGGCGGAGAGAGTACCAGGAGAAAAATTGGCCAAAGAGGATAAAATAATCCAAGGCAATTTGAGAACACTAAAAATCAATTACAGTATTGCAAACCATGATGCGATGAAATTACAGAGGGTAAAATGAATTTTCTGAATCAAAGAAAAGTCAATAACATATGATTTACATACCTTTCAAGTTTAGAGGGTAGAAATCATAATTTAATGCACATGTAGGCTATTAAATCATATAAAATTAAATATCATCCTCGTACAAAAAGCGAGGAAAATGCCGACTAGAAAACCATAAATGATAAATCAACGGTGAGCAGTATGATATGGTTGATAGGCTAGCAAAGGGCTTTTCTGTATTCACTTCAGCTAACCAAACATTCACCCTTGATTGCATGAGCTTGCAGATACGCTTATTGGCACTGAACGTACTTTTTTCCTCATAAAATAACATTAATTACGGAAGGAAGTATACGATGGATGAACTTCGATGTCCTGTCTCCCATTATGCTGATTCATAACGAATTCTGAATAATATCTCAAATAAATAAAATCGAAAAATAATTTGTGGACACCTAAGGGTTATGCACATGCATGAAATTTCCACAGCTGCTTCATGTCAGCCAACTGTGAGCTTTCCTCCCTCTTTCATTCTCCTTTCTTACTCCATAGCAAATCCCATTCCTCTTCAGTCACCCCCACCCCACTTGACTTCATTTTCTTCTTCCTTTCCGAACGCCCCCCGGCGTATGCTTTGCCTCGCATTCGGGTCTCCCCACCCCACCTTTCTGCTCTTCCTCATTTCCCCTTTACCCTCCGTCCCATCACCCCTCGCACTTCCTCCTTTGCCCGTCGCTCTCGTCCTCTGGATATTTTCCCGCTCAGGGCCTTTGCCAAGTCCGCCGCTGCGACAGGCCCTTTCCAGCCATCCCTCACGTCGTGACGTAGGCGTAATCTCTTTCTAAGCTTCTCTCCGAACACCCTTCATCATCCTACCCTCTTCTTTCCTTATTATTTACCCTTAAGGAAAATTTCCTGCGTTTGCAATGGTTGGGGCGAAGGGTCAGGATTGGGGTTCTGCTGCCGTTAGGAAAAAAATTGAGAGATGTTTTTCCGAAGGGAAGAGACGACCTATTAACAATTTACCGCAATTGCTTGGCCTCCATCAAATGATGATCGTTTTCCCCCAGCCCAAAAGGGGAGTCTTAACACAATCCATGAATATTGTAACATTTGTTTGAAATTTAATTTTCCACAAACGGTAAGCGTATTCTAATCGTTCTTTTTAACTTCTCGAGTTAACTACGTGTGCATTAAAAGTTTTAGACTAAGATTTGTTTCAAAATAGGGCAGCTCATAGAGAAATTTGAGACAAAATTTGGCTGATTCTCACCTAGAATGGATTGCACCAAGGTATTATTTCTGTAAAATTGAAAGAACGTTGGTATGTTTCTGCTCTCCAGGTTACTTCTAACTACCTTCTAACGAACTGTCTCAAGATTTCAGAGTATCTATCGGGATTTAAGTCGGCTTTTTCTTAATAAGAACACATTTCATAAAAAAACAAATTACTTTTTTCAAGATAAATATAATTTTGCCCATAAATATCAAACATACCATTGAGAATTGAAGTGACCATAAAAAATCTACTCACCCCTGATAAATCAGGTGACTACTTTTAATACTCATCCGAAATTTACTCGTAGGCCGTTAAACCGTCGCACTCTGATCCCAATAAAAAATAGAGTTCATTTAGAGTGTTGAGAAAATAATTTCCAAAACCCTAAATATACTTCCTTCAATTTCCAAATGGGAGGTTGAATTCTGCTAAAAAAAATCGCTAACATGTTCTTGGCTATACGGTGTAATTCTAATATGGAAATAGAGAAGAGAAATTGATTTAAGCAAGACACAGTTCGTTCGAAACGTCTTTCTTTAACTCGTCATGCACGTGGACACGAAAAATCCCCCTCTTGATTCAATATAACACCTAAATAATTACAATTTTCAGGATACACATACCGATTTTCCATAAAAAGAACGTCATAAAACCTTTGGTAAAAGAACAAGGAAGAAAACTGACATCCATCCCCCAGGAGGAAAAAATCTCAACAGGAAGAATACAGCAATAAGACCTTCGAATTAATGGACAGTGACGCAGGCCTGCTGCAGTATGTCGCCACCGAATTCTTCCTCTGTAAAAAATATGCAAAGTAGGACCTTTTACCAAAAACAATGCATATTAAAACGGCGTTTCGAGCCCTGGAAGAATAACCCAACACAAAGCAGATTACGAAAAGTCGCAGTCTATGCGCTATATTATTTTTTTACATCATGACATTTCCAATATCGAAAGCTTATTTTTTTGATCCTGTTTCTTTACCATAGTAGCTACCTTAGGGAAACCACGAAATCGAAAATCCAAATGCGAAGCGTATGGTCAATAAAATTCAGAAGGTTTCAGCGGATGTTGAAGCTAAGCTCCTTGGCCTCAAGGCCTATCTGGCCGGTGGCATGAGTGGGCGATCGGGGTACATCAGTAGTTCTGTTTTGTAAACAACATTTGAGCAGAGACGATCCTCAATAAATAACACAGTTTCAAGCGTAAAATGGTAGAAGTCCTTCATGATGAAAGAAGACCTCTTGTTTTTCCACATAAAATATTTTTATTACGACCAAGGTTTCGTTACAGTGTAACATCCAAAGGTCCCTGAACGAACGAACGAAACTTAGGTCATAACAAAAATATTCTACGTGGAAAAGCAAAGTGTCTCCTTCCATCAGGATCCTTAATTCTCAATTCAACTACGCAGTGACTTAGGATTTAAAATGTCTTGAAATAATAATAACTGTACTCCGTTATCAATATTAATCCACTAATAATTGCTCAACTAAAAGTCTTATTTACATTAAAGAAACATATTTTAGAGTATTAGGTATATACTTTAAATATTCTTGTATGACAACCAGCGTAGCACTAGAATTTTCTACCTTATTCATATGAGCAAGCTTAAAATGGTCAAAAAATGAAAGAAAACCAAACATACTTTTAAAAATTCTCCTTGCCTAAAGAAAAAAAACTCCTTATATAAAGTAAAATTTGACTACGTGTGGCCTTGACCTACGTGTAGATTTCTCCCCGATGGTTGAAAGTCTATCGGTAACGGATCTTTTTAAGACAATATTTTACGTGCTAAACCATTCTACATTATTCTACTATCCTACGTACTATGTACCCTATGAGCCACAATGGTCTGCCTGCGACTGATTCCCTAACACTGCACGCAGAGTAACGCATTGATTGCATTCTTATGAAATATTAGACTTAACTTTTGGGCAAGCCACAAAAACGGTTCTTATTATGGCATAATATTTATCAGGCGAGTTTGGAACGGTAGCAAAAGATCGCGGCACGTCCTAATCTGATGACATTACGATGCCTCTATCTTCAGTAACTTGGCTCGTCCACACGCTATGATTTCATGCTCTCCAGATAATACCATTGAATCAACCCTCGTGCTTATTTATGGTGAGACGTATAGATTTTTAAGTTACTTGTAAAATAACAGCAAAACTAAAGAAAATGGGGCAACTAACATGCTCAAAGAAGATACCTTTAGAAACAAAAAATAAGTTCCTGAATATATTCATGACGAATACTATAACGAAATAATAGCTCTCTCTATTTTTAATTGAGCGATATCTATCTTCAATCTCAAAAGAGCCATTATTCGTACCGCCACCTTCTCAGTAAATTACTTTGCGATTTAAATCATTATTACGCGACTTAAATTTGAAAGGTTGGACCCATCAGGTTTTATCTGCTGGTTGCTTTCCCTTAGGGTTATGTAATTGATTGCCTTATGTCGATTTACCCTTAGCACATTGGAAATTAAACCTTCCGAAATTTAAAAAATATCCTGAGGTCACTGACTTTTCTTCTCGGTTATATACTTAAATATTTCTCAAGCTTCTGTCGATGTTTTGGGCAACGGAGTTCACCTCGAAAGATTTGACCCAATATTTACTTTCGTCCGCCATACGCCTTTTAATTACATCTAGCTATAGACCCAGAATTAACTCAGCTTTCGCAAAAATAACAATTCCTTTGCTAAAATTTTGATGACACTCGCAATTAATTGGAATGAAATCACGATCCCGCTTCGGGAATATGCTTGCATCAATGTACTCTTTAGAAACAGTTCAAACTACAATTAATATGGCCGATTCATATCCTGCAGAGAAAATTACGACTGGATATTTCATCATTCGGAAAATGTTCTGGTCGCAGGTGGATTCGGTTTGCCAAGCCTGTTGATAGTGGTCGGGTTACTGGGAAGAGGTCTAGTCGCGTCACCCTCCCAAGAGCATCGTAATTTCCATTCCCAGAATTCCATATCCTCACCCCTGGACGCGGCCGTTCTCTGGTATTTACCCAACTGAGTTTGTTGGACGATACTCCAGATCGATTAATCGCCGGGTCGCCTTGGAACTTGACTCGCAGCTAACCACACTCCCTTCCCATCAAAACCATTGCCTAACTCTCACTGCATTCCATGTAAACAGGACGGTTGAATAGGGATAACCTATTGGTTTTCGCACATACATATATATATATATATATATATATATATATATATATATATATGTGTGTGTGTGTGTGTAATTCATTTAAATTGATTATTCTTCTGCTAACTAAGGGGCCGCCTCCTGCTCCTAAAACTTCGGTGAGCTTCACGAAATCCTTTTCCTTTTTTTAAATAATATCTTTTTAATGTTAACCATTAAAGTGACCCTAGGGGCTAAGTTTTCATCATTACTTTTCGTAAAGCGTATGTAGAGATGTAAAGGGTCAGTAGGAATGTATAGATGCATAGGGATAGGATGTATATACGTATAGGGTCCGCTAGAAGAGCAATTCGCATTTTCTGGGAAAAATAGATTTATTGATCGTACATGTACAAATACTTGAAATTCCTCAAAATGCTCTCCCCCTGCATCAATAAACTTGCGGAAACGTGTCTTCCACACTTGGCAGGTACCCTGAAACTCCTCACCGGAAATTTCTCTCGGGAACGTTGTAACATGCTTTTGGATGTTTTCCACGGTCTCACAATGCTTTCCTTTCAGCCCTCTCTTCATTCGGGGAAACACAAAAAAGTCGCACAGAGCCAAGTCGGGACTGTAAGAGGAGAGGGTGCTCCGGGTCAGTATTCGGTAACGACGAAGGACGTGTGGCCGGGGGCATTGTCACGGAGTTTGGCCGTGCCTTTAGTGTCAGCCCTCACGCGCACGACCCGGCGTTTTAATCTGAGCACCTCCAGGTAGAAGGCCGAGCTGACGGTTACTCCCTGCGACACAAACTCAAAATGGACGATTCTTCGGACGTCAAAGAAGGCCATCAGCTTCGTTTTCATGCGAGACTGGCTCATTCGCGCTTCCTTGGGGCGGGGGATGATATTGTTTGCCGCTCGATGCTCTGCCTTTTCGATTCTGGGTCGCACTTGAGCATCTAGGATTCGTCTCCGGTTACGACGGAGTTAAGAAATCCCGGGTCATTTAGAAGTAAATCCAACAATCCTTGGCAGCGCGAAATTGGAAAGAAATTACTTTGTAGGTGACGATGGCATTGTATTACATACGTACTCTTGTTTGAATTTCAAGGCATTGGAACATACACGTATTTTCACAGCTTACGTACAAATGGACAGATAATGTTTCTTTCTCCTTTAACTTTCGACTCCATGCGGTTTGGAATCAACCGTTTGAAGTCTGAGTTTGAATTCCAAGGGATGTTCCTAGGTATCTCTTATGAGAACAGATCTATCGGAATTGGTGAGTTTTCCTTTCCGCGCTATAGAAATAAAAGGCAAAAAAATCGATTGGGAAATTAATTGATATTGACATTTCCCATCCTATCCACGTCAAAGTTACGTCACCCGCGTTTTTACAATTCTTTAAAAAAATTATGGAAAAAATTATGGAACAAAAATTTCACTCAACGCAGGTGCACATATTGAATGCCAGGGAGGCTAGTTGTCACTTCCGTCAATCAACTAAGTGAAGGAAATGAGGAAGAGGAAGGAAATAAAGTCGCGCTCATCCATTAAGTTTTTCGCTTGAATAACTGCTAGGTGCTTCTGCGCCGATGGGAATCTACTCGTACACCAGTGATCATTGAGTTGGACTGTGTATTGAGACGAATGAGTAAAGGGATGGAGATGATTTTACTCTTGAGTGGCAAGTTGGATATGGGCGGCATCGTATGACAAGAGGTAGGAAAGGAGGAGAGTATATTTGAGGGAGGGAATATATAAACGGAAGATTTCCGTTTTTTCCAATAGAGAGAGACAGTTGTGTGATAATGAAACGCGAGAAGAGGTAGGGCTGTTCAGTGTTCCAATTTTCCATTTCGACCCCAAAATAAGATATGCTCTCATTTATGGGCTAAGCTTTGATGCTTTATTTTTCTAAATTACATTGAGTTTCTTCATCGTCACGTTTGATGGGTGCTGTACAGAATAAATTGGTATTAGTATTGAGTAAGTAAAGACATTGAGATGGAACTGTAGACAAATTTGGAATATCAGCGGAGAGATAAGAATGATATTTGCTCCGTGTTACTTTTGGAGTATTATTTGCATTCATACATATTTCAAAGACGGAAGCGTGGGGAAAAGTATGCAAGACTTCTGTGATATAGTCGCAAAGAATGATGAGGATAAGATGGACAGATAAGGAAGTAATGAGAACTGGAAGAATGTGTTGAAGAGTAATGAAGACTGGCACACGGGAGGGCTACATCATGATAAGAGATTACTTGTAGAAGATGGCTATAGAAGAGAAGAACAGAGGGAAAATAGGAAGAAAAAAATTTGAGATGCTGCCAACTAAAATAGAAGAAGGATCTACAGATAAATTAAGTAATCAAAAGCCTAGTGATCAATCATTCTGTCATTAATTACATAAATTCTATTGAAAGATGTACGAATGCAGATCCACTTTGATGAAATTACATAGGACGCTAAAACTTCCAAGTAAACCCTCAAATATGCCTATAATACTTGTATAAGATTATAAATTATTGGTAAATTGATATTTTAATACCTGCTTCAAGTTAATAATGAAAGTAGTATTGGATTTTTTCACGCATATACAACCATAAGATTGTAAAAAGTCAGTTAAGTTACTGTCTACATCTACAAGCCGCCCAGGAGGCTTATGGCAAAGGTCGTGATGCCATCAGGCTTCAGTACATAAATGGATTATTGTTCGAGGTTGGTGGTTGGCATCGCTCATCCATTGTCATTTTTTCGTTGTTTAGCTTTATTTTTGTTATGACCGCGATTCCTACGAGGAAATAAAGAACCTCTGAATGCATCCCAAACTGCTTTTATAATAACGGTTCTTAATGACTTCTTTGGTAACATAAATTGAATATATCCTGTGCCTTTTTAATAGCATTAGTTTCGTCATCTCCCTTCATTCTGGTAGAGACTTCCATTCATGGACGGACTTCCCACTTATAGGACCCGTACATTAACCGCGTTAATCTCGCTTTCATAATGTAACATTTCTGCAAAAATCTTCGCACCTTAATATCTCCTTAATTAACTCTTTTTCCGAAATATCCCAAATACTTGCCGCGAATACCAAGTTTGGTCACGCCAGTGAAAATTGACTAGTTTTCCATACTTTCGCATCACATTTTCTAACAATTTCATTGGCTTCACGTTTATTCAAGGTGGCTTTAAATTATTCCTAACGTTCTCGCTCGATTATCAGTTTTGCTGCTTACCTTAATTGTTTCCAATATTGCATTTCAACCTCTTCAAATATTAGCGCCGTGTGTAGTTTAAAATGAAGAAAGGAAATGAAAAAAGATTTTAAATAGAGACAGCTTATAATGATACCATGTGGCATTAATATTTCATATCCCATCGGGAAGCATTTACCTGCTGTCTCTACCCTTAATGCCGTCCAAAAACAAAACACTCGGCACAGAAAAAACCACCTGATCGATGTGAAAAAGCAAAAAAGCACCTTTAAAAGAGGCATCAGCCAAGTTAAAAGGAAAAAAAATCGCAAAGTTATTCGTAGGAAGATCCGCACAGACTTACGAACTTACTTGTGCCCACCTTTACGGACAAATGATAAAATGGCTCCGTAAATCAAAATAACGTGGAAATAAAATACACAGAGTATTTCGACGGGAGAGATGGAAATGCTTGGCCGTGGAAAACAACTAAGTGGGGTTATTGAAGAATGAATGGAATCGCGGAAATTTAAAGGTGGTATGGCTAAAGAGAGAGTATGAAAAAATAAAAACAGGATGAAAAAGTGTTCATATTCAGAAGTTTGAGGAAATTCATAGCGCAATGGGATGGCCCTCAGTACTTTCAAAAAGCGATGAATATACATGCAGACGACGCAAAAGTTTCAACCCGTAATAGAATTCTGATCGAAATTTTCTCAGACTGAACAATATACGTACGTGGGAAATCCTTGAGCGAAACGGAGAACAATTAGAGCGGGAATGAGCCCCGAGGGACTCAAAATTACTTAAGTCTGTTAAGTTTTCAGCGGAGATGACCTAGAAAGGATGGGCATGTACCTTGGGGTGCATTGAAAAATCAAATACGCGGAATTTCATATTAATTTCATGCCGTATACACCTTTCAATCAATGAAGTTCTGCACAAAAATTTACCCGATCAATAAAATTTGCTCTCTCCTCGAAAAAAGAGATAATTTTAGCATTCTATACTCAAGCATAAATTTTTATGATAATTCACTTATTTCCTATTGAAAAATTCATTTCTGAACTTCCCCTTGAGTATAACACACAAGAACAATTGGCGAAGGACCAAACGAAGGAGATATAGAAGATTTAGCTAATCAAATTTACAATTTGAAACATTACGATGCATTAGAAAACGTTGAGGTCACCGAGTTGATCACAGGGCTGATACGGCCCAAGGTGATACGGATGACCGAGTACTCAGTTTTTTTATATTTGTTATTTTTAATCAGCGATTAAAGAAAGAAATAATTTACGCCGCAAAAACAAAACCTGCGATACAAAACCGACTCTGATTAGTTTCCTAGAATCGTTTCGTACCATTTTTGTTGGTGGTCCACGTACCCTCTGAAATTCACGTGCCGGTTTTTTTTTTGCGTCGTCATATGTCCCAATTGCTGAAACGTAGTAACCGTCCGACACCCATGAAGGATGCGATTCTCGTATTCGATCCCCTTAGCTCAACCTCGGAGGAGAGGGGGTGGAGTTAAATTTACACTTGTAGACCATCATAGACTCGTAAAAACTTTGATATGGAGCGTAGCTTGTACGGTGCGGAAACGTGGTCATTGAAGCAGGAGGATAGACGTAGATTGGAGGCTTTTGAAATGTGGGTGTGGAGAAGAATGGAGACGGTGAAATGGACAGAGAAGAAAACAAATGAGGAAGTACTTGGTATGGTGGGCGAAGAGAGGGGTTTGTTGGGAGCAACCCTATGGAGGCAGGAAAAGTGGATGAAGGGGGTGTTGACCGGCAGTGGGATGTTGAAGACTGTGATAGAGGGGAGAATGTTGGGCAAAAGAGGAAAGGGAAGGAACAGGATAGGGATGTTGGACGGGATGAAGGGAGGAAGAAAGTACTCATAGATGAAGAGGGACCTGATATAGAGTAGGATGATGGATTTTGTGTTTTGTTAGGAGTAATAAAATATTTGTTTGGTAGTTGTGTCCATCCAAAAAACCTACCTTAACCGGTAGATTACCTTAAAAAAAAGACCATCATACTGAACCTATGACTACATCTTTCCTCCCTCTCATTTATTATACTACTCCCTTACTCGTTACAAATTCCCCATTACACAAATATCCTAATGGCTAGTACACACCCCCCCTAGCTCTCCAAAAGTCACCTATCACACGGTTCCTCACCGATTTATCCGCAAACAAAGCCGATCTGACGAAATATTGAAAAGAGTGGTGTGAGAGTCCTCTTCGTTACCAATATTACGTATGTCAGGTGCATTTCACTTTTTTAGCTTCCGTGTCACCGCGCGTGTAACAGAATCTGGATGTAATGGCTAAAGGGTAACGATTTACATGTACATGTACAAATACATACATCGCACACCTCCTTGGTGATGATGATTGACATTAAAAATCTTATTGGAAAGAAGGGGGCGAGCATAAAGATACAGGTTAATCTGTACCTGCAATTACACAGAAGCTATGCAGTTTAGAGGGTGGTAAGAAAGTAAAATACCATTTACCCGGCAAATGGGTATTTGGCAAAAGTTAAATATTAACGCCTTGAAACGGTAGTAGGAGGAGAGAATAGGGAGGACATAATCATATATGTTAGAGGTATTTTCTTGAACGCAGGACTTACTTGGAACAATTTTGAGCTTCCTATCAAAGATGAAACACCTGTTGGAGAACATATGCAGTAACCCAAAGAAATATTTCGTAAAATTTTTCCTCTTCTTGTTTATTATCCAGGCACTCATTATATAATTACTGGACTAAAAAAATATTTGATATTTTGTTCAATTTCAGAGTAAAGAAATCTTTGATTTTACGCCATATTTATACGTATTTATCAATAAATACACGTGCTTTTTTTTACCCTCATCATCCGTGCAATTATCTCTTCCAGGGTTTATCTTTAAAAATTTACCTTGTAGCCGGTCAACAAGAAGTTTTTCATAGCAGTTACATTACGGTGACAAAAAAAAATAATTTTCATCAAAATAGCCACATCCACTTCCATCAAACTAAGAAGTAACAGCTGCGTAGGACTGGAATTTGATCAATTTCCATCAGCAGTTTTCAGGGATTTTCAATACTATTTTGCACTGGAACTGTTAGCTAAAAATTTAATTTATCTTCCATGAATTAATTTTTAAAACACAGCCCATCAATTTCCCGCTAATTTATATTCGCAACATGTTATATTTCAATTAAATGTTTCTGGTTAACGAAAATACATCAGCCAAAGTTTTCCACCGTCAGCTTTTAGGCATGCTCCCCTATCCGAAAGGAAATCCAGAAGCAGAGAAGTAATTAAAATGTATTTGATCTCTGTTACGATTTATTTATGCGCGCTAAGATATCAGTTATTTCGGGTGAATAGGCCAAGTTTGGGAAATAAATAAAACGAATGGATAAAAATTACACCATTTTTTGTTGAAATTGAAAATAAACAACATGGCTTTTCCACATAGAATTTTTTTTTGTTTTTAATGTATTGGAAAAGCCAAGTTGGTTATTTTTTATTTCAATATGAAGATTTCCCACCAAGTCACGCCAGAAACTGTTTTATTTTCAATTTTTTGGTTGGAAATTTTTAAAAAGTTGCTCAACTTAAGGTTTTCTGATCATTTTCAGTACAGCATCAACACCCCAGCGGTTCTCAAACCCATTGATTAGGCGCGATATTTAACGGCCTGTCCATTTCAGCTAGGTTAGTCTCGTAGGTTAAATTAAACATGTTGTACTCTTGGCCTCTTTTGGTAAAAACCATTGCTAATAGTTTTGCAATGCATTTAGCGTCTAGACTAGTCTAATCGGATAGACTTCTCAACTGGAAGGTTCAGGATCCAATATATCCGTCTAGACTCTCTTTTAACCCATCTTTTAATTTCTATGATACTTACAGTAGTCCACCTAATATAACTGGGTAACCAAAGAAGCACAGGGTATAGAAATGGTATCCTGAACATTTTAAGACGGCGGATTGCCCTCGTTTTCTGTTGGACACGATGGAATATTTCATCAAAAACTGGATTTGAAACGTTGAAAAGAAAATTTTCTAATCCTCTAATGTTTAAATAGTGTCGATAATGGGATTTATTTTACCCGTTGAAAAATAAATCGCTTTAGTTTTTTTCTTACGTTAATACACGAGCTACCTTCAAATGCCTCATAAGACCTCATTTTTTCACAGCTCAATACTTACAAAGGAAATACGCGACTTCTTTTTCTTCTAAACATGATCTCCCGCTAAACGTATACATTTTACCTCACCGAGTTGAGGATTCAATGGCCACCGAGAACGCTTTACGTTTAGTTTTACTTGGAAGTCCTCGAAATGATGCGGAAAAGAGTGCAACGCCTCAGGACGGAGAATTTGCCAACTGAAGGATGCAGCAAGACAACAAGACATCCCACACCGCCTTCCTTGTGCCCGAGTTCCTTTTCAGCTATTATTTTCCTTCTTAAATTACGTTCGGATGTAAAAAGTTCAAACATTTCATGAAATAACTCATTTAGCGAAAAAAAACATTTCCACGAGTTAATAATTATTCATTGCTATGCTACGTCATATAATTAAGGAATCGGATTACGTTTCTCCAACGTTTTCATTATTTATTACTAACCTATGTGCGACCTAATTTCCATTATTATTTATACACTTTTTACTAAATAAATTAAAGTAGTCGTTAAAAGTGATGACTACATTCTTAAGTTGAAAATAGCGATCTGTAAGGCAAATATTGCCAGTAGATTCTTGCGGCAGGAGAAGTAATTAGACAAGAGAATATAGCTGCTATATATTTTTGTAGTTTGAAATGATGTTAACACTCACTCGGTCCACGAGTAATGAGGATAAAAACGGCATTGAAGTAACTGTTTGCGGAAAATTAAGAGTAACCGGAGTAAATTTCCACTCTATTCTGATGAAGGTATATCAATAGATACTTGCATTAATTCTAGAATCTAATTCATATGAAAAAGAATCATAAAAAATGCCTGCCATCTGATTCATATTTTAACCGATTCCGTAACTGATCAACGTGCCATTCAGGCGTGGAATAATTATTTTTAGCCAGTAGCCAGGCTTGGTGAATTTAATATCTTCATCAAAAATTCAGTGGCGTTTTAACCAAATATATGAGCAACGTCATGCAAATTAGTTTGAATTCATTAGCGTGAACATACCGCAAACACAGGCGGGATGTGGGCATTTATATATGACGTATCGTCATTCATCCGTCAGATAGTTTTTAATGTCAAATAATGATGACATGTCCATTATACGCCATCGCACAATGAGTTTTTGTAATGAGCTGGCCCATATTTCAGGGACTACATTAACCATAAAAATCTCCTTATCCTGATTAGAGTAAGCTTCAAGAGTTACGCAGAATGGAGACGATAAATATTGTATTTGCTTCCAATACTACTAATATAGATATCCAACTTAGTTTTCTAGAAATAATGCCAAGCGATGGAAACGTAATTTCCACGATGTAAATTGGTGGTGATAAAAGAAAATGTTTTATTTAATTCAAAAAGCACCCGTATCCAAATACTAATGCGATCGTTTTTCCCTTCAAATTTTCAGTACCGCAAATGACGTACCATATTATGCGACGCCGTTTTATTAAACAGAATGATATCGAAAAACTAGGTAGCAAATATTGATTCGTAAAAAGGTTCGTTTAAATAAAATGAAGTTATAGAGGTTTTATTCCATAATTTCCGAGAGGATGGGAACGAACGAGACCTTCTACAGATGTTTACAAGCAACTCAGCGTTTCCGGTGGTCCAGGCGATGAGGAAGGATCACCATCGAGCGGGATCCCTCGGCGACTTCGTTTCCACGAAGAAACTCGTGCAGCGGTGCAACCTTCGTCCAGAGGGGGAAGAGAGCCTGACAATCCACCGAGTGTCTCCCATCCGACGGAGAAAGATACGACGGAGGTGAACGCTGCAGTTCTTGGCCCATCACAGGGCCAGGAGGTGACGGAGAACAGCTGCGGGACGAAGAGGTAGAAGACGAAGGAGAAGAAGCCGAAGCCCCCGGCGGCTTTCCCAACGTCTTCTTCGAGGCCTCAAACGGAAGACAATAGGGCCGAACGTGCAGTCGGCACGGAAGGGGAAACGGACGATGAAGCTAATGGCAGCTTCACCTTGGTTTCGTCGAGAAAGAAGAAGAGGACAGCACCATCGAGCACTCCCAACGCGGAAGTCGAGACGAGGGCGCCACCACCGGTAAAGCCTCACAAACCACCACCAATCGTCGTCTACGGAGTCACAGACACCCACGGACTTACTTATAAGGCCAAAATTATCACCAATTGACGCTTTTGAGGCGTCTCTTGGTGGTAACTTCGGCCTGGATCGATACGGGTTATTAACTCGACGAAGGAGGAGCACTCGACAGCTCTTGTCCTGCTGCAGAGTACAAAGTTGCAGTACCACACACAGCCTGCTGAGAGGATACCCGGGATGAATCTCTCGATGGATTACGGTGGGCAAGGTATCTGAGGGTTAAAATCCCACCGATGCGAAATACGAAGCATTTGTCGACTGACGGTCAACCAGCCCCTATTGACCGTCACGTAGCAAATGTCGTCAAGACGCCCACTGCGTGCTCCCGGGGGCATTCGTCAGCTTTGTCGCTGCGTCGTGTAGATGGAGGGCTTCCACGGTGACCGAAGCCCCCTCCAGTGCAGCAATTTTATGCGTTTTGGCCACAATGGCATCACTTGCTGGTATGCTAAGCGCTGCATGCGCTGCGCTGGAGTCCACGCGGTTGAATTGTGCTCCAGGGGGAGAGGAGACGAGGCGACTTGTGCCAATGGCGGCGGACCGCACGCAGCGGTATCTCGACGCTGCCCTGCCTTCCAGGAGGCAGAGAGGCGTCCAACGCCACCAGTAAGTTTCAGAGCCTGCATGTGGGACGCAGCCAAAGCAAGTCCCGAAAGCACCAGCCTAGCCTAGGTAAATACCACTTCAATCTTCACAGCGATGAAACACATTCACAGAGCCGACAAAAGCCACGGCCAGAGGTTCCTCTCCTAGAAGCTGCAGATTCGACAGCAGATGCACCATACACACCCAATTCTGGTGCACCAATAGTAGCCAACAAGCCACAGGCCCTCTCTCCGACGGGAACTTTTCACCCTCGACAGTTCCTCTCACGGCGCCGAACCCAACGGCTTCGATGAGGAAAACGAAGAAGTCTCCTTTCGGGAGCTGCATTTTGTTCTAACCCAGCTAACTTTACCATCCTATTATCTTGGCAATTTTTCAAAGTATTCAATCAATTTTGGGGAGTTTCTGTAGCTTAAGACCCTAGCGAGTTTCGCCTTTGTTCCACGCAGTTACTTTGCAACTGTGGAACCGTCTAAGTTACAACGGTAAGTAGTCGCTGCAGAGGGCGATTAAATGTCAGTTTCTAATTACATCTAAGTAATTTATACATCATTGTACTTTAAAAGCTCGCCAATCACGGATCTGGAATGGTGAGATTTAAATAGTGGCTATTTCATGATTTTTTTCAACCGAAAAAATTTTAATTTTTAGTCCATTCTTCCCTATGCCCTGCCGGTTGCTACCATCCCATGAGGCGTTTTATTCTCTGAACTCTCTTAAATAGCTTTACACCTGTCTTAAAATTTCCTCCGCATTATTTCCTTTCCCTTTATTATAAACTATTCTCTTTAATTTGCTTTTTTGTGCTTCCTTGGAAAATGTAGATACTTTGAGCAAAATTTAAAATCTGTAATCAAGATCTTTAGCATTGCATAGCAATATCAATTGAATATCGAGAAACTTATCTAACAATAATATGTTCATATTGTTGCAAATAATACAAGCACTACGCTTGCGTTACTTTAGGTCATTACTTCATATGTAATTGGAGCCTCTCCTCTTTGCAAACAATATGGTTAGTAGATGACAAGGAAGCATTTTGGGATCCTTTTTAGGGACTCATCCGTAACATTGCACTCCGTTAACAGAAATTAAAATCGCATATCAAAAGCAGACATTCACAAAATATAAAAATTTTACCAAGGCTACTTAATAAATTATCGAGGATTCATCTAAAATTGCAGTATCGCGATGTATTGTATCGCAACATCGCACGCCCCTGATTTAGCGTCTATAACATGGATTCTCAACGAACAGTTTGGAAAACCCCTGACTGAAAGGAAGAAATCTAAAGAGAGAAAGGAAAAGGAGAGCAGTGCGGCAAAAATCCAGACACTGGATGGGATGGGAGCGGCACATAATGGGGAGTTGAGCTCGGATATAATAGGGGAATGATTGGGTGTTGGAGTATTGGGAAACGCGAACTCAAAAAGGTGAAAGAGGAAACGTAGCTGAAGAGGATGCGAATGTCGGAGACTTTTCAATAGACGAAGGAGTGGATTATTTCGTCTCCGAGAGGACTGCAGTAATATGGTAAATAATACTAGGACAGAGCTGATTGGACCCAATGAGGCTTCGGGAGAAGATGCTGAGAAGCAGATGGTGGCTGAAGAGAGTCAAAGACCAATTGTAAGCAACAAAATGACATGATGTACGCCAAAGCCACAATGCCTTTATTTTCCAGGGTATTCTTGTCAGAACACATTCTTCAATCATTAATGTGCATATCGCAAGATTAATTCTATTCTGGATATAAATTTGTAATTTCATTCACAGAACTTTCGATTTCAAACACTTCTCACTCGATGACAGAGCTAAAATATCACAGAAATAGAGCATGGCAATGCCATTCAAGGTAACATTATCCAAACAGGCAGGAGTAAATGTCCGAAATAATGTATACAGAACAATTTCTGCTAATCTTATCCACTCCTTTCACTCTTTCCTTCCTTCTATCTATCTATCAATTCATCTCTCCAGGAAACTGTCCATCAGATCAAAAATATCTCGAGCGGTTTCAATCGGCACGGTTACAGTTTGCGATGGTTTCAAATAACTATTATGCACTACCAATATTTCTCAATATGATCAAAGCATAATGAAGAGAAAGTCACTATTCAAATTGAAAACGCATCAGTGTACTAAAGGATGTGCTCGGGTGAGGGCGTAACATAAAACTGAACGAGGACATTTTAAAATGTAGCACCAAATATGAAAACATTTTTATATCCGCGTAGTCGACAACTACCTACTAAGTAATACTAAATCACACTCTTTCATTTATATGCGGACATAATATTCAAGCGTATATATTTATTGTGATAAAAATGGCGAAGCGCATACACTAAGCTAGTGACACTCAGTCGGAATACTAAGTTGCTTTTAGCATTTCGTTAACAGGGCTAACAGCAAAATCTGCTTTCGGTACGCGGAATGTTCATCTGGAAGACTGAGTTCGTTTAATGCATAATAGTTTGATTAACTATTATGCACTAAAGATAATTTCTAAATAAAGTTTATCTGTTATTTATTTAAATATCTATCAAGAATATAACGTTACTCTGTCTGTGGACGAAATTTTGTCTGCAGGCAGCTATGTGATAACTTTTGTCTATCCTTGTTCTTCATTTTTGTCTCTATGATTCCTCGAGAGACGTTCCTTCTACATATGTCCCCTTCCTTTAATGTCCCCTACCATATGGCTCCTAACATAACCATTGTGTCTTAGTACCTTCCCAATGCGGCTTGCCATTTTCTCCGAATGGAGAAATCCCCATATAGCCCCTTCTACTTCTCGTCTTAAATATAAGCATTTTCTCATTTATAAAATGTCTGCTGCTAACACCTGCCTTTTTTCTTTTAAAAATCCCTTGTATTAAAAAACCATATTTATAAATTAATTTTAAAAAATCATGCTACAGTTATAAATAGTGATAGATATATATATGCTAGCATTACATCTTCATCAATAGTTATAAAATCGCAAAAATGTATTTTGACGCCCCAGAACAGTTCGTGCGAAGTTACATGTACCTGTATTTGTGCTCTTTTAGTGCTTGCTTCGATATAAGGCTAAATTATGAGATCTATGGGTCTCACAGTGAAGAGCTTAAAGATAATTATCTGCACATGCTTTTTCCCAGCCATTCCTTGATATTTTTGGACATAAATTTAATCCGTTAATTATTTCATAGTTTACAATCATATAATTGAAAAATAATCCATATGTTAGTACTACTCAAAATATTAGAAAAATAAATGCAGCAGGGCCATCTTCATGGGAATCTGAATAAAATTAAAAAGTTAAATATAAAATTTCCCATGATTAAACAAATTATTAAATACCTCGACTGAATCGATTTCCATCAATTTATGTTTTGTCTGGACGGCGAAAATTCCACCATTTGGAATAGTTGCAATTCATTACAGACATTTAGAGATATCCATGCCTCGAAATAAACAACGTCACTTACTGAGCTAAGGAGTTAATTAACTTAGCCGTATACATTTCGCTCACATCTTGAAAATGTACCTTTCTTAGCTATTAGCCATTGGAAGAAGTATTGTTGCAGTATACCATGAAAACAATTTAGTACGAGAACTCTCTAGCTACAATTGTTATAATGGACACAGAACATACGTGACACATACGCCATATCTGCCCAACGCATTCCAATCTAGTTCAGCACGGAATGATATTCAATTAAAGCACATTTATACGAAAATCGCATGCTTAAACTAATATTATCAAATTAAAAAAACTGAAAGATTCAAAATTCATTCGCAATTCAACCAAATTCCAATCCGACTGAAAAATAAATTCAGCGAAAATTAATCCACCGAGTAAAACTATAATGATCCAATTCAAATCATATGAGAAAGATGTAAGAGCTGGTGCTTTCCCGGCGTATCTCCTTGATGAACTTTACTAGGGTCTTGAAAGTGGGCGGGGAATTCGTAAAATCAGTTAGGTTTGCTGATGACCAAACTTTAGTTTGTCAGTCAGCCAAGGGGTTGCAAGCATTGCTTAGTGAATTGGAATTCAGTGCGACAGGTATGGGATGAGAATCAATATTAATAAAACAAAGGTTATGCGATTTTATAGGAAGAAAAAGGCCAAGCATAACATTAGAATAGGAGGGCAAAAACTAGAGCAGGTAGAACAGTTTACGTATCTCGGTAGTGTTTTGGACCAACACGGTCAAAGTAGTAGGGACGTAAGGAGGAGAATTGCGCTGGGAAAAGAGGCTTTCACAAGGAGGAGGGAGTTGATGACGGGTACGTTGAGTAAGGATGTTAAGAAAAGACTCGTAAAAACTTTGATATGGAGCGTAGCTTGTATGTACGGCGCGGAAACGTGGTCATTGAAGCAGGAGGATAGACGTAGACTGGAGGCTTTTGAAATGTGGGTCTGGGGAAGAATAAAGAAGGTGAATGGACAAAGAAGAAAACAAATGAGGAAGTACTTGGTATGGTGGGCGAAGAGAGGGGTTTGTTGGGAGAAACCCTATGGAGGCAGGAAAAGTGGATGAAGGGGGTGTTGACCGGCAGTGGGATGTTGAAGACTGTGATAGAGGGGAGAATGTTGGGCAAAAGAGGAAAGGGAAGGAACAGGATAGGGATGTTGGACGGGATGAAAGGAGGAAAAAGGTACTCAGAGATGAAGAGGGACCTGATATAGAGTAGGATGATGGATTTTGTGTTTTGTTAGGAGTAATAAAATGTTGGTTTGGTAGTTGTGTCCATCCAAAAACCTACCTTAACCGGTAGATTACCTTAAGAAATATATATATACACGCATCCACGCTGGCAGTCAAGAAATTGAAATGAGAGAGGTAGGAAGAGACAGTTCAAAAGCAATCATTGATCGTGATCTAGTTGTGCCCTACCCTTGCAGATTTATCGAAGGCCAAAATAGCACGGTGGGGTCATTCCAATCCGATTGGGCATCGCCAAGACGTTTTGTCTTATTATTCAATGCGTCTCTATGTAAGCCGGTCGATAAGGTCACCAACCTAAGGGTCACGCATAGCATACCGATTAACAAATTTGATGGGAGGGATATAAAGATTGTGTACCACCGTATGAAAACAGAATGGAAAAGGCTGAGGCAGCAGAGAAGAGTTCATTCTGCTCTACAAGATATTAATTGGGATCAAAGAACGAATGGAACATATTAGAAAGACGTTCTGCTGTAAGAGGTGAAGTAATATGCCAACGAAAAATACCGAAGATGATCATGGAAACTCATAGACAAGAGGTAAGCTGTTTAAAGACAAATTCAACGAGAAGGAATAATAATACCAAATATTTCAGAAGGAGATCTCAGATCAAGTATATAAATAATGGCAGAAATGAAAGGAGAAAATCTGGCATCAGAAAAATCGCAAATAGTTGTCAACGTTATCATTCGTCCCTAAATAGTTTTCATTGAAGGCAAATCAGCCATAAAATATTTTTATATGTCTGATAGAAGTAGGCCCTAAGGAAACTACTAAACAATGAGGCCAAAAAAAATTATTGGAAATAATATTTGAAAATTATATTTTCTTCGAAACTTACTTCATTGATTTTTAGATTAAACAATGAAAATTTAAATAATGGTTTACTTACTAATTGTATTTAAAGTAGTCAAAGAGAACGAATTACCTGGTATAAAAGTACGAAAATAAATTAAGGACTTGGAATGAATCATAAAAATTATAATTTTCTACGGTTTTCGAGCGTTTTCCTTTCTAATTTAATCCACCTTCTCTGATGAAATTCCACTCCACCCGATAGCGTCGTGATGAATGGCTTGAAAACAACTAGTTAGCAAAGTTCCGCGAAGTTTATAGCCTCCTCAAATCAATTCAATGGATTAAGACCACTTATAAAGATATCCTATATTGAGAGTCATGAACTCCATTCAATGCCTTTGTGTAGTACGATATGAAAGAGGTTACATACTATATCGAGTTGAGCCTTCGCTTTCAAAATAAATAAGGTCGACTTTAATTTACAGAATTTCATAACCCTTAAATTAATTGATATCTTGATTGAATATATTAGAACATTAATATTTATCATGGTTAAATTCATACGATCTATCTCTGATGAAGTATAAAATGCGCACCCATGAATTAAATAATTATATTTTTAATGGCTCCAAGTACACCATATTAACGTATATTTTTAAATAATTTATGAATATTTACGCCTCCTTAAAATTAGTGCTTTCAAAATTCGAAAAATATTCGTTCATTTTTATAGTTACACATACGACCAATCTAAACTGTTGTACGCATGTTTGTAGCTTGAATAAGGCATTGCACATGCAATATGCCTGATACTTCATAAAGACGACTGTTATTACTAAAAAATGCTTTAGTGTACTGCCGATTACGACGACATATCATATTTTGGCACCATTAGCTTGACCTCTCCATTAATTTTGTCCGATTCAAATTTACTAATTAAGAACTCTTAGTTAATTACTTGTCTTACTTCCACAGATCTCGCATCTCTTACTTCCTGAATAGTTGGGTAGGAAGGCAAAAAGTTATTCTATGTAAATGCTGAATGTAACTCCTACAAGATGTCATATGTACAGCTAGCGACAATCCCTAAGTGAATCATGATGTTTTAATAAATAGATGCCTGAACTGCCTTAAAGCGCTGATAGATACTAAATGATAGTATTATTCTCGTATTATCTACTATACCACCTATTTATCACTCAGACATGAAACCGTCAAGGAGATTTAACACAGTAAATGCATAATTCACTGTACCATCGTGTGATAGTGGCGGAATGATTCAGCATCCCATCATATAACAGATGGCAAGGGTGAATAGCGGTCATTCTACTGCGTAAAATCGACCTGGATTGTGATTAATTTCCTCTTCAATTCCAGGGTATCCAGTGAACTAACCACACAGGGACAAAGTGAAACCCAAGGGCCATGAAGTATGGGTCAGGCGGTAGTGAGGGAGAAGGGAATGAGTTGGAAGGATTAAGATGCTTGACATAGACGATTACTCACAGAGAAAACGCGTCAGGGACATACGCGTTGACAATTTACCATGGAAAAGGCAAGATAGGAAATCGCTACGTTCGTTGACGACAAAATCGGTTGGAAATAGCTGTTATGTTCATTAAGGTATTAGTACGTCTATAGATTAAAATAGCTTCACCAAGCAATGTATTCTCAGCGCAATCTAATGTCGTCTTTTACAATCACAATGTCTTTTTCTTCGGGATTATATACAAAACTCATCAAATAGAGCATTACCCTGGGTCACCAGTATTCATTTGTAATTTCCTTCCCAGGAAAGAGTAGGAACAGAATTTGTAAGAGGTGGGTATACGAGTGTAAGTAGCGGGAGGGTCCCCACAAAGAGAGAGACGAGGGATAGAAGGAAAGAGAAAGTAGAGCAAGTAATACTGTAAGGAGCACTACATTATTTAATGGCATTCTAATGAGGTCATGCGGGAAGGTTTTTGACAAAAAAACACACGAGGTCAGTGAAAGTGTATACAATTGAGTACAACTAATTATTCCCTAGACGCTGAAGGTGGCAAGTGGAATTGTTGCCACCTATAACTCTACAGTTGCTATCCCGTATTTTTCGTGGGAATAAGTATTTCTTGATACGTACTTAGTATATATAGCACATCCAATAAGAATATTTCTCAAGCACCAAACACGAGTAAGAAATTTATCTATTGAAAAATACATTTTTGAAAACTGTATCTAGAGACTAGTATTAATCGATTACTATGGATAGTGAATTATTTCACAGATTAATACAATCCCTACGTGTTGTGAGTAAAAAGCGAAAAAAATCAAATGCCTTCACTTCGGCAAATTCTCTCGCTCGCAAAACTCGATAAATGACAAACCAGGTCAAAAATGAGATATGATTTGTGAAGTAAATCTTTGAGAGAAAATTTTCAATCACATGCCGAAACAAAGTAGAGAATCAATTTGGCCAAAAAGTAGCGCTAATATTTGATCCGAAGTGAAGTACTCTAAGAACTTACTTAAAATATTTCCCCGAATAGTGCTGCCGTGAGATTTGTTTCCACAGCGAAATGGATCGGTGAAGTAAGGAACCAAGAATGGGGTCTAGGGACGCGTGTAGAAGGAAGTAGAAACCGGGGTCGTCCCTGAGGTGGGAAGGACGTGAGCGGGAGGATGAGGTAACGAGGGTTTTGGGAAAGAGTGAACCGAAGTTGCTAAGGGGGGAAGGAAGGCCTGGCAAAGGACGCCAAGTTGGAGAAGGCAATTAGGGATGAGAGCGGAGTGAGTTGGCGGCCTGGAGTAGGGTGTGTTGTCGGAAAATGGCGGAAAATATTCGGTGAAGAAAAAAGATTCTGGCACTAAAGGGGAGTTGAAAAGAGAGAGGAGGAAGAGACGAGTGAAATGGGTTGAAGGAAATGTCGATCGAAATAGTACGTCTCAATCTTGATGGTGATATGCCAGTAATTAAGTAATCTCTCAGCAAAAACAAAATACCCATTGCCATGGGTTCCTACATCGTTCCGTCTGCCTATCAATTCGTAGCGCTTTTAATAAACCGAAAAATATTTGAAAACATCGCCGACACAAATATCGTCTACCACTAACTTTAGAATGAAACCTAACATAACCATCCCTACAAATTATAATTTGAAGATATACTCGCACATAGCTATATGCACGTGAGTCTATATCTTTGAATAAATGATGCATATTTGAATAAAAACATATGAAAGGCTGATTTCTTAAAAACTCTGGCGAGACGCTTTTAAAGCAACTTGTGGTGTAAAGAGAAAGAATGTTTTCCGAAAAAGAAAAACTATTTTCTCATCCTCGAGAAATGCTAAGCTATTATTATATTTTTCTTTTAATTAACCACACAATCATTCGTCTGTCCTTCGTTTACCATAAGCCTTCATTAATCATTAGTTTACATCAGGAGCTTATGCACCGCAGGCTACACGACGCAGAAGAGGGAGGCGATGAGTCGAAGGTGACCTTGATGATTGATAGGTGTGCTAACCAAAAGAATAGCTCAATCAGAATACTTGAAAGAAATCTCCTACTTCCACTTTTCCTTAAATTATTCAGCAATTTTTTTGAGTATACATTTTATGTATTCCTATTGCCTTCTTAATCTTCATTTCCCTTATCACTTTTTCGCTAATCATTATTCCTGGGCCTAAGCTATCCTCGTCAATAAAAGATTCCCTTTCCAATTCTGATCCCTTAACCATAAAGATAATATACATATTCTTTCCATTTCTCCTGAATCTCTTCCAACAACATTTAACCCTTTCCTGTCATAATTCATACGATCGGAATTATATCATCTCGCTTCATACTGACAACTCTATTTCCTTTTTCTCAGGTGCTTCTACGAATTTTTTTTCAAAAGGTAGGGGCATTTTCTCAGATTTAAATATTGGTGGGTCAGGACAAAGTTTTACGCATTCGACGCCATCTATTGATTCTTCCAAAGACACTGAAGTTATTGTTTTGATTCAGCAGTCGTTTTATCTTCCGGGACTTGTGCCTAATTTATACGAGTTATAGTATACTCCTATGTGCACAGTAATGACTGAATGAAAATTAGACAATAATGACGCGGTATCAAAAATGGCCGTATAAATGTGCATGATGAAGAGCGGATTGGATGGGCCAGAATCCAGACCAATGAAATCGTTCAACAAGTGGACCAAAAACTGCGATCTGATCGACAATTAATGGTCTGGCTGATAGCTATCCTCTTTTGGACGCACCACTATTTACACGATTGTTACGAAAACGCTCGGGTATCACAAATTACGACGGCTGCCCAGAAGGTAACCACCATTACACTATTAAAAAAACATTGGAATACAGGGTTCGTCCGGAAAATAAGTGTACTGATTTTTTCCCGCCGCTATTAGAGATGACGAAAGAGTATTAGAGATGACGAAATTGTACAGTGACTAATCTGAACCATTGTTCTGCCTAAAAGTTTTTGGTCGCTAATATTTTGTATACGAGCTCATATATACTCACGGAATATAGCTGTAATACCAATTTAGATGGCAACAGGCGATGCAAAAGTCAGTCCTAGAGCACCACTGGTTACACATTATTCGATTATCTTGGACATATTATTTCAACCCCTATCTGCAACGGTTCATAAAAGAGATTGACTACATCTATGCTATACCCTGTAAGGTCTCGTGGCGAGGGTCGATGGAATATCAGCTATACACGCAGACTTATTAATTTATGGACCTATAGTTTGCGGTCTTGGCTTTTGCGTTTTCCTCCAATAGTTTATTGTATAAACTTGAATATAGGCATAAGTTTATGCAAAGGCATTCGTATAAATATGCTTAGTTTTAATTCCTTAACAACTGAATACTCACTTTAAAAGATAAGATCCACCTGTCAAGGAATCATAAAGAGGGTAAACAAAGGCAAGACGAAATGCGGCCTAAATGAGCGGAGACTATGGTGTGGAAATGAATATTGGATAAATAAAACCATTAACTGAATGAAAATCACAGAATGATTGAACAAATTAACTCATGCGGACATGATTCAGAAATAATATGTATCAAAATTTGCGAATCCCTGACGTACATTTCATCTTTCATTGTGTGTCGCTGTCGTAAATATTCAGGACGAAGAAGAAGATACTGTATACAGGCTGTATATATATCGGCTGGCTACTGTGTGCATGATATCCTTTTGCTCTCAACAATGTGTATATTGTTTCCCTGTCGTAAATAATGGGCTATAATCGTTAATAAATAAAAAATAAATTACATCATACGTTTTATTTTATTAATTCTCACGTTTTATCATATAGTATATAGGTTGGAATTCCGCAAAATTATGGTTTGGAGATATTTCTTTGACGAAGTAGCTTCTCGCACTTTTGCTTAGTCTTTTTTAAACAAATATAGTTTATCTTATATGCATAAATATATATTTATATTTAACATTAATTAATAAATATATGTTCAATAAATTAATTTATTTAAGTTTTTTATAATTTTTTCCTATCTGGTGTAACAAAATGTCAGGTGTGGCCAAACTATTTCATATCAATTATTTAGTTGCTTTTTCCTACGATTGTGTGAAAGTAGGAGTAATAAGATTTGTTTTTCAAGAATGTAGTCGTGTTTGTGTATTTATGATTTAATTATTCAAAAGTTTATTTAAGTTATTGGTAATTATTCATGCCGTTTTACAAATATCAGTTAAAAAATAAAATATTTCGTACTGTCTTCGTCATAAGGAAGATTTGATACGTAAGCTGTTAACAAAAGAGGAATGCCATTCCAAATACAGAAATAGTACGTGATAATCTGGGTTCACATCAAAAAAGGATTGTGCAGAATAAAACTGTGCGTGTCCTTTCATTTAATCCAATGATTTCCATAAATTGAGTTACCCACACATTGGTTTAATATCGCATTGGTAAAATATAAGTATTGGTTAATGTCGCCTGCCATTGGTTTAATATCGCATTGGTAACATATAAGCATTGGTTAATATCGCCTTTCATCGATTTACACATACCCTTAATATGGGATTTTTGTTTCAGTGGGTTCGTCCGGAAAATAAGTGTACTGATTTTTTCCCACCGCTCCAGGCGCGCCCAGCACCGCTCTGACGGGATGCGATTGGAGGGGGGTATGTTGGCAAGCGACGCTGAAAAAGGCAGTCGGCTCCGAGCTGTGGTGTAGTGAGGAGCTCTGTTAACGCGAACCTCCACGCTCGACCCACGTCACGGAACGCGATGCCGAAGTTTTTGGAGCAGCGTTATTCCATCAAATTTGCGGTAAAGCTTGGGAAATCGTCTACCGAAACTGTCGGTATGATTAACCAGGCTTACGGGGAGTCAGCTATGTCCAGAAACATGATCTTTCGGTGGCACAAGATGTTCGTGGAGGGCAGAGAAGAGGTCGACGACGAACCACGGCCTGGACGCCCATCAACGACACTCACCGACGAAAATGTGCGAAAAGTTCGCGATGTACTGAACTGTGATCGTCGTCTTAGTGTTCGGATGATAGCAGAGCAGTGTAATGTGCCAAAAACAATAGTGCACGAGATTATTAGGGAGCAATTACAGATGCGAAAAATTTGTGCAAAGTTGGTGCCGAAAGTGCTCAGTGATGATCAAAGACTCAATCGTTTGGAAATCGCGACACAACTTGCGGATCACTGCAAAAATGATCCACATTTTTTAGAGAACGTTGTTTCGGGTGACGAGACGTGGATCTTTGAGTACGATCCGGAGTCGAAGAGACAAAGTGCGGAGTGGCACACCCCATCATCACCCCGTCAAAAGAAAGCTCGCATGAGCAAATCTCGGATCAAGGCGATGCTCATTGTCTTTTTTGACAAAAGGGGAGTCGTCCACTACGAATATGTACCTGAACGACAAACTGTAAATGCTGCATTTTACGTCCAAGGGCTCGACAGGCTTCGAAAACGAGTCGCCCGCGTCCGGCCAGCGATCAAAAACATCTGGCGGCTGCATCACGACAATGCGCCGTCTCACACCGCGCTTGTCGTGTCGGACTTCTTGGCCAAGCACGGCGTGGCAACGCTGCCGCACCCGCCCTACAGCCCGGACTTGGCACCACCGGACTTCTTTCTGTTCCCGAAGATAAAGAGGAGTTTGAAAGGAACGCGATACGGGACTTTGGACGCCGTCAAAGAGGCCGTGACGACGTGTCTTCGAGAGGTTCCCGATGATGCCTTCGCGGGAGCGTTCCAGGAATGGGAACGCCGCTGGAACAAGTGTATCGACTCACAAGGGTCCTATTTTGAGGAATATTAGCTTAAGATATGTAAAAGTGTAATAAATGTTTTTTCCTGAGCTCAGTACACTTATTTTCCGGACGAACCCTGTAGATTTTTCGTCTCAAAACCTACATATCTTTACTATTTTATGCATATTCGCCAAACAGATTTAAACATTTGTCATGGCTCTAAACTAGTTTCCAAATTCCTTCAACATAAAATTCTGCCACCTGAATTCGCAGCCAACCGATGACGGCATCTTGAAGTACCTCGTCTAGACGAGCACGAAACACTTAGTAGCCTAACTATTCAGTCGTAATTCCATGCAACAGAATCGTAGAAATCTGTGGCACACTTTCTAAAGAGTTCAGATATCGTAAAAAGCCGGTTTCCATGGACTATTAGTCAATTTTCAGGGGCAGAGCATTGTTCACCACAGACGGGCGGCCACTTCTGTCATCATCATGGGCATTTATGTTCACTCATAAAAGAACGACAACATTGACGCACAACTCATTTCGCTCATCACATTTGGTCCGTGCAGAGCACAAATTTCCCGATGAATGTCAACAGCTTTGAAATTTTTCATCAGTAAAAACCTTATCACTGAACGAACTTCACATTTGATGGAATTTCAAATGTATTGCTCATTTTGACTCTCTATTGCAAATAAACAGCAACGCGTAAACGTAAACAAACACGATCTTTCAACCACTGCAGATTGAGGCATACTGACCTACTGTGTGCGTCAATATAGTAACCCCATTCGACTCCCTCCACTATTTCTCACGCTATACGAAAACGGAGGTTACCTTCTGGACATCCTTCGTGTGTGCAAGGTGGGTACCAAAAATGCTAAACGACCAGCATAATTAGCAAAGAATGTTGAGTGGACGAGCGTTTCTGGACCACTATACCTAGTCCCTTGCACCAACCAGCTACTTCCTCTTCTTACACTTGAAACAGTGGCTCGCTGAACGGTTTAAAATCGAAGATATGCCAAAGATCGCCGCTGTCAACTGTGAGAGGATCACATGAAAGGAGGTGGAGAACTTGCGGTACTGAAGGATAGTTTAATGTAGTGTGGGGTTTCTGGCACTTGTCTTGTTTCATGAAGCTAGGACTGTAGCGATGATATCTCTGTCCAGTTAAAAACCAACCTTTGATGGTTATACAACTAAATAATAACAAGTAGTACACGCATACCGTGTTCATGGATTTTGAACGGCCTCTGAAAATTATTCCACTATTGTGAGCACTTACGAAATACACATGTAAAACATCATGCTCCATATGCTCAACTTGGTTAATTAATGTTTCTATCGAGGAGTAGTAGTCCAGAGGCCTAGATCTACTGACCAAAGGACCCAGGTTTGACTCCTTGGGACGCCTCTAGGCACCCTCAGCTTCCCCAAGTTGTGATTTTTCAGGTATCGTATCATCCTGGGAAACCATAGGGAAAGGAACTTGCCCCTCTACACCGATGCGCGGATGTCATGCGCCGTGGGGGTCAGTACTAGGTGAGCTCCATCCTCACCTATCAAACCTATCAAATCAAATACTTTTAGCAATCGTTGATGCCGAAAAATGTTTCATCTTTGACTTCCACGCTTACCTCCTATCACAGCATACCAACCGTGCTATTTATATGGTTCCGAGGAAGTTCCCCTCCTGACTCTTGTTATCCAGCTACCACTCAGCATCTCACCCACCCACGCCTTTGCTTTTCATGAATTCCCTTCGCCTCTCTTGTAACTTCCCATCTCTCCTCCCTTCCATAACATATTGTTCATCCGTTTCTCTATCCAGCTTTACCAATTCTCTTCCAGCTTCTAGCTTTTTCTCGATCCAGATTTTCCATTCCCCTCCATTTATCCATTTCAAAAACCTTCAAACTGCACTAATCTTATCAGGAAGACAGAGAGTTCCCGAGGCTTTCACAATCATGGAACGCAGCAAAACAAATTGAATTGTCTCGGCTAGTCCTTTTTTTTGTGTACTCTGAATCTCACTCAAATCCAGTTCCTTCCTTCTTAAGTACATCTTAAAGAAAATATACAACTAACCTTTTTGCCAATTTTCATCCGAAATCCTTTTTAAAAATGCACATGGAAATGGTTCGTCGGTATTTATTGAATTTTAATCGCAAGGCTATATCAGCAAAATCCTTCGCGGAAAATTTTGACATTTAACTATCAATAATTTTCCTCGATAAACCCCCTTTGTGAATGTCCTAGCTCCAAGTAATTAAGTTTCCGCCGTAAACGCGCGTTTTAATTAACGAGCCGCGCAAACAAACTACCGCCAAGTTTACCGAATGAACGAAAAAATTAGACTGTGAACTTTTAGAGCTGTACATAATGAAATGACGCTTAATTTCCTATTGGAGATTTTTATGCCCTTAAGTTATGACACTGCATTAAATGCTATTTGAAGGCATCTTTTCAATGATAAATTATTTATCTTTCAAAAAGATGTGTTTATCTTCGGTGTTTTAATTAAACTTTGCCACGTGATGGCAGTAATGATGCCTTTTTTAGTTGTTAAGCGAAAAATCAGCCATTATTTCAACACGCTAACATCTAAAAAGACCAATCAGTTGTTAAAAGTGAATTTTACAGAATTCATTTGGACCAAATGCTTGGGTGTTTGTTTCTACTCTTTCAAAAATTTTCTATCCAGCTGCATGGTATTCCGGACAGCAACAGATTGTTATTGTTGGCAAAACTTAAGTCTCATGGAATTATTTTCTGGGATATTTATAGACGTCGGCAATATTGAACACATTTTAAAACGTTCACCAAAACTAGGATTACTGTTCACTCCCGAAAAGCGTCAATTTTTTGAGTCCTTCATGGATAAATTGGACCTAAGTTTTTTTGTATAACCAAAAGTATTTCAGTCGCAAAGAATTACGAGTTTTTTTCCAGAAGTCTCTTTTTGATCAACATGTAAAATGGTGACCATTAAGCTGCTAAAAACTTTCGACTGATGATAGTGGCAAACAAATATGCGATCGCTGGCAAAAGCAAACCACAGACCCATAACGAATTATAGCTCGCGAAAAACGATACGAAAACGGAACTCTGAATTCAGAAGTTCTCTCAGAGGAACGAGGAGGTGCAGGGTACCATGGGAGCACTTTGCCGAGAGCATAATAAAAACGAAACTTCCAGCGAAACATTTTGAAAGCATTTCCGAGGGAACAGCCATTTTCTGGAGAGGGGTGGAAGGGAAAAAAAACTCCGTTCGTACTATGCGATGCTCTCTTCTTTCCTTCAATGAATGCATCGTTTTGCTGCATACGGCTACACGGGTCGTGTATTTGGGTTGCAAAAACCGCGAGCGGACGCAGCGAAATGCACAATTTGCAATTCACCCCGACTCGCTCTTAAAATGCTGTATTCCCATGAATTCCTCCAAAGCGTACCCGAGTTATATGACCCGTGGAAGCCCTTAATCCGAAAAAAACAGCTTTGATACTTTCAAGACTTCGTTACTACTCATAGGTTTATCCATGGAGTTACTCTGAGTGAATCAGTTTTCCTTGGAACGCATTTAAATTTTGTTATGTGATACTATCTCTGAAAATGTTAAATTAACTTAGCTATTCTGTGCCTATTACTCTAATATTGCTCTCTTTAAAATCGAGTAATTTACTTGTAAAAATATTTCAGCACTAAAACTTCCACAAGATAACAATTGACGAATGAATTAAAATAAACGTTTAGGCATATTTAACTACAACTAATGCTCAGGAACAAGAGAAAGAAATTGCGGAGCCCATAAGGCTATTACTATCACTGCCTCCTGTCAAATGACTACTGATAGTAGATACCTGACAGCATTAGTTGCTGAAAAAGTAGTATAATATCATGATAAAGTCATTAGTGGCAGATTTTTAAGCGAGGATTCTGATTATCAATTTGCAAGAGTAGTCTTGGAGAGGAGGTGAAATATTTTCGTCCCAATTTCACAGGAAATAATGTCTAGATAATCCATAAAATGTACTGATCCACCACCACAGTAATCAACCCGAAGTTTAGTTCGAAAGGTTAGGGTAGAGCTGGCCTAGCACTATGTTATAACGGCACGTGAATTTCACAGATCAGAATAATGGGGAGGAAGTTTCCTTTCCTGTGCCGCCTGAGGTTTTCGAGGAAGATGTTATGCGAAAAACGGCAGAGCTTGGGTGACGTTGAGGGTTCCCAGAGGGTATTCGGGAATCGTACCCTGATCCTTCAGTCAGAACCCCAAATCTGTCAAGCGTTCGTCCGACATTAGGGGAAATACAAAGTAACGAATAGCACTGCAAAAGAGAATTTTTAGCGCTGAACGTTATTTTATGCTTCACTAAGCAAGTAGAAATGCGACACTTGAAGTGTGTAGAGTGAAATGAATGCGTGTGATGCGCTCAACGGCAAGTGCGCGCCTTGGAAAGAATTTTACTGAGTAAATTGTTTCTCGGTTTATGTAGCCTGGGATATGCTGCCATAGAAAAGCCATCACAGTTCGTATCTGAGAATATTTTCATATCTAGCAGCCAAAATGGAGTACACAAAAAGTTCCAATCTTTAAAATTTCGGGAGTTGAAAGTTTCGTAAATCGAGGCAATAATGTTCTTCACGTATTTCTTACATCCCTCCGATGTTCCTTTCCTTTTTCTTGAGGTTTACGTCCTTTCCGAATTCCGAATCACAATGATTTATATAGAAAGTGTTTGAAACTTCTTTAAAACTTCCATACTCGTATACTACTTCGGCATTTGCCCAAGAATAATCTACAACTGTACTATAACCGTGAAATAATCAAAAAAACATTAAATTTTTACAAATGATTACGACACCTTATGCTATTCTCAAGAAAATGAAAAATATAGAATATTATTATTGCTTGAGAATGACAAAACGTAATTGGGCCATGCCGGTTTTATTATACCTAGTTTTATTTTAACGGGGTGAGTTTTAATCTCAAAACATGAACATTACATATTTTCAAAACTTGATGACTCGCAAGTTCATTCACTTGTACATTTAACTTTTTCGAAAAAATACCAGACTTTTTTTAAAAGTATCTGACTATATTCTCATCATACTACCCTTTCGACTTCTAATATTTTTGTATTTTCATCTTCCCCCAATTATTTCTGATTCTAATTCTACTCAATTCGTCATTAGTCACTATAAAGGTGCGTGAAATGATTCGTTAGGACGCTACCTAATGCAAAGGAGAGAAATAATTATGTGGAAGGGACATACGCTTAAATTTATTTGCGATTCCTTCTTCAGTGTGTGGATTTTACCAGGGAAGAACATATAGTTGAATGCAGTGGTATCGAATATGTTACAAATAAAAAAATCATAGTCCTCGTAATAATCTTAAAAATGGTAGTAATATATCAAGGTAATAGTAATATATTATCAAGTAAAGGATAGGGCAATTGTCTCACTCATTTTTTAGCCTTTCGACTTAGGTACACGAATTATAAAGTCCTAAATAAAAATGCCCTTCCAACACTCGTATTAAAAATTGTAAAAGATTTTGAGTGCATTTCTTTCATTACAAGGAAGTTTTAAACAAATGACTGTTTAATAACGAAGCAATAAATGGTCATTTAAAAAGCAGCCATTAACTTGAACTCAAAATACTATTGATTTTATCCAGAGAAATAAGCTATCATCAAAGCTTCTAAATGCCCTCAAAAACAGAAAGGCCTCAATTAAAAAGAAGCAAGTGATGCTCATTGGTCCGGACTCGAGGCTCATTCATCAAAATAAGGTCCCTCGAGTAATAAGATCAGGTTCCTCTCTTGCATATATATTACTTCAGTATACGTGATTTTATGAACCAATTTCCCTAAAAAAAAAGAATTTCATGACGTGGGAAATTGATTGCTTTCCACCATAAATTTTTAGCCATAGACTATGGATGAATAATGATAGGATGAACGTTTAATGATCCCGAGATGGGATAAGCGTTTATTCATCGAGTTTTCCACTCCTGGTCAGCTCGCTTCACCCATTTTGAGGTTATCAAAATGATTCAGTGCTATAGATTGCTATTCACTGCTATTCACCCAGGAATTATGAAATACCCCAGCGTGCTCCACTATTAGGATATATGAAATTATCCAAAAATCCACTGAAAGCAACTTTTTTAATACATCTTGATTACTTTTAATAACTTGGCCAAAGAGACTGGGGCTTTAAATGGGGTTCGTGAACAGAGGAAGTTACGGTGATAAATCCGAAAAAGAACAAAGGAAATGAATTTAGAAAAATTGAAAGGAAAGAGTGACATTCTCGTATTGAAGGCCGTGGTATAGATGGGAGAGCGTTGGGTAAGTAGGGTAGAGGAAACATGAGGGTAGGTTTTCTAGACAGCTTGAAGGTAAGCAGAAGTTGCAAAAATAAGAAGAAAGAAATAGGAAATTCCCAGTACTTAGAAATAAATATTCTCTAGGGATTGTCCAAAATTGACCTTTATGATAATGATGATGAACCTTGAACACCTCGATGATTTTTTAATTATAGATCCGATAGGTACTTTAAAAGATTAGTTCACCTCTAGAGATCTAAGAGTTCGTAAACCTCATCATCGAATAGGATAATCCAATTCTTCATTTTTTCAGGAATTCTTACATGCCTTGGAAGAAAGTTTAAGGCAATTTAAATTGATAATACACAGCATCTTATACTTAATACGGAATACTCATGAGTTTTGGCAATGATAGCTGGAAGGGTTCTCACGGGCTCATTCTTAGCAAAATGTGAGAAGAATTTGTTCAGAAGACCTCGTTGGTGCACTGCATTCACCATTATAAAAAATCTGAACGGGTGTGGAACATATTTATTTTGCCCGAAGCAAAGGGAGTACGAAGAATAATCATTTAAAAATAATGCAGAAGTAGGAAAAATTTAATAAGAGAAGACCAGTTGGGTTTAGATAGGAAATGGGTTTGTGTGATAATACAGCGTCCATTATGAAAGTAATGCGTATGATTTTATTGTGACTATTCATGGTAGCGCGGTAAAAACGGTCAGGAAATATGGTTGAGCTTCTGCCCTTCCAACGCAGCCTTAGAATTAATCTTCCTATCCACATTTTCACCATTTTCACTATACCCATATCTCTAAAGCCTCCAATCTATGATTATCCTCGTAATCAAATATCAGGGTTCACATTTATGAAGGGCTACGTCCCTTTTTAAAGTCTTTTTGCACCCATGAGCCTTTATGAAAGTAACGCGCATGAAGTCATTTCACGTGATTATCCATGTCAGCACCGTAAAACTGGTTGGGAAATATGGTGGGGGGTCGGCCCTATCAACGCAGAAGGTTGTCAGTTTGCTCCAAGGAGTCTGAGCGGAAAGAAGTGCCTCCGCGTGAAGTGTGTTTTCGACTTTCAAACACGGCGCGATAGAGCGTTCACTTGAACAGCGATACGCCATCAAGTTTTGCGTGTAGCTTGAAAAGAATACAACCAAAACATTCCAGATGCTTCAAGAGGCCTTCAAGGACGACTGCACTTCAAGACGACCGCACAGTCCGGGAGGTGGCACATGGCGTTCAAGGAGGGCCGGGAGGAGGTCGCCAACGAGCCCCGTTCTGGGCGCCCAACAACGGCCAGAACCGGCGAAAACGTGAATGGTGTGCGCGAGGTTTTGCGTTCCGACCGTCGATTGAGCATCCAGGCAGAAAAGGAAGAGCATCGAGTGGCATACAAAATCATCCCCCGCTCCAAGAAAACGCGAATGAGCAATTCTCGCATCAAAACGATGCTAATGGCCTTCTTTGACGTCCCAGGAATCGTCCATTTTGATTTTGTACCTCAGGGAGAAACTGTAAGCTCAGCCTTCCACCTGGAAGTGCTCAAGAGTTTGAAACGCCGGGTCGCACGCGTGAGGGCTGACATCAGAGACACGGTCAAGCTCCATGGCAATGTCCCCAGCACGTCCTTCATCGTTACTAACATCCTGACCCGGAGCTCCAAGCCCCGTTACAGTCCCGACTTGGCTCCGTGCGACTTTTTCGTGTTTCCCCGAATGCAGAGAGAGCTGCCAGGAAAGCATTATGAGACCGTGGAGAACATTCAAAAGCATGTTACAACGTTCCTGAGAGAAATTCCCGTCGAGGAGTTTCAGGGTGCCTTCCAGGCGTGGCAGACACGTTTCCGCAAGTATGTTGATGCAGGGGGAGAGTATTTTGAGGAATTGCAAGTATTTGTTCAATTAAGATCAATAAATCTATTTTTCCCAGAGAATACGCATTACTTTTGTGGTGAACCCTGTATATGTGATGCCATAATAATAGAAATAGATATACAATCATAATATATTCAAGAAGAATAGGCAATGTATTCTTTAGTTTTACATGACTATGACTGCACAGGTAGGAGTTTTGGATAGAGAATTAGCATGGGCAGACCTATAATGTCACATAGGAGAACCGTCGCTAGAGGAGCATTTATAAAAAGTAGGTACTGATGTACCTGAAAGTAAAATTTAAAGAAAAGGCAAGAGAAAACTTTAATATGGAGCCTTTTTTGTATGACCGCGCAATTTAGTCGTTCGAGAGAGAGGTTAAGCGTAAATTAGTGGCTTTCAATATGTGAGTACAGGGAAAAAGGGAAAATATAAAATAGATGAAAAGGTAATAAACAAAGCCAAGCGCCAGGCAACGCATAGGCGTTGAGAGAAAGTGGAAATGTCTGGCTGAAAAATGTGGCAGAGATGAAAATAAGGCAAGCGAGGTAGAGGAAGGAAAAGGGGGAGACGAGTATTTTGGACGCCATGAAAAAGGTAAATTGTATGCGGAGCTGAAATATGGTATACTTAATAGCTCTTAGGATATTTGATGAATACAAGGTTAATAGGAACTTATAAGTGTTAATATTCTTAGTATATAAAATAAATAAAATATTTTGTCTTAGTTTTGCTAGGCCCATCAGAACCCTATTTTGATTGGTAGATCTGATAAAATATTCAACACGTAATCCACACATGTATACATGTACTTTATACTTTAAAATCCATAGTAAAACAATTGTATGTATTTTCATTTACCATACTTGTATTTTTATACAATACGTCTAGCATGCATTTCCTCTAGTTCCCCAATCTTTGCCATTGACAAGTATTAAATATTAGCCAATTTGTAAATAAGAATAATGAAGATAATAATGAAAGAGAGGTTAGAAAAAATTACGCAATAATCTTTAAAAAATAAATGCGGCAAAATCGTTACCAATTTTCAGATTCTCTAAGGGCCAATTTTTTTCCTGAAGTAAACGTATCGACTTTCTCAAGACGCATTTTATGCCAGGAAGAAGAACATTTAAACAAATTCCATTGGCGGGAAAATAAAATCAATTCAGTTTCTCCTGAAGGCATGACATTTTCCCAAGACATTGACATTATGCAACGAAAGAATAATCTATTTTCGTAATGTCAAATTACTGGAGGGAATTTATTATCTTCCTCACGAAACAATCCTCTGGGTCTAACTAGAAAGTCAGAGGTTCTAATCCCAGGACTTTTCATTGACATTTTAAGTCGTTAAATAAATATTAAAGAATTACCTTCAACATACATAGCAGCAGATGATTGAGCCATCTTTACGTCAAAAATACAGACTGAATCTTATTTATACATAAAAAAAATTGGTATTAATTTAATTTTGAGTTGTCATTGAGTGATACTTACTAGTTGGTAAAATTACATCTTAAAAATGTAGAATCATTTCAAATGACATATCCCGTTGAAAAACTCAGCATATCTAAATCGATTATTAGAAGCTCTAATCAACATAAGTAGCTCTCCCAGCTTAGCGTCGTAATTCTTGCACCACAGTAGGGTCACTGGGGTGGGAAAGGGGCGTGAAGAGAATGGGAATTCGGAACGTGACGAAGGAGAATAGAATACCCTGCGTCGAGTTGGTATAGCATTCACTTAAACGGCACCATTCTTCACGCCTGATCGTTCTCTTGACGAAGAAATCTATATAGACCTGCGCTTTAAAATGTAAGCAGATGTATCATAGATAAACTTTACTTATGGTCAAATTTAGGCGTACATAGCAGCACCTGCAGTACTTCAATTATTTAGGCATTTAAGTAATCAATGTATGGGTTGAAAATGGAAAACACCCGTGATCATACACTGAATAAAAAGAGATATCATTTGTTGAGGGACTGGAACAAGTATCTCCAGTCCGAACGGCAAAAACTGTGGTTTTATATTCGGATATAAAAGCCTCGGCATCTCAGCCCGCTGGAATCGTACAAGTCCAATGAAATATTAAAGGATACTGACAATGCCGGGTGACGGCCATTTACCTGATTGTGTGTTCAAAACGAACGCATGCCACATATCGCCGTCAAGCGAAAAGCAATAATCGATCACCAGAAAGACTTTTTTCACATCAACAACCAGAGTGAAGACTCGTTCCATTTCATCAGAAAAAAACCGAACCGCCTCTCTGGGATTGAACATCATTCTCTACTTGTCTCATGGAAGATAAAAAACACGCTAATATTTCAATCGATTGAATAGTTTTAGTAAGAAATTTATTGAGTATGACCAGATGGCCTCATTCTATTCAACAACTCCATTAGTACAACTTCCGAAAGACTTAAAGGGGCATAGTGGTTAGAATCTACTGCGTCATTTAAGTTAAGCATATTTAACTATCTTTTTTCAGTGGAGGAGAAACACATGAAAATTGGATAATGGTTGCTTTGATGAATTTTAGGATTCATTCGTCCCGTATAAATATGATGTTTATATTGATATATTACAGGACAACCGATTGGTTTATTTTAAAGAACCTTAACAAAAAACCTTACATCATTTGTTATGCTCATTATTATTCCACCATCGCATATATTTCTTATCTTAACCATGGACTAAATATTGGATATAATTTTTATTTGTTCATTTATTCATGTATGCATACATATATCGCATGAGTTCCTACTATTTAATGTAAGATATCATAATGCCTCCACTCTGATGCGTGAATTTCACACGCCATCAGGCTTGGTAACGGTAAAACTCTACCATCACCTACCAAACCGACCTTCGGGTTGATTACTTTGTTTATGGTTTCTTAACAACTACACACAATGCTCTTTTACTTTCGACTTCTACCATTACTACTCTTTGAATCCCTACATAGACGCCTTGTATGTGTATTAGCCTACAAAATTACATGGTACTCATTTACAGGCTCATACATACATACATAGTTCTCGAGAGTTAACAGAATATTTCACATATTTTTTTACATGTGAATTCCTTTTGACGTGGTTTTAACAGCTTAATAATAAGCATATTAACCAAATGTATAGCTGGCTATACACAAATCAGTTGCTCCATTTTCAAGGGCATTTATTTATTTTTATAGCATGTAGTTGAACCCACATCTGAATTTATGTTAGTTGCATGCGCCAAAAAATATCACCATCACGGCCACACATAACGTAGAAGGGCAGGTGGAGGAATCCCGAAATAAGAACCCTGCCTATGTGAATTATGTATCTGTATAATTTGACATACGGTGGGGTGGATGAGGAGTGAGTAAGTCATGATAATAGCGAAGAAGGTTGCCATAAGAATAGGAAAAATATTCCATTTTTTCCACCAAATATTGAGATTTATACCAACTACCAACTTGTATGAGGTATAAGAAAAGAAATTTCTCAATCGAGGAGAAAAGGATTTTAGGAAGTGAGAAATTCATTTTAAGTAAAGATATTGGGCTAAAATTTAGGCTTAATAAAGACAGTAAATGCACCTTGGCAGATATTAGCATGGGTTTACGAATAATAAAAGCAAAATAGCAATTAACTACTTGTAAACAAAGTGATAAGGTAATTGGGTAATACAAAATCGACGACATCTATCAAGGATTACAAAAAATTGATCAAAGAATTACTTGTTAATTCGCGGCATTTATTAAAATTTATTTCATAATGCTTGCATATGGTCGAAAGAGCACGGCCTGAATAATTCGTCAGGTCAACTGTAAGCCTTATCATAAAGCAAATAAATTTGAAGTTTCTTATCGCAAGAGGAAAGATACTCGTTATTAGTTGAAGATAGTAATAATATAATAGAGAAAACTATTGGACCAAGTTCACCTGGAAGGGGAAACGAAACATCATAGGAATTATGAAATTATCAACCGAAGGAATTTTATATTAAAAAACGTGTTGTTTTTCCTTATATCATGAACTTCAAGCGAATGTTCGGAAAAGGAGATCGAGAAAGCGAGTAAGTATATTCGTAGAAGAACGTAGAAATAGACTGGTGAGATAGGCAAATTATTATAATTCTCCTTTCATTAATATTAAAGTTGAAAAGAAGATACCGGATGGATGAGTAGAAAACTTTCTCCAAACTTTCCTATCAATGACAAGGGAACACAAAGTAAATGGAGGGAATCGAGGAAAAGCAAAAAGTCTAAGAAGGGAAGCTAAAGGCAGAAAAATGACAGGAATCATGTTGATGTTAGAATTGGTAGAACACTTTAGAGAAAAAGCCAATTTGTTGCAGCAATTGTACATAGACAAAATGGGCATGGCCGGGGAAGGATATCAAAGGAAGAGTGCTTAAAGGTGGTGATTAGTTTATAAGTAACATGCACTCCTATATTTAGCTGTTTGACTGCCAACAATGATCAAGGTCTTCTTAACCTTTCTTCCTGAGAGGAGATACGCATAGAAAAATAACAAAACAGCATCAATAATATTCATCACGATCCTCACGAAATTAGTTTACCGACGATCCCACACCTTCGCTGTTTCAAAATCCAACTTTAGCGATCCATCCTTTCCAACTTATATAAATATAACATCGCGGTGAATTATGCCCATGGCTTTCTCCTATGTGACGCTGCTTGCTTTCAGCCGCCAAACATCGAGGGCACTCTTTGCAGTGAAAAACACCTCCATGCGCTTGAAAGAGACTAGCCAGAGACGCATCAGAAACTTTTTTTCTCCATCAAAATGAAGATTTAATTCCTGGAAATCGGGAAATTCGACGGGGATGATATTTGGATCGAAAAACAGGGATCCCTTAATTCCGAAGCAGTAGTGGAATGGATTTTCCGCTCGCGAGGTAGGGTGTGGGAGTGCGGGCGAGCAAATTGGATTTCATTGGATTGCAAAATTGGAAAAATTAAGTTATCCCTTATTGCCAATCTGGTCGGGACGGTGATAAGCCCTCTGGAATAGAGTGGGCAGATTAAGTAAGCCATGGTTAGAGGGTAGAGCATCATTGCCTCACTCCGGTGGAGTCTGACGAGCAATTCCCCGTGACGAATGCCCGGTTAATACGTGAGAACTTCACTGACTCCCTAACGAGGAACAAGAATCAAAGATTCAGCGTCATAAAATGATACTTTAAACGTGTGGTTTTGAATATTGCTCTAAAAGAATACTGGATTGTTTATTTTCAATTGTCAAATGAATATGGGATTGTCTTCTAACGATAATCAAACCAATGTTGGAACACAAAATGAGAGCCTTCGTCAACTTGCAGGTTATGTGCAAGACTAAACCTGCGGGAAAAATACGATTTGCATGAGACATATACTAGTAATGTGGGAACAATTCTGGCTCATAGGATGAATCACAACGGAAAATTAAGAGAAATGTGTCGCAAAACTCGATATAAATAATTCAATTTTCATGCGCACAATTTGCGGCCACAGCAATAGGAAAATCATCATCTCATTCAACTTATACCAAATTAAATATTGTCTCATTGTTTTTAGAATTCCATATACTTAATTGAAAAATTTAATTTGTGGCTGGTGATTGACCACCTTCTGTGAAGTCTTGAAGATAAGTATATAGATGAAGGTGCCTACTAAAAATCACAAAAACTGCCAAGAGTTTTAAATTCAAAGTGCTCAATTTCCTGCTCGAGTTAAATGCAACGTTAGAAATAAGTTGACAAGGAGAAGCGTTTAAAAGGTAGTGGTTAATTTTTACTGTCATTATTTCCTCTCCCGGTTTTAATTACACACACACACACACACATATATATATATATATATATATATATATATATATATATATATATATATATATATTTGTGTGTGTGTGTGTGTGGGTCGCAGTTCAGTCCAGGGGATTGAGCGTTGGACTGCTGACCGGAGGGTCCCGGGTTCGATTACCGGGCGGCACTCTGGGCACCTGCAGCTCCACCCAAGCTAAAGTGATTTTTCGGGTACCAGATCTTCCTGGGAAACCATAACCGGCACAGGGAAAGGAACTGCCCCTACCCTGATGTGTGAATTTCACACGCCGTATAGGGCTTAGTACTGGGTGAACTCTACTATCCCCTACTAAACCAACCTTCGGGTTGATTACTGTTATTTATATATATATATATATATATATAATATGTATATATAATATGTATATATTATGTAAAACTCTAGAGTTCTATCCCTCTTTTCCTTGATGAATGTGGCTACGACCACCGAAAATTCGAAAAATAGTGAGTCTCTTTTTTGTGTGTTTCTGTGTTTTTGTCTGTGTCCACTAGTACTGAGTGTTATACATTATTATTCACGTCCGTGAGACTTTCAAAAAGTGTCATATGTATATACATACATATATACATACATATATATATATATATATATATACATACATATTTTTATACACAAACACATATATCCACGGCCACGGCCAAGGTCTTGCTTAAACTTTACTTACCGACCATTCTTCTCTCTATCACCGTTTTAAACATTCCATTACCACTGAGTATGCAACGCATGTAAATACTAACATTTACAGAACATTGAATTAATTCCATTCCCTCCCTTCTGTGAAATTCTCCCAACGATATTCTCTCCTCCCCTACAAAGGTTAGAATTCTGTTTTCGTCTTTCCGCCTATATAACTTTTTCCACACCTACATGTCAAAAGCCTCCAATGTACGCTTATCCTCTTACTTCGACGTATCCAAGACTTACAATGTTAATTCATATTAAAGGTTGTTCCGGTAAAAGATAAGCTTAGGTTTATGGATTGAGTGAGAAAGTTAAGCTTGCTAAAGGAGATACTTAAAACTGGTAGAATAAGAGAATCGAAACGCCATTTCAACACATATTCTCAGATATAACCAAAAGAATATTATTTAAATATAAATATATGGCTCTTTACTTTGCAAAAGAATGAAATCATAGAAAAAGTTTCAATAAATCTTCAAATATTTTAGTTTTTTAATATGAAGTCATTGAAAATCTAGATTTTTTTCAATTATTTTTTATTGTGTCCACTCGCATTTTTAGCATTCTCTAAATATTTACAACAAAAAAGATCTTTGATTGCATTATGTCTTCAATCCCTTCCTGTGAACGCTTTACTATATAAGCTTTGTCTCCTTCAATCCTACGCCATTCCTAATATTAGAAACAACTGTCAATTAACCAGCAAATATATTCTCTAAATTTATGGCATTTAAGTACTGGGACCAAGAATATCGAAAACGTAAAGGTTTGAATCTCTTTTGTCTGAGTATAAACATAGCTAACGTCAAGCTGATTTATTTCTTTTATGTTATTACTTGTATATTTTATGACGAAAATTTGATTCATATTCATCCAGAGAATATCCTATTCATTATTGTTTATATTTCCCTTCATCAACAGTATGGCCGCGCTCCCATACACTGGGCCTCGTCGCGTGGCAACACGGAAATCATGGAAATGCTCATAGCTGCCAAGTGTGATATCGAAGCCAAAGACAAGGTAAGATTACTCTAAATATTGATATCAAACCTGATGAGAGATTATTCTTCACTGGATTGTGAAGCAATTATTGAAAGGGGGAGAATTATTTAAGCAGCATAAGTGGTGCATTACTGATGTTAACGCAGTTGACAGATTCTGGTAAAAATGGAATTATTATTTCATTATCTACCGCGGGTGTAGCGAACCTACGAGTATAGCGCGCGTGCCCAAAGTGGCACGCAGAGCTGGGAGGTTACTATGCGAAATTCCACGGTGATCACTTGGGTTGGTACGCGAGTCAAGAGTATACTCTAATTACGTACATACACGTTGGCACTCAATCGCCAAAAGGTTCACCATCCCTGTTCTATCTTTTAAGGTAAGTTTTGGACTGGCATAAACTGATCACCAATACCTCAGGCTCGCGTCACCCGACACAACCCGACATCCTAAACTAAAATAAATCCACTCTTAATTCAGCATACATCCTACCTTCATCTATTCTGCCCAACGTGCCTATCATTTTCCCCTTCTACTAGCCTGCCCAACGCCCTTCCAGCTATTGCAGTCTTCAATATTTCATCGATAATCAAAATTCCCAACGTGCAGTGCTCACCTGTCCACATCCAGTCTCTTTTGAATTTCCCCCAAAAATACTCTCTCCTACCCCGCCATGCCTAGCACTTTCTCGTTTATTTTCCTTATCGCCCCTTTTACCCTTGCCATTCTGCCCGTTTTGCCCAAATTTTAAAAAACCAATCTACACCAATTATCTTGCTTCAATTACCAAGTCTCCTCGCAGCATAAAGTCACTCGCCATATAAAATTTTACATTAATTTTTCACTGAAAATCAAATATGCAGCTTGAAAAGTGTAAGAAATGACAAATCTCTACAAGAAGGTTTTACATCATAGAGTGAATCAGGTCGGAAACTTTCAAGAAAAATAAATGATATGCAATTAACTCTATCGTTTCGAATCTTTTATCGAGTTACTTTGCGACCTATTTAACTGGAAGCTTTTTTTAGCATTTTGTAATTATCAAAGAAAATTAGAGATTATTTATTTTTTATTCAGTAGCAAAGTGGGGTTAAAATTTTCATAAAATGTAGAGTAACTATAGGTAGCGCTGTCATTTACAACCCTGCAGCCCGACACATAAATACATCCTGCTAAAAGTGCTTAAAGTAACTCGAAAGAAATCATTTTGTTTTGTCATGATGCCGGGGACGTATGGAGTGAGAAAGTATATCTGTTTTTGTTTGTTTGGAAATCTTGGTGAGACGCAAGGGGTTTAAAAATTGCTAGTGCTTCATCAACATGCAAATTTGTTTAATGATTCAGCTTTCAAGTAGTGAAACGTTTAATCCAGCAATAAAATAATTTGATACGCTGATTATAACATCTATATCATTGTGATAATTATATCCCTATCATATGGTTATCTGAGAAGATGTATCAGTGGACACAATCATTGGGCATTGCCAGCACACTTAAATCTTGATTAACTTTTAAATCATTGGATGAGAGGACAAACAAAATTTTACTATCGATTATATTATTTCACAGCAGAGGTGTTTACGCATAATATTATATTTTTTTAAATATAGAAATATTCTATGCTCAAACGGCTAGAGGGATCGTCGTACTACCTCGATGAAAAGTTTCGTCCAACCTCAAGCCTTTTGTGATTGATGCTTAATTGTTAAACTGTAATTATAGCTGAATTATTTGAAGGATCACAGGTAATGTTGAAATGTCATTTCAGAATTTCGATGTGAAAATCCCTGCCTGAAATCCATTCCATTTCACGATAATCTTATTGATACATATGGTTTATAAAAAAGCTAGGGCCACAATGCCATAGCTTTAGTTATTTTTTTTCAAACCGCTAAACTGTTTCAAACTGCTGTCGAGGTAGAAGGGATAGCTAAATAAACCGAGGATTTGAAACTAATTTTGATTTCATCATACCTTATCTGACTGGATAACATTACTAATGACAGGGGATGACAATTTATTAAATCTAACAGCAGAACCATCAAGTCTGGAGACTAGTCAGCCTCCTTCTTCGATAGTTCATAGTCTTTAATAGTTCCGATACATAGGGATTGCATTAGATTATTGCTACAATGAATTAAAATCCAAAATCAGATATATTAGTCTTCTCATCTGGATTGAACTTACTTTAAATGTCTTTCAAATTCTGAAATCAATTATAAGCCAAAAATGTTGACACTTTAAGCCAGGAGAAGAAAACTGCGTGGAGAACTTTATTTTGACATTTCCACTTTCTTGTAATTTTTTGTACATGTAAATTATGGTAATTAAATCCTTTCGTACAACCTACAGCAGTGAAAAGCAGCAATATATTTCTAATTTGAAAGAGAACGCAATGCTGTCATTGAAATATGAAGATGTTAATTGTCAACGGAAAAGAAGAAAAATTAACATTTACGGACCAAGTATGGAGCTAAACAAAGGGCCAGTACCCTACTGTTGAACCCTTAGCGAGGTCTAAGTAACTGTCTTACTTTATTAATATTTTTTGTGATATTCCATTCCTCAGCAAACTTTTTTCAAAAGCACAATGGTAAAAAAGCGTTTGATAGCGTAAATTGGGAAAAACTGAGGAGTATATTGCAGAAAATAGGAATAGATTGGAGGGAAAGGAGGCTAATCCGCAACCTGTACATGTCTCAGACTGCACAGGTGCGAGTGGGGAACGGAGAGTCCGGTTGCGCAGTGTTAGGAAGGGGTGTAAGGCAGGGTTGCCCATTATCACCGTTGCTGTTCAACGTATATGTGGAGGAAATGATTAAAGAGGCATGGGAAGAACTCGAGGTAGGAATGAAAGTCGGTGGGGAATTCGTAAAATCAGTTAGGTTCGCTGATGACCAAGCTTTAGTTTGTCAGTCAGCCAAGGGGTTGCAAGCATTGCTGAGTGAATTGGGAATTCAGTGCGACAGGTATGGGATGAGAATCTATATTAATAAACCAAAGGTTATGCGATTTTCTAGAAAGAAAAAGGCCAAGCTTAACATTAAAATAGGAGGGCAAAAACCAGAGCAGGTAGAACAGTTTACGTATCGGAAAGAAAAGTTTTAAGAAATGGTTTTAGACCAACACGGTCAAAGTAGTAGGGACGTAAGGAGAAGAATTGCGCTAGGTAAAGAGGCTTTCAAAAGGAGGAGGGAGTTGATGGCAGGGACGCTGAGTAAGGATATTAAGAAAAGACTCGTCAAAACTTTGATGTGAAGCGTAGCTATGTACGTTGCGGAAATGTGGTCATTGAAGCAGGAGGATAGACGTAGACTGGAGGCTTTTGAAATGTGGGTGTGGAGAAGAATAAAGAAGGCGAAATGGACAGAGAAGAAAACAAATGAGGAAGTACTTGGTATGGTGGGCGAAGAGAGGGGTTTGATGTGAGAAATCCTATGGAGGCAGGAAAAATGGATGAAGGGCGTATTGACTGGCAGTGGGATGCTGAAAACTGTATTGGAGGGGAGAATGTTAGGCAAACGAGGAAAGGGCAGGAACAGGATAGGGATTTTGGACGGGACGAAGGAAGTACGCAGAGATGAAGAGGGACCTGATGTAGAGTAGGTTGCTGGATTGTGTTTTGACAGGAGTCACAAAATATTTATTTGGTAGTTGTGTCCATCCAAAGACCTATCTTAACCGGTGGATTACCTTATAATAATAATAATATTGGTAAAAAAGTCGTGTACTGATGTGAACATTTTTATTTAGCATTCTACCGTTTAAGGAAGGATGGTCACAAACTCAACACCCCTACATTTCGTAGTATCGCCTAATTAGACACAAGCAGGCACCTAAACACAACAATAAACCCTTCCTTAATTCCCTGCTCCCCTCATTCCGTCCAATATACCTATGTTTTTCCTACCACGTCGTCTATTGCCAAACGATCTCCGCTCTATCCCAGTCTTCAACAAGTCATCATCAATAAATTTTTTCGACGGTCACCGAGCATAGAGAATTAAAATTAAATTATTTCATTAATTAATAAATGATAAGGCAATTGTTTCATATCCTATTTTGTTAATTACAAAGGAATTTCATTTGCCTAAATGGGTTAACCGTATCGTGAAAACCTCTTCAAATTCCTAAAATGAGCGCGGTTAATTTGGCTCCCATAACTCACCCTCAATTAAATTTGCAGAAATTTCCTCTGTTTCCAAGCGTACACATTAATAAAGGAAATGGCGTGTTCTGCAATACTGGCGAGGAACCAGAAATCTCTCTTTACTCGGATAATCTCCCTTTTGCCTAATAAAGCTCTGTTTCAATTTAGGATTCATCTAAGAACCTCTCAGAATTTCACCAACCGCTGATGGAACATATTTTCATTCATTACTACAGATTTTCCTCAAAATATAATTAATTAAATAAAACTCCTTCCCTCAATGCTTGCCTCATCCATCTCATTCCCTATGTCCGGCGTTATGTTTCGGTACGCCTCCAATACGGCCCTTCTCATCCGAACACACATCCTCTTCAATCCGCTACATGCCTCCCTTCCCACTCTGCAGCCCTTCCCTTCTCCTTTCCCTCAAAATATACCACACTCTCTCCTTAATCACGCTTCCCGTATATTGTCAAGCGTACTTCGAAAAGTCGCCAGAAAGTGGCTAAGTTGAACAGGTCGGATTTGTGCAAAGAAAACTGCGGCAAAGTATTATGTCCGTTACTTCTTTGAATGCTTTAATAAGGCTTGGAGGAAAAAAGTTTATTAGTTGGAAGGAAATATTACATGAATTCAGAAAGAATAAATAACCTGACCTTGAAATCTAAGCATGTGGTTCGGCTCCAGCTAGCATGACCTATTTAGAAGGACTATTAAGTGGATAAAAATAGTTGTGATAACATCTATTTCCAAAATAATAATACTGTTCAAAATACAAGGGAAGTAAAATTTTCAAAATTCATGTTAACCTATTAAGTTAAAGTACAATATAAAACAATTTTTCTCCGATGCAAAATTTAGGAAACGATTGAAAAATTACTCAATGCTTCGGGGAGCATAGTATGTGTAAAGATATTGAAAAGTAGCCGAAAAATAGCCGATTTTGAAATAAGGATCCTATCATTCATATCTTCATTCACCTTTGGTGTCATCTCGCCTTAATACTCACGACAAAGAAAAACGGGCAGGAGAAAGGGCTTTCCGAGCCCTAAGTCTTTTTGTCACAAATAAAATGAGCAGCAATTGCTCGGCATGAAATTACGTGGGATATGGAGTTACCGTTCGGGCCACTCAATCATTAGCAAAAGTACTGAAGTGGAAAAGGGTGAAATGGAGACGCGGAAATGCTGGCTGAACACGGCCACTGGCGAAGGAGGGCTGCGAAGAAGTTCGCTTCTAATGGCCACTTCGCCGAGTTCGCCGCATTCTGAATGCTACCAGGAAATGTGAAAATGTGCACGACTTTGCAACCTCTTAAAACTACTCCACCATGTGAAATAGGCCAAGGGGTGATTAAGTGGGAAATGGGGAACAGAAAAATTTGTATTCACGTGACTGTGGAAAGAAGACTGAACCACGAATCGCACGAATTTCATTCATTGCTAGAGAGTAGACGATCGATGAGATAAACCGTAGCAGCATTTTTTATTCAGGCCAACTTTGAGTGAGATAGGAAGTTTATACATATGTACCTTTAGCAGAGAAATCAAAAGCTATTCAGTTGAAGCTAACATAAATTGCGTTTCTGTTCAATCATGGGTAGTTATTCGCGCAAGATGGTGAGGCTCGAGTTGAGAAAAATTTAATAAATATCTCACCAAAAGGAACACCATACAAGTAGATTGCATTCGAATACAAGCGAATTACAATTTAGGAAGGTATTTAAATATTTAACATACGTACGAGTGGTAGTAGTGGAGGCGACCGTAAGCAGAGGTCATTTGGACCCGAAGAGACAGGTGGGTAATCTGGCAAAGGTAGGGTAGTTCAATGGAATGGAGAGAAGATGGGAAGAAACCCAGCGAAGACATAAGCCCACTCTTAACGAAGGGCCTTAAGGGGTCCACAGTTTAACGTCCCATCTAATCTCCCGGTGATCTCTTCGACATACGAGTAAATTATCGAGTATTGCAATCCAGTAACCGCATAATATTATAAAAGAGGCAAAACTCGAAAATTATAATTTTTAACTATTTTAATAATATTTTTAAATCCTAAGTTATTTCATCTTTTTCGATTCTATGCTTCGCTTTTTCGATTCGCTGTTTAAAAACAGACGGACGGAGATACCTAATAAACGAAGCTGATAATAATTTAATGCCACGGTTGTAAAAGTAAAAGTTGGTTTTCTAGGTGGAGTCCAAATGAGACTAAACCCTACAGCGTGTAAAATTCACACATCAGATTTAGATATTCCCATTCCTGAAGAGTATGCTGTAGGACGATCAGTCACGATCCCGTCAAGGCCCAAAAGCCTAACTGAAAAAGTCTTACGCTCGCATCACCGTCCCACTTATCGCCAAACCGCCTACGGTCTCATTTGCGTAATTCAATGGTGATCTGAATCGCGCCATCGAGCCAAAGCGACATGAGTGTCGCAGTAAACCCAAGGGGAACAGAGGGAAATGTCTGCCAACGTGAAGCGGTCCAGCGTCGAATAACGCCTCAAAATACACGACGCATTGAGAGAGGCCGCGAGCTTTTTTACAAAAAAAACATGCTCCGAGACCGCACTAATTGGAGACCCACTCTCTACGCTCAACAAATTCAGAAGGAAAATCCGGAATGGTAAGGTTATCCACAAAAGGTTTACAAAAAAATCCATTCCGGCAGAAGAACGAAAATCAGGACCCGCACAAAATAAAATGACAACATTCATTCATTTAGCCCTCAAAATTTTTGCTGAAAGCCTTTTTGTCAACGGGTGGCACAAGTTAACATTTTAATTTGACTGCAGAGCTAGTGTGTCGACTTCTCTTCTTTGTCAATTTTTCAGTGTCCTTCCTACTCCCCGTTAAAGTGCAAACAAATGCGATTCGCAGCGTGGGCGATTGTGACGATATGAAGGTACGTATTTACGCGACACTTCATATTCCTAGCACACGATTCAAATATTTGGACGAGATATTTTCAATTTAAACTAAGATAACATATCACAGCATGGATATTTTATTTTTCTGACCAATATTTTATATTTTTTCACGCCAAATTTCTATACCAATGAATGTCATATAAGTAGAAACGCGATCCAGCAAGATTCAAGGGGTGACAAACGATACCAAGAGAAAATGCTCACCATCGGTAATGTTTAAAAAAAATATTACTAGCCTTCTTGTGGATGTCACTATGGAGGTTTATATTTTTTACAAAATGTATTATTAGAGAAGAAAATCTCGAATTCGATCAAAGACGTTGCGTTTTATCGCCATCGATATCGATCAATGTTATCGATCCATTCAATTATTTTATACTCCAGCACATTTTTGAATTTCAATCCATTAAAATCTGAATCTTACGATCCCCATCCAATTATTCCGTATCGAGTTACGTTTCGCTAGGTAGCGTGAAAATTGAATGAGGTTGATGTTTTTTTGTTATTTATTGCTATTATAACCATGAAAAGCGCATGTAATGAGATCTACGATCGTGCTTCGGGTTCTCGTTATACCACTCTATGGTGTAAATTTCGTCAATTCGTATTAGAATTTGTGTTTCCTTGGTGAATAATAGAGCGTTAAATTTTTCACTGCATAATCAACTCATTCCAATAAATTACAAAATTATTGTTTTGGTATACTACCGATTATGGAAGTCTACTATCCCACTGACTTTTAAATGTGCTCAGTAATGATTTTAACCCCTAGGATGACTGGTTAAATAAAGCTTGATTATCCTCAAGCATAACTGATTTTATGGATTCCTCAACGACTTTCATATCTATCTCCAGATCTTCCCATGCCTCTTTAACCATTTCCTCTACGTAGGCCTTGAAAAGCACTGGTGATAATGCACACCCCTGTCTTACTTCTCTTCCTTGCTCTGCCCATCCCGAAACTGCATCCGCAATAATTCGCCTAACCTTCTAATCCCTATCTTCTGTATTACATGCATCATTTCCACCCGATTCACTCGACGTGTTGGAAACGCCTGCTCTAAATATATGGAACAATAACATACGTCCTGATTATACTCGATGTTCCTTATGATGTGTGACTTCATTACAACTATAGAATTACATGCATCTCTCCTCTTCATGAAAAAAACAGATCATTCCCTACGTAATTATTTCCCTCATTTCCGTCCTTTTATAGATGATTCCAAGTTTAGCTGCATGTAAAATCAAATTATTGTTCTTTGGAACCTACACTGATTTGAAGAAATCTTCTGGCCAAATTCTTCCCTCATAAATGTTATCAATTAGCACATAAAAATTCTTTATTCCACCTTCCCCCAAATCCTTAATCTGGTCGATTATTATTTACATCCACGGACCGATGGCTGATGTCGTATTGAAATATACAATGTACAGCAGCAATACGTTGTGCGCTATGTCCATCATGGTCACACAAATACGGTGCGCCTGAGACAATTGTCCGCTTCTTATTATTGATTATGCGGTAAATGAAACAAGGACAAAAGATGCATTGCAATATTGTCCATGTGATATTGCCAATATTGTCACTTTGTATCTAATATCATACCATTATGTAACTGTGGCATAATGAAGCTAAGAATGTAACTGAAAGGTGTTTCGTGATGTATTACCCTTGTAACCTTGGATTTGGATATGCTGCGGTGGTAAACAGTGTTTAATTGCTATTGTGAACACTTATCTCAAAATATCAAAAACAAATTTAATTTTTCAACTAATATCAAAATTCGCTCTCTCTTTTTCGTTTCATGAACACGACGGCCTTCTCCGAAAATGTGCGTGCGCAGTTCGGAATGCGACCTGTGCTCATGGCTGCGTGGCATGGCCATGCCGACGCAGTCCGTCTCCTCATTAACTGTGGTGCAAGCGTCAATGCCGTGAATAAGGTGAGTACTAAAAGAGAAAAAAATATTTTCAACTTTACTCACAAAATTTGAATTTCATTAAGCCAACTTCCAGATGGGAGTAAAATTTTCTTATTATCCTGGACTTCTCTCTTGATGGCGCCTCATTAAAAGGCATTCAACCAAATTCCATAATTTCATCGGTTTTCGTATCTACGGGCTTAAGTAAAAATTAAATAGAAACTAAATTATTCTTTATTAGAACTTGTTGTCTATAGCTAAACTGAATATGTACTTTTATTTAAAATCGCATTCATTCTTAAATAAGGCCACCGTTCAAAATAAATTACGAAGAAATGAGGCTTAGTTGACTTACTATCATATTAACTCTTGCGATGGCCTTTAATGAATTTCTTCAGCCATTTACCATTTAGATATTTATTTTTTGTCCTAATCCTGACAACAGTACCCCGTCATTTACGTCTTCTAACTTCCAGCAATACGCGTATACTACGTCTGTTGCCCGTTGCCGGGCAATTTCTCCAAAATTACAAAACCTTTCTTTAAAAGATGCATTAATTCATTCATGAAAGACCAGTAGTAATATATATAAATAAATAATAATAATATAATAAATTTGGCTGTATATGCTTGAGATTTGAAAGTAACAAAGAGAACACCAGTCAAAACCATCGTTATCCCACGAAATTTAATTGGAGCTTGTGCGCTCCGATGACCCCTAGAGCTGCTCTGGCAAGAGCAATGCTAATTGCTGATGGTAGAGTCATCCATACCAGATAGGTTGAAGGTTAGGATCCAGAAGAAGGGTAGTACGCGCAGCGTCTGTTCCTCGGTGAGGCGGCTGCAAAGGAATCTGACCCCATTCAGTGATGGTGTCACGTTAAAAACACCATTGAGGAAGGCTACGGGTAACCACCTCAATTATTTATCCCACGAAATAATTATGGAAAAACATCAGAGTATGTGAATTCTAGTCACTATAGGATTCGGCCTGCTCGGGTGTGCCGTGCCCGACAGCTGGAGAGGCAAGGCTAAGAACCGCAGGGCAAATGATTACTTCGGGTTCAAGAACGGAAGAGATACGCGTGACACCATAGCAGTAATGAGGTCACTAATAGAGAGGTACAAAGAATACAACCAAGATGTACTTATCTCTTTCGTAGATTTCGAAAAGGCATATGATACAGTGAATTGGGAGGTAGTAGTGAATGCATTGCAGAAAATAGGAGTAGTTTGGAGAAATAGAAGATTTATCCGCACGTTTGTATGTCATATTTAATGAATATGAGATTTAAAAGTATTTCAACCTTGGGGACAGAAAATTTTTTCGCCTTTGGTTTCCTCATTGCTACAGTTAATTTACAAGCACACGTCGCACAGTTCAGAGTGTACCAATTTGATCATACGCTCGATAAAGAATTCAAACTGGGAATACTTCGGAATGCATATGGAAATTGACCTCTGGAACGCATACTATTATTCCCACATACTGCTGTTAATGAATTCAGGAAACTCCAGCAGTGGGGGGCATTTATGTTGGCATTTATGGTTATTCCATTCCCTTGGAACAATCACCTCTATCGCAATGACCCTTGGCATGCATTGGGCTTTAAAAATTATAATGGGCCATATCAGATAGCAATAATGACCTACCATTCCTATGCCCGAAATGCCAACATAAAGCAGTAGCTCTCCTTTTTATCGAAAGCATTAAATTTCCAACTGGGGGGAATTTCCAAAATTCTCTCAGCACTGTACCATATGTAAATCCCGTACAATTACACAAATGGTGGCACGGCTGCGTAAAGTAAACAGATGGATAAATCTTCGGAAAAAAACGGACAGACTTCTCAACATGGCATGAGAGACCAAGAATGAAATCTAAAACCAACAATAAAAAAACATTATCCTAAAATTTGGTAGAAAAGAGATATTTAAAATTGGATGGTAATTTTAAGAAAAAAAATAAGGGAGTTTTTCAGACTTGTTCACACGGAATATTTTGGAGTTTGGTCGGCATTCATCTTTCAGCACGGCTAGGTAAAGGTAGACAAGATCTAGGGTGAGGTAAAATCCGCCGAAAACTTCAAAAGCAGTGTCAGTGTCCACCAAACAATCAGAATAAAGATTCAAAATTAAATATTTAAATTTATACGCGTAACTGTATGAATTATATCATTTAACAATTCAGAAAAAGAGAGACAAAACCTTTTTTCCTTATTATACTCCGGTTCCTTCGAGAAGTGTGTTCTACTACGGATACGGAAGTTCGATTTCGCGAGAAAGGACCCACTTGCAAACACGTTTGGCCGAAGGAACCCTCCCGGCCAACCCACGCACTCTTCGGGGTGTGTAAGACAATCGACCGGCGACGCACTGCTTTCTTTTGAAGCATGAGACAGTGAGTGAGAGATCGGGCTATTCATAAAAGACTACGGGCTTGGGGGAGAGGAAATTCCTCTCCATTTACACCCCCCAACTATCAACGCTTCCTCTTTGTTCGTTCTCCTTCTCACTAGCCTTCCTCTTGTATTTTTTTCTCGTTCGCACACAACAGCCATGGAAACCTTTCCCGTTCGCATTCAAGTGGCATGCCGGGAAATTTTCCCTTTAAAAGCACTTCTCGTACTCATAGCTATCTTCATGTAAACTCATGAAGGTTCAAAATGAGAAATTTAAGAGCATACCAAAACGATGAGTGTATGAGATGAGATTTTCAAATTTCATTTTTTTTTCGAAAAGAAATCCAGAACCCAGTAAAGAGAAACACATGAGAATGGATGGCTGCAGTATACATAATGAATACAGGAGAAGAGTGACCTTTGGATGTCACATGATAAAAAAGGCCGAAAATTCTCCGCGATTATCTAGATGGAAAAACTCATTCCCCTCTTTCCATAGTTCATGCTTGGTCATCCGAGAAGTCTGAGTAGTCTACGCGTATTGCTGGGAGTCTTAAATAACGGGGTACTGTTGCCATTTTTAAACACGTCAAACAGCTTTAAATACTAACAGCCGTAACCAGGGCAGGACGTTTTAATTGCAATACTAATTCATGCGCTTCGTAATAACAAAGAATGCGTTTTTTGTCCCCTTGCTTACTTAAATAATTTTACCCAGAGATTTATTTTTTATACCATTATGCATCTCAATTAATAAAATGTGAGTCTCTCACGCTTGTAGTTATAAATCACTTCACTGAAGAAATATTACTCCGCACCAACGCCTAATTTTTTTCATGAAATTGCAAAAATGAAATTACACTTTCATTTCTTAATTGAAGCCATGGAATATCTGCAAAGCTGCAAACAACGGCGGCTTAGAAATGTTGGGCACTATTGTCTACAGATTCCCCGTAAAATATATAAAATAACATTAAATAGTCAGTAAATTCAGTAATGCTCCACTTTAATACTGTACATTTAGAAATCTCTTCCAATAATTATATCTAATTGATAAATTAATGTCTATTACATACTAATTATATTTGAGTCGGGTGATGCTGCGGAGTGCTCTCTTTCTCAAACTCTGGTCTCTTAACTTTGGGTTCTGCTATCCGTGAAAATGCACAAAAAGGATTCCACGATTACCACCCTCTTAGAGATATATTGTCTGCCTGCTCTGGCTAACCTGTTCACCTCTACCATCGTAAACTGCACTCAACTATAACCCCAGGAACTAACTTGTTTTTGTCCCCCTAATAACCCGAAACTTAGACAGACCAAATTATGCCCCGACACTTCCTTCACCCTGGATCGCGCACATTAATCTTCCGCCAACCCTGTGTGTCATCGTAAATTGCTAACAGAGGAAGTCACCGTAGATCAGGCCACCCCGTCTCAAGAGGAAAAGGAGAGTAAAGGAGGTGGAAAGTCTAGAGGTGAAAGCAAGGGAATAGGCACGATAAGAGAGAAAGAATAAGAATTTCATGCGATTATGAGGACGAAGAGAGAAGATATACCTCAGTAGTAAGATGCTGACAGCAGTAAAGGTAGTCGCGAAATGTTATTTTTCAAAGATAAACGAAATTAAGAGGCAAATGATGCCAACGTACAAATATTTCCGAATAGAATAAATGAAAAGAAACGGATGACAGGAAAAAATACATAAAAATTTTTACAAATCCAAAATTAGTCATAATGTAAGAATTAAATAGTCATAAATATTTTTCTTATCTGTATCTATTAAGATATATGTATCAACTAGTATTGTTGAATCCATACTATCTGAGGCTGCTGTAAATATTTGAAATGATATGATGATAAAAGGCTAAATGAACCTAACCAAAAAATAATATTTTTCAAATATTTCAGCATACTTAATTTTTTTATAACACATTAGTGCTAATTGCTAAATTATGGAAAATAATACTGGGACTTATATACATATGTGAGGAAAATTGTAATTTCGGGAGAAACAAAACTTTTCATATTTTTTCGTCTTCTTGAGGCGCAATCGGAATTAAAAAATTGTTCGGTATACCATGATTCCATAAAATGTAAGAAGACGAAGAATGACTCACATGTGAAACTCATAGGAATGCTTTACGAGAAAGTTGACGGGTGCCAAAGATCCCTTCCTCACTTTTCTTTGGAATAACACATTATATCTTAACTGAAGGTCTAAGTTATGAGGTATTTTTATACATTTGTATTTAAATACTAAATGTAATGCATTATAAGTGCACTGGCGTGTTTCTAACAGTATCCTTTCAAATTCAGTCCTATTAAGCTCAATCTTGATAAATCGCATATTGAGCAATCAGAAAACTGTAGTATTTACCAATGTTTAATAACTCATACATTACAGATTGACTAAATCTACAAGTTTTTTAAATAATTTATCAGTATTCACACTTTCATTCTAAATAATTCTTCTCCATTAAGGGTACAGGTATAAATTTCTCTTTCCTCTAATTCTTTTTTCAATTTGTAAATCCTGGGAAAATATTTAGGGATTCATTGAGTAATTTCCTAACTCCATTTTTCGCCGCTTTGTACAACAGCCTATTTCAAAATATTCGTACCTTTGCCACGCTATATTAAAGAGTTTTCAAGTACATTAAACTAAAAAACGAATAATTGACACCAATAATCCATTAAATTACTCTGGACCAAATTTTAATATCCATTCCGAGCGTTTAAGCATCCATGCCCATCAATAAATCAAGGTTAGCATTGTAGAATACTCAATACGTTTTTAAATGCCTCCCTGCATCACGAAGACTTTTATTATTAAATTATTAAAGAAGTGAAACCAAGTATCACTGCAAATTACTCCATTTTTTCGATGGCTCAGAAAGAGAATGTCAATGCCCATCTACAGAACGTGGGATCTATGAAATTTTAATCACGTTGTTGTCGTTGTTTTTATTAGGAAAGGTTACCGACAGCAGAGGCCATTTGCGCCAGAAGGGATAGTGGGGTAATTTTGTATGATTGGGAGGTGGGAATGCATAGAAGAATTATACAAGGAATAGAGGTACCGAATAATCTTTCCGATAATGGGGATCAAAAAGGTACAGACAAAGAAAGGCTAAGTTCTTAAATAACCAGAGAAGAATTTATTTTTGCTTTGAAAGTTTGAAGGACAACAAAGCAACATGCCCAGACAATATATACCTAGAGGAATATTGAAAAATAAAGGAAATATGACAAAAGAACGATTATTCAAAATGATAAACGAATATTATGAAACAGGCCAAGTACCTAAAGATTTTACCAATGGTAAAATTGATTAAAAACAAGATTGTGGTAATATTGATGATTAGAAACAATTTTCATCCTTTCGCACGCATCAAAAATTCTGTCAAGCATAATGAAAAAGGGAATAAAAGGAAAAATCGACCTAAATCTAGCAGATGATCAATTTGGATTTGGAGAACAGGAAGAGGAACCACAGAAGTGATATTAGCACTATGTCAGAGTTTAGAGAGGAGAGTAAAGTTTAAAAGAAAAGCCTTTATAGATTTAGAAAAGGCATTTTACTAAGTAGCCTGAAGACTACTATTGAAATATTGACGAAAAACGAACTTGATTGGAAAGATAAAACAATTATTTAAAATTTGTACAAGACACAGAAAATCGAAATTGATATAAATTGATGCAGGTCAGTAGCACAAATTAAAAAAGACGAGACACAAGTTTTCCCCCATCCCCCCACCTATTTAATTTATTCATCGAGGAAGCAATTTCAAAAATGAAAGAAAGGACTAAAGGTATTACAAGGAATGGAAGAAGAATTCACACTATGCGCTTTGCTGATGTCATAGTAATAATTGCATACACTGCAAAGGTCATGTATAAGATGCCCAAAATATTATCCAGAGATCTAGAACATTTTAAATTGAAAATAAACAAGAAGACCAAGATAGTGGCAATAAGAAAGAGAAAAGAAATTGTAAAAATTAACATAAAAATAGAAAACACTAACTGGGATCAGGTTGATAACTTTTGCTACCTGGGGAGTATTAATAACAAGACAAATACATGTGAGACTGTGATTAAGAGAAGCATAGCCTTGGCAAAACAAGCGTTTCGAAACAAGAAGCATAAACTGGTCAATAACCATATAAGTAATAATACCAGAAAAGACCAGAATATACCAGAAAAGAGTTCATCAAACCGTTTGCTTGGAGTGTATTATTATATGCTTCCTCCATATTTTTCCTTATCCTTTTCCTCAAAATAAAATTCAGTTGATTCCTGTAAGCCTTTTTTCTTAGGGCCTTATCGAGGCCGTTAAAAATTTTCTTATGAGTTTCGGCGTCCTTCGTTTATCGCATACCTAATTCCAAACAAGTCGAGTTTATGTGTGTTACTAATTTTGTGAGATTTTTCGCGTGCCTCCGCGAGGACGTGAAATCGCAGTCAATGTTCATCTCGACCAACTTCATCACAAATCGTGATCGAGCTCTGTTATGGTTGTAATGGTCCTTGAGATGGGTGGGCAAAGTTTATCCCCTTAATTTGTCGATCCCGATGGCGGCGGAGTAACGTCCTTGTCTGTCATTCCAAGGGTGGCGGGTTCGATTCCCACCTGGGTGGGTGGATTCCCACTTGGGTTTTCCTCCACCTAGGGCTTAGGTTTTTGTAAATGTGACCATTGTTATCATTGATAATAGTCCGATGTAAAAGCCCAAATGTGATGTTTTCGGACTAATGCCAAATAAATAAATATGGATGTAAGACATGGAAAATCAGGAAAGTAGAAGGAAAAATGGCAATGGAAATGTGGACTTGGAGGAAACTGACAAAAACAAGCTAGGCAGAATAAAAAGGTATTAGCAGAAGTGAAAGAAAATAGATCGCTCATCTAGAGCAACAGGCCAAATTAGAGGAAAATTAATGGGACATTTACTAAGGCATAACCAAGAACATATTTTAACATATTGGAAGGAAAAGTTGTAGGGAAGAAACCAAGAGGACGCCCCAGCGCTGTTTTCTTCAAGAGCATGGATCATGAGATGGACTTCAAATCATATGCTACCCTGAAGGAAGCAGCAGTGAATAAAGAGGCGTGGAAATTACGATAAAGTGCTGCCATTAGTGTTAGATGATGATAGGCGGAAGGGTGGAGAGAAACCCGGCGCCGCCCTTAGGCTATTTTTAACGATAGGCGCCAAGGGGTCCACAATGTTATTAACGTCCCATCCGACGGATGACGTTGTTCACTTTTAACACTCTTCACATTTCTTGGCAAGAATTTGGTTACCAATGGAAAAATGCGCCATCTCCAGGATTCGAACCCGGACCCTCGGGGTGAGAAGCCAGTACAGCAGATACCGCACCAACCCAATCTCCACTTTAAATCACATGAACCTCAAACATTTGAGGTACAGACGACTTCATCACTATTAAATGTTTTAACTAAAACAATTATGGGTCATAACAATAAAATGACATGAAATTAAAATACTCGAATAATCATAGTTTATTCATAGGATACAAACGAGTGAATTATATGATTTTAAATTAAAGACCGTATTACTGTGGCAACAAAATAGTTTCATTATCATTTCAGAATTAACATACGAGCTTTTTATTAAATAGCTCCTATGTTAATTAAATGATATGACTCTTCTTTGGTCAATATGAGATCAATATTTTATGAAGTCTCACATTTTATGAACTACTTGTACTTCGCAAGCCCAAATTTCAGTTTTTTAAAGACTACATTAACGCAAAGAACCCAAAGAAAATCTTAATTACAGTATTGATGAATTTAAAAACGAGATAATTGGATTATGCATAACCTATTTCCCAGATCTTTATCACTCGTGACCTCTCTCCTGGTATACAATTCATCACACAAAAATTCCGCCAATATGGAAATAGACATCCACTTATACAGTTATTTCCACGGCTTACACCAACTATACATTCTGAACATAATTCAAGTCTTGCCATCCATCACATAGCCAGGTGCGACAACAGTGTCAAAATCAATAATTCATTTTTCATGTATCACACTGCACCACAATCAATAGAAAAACCAAAAATGTGTACAGATTTTTCCCCAATACGTGGCTGATGACAAACGACGCATATTCATTTTCGTTGCTTCAATTAGTTATCTTTTTCTCCAAAAATAGTGCTTTGGATTGCGCGAAGATTTAAATGGTTACGGCGTCCTCACTCAATAAAGTTTGATGGCCCTAACACTAAGTTGTAACATTCTCCTTATACAACAAAAGAGAAAAATTAATCAGAACAAATGAATATCGAATACGGTCTGCAAGAAAGGAATACCTAAAACAACAAAAGAACACCTACAAGATAACAAAAGATAAAAATGGCGATAAAAATGTTATTTATTTTCAAGTAAATATCTTGTAAATGACCTTTTTAGAGACATCACTTTTTCAATGCAGCCCTATTAAATATTTGCACTGTGTGCGAACCTTTTTTAAGGAGAACATGAATAAATGTAAACAATTGTATTTTTTAAGCTTTGGTAGTTCATGCCAATTGGATGTAGATCCATACAGTATATAGTAGTATTTTTGTTTATGGGGTGCATCGACGATAGATCCATACAGATAGCACCGATTGCGTAGAAAGGGCAATTTTTATCCGGGCCCATATTATCCATTTTTCATTCAAGAAAATTGTTAATCTTAAGGTTAAATGCTAGTAATTCAAATAAGATCTTTTACCTAACAAAAGGGGTCAAACTATTTTAGAATTTTTTTATTCCATAGGTAAATTGTTTGAAATACCCCTAAACAAAATTTTCATTAAATTAAAAACCTTCATACATGTACGTGTACGAGTGTATCTCGTACATCTTGGAATTCCATTACACCAGGACTAGATCAACGAAATAATTCCTACACGCGCCGTCTCAATAAACCTGAAATTATGGAGGTGAACACGGTTCATTGTGATAAATTTTGCAACATCACCCAGTTCGAATGAAAGATTTCCGTGAAGTCCGAAGCAATCAATTTCAAAATTGGTTTGATTTGTGGGGGGGTAGAGCTCACTTCACAATGAGAGCCGGAAAGCAATCGTGCGCTTTCGTGGTTGGATGACCAGTTTTTCTACTACTATAATTTCCAAATATATCTGGTCGGTAAACAAGCCTTCTCTCGGAAACAAACAAATCACGCAAAGGGGAAATGTATCTAAGCAAGACCAAGCTGGTCTATTACTTATTCCTCTCGTGGAATACTGTATTTTTGAAAACTGTCTAAAAAGCAAAATTTTTGTGACGTATCTAAATTTTAGTATAATTAAAAATATAAAGTAAGGCACGGTAATGTATTTCAGTATTAGAGCGCGCTAAACAGGTTTTTAAATATTATGATAAACTTCTTTGGAATTTTCACAGCTTAAAATGGCCCTTTAAAAATATATTTCAATCTGCTTACGAAATGTTTATTGTGAAATTTCAGGGTCTAACATTTGACTTTACCATTACATATGATTGTCAAAAATTTAATCAACACAAATTTACACCATGTGCGAGATTCTAACCTGGAACCCTCAAGTGGAACATCGGTGAATGATATTTTCGGCAAAAAAGTTATGGCCCTAAAATTAAGATACTAAGGATGCCGAGAGTACAGACTGAAGATAGGCATATAGGCTGGAAGTATAATTCATGTTAATGCAGGGCGCTTTTATGAATGCACATACATATTAATTCTTCATGGTGCGCTAGGCCCAAATTAGATAATAAATTTTCTCAGACAATCACATTATACATTATACTTTATAACAACAAATCTTTCTGAGAACTCACTCCGCCAGATTTCAGTATGTACTTATTTTCGGAGTTCTCAGCAACAAACTTTTAGTCTAACGCGTTATCTATGCCATGAACGAAGCGTTTCTGAGTGAATCTTCTTCTGCTTCTTTTCACACATCTGGAATACTGAGTTGTTTCCTTGAGCAAATTGGTACACTTGGTGTATCACGTGGAAATATTGATATACACATGCACTCCTGGCGATAGACATCCTAGTATGAAAAAATTTACAAGGGATAAATGCAAAGGGAATGGTGCAGTGCTGCGGTGGTCGAAACCTTCTCCAAAATGTGACAAAAAGGAAATGAGTTGGGAGAAATAATGAAAAAAGGGTGCACAATATATGGGCATCCCCTAATGCTAATTCTTCATAAAATAAGTGGTTTCAGTACTTTTCGAAATAAAATGTTTGGAAAAATTTGATCGTCATGTAGAAGGATGAATGATGCCCGACGGAAGAATAAATTAGTCAAAAAATGGAGGAGGACCACAGAAAACTGGAGCGAATGCGGTCGATGAGGCTCCAAAGAGTGATAAGATAGGGGATGGAAGGGCAACGATGGTATGGTATGAGTGGAGCTTAAGAAGGGTACGACGATGTGAAAGCGTGGAAAAAAGGATTGGATTTGTTTAATGCGCTTTACATAGTGTTGCAAAACTCTAAAAGAGTAGATAAATGCAGATTAAATATGCTCTCTGACGCATCTCACTTTCTATAAAGTATTACGCACGTTATTCAATAGTTTTTATAAATGTATACAGTTCAATCTGATTCTTTCCGATTGCCAATTTAAAATTCGGAATAATTCAGTAACTTTACTGGCATAACCAGCCACTTAATCAGAGAGTTCAAAAATACATCTAATGAAGTAGTAATAATAATATCAATGCTCAATTATCCGTTAACGAATCGCATCTCACGTCTTCTTTAAGAAAAACAATCATACTTGACGTCGACTAAGAAAACGCGTCGATCGGATTCCTGCGGCATGGGATATTACAACCCAATATTTTTGCATTTTACATTGCCCTGTACATTGGAAAAATGGGAAAGAATGGAGGGAAAAACATTCCGTAGCCTTCATCAATGCATACCAATTGATTAAGAACGAATAAGAGAAGTAACGGTGTTATGCTGTGCCAAACGCGGTTTTAATCACTTTAATTTTAATTTAAACATCACACGCACATATTTTATTTATTTACAAAGATATTTCTTAGCCCGGCATCCCATTAGCACAAGTTGCGCCGGACATTTAGGAGTATGCATGCATTTACTATATTTTGGCATTGATTTTTGAAATCATTGCATAAAATCACTCGGATTAAAATTCTGGGGAATAAATCACGCCGCACAACCCTCGAGAATGAAGGTGCCCTTAGTTCTAAATGCCACGTGGACATTACCCTTGGGAGAAGGTGACTCTTGCCACCCCGTGGCGGAAGCGAGAGAGGGGAAAGGGTGGGAGGAAGAGAAGGTAAGGAAGCTAGGAGAAGCGCGGTGGACGAAATACGTGAGAGGACGGGACAGGAGGGGTGAAGAAGCAAGCAGCGGAGGAAAGTGAAAATAAATAGCGACTCCGAGAGGAGGGTCGAAACGGAGGGAGTGGAGCCATAAATAAAGCTCCAAAAACTTTTAACGTAGCGCACCCCCACCCCCTCCTCCCCATTAGTTTGCCCGCTCCCAGCCTTTCAGGTACAAAAGGTGGGACGAGGGAAAATGTTAACGATTTTTCTCGCGGAAATCTTTGCCTGCGAAGGACTGAAGATCCCAACGCGTGTAGCTCACGAGACACGCAATGTTACGAATGCTTCGGACAGTATCTTCTTCTCTGCAGCTGGGAATTTTTTCTATGCTTCTTACTTAAATTATATCGCCGCTCAAAAAATATCAGTTTTTTACGGTAAAACATTGCTCAATCTCTCAAGGTAAATCTAGGTTTCAATTACCATTAGCTTATTCAACTTCGTTTTACCGTTACGTTAAAAATTTCTTCCACATACGATTTTGGGCACGATAATCGATTTAAAATCTAAAGTCGTGCGTATATTTCATGCTTGAAATATCCACAGATGGGGGTAAAAATTTGCCAAATAGTGCAATGAGGGTAAAATTACTCAGTAATAATTCCGAAATACTATACGAAGGCAAACGTGATAAACCTGAAGAAGGATGAGATCTTGAAATGTCTAAAAGTTGGCTTGTTTTCATACAGCGCCGAGTCAGATATTAGCATCACACTCTAAGGTTAAGAGTTGCTTGAAGGCTTTCGCGATGCGGGCGTGGAAGAGAATGGAGAAAATAAAATGTACGAATAAGAAAACAAACAATTAAGTTCTGGACATGGGAAGAGGAAGAGAGACAGCCGTTGGAAGAAATATGAAGAAGGTAGCACAAGTGGAAGCAGAAAATACTGAGAGAAACAATGGGATGCTGAATACGGTAATATATCGGGGAGAGCACTTGGAAAATAAGGTAGAGAGAGGTAAATAATAGCCATTTTGATAGAGTTTAGAGAGATAGAAATTAGAAAAGCTAAAAAATTACTCATTTTAATACACACATATAGCATGGAGTGTTAGGATATTTTGTGTCGTGTTAATCAGGGATTAGGAGTACCGTAGCGTGTAGTGGTAGAGTCCATCAAAATTCTACTCTAAGCCGGTAGACTACCACTTGTATTAACAATCACACTCAAAAACAATATCCGATTAATTCTGCCATCACGATAGTGGAACATGACAATCAAAGAGGTTGAATATATCCGCGGCTTTTTATTCAATAAATTTACGATAACAGAGTGAAGTGCGCATCCAGACATCATACAACATATGAAGACGCCGCAAATCATGTTCTCTTGAACCCCGATGAAACTTAAACAAATATTAACAGAATATCAATGAACAAAAGTTTAGCGAACGATTTATTAAATTAAAATCAAATTATACCGATATTTAAAATTCTGATTGATGATTTTAGGATTTAATACTAAGAACAACGTACCATCAAATTACAGAAAACGATTGAAAATGAATTCAATATGAAGTATCATGACTGCCAGCCCTGGTGTTACTTGTTATTGCATCGATCAACGTATTGTACGAGACACAAAATCTTGCCCTCTTCTAGCAGATAAATATTCCCCATAATGACAAATATTTTATTGGCAGAGTATTTAGATTCAATAGTAATATATATTATGGTCAATAATAATAAACGTATTTTATAAATATTCTTTGAAATAATGTTAAAGCATCAACTCTTAACGTTGGAGTGTGTAGATTAGAGTTGAAAGAATACGCATAAGAAAAATATAAAAAGATAAGAGTCGGACATACATCAAAAGGCTCATGTAATAAAGAGATTATGCATTGATGGTAAGTAATGGAACGAGTTAAATATTATTTTATGAGTGCGGAAGACTTAATTTAGATAAGAGCGGCATTGATCCCGGCATGGTATCACGTGACTCCCAGCTTGAAATTTTGGGCATCGTTCTATCGTCCAATTCTGTGTGCACTGTACTGGAAAACACGTAATCCGCTATATTCGTTCAAGAGAACGTCACACTACGAGTTTTAGAAGTCCGACATCTTTCGAAAGCACAAATGAATCTCCGAATGGATTCACATGACTCAAAATTTGGCTCTCTATTGAGCCAGAACTCTAATCAAATTAGCTTTTTTCAATGAAAGAATATAGGAAGCAGGAATTCTCAAGTACCAGCGTCGTAAAACGGGAAAAATGGCGAGCACGTCCCCCTTAGAGTGAAGATCATATGCACACGGAATTAATTTTACTATTGGATTAGCGAAGAATTTTAGGGAAAGATTTTAAAAATAGACAAAAAGAAAAACAAACTCCAAGAATGTTCCACGTGGCACAGTTACCACAAAGATTGAAAACTGATCATACCCTATCTTTTATTACTCCTACAATTTGCACAACTAGGACGATTGAAGTTGTGACTGTCGGCGTGGATCGTGTAAGGTTATTCCACTGGGAGATGGACATGTAAAGCTATATCGAAAATGTTCATGGAAAGGAACAAGAGTTACGAATGAAATGGCTGGAAGACAAATGGATATCCTGCGTGTATGTGAAACAAAGCATGAGGGGCACGATGTTCTCGAAATTAATGGGAATTGTTTCTCATCGTGGATAGGAGCTAGGGATTTTGTGCACAGTAGTCATTGTTCAGGCTTGATTTAGAATGAGAGGGCCAATATGCATGTTTGAAAATACGTGTCCTCTAGATGGCGCTCAGGGTCCGGCGGACGGCGAGACTAAATGTACAAAGGATGAGTAGTGGGAAAAATTCTAATAAGTTTTGAAAAAGGGCAACCCTGGTGATATAATACTATTATTAGGAGATATGAATGCGTTCAACGGCTTACGTGGTATTAGAAAGATGACTCTAAATAGATAGATGTTAGACCATTCGGTGTCCACTTAGTAATGATAATGGATACAATGAGTTTGGTGTGCATGAAAACATCCTCTCAAGTGTGTGCATGCCTTATGCACAAATCATATAAGTTATATATTTACAGATGCAAAGGGGTGTTTCTAGGAGAATTATTAATTTTTTTACACATTATGGGAAACAGAGCGCTAATGAACGAACCCAAATGTAATTATAGATGCTGAATATGCAGCAGATCAGTACTCGATAGTTTCAAAGGTGCATCTGGTGAGAAATTGGGCACCAATAGAGATCAAAGATAACTATCAATCGAGAGAAAAAATCGTACAGATAAAAAACTGAATACGTAAGAATGAGGATCCTCTATACTGGAATCAGGCGGAAAGGGAAAAGTAACGGCGCGTGATACTCATGGGAGTTGAAAGGAATGAATGTCGAACGAAATAAAAGTGTAAGTGGAGACGGTATGCGAGAAAAAATGAAAGGTTTTGCCTGGTAAAATGAATAAGTGAAAGATCTTGTGAGTATAAAAAGAGGGAAGAATTTTATAACATCACTGCTGCTTTAAGTGAGAAAACTCAGAAGGTAGCGCATGATGCTTACAAAGAGAAAAACGAATCCAAACATTTCATGAAAAAAGCAAGGAAGGACTATGACAAGCCTAGTCTAAAAAGAGATGTAATTCAGTTAATACCCAACAATGACGACGTTTTTTCTTCACAGTCCCGACAAACGCCAATATTTTGTTCATTGATTTGTCAAAGGGTTAGGATTACAAAATTCTCTATTGCAGAGTACCGGCCATTTCGAGCACCTGAACAACCCCTAAAACGCCAGTTACTTCTAGCAATTCCTTTCCAATATACTAAATTTTTAATTTAATAAATACATATATTGGAATGATTGGAACATTTGTATTCTTTATTTGACAAAAAAACAATTTAAACGCTTTATATGAGCGTAAAAGATTGAATATGTTGTTAAACAGTTCTTGGAATTTGTTTGATTCCTATATTTAAAAAATTCTTGATGTGAAGAGCATTTGAACGTCTTGAATAATTTCCATTGATGAAATAAGAAATTAAAAAGCACAACAAAGTCATCTCACTCAAGCGCTCGCTTTTGACTTTAAAATCATTTAGAAAAAGGATGTTTTCTGTATGCAAGGAAGTTTTTTTTGTCTCGTTTATTTAAAATAGACTATTAAATTTCTTGAATTTTGGTATTATCTACGGAAAATATGGCATTTTTCATTATTATGGTAAAAGTTCATTCAGCACAGAGAACTAGCAATGGTAGTACCAAAATAGTATTTCATCTTCTAAAGAATCCGAATTTTTTTCTCGAAATTGGGAGTAGAGAGAGATTTTGGTTGAAATGCTTAACATTTGTAAAAATTCTTCATGAATACAAGACATAGAAATCTACTTGCAGTCCACAGGGCTTGTATAACTGCCGCTTGGATGGAAAGCATTTTCATTACTCAAAATGACGTCGTCCAGTGTAAAATAATATACGTGTAATCATCTATTTTCTCCATTTGCGTGGTTTAACGATAACGTGCGATAAAATCCTCATTCAATTGAGTGAGACATACAAAGTTAGAGTTATGAATATGCACGAGTAGAGTAATGAGTGAATGTATTTTATTTAGAATTTTAACTCGTTAAAAATGTTCTTTCGCGGGTGCGAAGTTTAAGAGAATACTGAATGGGTGTGAAAACGAATCAAAGAAGCCTCAGCTACGGTGTAGCCGGTGTTTCCAGAGGGAAAAAGAGACCCAAGTTAAATAATTCTCGGCAACCATAGCGTCAACGTAAAAAATGTATCAATATTCAGAGGGATTATTTTAAGAAGTAAGAGAAATTTAAACTTTCTGTAGTTAGGAGCTTGTCAGAAAAAATAAGAAGTTTTGAAAACTTGAATTCACCTCCTAGTCAGCCAACCGAAATGGTCACTATGATTTATTGCTCTCACAAAACGATTAATTTATTATAGAATGTTAACTCAAAAATGCTGTTGATGTATTGCATTATTTAAGGGACTTGGTTAGTTCTCGAATTCGGAACGGTAGCCGTTACTTTTCGGAGGGTCAATTTTGGCTAAACGCGCTTTTACATCCATGAGGTCGGTTTCCATGCGCCCACGAACTTGTGGGCCCCTGTTCCCCAATGATGATATTGCATATCCCACGGGACGGAAGGTATGCGGACTCAGACTTCGGGTCGCACAACAGCGATTTCAACGGGGGCCACGTAGACGCCCGGGTGTATATTCTACATGTATATATAAATATATATACATATATACACAGCAATCAACCCGAAGGTCGGTTTGGTAGGTGATGGTGGAGTCCACCCGGTACTAAGCCCGACGGCGTGCGAAATTCACACATTAGGGGTCAGATCCTTTCCCTGTGCCGGTTATGGCTTCGCAGGAAGGTCTGGTACGCAAAAATCACATGGCTTGGGTAAGGCTGCAGGTGCCCAGTGCCTTGCCCGGGAATCGAACCCGGGACCCTCCGGTCAGCAGTCCAACGCTCTACCCACTGGACTACCGCGACCCCATAGGTATTTAAATACATATGTATAATATATATGTATACATCTATATATATTTATGTATATATATATATATACATCTACATCTACATCTACATAATACCCCGCAAGCCGCCGCAAGGGCGTGTGGCGGGGGGTGTTAGGTCACCAACCGTAAAAACGAAAAATACCACATGCAAAAAACAACACGGAAAATTACACCCCAGCAGCGCACACACTCATGCAAAACTCCCTCCATCCAATACTCATGCAAACACATACACCGCCAAACAACAAAAAACTGCACCTCAGGATACAGCACGAAAGCCATCCTAAAACACGCAAGCCAGGACACAACAAGCAAGAATGTGAAACATCACTACCACATGAAAATGCACCACAAAACACTCAACCCCCCAAAGAGACAGTAAAAGGAAGGGAATTCGACCCAACGTTGCAGGTAGCAGGAATTTCCCCCCGCGGAGAGGGACGAGGGATTGAAAGGGAAACTTAAAAACAGATGAACAGAACACGAATGAGGTCATTCGGAAAGAATGGGTTATTATAACAAAACACATAAGGTTAGTGGAGGAGCATGCATTTAAGTAGAACTAATTATTTTTTAGACACTGAAGGGTGGCAAGTGGAATTTTTACTATCTATAATCCTACAGTTGCTATCCCGTATTGTCCGTGGGAAGGAGTCCTTGAGTCGGCTAGTCCTGGCATCTATTTCCCGAATTTTATATGCATGATCCAAGCGACCAATGTATGTAGGAGTACGAATAATCTGCGAGACCTCGGTGCTGAAACATGCGGATCTGAATTTATTTAATAATTTCAGTCTTGCATTGAATCGTCTCTCTTCTAATGATTCCCACCCCAAATCCATGAGCATTTCGGTAACGCTTTGCGTTTTATCGTAGGAATTTTTTACAAAACGGGCTGCCCGGCGTTGAACCTTCTCAATTTCCCGAATGAGACCTTTTTCACTCGGATCCCACACGCTGCATGCGTATTCTAAATGAGGCCTTACAAGAGCGTGGTAACAACGTTCCTTGACCTTTGAGTCACTTTTGCCGACAATGCGTCTAATGAATCCCAATTTTTTATTTGCTTGACCGCTGACTTTACGTATGTGAGTCCCCCAAGTTAAGTCTTTTGTGAATGTGACACCTAGGTATTTTACCGTATCAACTACTGCTAGGTCACCTCCAGCTAATTTGTAAGCAAATCCCGTTGATCTTTTAAAGAAATTTACCACTGAACATTTATTATAATTTAGAGTCAATCCCCAGTTAGAACACCATTTAGTAATGCAATCTAAATCCTGCGCTAGAATAAAACGATCCTCATCCCCAGATATCTCCCGATAGATCACCGTGTCATCCGCGAACATCCTAATTTTACTTTTCACTTCGCGGTTCAAATCGTTAACAAAAATCAAGAAAAGTAACGGCCCGATCACACTTCCCTGAGGTACCCCCGACGTGACTCGAACGCTGTCGGAACTAGCGCCATCAAGGACTACCCTCTGTTCCCGCTCTGAAAGAAAATCTTTAACCCAACTTATGGCGCCCTTGTTTATACCCGCGACCTTTAATTTATGAATGAGTTTACCATGTGGGACTTTATCAAATGCCTTTTGAAAATCTAAGAAGATGGCATCCACTTGCCTACCTCTCTCACCAGATACAAGTAAATCATGTGTAAATAATCCTAATTGGGTTTCGCAGGAGCGGGTTTTCCTGAATCCGTGTTGATTGTCACTTAAAAAGTTAATATTGTCAAGGTGTCTCATTATTGAACTGACAATTATGTGCTCTAAGATTTTACAACAGATAGAAGTGAGAGATATAGGTCTGTAATTACTGGGATCCTCCCTGTCACCACTTTTAAAAATAGGCGTTATTTGCGCGGTTTTCCAAATCTTAGGTACTTTGCACTCTGTGAGGGATTTGTTAAATATAAATTCAAGGTACGGGGCAATGTTTGGAGCTAAATGTTTAATCACCCTAGCTGGTATATTTTCGGGACCCGGGGATTTGTTGGGTTTAATCTCATTAAGTAATTTTAGAATTCCTTGTTGGTCCACTGTTATTTTTTCCATGGGTGGAGTATGTATTGTTTCTTGGAGATATGCGGTGGCAACATCATTCGAGAAAACGCTTTGGAAGAATGAATTTAAGATGTTAGCTTTAACCTCGCTGTCTGTATGAATTACATTGCTACAATCCCTTAAGGAAGCCACGGTTTGTTTACTCCCATTTACTTCCCTAACATATGACCAGAAAGCTTTGGGGTCAGTGTCCAAGTGCTCGCAAAGTACTTTGCGTTTAAATTCCAGTAAGGCGCTACGTAATTGTTTTTTGGTTTCAATTTTAGAGGATCTATATGTGTCCCATAATTGTGTATTCTCAGGAGATGATGTGTTCACGCCTGCCCTCTTTACCCTAGAGTGTAGCATTCTCTGCTTTCGAAGGGCTTTTCTAACGTCTTTATTGTACCACCTGGGGTCGCGATTTGCTTTAACGTATTTTATAGGTATGAAATCTACGATTCCTTTTTGCATGATATTGACAAATTCTGTCCAAGTTTCTTCCACGTTGACATGACTTAAGCGGGTTTTGAACTCGGGTAGTGAAGAGTTTAATTGATTGGCAAAAGATTCAAAGTCTGCTTTATGGTAATTATAAATTTTTCTTTTTGGTTTAACAATCTTTTTTATTGCTATGTCCAAATGGACATTAATTGCTTTATGGTCACTCAAGCCCTCATCAGTTGATACACTAATAATACGTTCCGGCGTGTTTGTAAGAAATAGAATCAATATGTTTTTTCCACGGGTGGGCATGCGTACTGCTTGATGAAGGGAGTTTCTTTGAACCAATTTTATCATGGAATTGCAAGATTCGCGATCGCGGGTCCCAGATTTAACGATATTGCTGTCCCAATCTATACCTGGGAGGTTAAAGTCGCCACCAATTATGTTTATGCTGTTATTATATTTACGTGTAAACTTGTGAATTTGATCGTTGAGGGTGTGAAGTGTTTTCAAATCTGAGTCTGGAGGTCTGTAGAAAGAGCATAAATTTATGTTGGGTTGATTGGTCCGTAGTAAGGTGCACCAAACACTTTCTATGTTATTATTTTCAAATGAAACTTGCCTGCTTTCAAAATGACTTTTAACTGCCACGAAAACCCCTCCTCCGGGTCTTGTATCTCTATCGTGTCGGTAAACTTTGAAATCTATTGGGAAAATTTCTTGGTCATTAATATCATTGCACAGCCAACTCTCTGTGCCTAATACTATATCAGCGGAATGAGTTTGGATTATGTGTTCTAGATCTGCTGATTTGTTCTTGAGGCTTCTGCAATTTATAACAAGTATAGTTAAATTATTTTGATGTTGAATAACGTCCTTATTTGTGCCTGACTGTAATTTAGGACGCCTTTGTGGGGAAGTGCGTGTCACATGTCTTTCTAAATCAATGCCAGTGTTGTCAATGACTTTTATATTTTTATTAATAATATTATACGCGCTATCCCCAGATGTTATTGACCCACTAAGTGACCTGCCCTCTATCCTAAAAAAGGCCTACAGTGGTCGAGTATCCTATCCGCTACCTTACTCGCCGCTTCCGCCGTGTAATGGACCCCAGATCGGTTAAGGGGAGTCCTGCAAGATCGGAGGGTTGGTCTGATATATATATATATATATATATATATATATATATATATATATATATATCCCTCCTCGGACTACAACCTTGACGTGGTGGAAGGGCTTGTGCGTTCCGATGACCCCTAGAGCTGTGCTGACGGGAGTAATAATTATTGCTCCTGGTAGGGTCACCCATGCCAGATAGGTCGAAGGTTAGGAGCCAGACGAAAGGTAGTCCACGCAGCGTCTGTTCCTCAGTGAGGCGCCAGTAAGTGATGGTGTCACATTAAAAACACTATTGAGGAAGGCAACGGGAAACCACCTCAATTATCATTCCCAAGAAAAATATGATGGACAACACAGAGATTTTGAGTCCTGGCAACCACGGGGCTCGGCCCAATCGGTCGTGTGTCGTGCCCGGCAGCGGGGGAGGCAAGGCTTCCGCGGTCGTCATCCCACGAAACCCTTGCAAGGGAAAACCAGCAGCAGCAGGACAGAAGACGCAGGAGAAGAAGACCACATTAGTTAGAATAGGAACGTGGAATGTTAGGACAATGATGAGGACAGGGAAATTGGAGAATGTTAAGCGAGAGACGGAAAGGGAAAATATAGATATTTTCGGTCTATGCGAGGTGAGATGGACGGAAAGCGGGGATTATTGGAGTGATAAGTATAGAATAATATACAGCGGCGGGGACGAGAGCCAACGAGGGGTTGCCATAGTATTAAATGAAGAGGTAGGGAAAAGCGTAGTCAACATAGAGCAGGTAACGGATAGAATACTACTAGTAGAGATAAAAGCAGAACCGACGAACTTGGTTATTATTCAGGTATACGTGCCACCGAGCAACCATAAGGAAGAAGAGGTCGATAGGATATACGATCAATTACAGGACATAATCGCGTGTGTTCCTGCAGGGTAACATTTGATAGTGATGGGGGATTGGAATGCGACGGTAGGCGAAGGAAGAGATGGTGACGAGGTCGGGGACTACGGCTTAGGCACGAGGAATGACCGCGGGGAGAAAGCAGTTGAGTTCTGCAGGAGACATGGGTTAGTCATCACCAACACTTGGTTTAGACACCACAAAAGACACAGGTATACATGGAAAATGCCAGGTGACTCAGAAAGGTATCAGCTAGATTATATCCTGGTTAGACTCAGGTTTAGGAACAGTGTGATAAATTCGCACAGCTTCCCGGGAGCGGATGCGGACTCAGACCACAATTTAGTTGTTATGAAATGTAGCGTACGCTTCAAAAAGATAAGGCAGGGGCGGCGAGTTAGAAAATGGAATGTAGAAGCATTAAATGGCTTGAAAAGGAAGGAGTAGCAACAGGCTGTAGCGGAAATCATGGAGGATGGTCAAGAGCTAAGTACTATCGAAGAAAAATGGGAAAGTTTCAAGAAAGGATGATCGAATGCCGCAAAAGACCTTATTGGAACTGTTAACGCAAAAAAGACTAGGAAACCATGGATCACGGATGAGATGTTTGCGAATATGGATGAGAGGAGAAAATTGAAAAATGTAAACACGGAGTTAGGCAAAATAAAGTACAATGAGCTAAATAATAAATTGAGGTGGGCAACAAATAAAGCAAAAGACGCATGATGGAAGACGCAGAGCAAGGACATGGAAAGTTTGCAGAGGAAGGGTGAAATTGGTGCGCTCTACAGCAAGATTAAATCACTACCGGTAAGTAAGAAGGGAAGATCTACGCTAACAGTTAGAGGTGAGGTGGGTAAGATAATAATTGACACAGGAAGGATCCAAGAGAGATGGAAGGAATATATAGAAGAACTGTATAGTAAATAACTTAGAACAACAATTTTAGACATAGATGAGGAAAATGACGTTGATGGAGATAGCTTAGGTCCTGGCATACTCGACTATGAGATAGAAAGGGCATTAAGAGAGATGAAACTAAATAAGGCCGTGGGGGTGGATAACATTCCTGCGGAATTACTAAAAGGTTTAGGAAAATTTGGGAGGAAGAGGCTAAATGAACTGATTCGTAGTATCTATGAGGCAGGGATCTGTCCGGAAAACTGTGAGATCCGTTTTGGTTCCCATTCCGAAAAATGCAAATGCTACAATATGTGAGGAGTACAGGACATTAAGCTTGATATCCCACGCAGCTAAAGTTGTTCTAAGGGCCATCAAGAAAAGGATATAGAGTAGGGCAAATGATTACTTAGGCGATGATCAGTTTGGGTTTAGGAAGAGGAGAGGTACGCGTGATGCCATTGCAGTAATGAGATTATTAATCGAGAGGAGGTATTTGCCTGTTTCGTAGATTTCAAAAAAGCGTTTCATAGAGTGAATTGAGGAAAACTAATGAGTATATTGCAGAAAATAGGAATAGATTGGAGGGAAAGGAGGCTAATCCGCAACCTGTACATGTCTCAGACTGCTCAGGTGCGAGTGGGGAACGGGGAGTCCGGATGGGCTGTGTTAGGAAGAAGTGTAAGGCAGGGTTGCCCATCATCACCGTTGCTGTTCAACGCATATGCGGAGGAAATGATTAAAGAGGCATGGGAAGAACTTGACGTAGGGATGAAAGTGGGCGGGGAATTCGTAAAATCAGTTAGGTTCGCTGATGACCAAGCTTTAGTTTGTCACTCAGCCCAAGGGTTGCAAGCTTTGCTGAGTGAATTAGAAATTCAGTGCGACAGGTATGGAATGAGAATCAATATTAATAAAACAAAGGTTATGCGATTTTCTAGAAAGAAAAAGGCTAAGCTAAACATTAAAATAGGAGGGAAAAAACTAGAGCAGGTAGAACAGTTTACGTATCTTGGAAGTGTTTTGGACCAACACGGTCAAAGTTATAGGGGCGTAAGGACAAGAATTCCGCTAGGTAAAGAGGCTTTCACAAGGAGGAGGGAGTTGATGACAGGGAAGTTGAATAATAATGTTAAGAAAAGACTCGTCAAAAATTTATTATGGAGTGTAATTATGTTCGGAGCGGAAATGTGGTCCCTGAAGCAGGATGATAGAAGTAGATTGGAGGCTTTTGACTTGTCAGTGTGGAGAAGAATGGAGAAGGTGAAATGGACCAAAAGGAAAACAAATGAGGAAGTATGGTGGGCGAGGAGAGGGGTTTGTTTGGAGAGATCCTAAGGAGGCAGGGCAATTGGAAGAAGGGTATATTGATCGGCAGTGGGATGTTGAAGAATGTAATAAAAGTGAGAATGTTAGGCAAACAAGGAAAGGGCAGGAACAGGATAGGGATGTTGAATGGGATGAAGGGAGGAAGGAAGTACTCAGAGATGAAGAAGGACCTGAAGTAGAGTAGGTTGCTAGATTTTGTGTTTTGTTAGGAATTACAAAGTATTTATTTTGTAGTTGTGTCCATCCATAAACCTACCTTAACCGGTAGATTAGCTCATAATAATAATAATTTAGTACCTTTTTGTGGCCGCGTATTTTTCTTAAATGAAGGTAGCTTTATAACACCTTTCAGGCTACCTAAAACCTCCTAAATATTCCGTATTTCTCAAGTGTAACTGTGATGGAATTGAATAAGCCCCTATATCACTACTATTTTCTACCTGAATTTCATATAATTAGAGCAAATATAATTGACATGCGTCGATATATAAAATCATAATTTTTATACTATAGTAAGTCACGTGTAAGAAATTACTCAAAAGTCCGCCTTTTTTTAATTTCAATCAGTGTTTAACCATAAATTTAGAGGAGCCGAAGTCAGAATCAATCAACCATCTTTTTCCAGGAATGTGAGATAATCTAGCCTCCCAATTTGAATTTAATTGCTTTCGTCAGCAGCCATGACAGTATTTCATTTTAGATAATCTAATATTTTATTAATACCTTTATTAGTCGATCTTTTAAATGTAAATTACTTTTTAAAATGCGATAAATCAAAGTAATAATTAAACATAGAATTTATTTAAATACATCTGAAAATCCATCTAGTTCTTTTAGTGTGGTGTTCAAGATTTGACCACAAATCTTGAGTCTTGGAGTACCATAAATTACCAAATTCATTCGAATATTTGCAATATTGTCTATTGATAAACTATTTTGATGTAAAACGTTTCATTCTGGGAATTGACAGTAATTGCACTCTTCTAATGATGAAGAAATTACGAGTAGAAGAGGTAGGATCGTGAAGAAGAGGTAGGATCTGCACTAGGTGAACTAAGTATGGTTGATTAATCATAATCACATTCGTTTTTCGGAGAAAAACACGAAATAAAGTTTTGTAATAATTTAATTTTTCGTATTACTAATAAAGATTTCTGTATTTGATAGATAATTATTACTTCTAGAAGTACTTACGGTACCTGACAGTGGTTTTCTCGGACGAATCAACTATGACTTTTGATTACATCTCACTATTATGAGAAAGAACCACGCCGTGATATTCCGCATTGCATTTACATGACCGATTGGTTTCACGTAACTTACGCATGGCACTCTACATAGAGAACAATTCGTGTCTAACCAAATACACACCGTTAGATGAATAAAAAATATTCGGTGAAATTATTCACTTTCTTTCTCATATATATGAAAAACTTCCAAGTAACAGCGGCGCCTATCTTTACCTTTAACCATTTTGATCACCCCTTTTTCACCTGTTTTCACCGGTGGAACCACAGGCGTACACCATAGGACGGTTCTCAGGATAGGAATACAGATGAGAAAAAATGCGCTGGGAGACTACCTGAGAGAATAAGCTACAACTGGAAGTACAGAGGTGAGGCTGGATGGTCCCCGAGCTACAGTAGTTTTGGTCCCTAGTCCCCGTGCCATGTCCTGTACACACCGACACCGTTATCACTTGCCCGTAGATACGTCTTTCTTCCCACACACCCTTTCCCCTCAAACCCCTCCCCAATATTATAAAACCTTACTCTCCCCCTCCTTCCTCCCCCTCTAAATAATCTCCCCCCCCCTCCTTTGTCTCTCTTATTCCTTTGAACCCCCTCTCAGCCCGCGGCACCCCTTCCCAAACCTGTCCTCTCTGATCCACCCCCACCCGTTTTAACTTCGTTGCCTCCCTAGCATCGTCACAAATTGGATGGAAGTGGTTTTGAAGAGAGGAGTGGGAGTAAGGTTTTGAGGAAGGGGTAGTGGAGTCAGGGGTGTCTCTTGCGTAAGGAGGGCGGTGGAGTGAATGAGGGAGGCGGGAGTCGGGAAGCGAGAGAAGGGAAATAAAATTGAAATTTGTGGACAAAGAAAGGCAGAGGCAACGCGCCTCGAAGAGAGGAAAATGGAGAGACGATTTTCCATATCGATGGTGACTCCACTATCTCCCTCCTCTCCCGGACATGGCGCGTGGCTGGCAGGAAAAAATAAAACACACTCACTTACATCACATCTTGTCTGGCGCCGCGTGGGCGGGTGACCGTAGAGGCAGGGACTACAGCCCTTTAATTGGGTGAATGTCAAAAAAATTAGCTAGGAAAATATTCAGTTTTCTCGAGAGTTAGAGAGATGTGCGCTCCGGCTGTGAATTTAACATTTTAATTTAGATTGAACATCTTATATGATAAATAAATATGTTACATTAAGGATGACCAAAATTGCATTTTATCAAACGGCGAACTTAGCAAACCCTAAATTTGGCGTACGCTAATTTTAAAGCTAAATGCGTAGAAACTATTACATAGGATGACCTTTTTTTTTGAAGTTACTTCATCTATTAATTCAGTAAGGAAACTAAGGAGACGCAATAATTTCATGTTAAACTAATCAAAAATAAACTTTCCGTCAGAATAAACACAACTGGATAATGAGTTCGTACTACAAGGTATATTCGAAAAATAAGGGCCGTTTTCTTATATTTAAATATAGGCGGGTCAGAACGAAGTTGTAAAAATATTGGGACATAAATTGATTGTTTCCAAAGTACTGAAGTTATTTTTTTGATCCAATAGTCGTTGCCTGCGGTGAATGAAGATAACAATGTCCGCAGAAGTCGTTGCTCCCGCCATTTACAATGTGTGCGCGCGTGTTAAAAATTCAGCTAAGATTACTGCATTTTTCTTTTTGCGGACGAAAATAAATCGTTTGTCGAGATTCCGAATAACTTCATATTCGGAACAGAAAAGAAGATCATGATTACCATTCTAAATTAAACAAACCGCGAAAGCAGACAACACCGTGCAGATACAGTGCAACAGCTATGAATAATACTCCATAAACAACCTAAGAGAAATTTTAAAATTTTTTCACTGTGACAACGAAAGTGAAGCATTATTCAGTAATCGTTCGCCTCACTTTAACAATTAGATGTAACTTTAAGGCATAGAGGCAGAAAAGTGGGAACATTTGTAAAAGAAATATTTCAGTAAAAGAAGCATTTGCAAGAAGAAAAGTATTCATAACGGGTACACTGAGTAAATATGTGAATAAAATATTAGTAAATACTTGACTATGGAGCGTAGTACTTAATGGATAATTCGCAGCAAAAACAGGAGAACGAATTTCAAATTAATTCTATTTTTTTCCGTAGAATATAGCTGACCTGATTTCATTGATATATATCAAACTATCTTAAATACATAATTTCAATAATCTTTGCACGAAAGGCACTTATTTTTTTATTGTAACAAAAAGAAGAGCTAATTTTTCCTAATTTTTGACAATGGAATTAGATGAATTCTGAATTTACAAAATGCACAAACTAATACTATGCAAAACAGTAACATACAGGTATTGTAAATAAAGTACATACACAGTAATAATTACCAAAATTCTAAAGAATAACTTCTCTACAATCACATTAAGATTTTAGTTTAATAATGCTGTGCTTTTCAAAAGTGAACAGAAGCATTTAAAGCCCTCAACTGTGTATGCATTCAGGATACAAACGATCATGTGCTGGAAAGCATAACTACCGACAATTTATTTTGTCAGAAACAAACGTCCCTTTCCTCAACCTCTAAGAACGCTAACGAAGCTCCTTGTTCCTCGAACTTTGCTTTGAGATTTGCTAAGTCGGATGTCAATTTCGGGGGAGGGGCGGTTTTGCGTTTCATCTTTTGGGCCCCATCCCTCCAGCCCTTGCCACCCACACACCCAACGCCCCAATCCCACCCGAGCTAATGGAGCCAGATACGATAAAATACAGCGGGGGCCCAAACTGCCAGTGAGGGAGACGCATGCGTTTGCATTCAGATCCCGTCGCCCTGCCTTTTACGACCACGCGGCCCAGCATCCGTCCCTCACTTGAGGTAAGAAGAGAGAGAGAGAGTGTGTGTGTGATTATAATGAGTACCCAACGTATCCCATTAACTCCCACTACTCTGTGGTCGTTGGACCCCTGGAAGTTCCAGCTTTTTCTCAAGCACAACCACTAACACATTGTTGCGAGAAACATCTCCCGACAGGATCCTATGCCAAAAGACCCTTGTCCTTCCTTGACCTTGCCTGCCTCACCGACTAGTCCAAGGATAGGAACTGCTAAGAACTAACGACCCATTTTCATCAAAAATAACCAAAAGATGAATTTGAAAATTCCCGCATCTTCCGTAATAAACTATTTTTTAAATCACACATAAGAGAGGAGAAAATTGTAGCTCATCTCACCTCTATTATTTACTCTGTTAGGAACTGGGTCTCATTGATCGCAAGGCCCCAGAAAAAAATCAAAGACATGGGTACAACACCATCTTTAATCAATGCAACCAATGAAATGTGTTCATTTTCATGACGCTGATGCCAAATATCTCTTGCCAAACGCCTTCGCGTGAGTGGTATCCTGTAGATGTGGAATTGTTTTCCTACGATGCTTTCAAATAATTAAGCATAGAACTTTACACAAAGCAGTATTGATATCAGTTTTTATCTAATTGAATGACATTCCCTTTAACTTTTTTTATTCTGAACAACCTTAATAAACGTAAAATCACAAGAAAACGAAGTGATGAGATTCTCGACAAATAATATGGCCACGCTAAATATTAAATGTTGGGACGTATACTCAAGAACAAGCTGACAACCTAAACAGACACCATAAAACAGTTCAGTCAGGACGGAAGTTAGGCTTTAAAAGGTTCAATTTCCGGCGAAGGTTATTGATTTTTACTCTGTAGAATATCTGTATTTCGAAGCTCATTAGCGGATGATTCCGTCGGAGTAAAGGCTACGGCATCTCCCAAAGTTCTTAAAATTAATATTAGAAAGTGCTTTTGAGGGGAGTAGGCAGAGTACTAAAGGCAAAAAGAATTGTGTCAGGTAAATAAGCGTTTGCAAAAATACGGGAATGGATGACAGGCACATTAAGTAAAAATATAGAGAAAATATCAGTGAAAACTTTAATATGACGCATAGTTTTGTATGTCTCGGAAACTTGGTTGTTGAGGCAGGAAGATTGGACGCTTCTGAGATTTTGATGTGAATAGGAATGAAGAAAATTAAAAGGATAAAGAGAAAAGCAAACTAAACTTCGGCAGGAGAAGAGAGGAAGGTGATAGGGAAGATCTGAAAAAGGCAGAAAAAGTGAGGGGAGTAAATATTGACGGGTAGTGAGATGTTTAAGGTCATGATGTGTCGAAAGGAGAAACTGGTAAGCGGTAGAAGAAGAAATAAACTAGACTTTCTAGACAGAATGGAAGAAATTAAATCACATTGTTAAATGAAGTTTTCTCGGGTCATCCACCGGGTCAGGGAGGGGTTCCATGTTGGCTGACGTTTCGGAGCTCGACTCAAGCATCGTCCTCAAGGCAGATGAGTGCCAACTCTGTACTTTAGCCGTCATATATTTGACCATCTTATACATTAGACGGCCAAAATGCAGAGAGGGTACTCATCTACAATGACGACAATTCTCAAGCCGACCCGGTGGATGACCCGAGAAAACTTCATTCCGCCGATTCGCCGGGAAAGCACCAGATCACATATACTTTTATATATTATAATAAAATAATTGCAGAAGTTATTAATCAATGAATTAAGATAAAATTTAGAGAAAAAAGAGGAAGTTCTGCTCATATATAGAAATAAACAGCCGTCATGTACGAGCAAAAATCGCAGATTTTTATTTCACAGTGAATCACAAGTAGATGCAGAAATAGTTCCTTCCAGCCTCTACAGAATTCAAAGTATGTAATATTTACGCATTCTTTCTGAACGCCCATACCAAAATAAATTAATATCGTCCAAGCTCTGGGATTGAATTTCCTTTAAAAGAGTACAAAACTGGTGAGGACACCATGCAAAGTTTCTCCAAATTGGTTAATCAAATTCACCATCACGATTTTACTGGCGACAAATTAGTTTGGAAGCATTTTGGGGCAAGAAAATTTCTGCATTCTTCTTGGCCCAGTTTTTAAAGATAAATTGAAAAACGAGACTTGAATTCTAAGCAGGCTTCTCAAGAGTTCCAATTAACGCCACATCACATTTTTCTAATTTCGCTTCGCTCGACTACGCTCAGAAACAACATATAGCTATAGTCTGGCGCATGCATTGTAAGCTGATTCCGTCCAGGTACTAAAAATAATCTGCATTTGTATAGCCCGAAAGAACACTGAACATGATCCACGTGCCCCCAACACATTAGGCCTCGAAGTTCTAAGCTGTTCCCCTCTTCGGACCTGGAAGTTGCATAATTCTTTGCATGCATAATTGAGTCGATACGTTGAGGGGTTAAAAATACGAAGGCCTCTATTTTTAAACCTGAAAATAGCTGTAAGAGGAGTAACTTTAGTTTACCTGTAAGTGCTGGTCATTAGAGCAGAAAACAGCAAATAGTTCAACAGGAGGCAAGTTTTTAAAGGGACAGATAAAATATGATTTCCATGCATTTTTTAGCAAACATGTTTCTGAAATGATTTCAGGCTTCAGGCGCACAACTGCGCAGTTCCAATGGCGGAAATTATGGCATTAAAGTTCGAATTACGTATTATAATATCCACTATTTTCACCAGATTTACCCCCTGTGACTTTTTTTTTGACGCCAACGCAGATGCCCATTTAGAGGACGAAATCCTACTTTTTGGATGTCTTAAAAAATTTGAAAAAACGCTGGATGTAGTGTATCAAGGTATTAAGGGATTATGTTGAGAAAAAAACCTACCCAAAATAATTCGCTTTTATGCTAGTTTCTAAGGACCTACTGAATGACTCACGCGACGTGTATCTTAATACAAGGGGAGCTCCATACTTGTCTTTCAAAACTAACTTTCGGTTTATTGCTGAGCAAATTATCACAAGTAGTAACATGCATGACAATAAGTAAGAAAAGAATTCTGGAGCATCCACTCCGGTGCCGTTTGCTTTTACATATTAGAGTCATTTTCAATGTGACACAAAATCTTGAATTTATTTCTTGAGCTTAGGTATCATCTGATTTTTTTAAAAATAATATGTAGTCAGCGGCAGAAATTGATGTTAACTTTTCCGAACGATGGAAATGATTTATATTTCTCTTGTTCACAAAAAACGCCGAATGAATCAATAGAGTGAAAGCTTTTAAGCGTACTTACTAGACCTTTTAAAAGATTTGAAAATTTTCAGCATAATGAAAACAACCAAAGAGATTAAAATAATTCCTCGAATGTACAGCAACATCCACACGCTCGATTTATTCTTGGAATAAGAGTGATTTGAGTCATAAAAATTCGCATATTAGCTAAAAAAACCTTCCCTTATGGATACAATTAACCAAAATAAAAAAACCTTCTTGGAAAGGGTAGATATCTCGGATGTGAATATAACGATGGGGAAGCTTCCTGGAATATTTTTTTCAACGCTATATTAAAGACCCAGAATTTGATACGAAATATTATGCAGGCTGGAGACTTTCTGGAATTCGGATTATGATTTTAGGGAAGTAATGCTGTATACAGATTTTACGTGCCACAAGAAATATATTTTATGCTTCAACTATTACAATTGTACTGTGATATATTCAGGACATGCCAGGGAATTCAAAAGTGCGACGAAACTTGCTGAACTATAAATAAAATGTCTCAGGTTTTAACAATTCTAGAACAGCGTTGAAACAGCGAATGAAAAATCTAGTCTCTTTACCCTCCGCTTCACATTGCACATATTGATCAAAGCATAATCATCATTCGGTATTTGTCATTTTAGTTAGCAAAAATGTGCCTCAAAATTAGCCGAATTGTTGAAAGCGAGTGAATTTGAAGACACAAAGAGGTTGTTGAAGAGGCAAATCAACTGGAGAGCAGCATCAAACTGATCCTTGTATGCAAATAATAACTGATTAAAATTCATTCAAAAATTTTTCCTTGGAGTGATGATCATTCTTTTCCAAAATTCAGTAGCAAAATTTGCCATGCATGGTGGGTTGGTTTGGAGGGGATCGGGACGTAGGAAATAGATGCGAAAGGGTGAATGAAGTTGAGGCCGGAAGGGATGGAGATGCTGAGAATTTTCGCTGAGCGCAGGCTAACCCGCCTTTTCTGCGATGGGTCGAAAAAAAAAGTTCCCCTGGGAAATGACCCCCAGCATCAAAAAATGATGGCGGCGGGTTGAATGAATGAAGTGGAGGAAACAAAAATTTTCTTGCATCTCCTACCTTTATATTTTCCACCAATTCGAGCATTTGGTGAAAGGTCAAGTTGGAAAGAGGCAAAGATGAAAGAAATTCTCGCATAATTGGCAGACAAATTTAATTTTTGTGATTCAGAATGACCAAATGGATCCTTCATTTTAGGCTTTACTTTTTTCTCCATCTTGCCAACCAATTGCGAATGAAATTTTCTCATCATGAATTCCCTCAAACTATAGAGGGTCAACTAAAAATAACCAACGTATTTCAGGATGAAGAGACCCTGAAAGCATCGTATCACCACATGCCTGTATGAAGAGGAATAGATAATAGTGTTAAAAAAATTGATTTCCTAATCGAATATTTATCTACCAGAGAAGGTTTTTCCGATAGCATGTTGTTCGGACCTGATTCTTTTTTTAAACCGACTTCTATCAACAAGGAATCAATGTTCAAGAATCTATTCTCAACGGCATCGAAATCTTTATTCAAATATGGACATTAAGGTGTGAAAATATATTTATAAAAGTATACTAAAACATGACTCTGCCTTGAATTAAACTTCGCGCACTATGAAGGCATCGTTCCAATCAACATAACCAAGACTTAAAAATGAGGGGTTCCTCTCTAGCAAATAAGGGTTTCTGATACTGTAGCTAGCTCAAAATGAGTGGAAATTCATAACGAATAATAACTTAAGTTTCTACTTTTTCACAATGCTTCTATTGAAAATTCACAATACTTTTATTGCACAGCGCATTACGATGCTACTACGCTGCCTCTAGGCATATATAGACATGTACCTGAAGATGTAGTAACGTCGAGACGCGTTGTACAGTACAAAAAAGTAGATGGGTGAAATAAAAATCTAATTTATTTAGTCATAGCCAATATATAGATAGGTGGACGAGACAGGGGAAGAAATAGATAGGATAGGTATGTTGGACTGAATGAAGGTAGAAAGTATGTGGGAATTGAAGAGGGGCTTTCTGTAGTGTCGCACGTCGCGTTTTTTTGCTCGGAGAGACTAGGGCATATGTATACTGTTGTGCAGTTGTCTAGGTTGTGTCAATCCAAAACGTACCTTACCTGGTAGAATACTAATTATATAGAGTTCTTAAAAATGATGCCACTTTAGTTAAACAAACAGATGATTTATCGTTACCTAGCAATTCGTTTCACTTGAGATTGAGAGCAAACAATGGCGTACAGAGATTCCCTCTAAGCCTTCGTCTGGATTACAGCCGCAGTGGGAGGAAATATGTACATAAATGAGGATATCCAGCCGGAAAAATCTTCTGTTCAATACTACCGCTGGCTACCTCAAGGTTCGCGCGTTTGATTTTAGTTGAGAATATATAGCAAGTGTTGCTGGGTCCCTGGAAAACCTAATGGAAAACCGAAAGCAGAGTATCGAGATGTATTTGGTACAAGGACCACAAAATATAAAGTCATGCAATAAAGTCCAGAACTTAACAAGGTTTCTATGGATGTAATTATACCACAAGAGGCAAGAAAAAGTGGAAGCATAAATTATGACAGCATTCATTGCCTTAACTTTTATTCGCCACTGTTTCCTAAAGCACCATGCAATGACAATGATACAAGAAAAATTAGCAAGACCTATTGCTACAATCATTGATCAAATGCAAATGAATTTCCAAGACAATAATCAAGAATTTTACGATACTTTCAAATGGCAGAAAAATATTACATGAGAAGAATTGCTAAATTCAAAGAACTGCAGGATATACAGAGACAGTAACTTTAACGGAGTTATGCGCTAATATGCATTAAAATGCACTAACTTCAAAGAGTAAAAATCACTCGCCTTGATCGAAATTTCCCGGTCAAGGCGAATGAATGTTACACTTTGACATAATTACACAAAATAACTACTTCTTTGTACACTAGCACTTTACAATTACCGAGGGTAATAAAGTCTCGTATTGCTGAGGTAATTGAATATAAACAAGAGAGAGATGAGATAGATATGCGAATGATTAAAACTAAAAAATTAACAATTGTCGATGCCAGAGTCTTATAACAGAATGAACAATTATTTAAGAGCCTTAGTGGGAGTAAAAACTTTCGATTTAGGCATTCGTAAAGTGGGAAACTTATAAACACAAAAATTAGTTAAAGGGAAGCATCTCGCACGAAGAAATACACCTCTAGTAACCAATATATATATATTCATTTTCACCTCTACTCCCCAATTGACCCAGCAAAGGCAGAAAATCACAATCGTCGAAGCCCTATAAAAGAGTAGTGGTAGTATTTCTTAGGGAAGTAGAGCGATAGATGAGGTCATTTGCGGAATCAGGGATACATGGGCAAGTTTTCTTGCGTTAGGGTGTTTAGGAAATGAGGGAAAGGTGGAGAGAAACCTGACGTCGGTATTAGCCTACTCTAACAACAAAATATACCAGGAGCTCAGAAAATTTGACGTCCCATCCGACGGACCGTATACACCACTCGTAGTGCCCCCACATGGTGTCCAGATATGGATCGGGATATCACTGAAAAACCCTGAAGGTACTCGATACCGGACCCTATGGACGGGAAGCCAGTGCACAAGCCACCCCACCAATTCGATTACCCTCCTGTATAAGCATTCGATCGAGAGCAAGTAATGGAGACAAGCAGTCAGTCAACCGCGGAGTCAGCCTAGTCAGAGGATCCAGTGGTATTAGTCCAATTGATCTGTTGCTCACACGCTGTGTGCTCATTGGGTAGTGCACCCGTTGGGTCATGTAACTCCTCGTGTTCTGCAGTCTAAACTGCCCCATCGACCCGTTAGATTCTAAGAAATAATATCAGGACCAACTGCGGTGGAGGATATGCCGTAGAAACCTGTCGGAAGGTAGTTTCACTTTAGAGAGAGAACCACACCTTGCAATACATTTGATTCACGTTCTTAGTCATTCACAATATCATATGTCGGGGTTACTCCAACATTGTTACGTATTTTTCGCTTCTTCGCAATAGGTATGAACCCAGAGATACCAACAGCAAATGCCTTTTCTTCATTACTTATTAAGAGTAGATACAACGGGGTTGGATCGAAGGACAACTATAGAGATCAATTCATGCGTTTCTCTGATCAAGTTGTAGAAATTTTCTTCAACAAGATTTTTTCATGAAATTTGATGAATACTTAGATGTTGAAAGGGATATCATTGGACTCAATCCTAAGTTTTATTAGCGGTTGAGGCAGAGAAAGCACTATAACATGTACATTTCCCATATTCTAAGTAGAGAAGGGACATTTCCTTACCCTGTGCCACTTGCTGTTTCCAAAGAAATCCTAGAATCGATCAAATCTGCAGGGATAATTATTTTGTGGTGTCCAAAGGTAGCAACCGGTTTTAAACTTAGGTATTGCTCTCGGTAACCGACTGCTCTTCTCAATAGGCCACCCTTTCAGTCATAACGAAAACACGGCAACATACTACACTCGAATGCATTACTATATTAGGTACTTCAATATTGATATTCTATCGTATAAGGAAGGTTTTCCATGCACACACTTCTGCATTGATACGTTTCGTTGACTCTTCTAACAAAACATAACCTGACATCCGACACTACAATGCACTCTTCGTCAACAACACTCTTTCCTTCATTTTGTACAAATTACCCATCCTATTCCCACCTCTCTTTCTCTTGCCGAACGTTTTTCCCTCGCAGTCTTCAGCATCGTTGAACAAAATGCTATGCACCACATTTCCTGCACCCATTGAAGGAATATTTTTTCTCAAAAACTTCCATAAATCCCAATTTGGGTGAAATAGAAGGACTATTCATCTCGTATGAGTGAAATTCGCACGTCGAGTTTCCACAGAACTATGCAAATACGAGTAAATACGCAAAAAAAATAGCCTTGAGATATTATCTATTAGATTTATCCTCCTTCTAAATGAAAGACTCTTCTTTAATTTATTGCCTTGAGCTATCACCTAAAACAGGGTATATTCAAAGAAAATTCCAATATTTCGCACGCAAGGTAATTGGCTGCGAAATAAAGGAATTTAAAGTGCATACCCTCGGTGAATTTTGTATATTACGCAATGAAGAAATTCCAATAAGTTGCGCCAAGAGTTTTATTTTTACTCTAAAATTTCCATGCAATTAATTATTTTGAAGTTAGACACCGACCTATAATTCCAGAAACGAGGGAAATAATCATTTTGGAAATGTGCAACCTAGGCTCGGTAGGCTTTTTAATTCTCATTCTCGCCAGCATCCGAACTTTTTTCTCAAATTTTTTTAATACAATGACTCAGCGATAACGCACGTTTTACCAAGAAGACACGGTCAAACTCGAGTAAATTAATGGCGAGGGTTTTAAGGTTTCGCTCGGCGCATTTCTAAAGAAAAAAATATAGACTGAAAAGAAATGACGTTGCAAGATAATACCCTTCATCATATTCAATTTACAAAGAACACTAAAAATATTCAAGCAGAGTCAAAAATTAGGTCTTTGCTTCAGGAGTTTAGTATTTTATGTGCGATATCTCGGCGATATTAATTAATTTAATTCTCATTATTCTATCCTTCGATCATATTGTTAATTTTTTCTTGTACACTGTTATCTCATGTATTCCTTTTCAATAGCCACCGTTCATTATCTTGCACAAATACCATCGTATTCTTTGCAATAAAATATCACCAACGCCGAATATTATTAATCGTCAAGACAATACGAAAAACTTCATAATATCATTTTTTTATTTTCTAACTATTTAAAAGCAAATTTGCGGACTTAAGGTCTCTTTACTGTAACGTATTACGAAAAACTTTCTCTTCTTTGCATTTTACATTTTTTTGTTTGATAACTGCTATAATTTTTCGTAAAAGCTAACGCAAATCGTACTTACTCCTTTTATCAGTTAAATCATGGGATCTCTGAGTGACTAGGAAGAATTGAACTCAAAAGAATGAGAATTACTCAAAGAAAAAAGCCAGGAGATGGGCGTTCAACTAAGGTAGCGCGACATATATATAACTTATTATCTATCATCCGACTTCATCTTCAAATATGGCACACAAAATCAATTTTCGCTTTAAATTAAAATCGTTCGGCAAAAGAAAATATCGATTACACACTACTCTTCCGACTATGAATAATATTATATAGCACACAAAGGGACGACCTTCATACCAGCCAGAATAAACAGATTCCAATTCAAAAAATATTTTATAGTTGTTTTAATATCATTTTTAGTTCATCATGATGGCCTATCAACCCGATGACTGGTTTATATAAGCTCTCTACATTACATATCCTATTCCCTGCCCATCTCTATTTATTTCTATTTAAGCTGTATTTTACTTCAATTACAGTTATTTTTAACTTCTAAAAAACTATGTGTTTCCACTACATGTACACATTGATAAAGGACAAACGAGATAATGATTGTGGGGCACACTTCACAATGAGTATTTTCGAAGTGGGGGCTAAGAGTACCTGAGTGCTGTTCCACTTGCTTATTGCTCGAATGAAAATGTATAGAAATAAAAAAACCGATGAGAATCCATCCATGCTCCTGAAAACTGCAACAGAATTTATTTTATCTCACTTTTACCGCATTGTAGTCAGCAAGATAACACTCCCTAAAGGGAAGAAGGAAATATGCACTGGGGAAAAGAAGGGGGGTTGAAAAACCTGGTTGGTACTGAAAAACTACATTTCAGAAATTCGAAACACCATTAGCATGGTAATAATTTTTAATGAACAATTCACCCCATTTCTGCATCGCGGACCTCCTGTTTTAACAAATAAAAATTTCGCCATCAATTACGCGTGAACGCCGTACGCATTATCGCTTTCGAACTGGCAACTTTCCTTCTATTGCGCAAGTATGTTAGTTAACAAACCCACTTACTTCAAACCGATTGTGACTTTATTAAACACATAATAATATATATAATATATGCTAATATATTATATATAATAATTTATAATGTATATATATATATATAATAATTTATAATGTGTATATATAAATAAATATATATATATATATATATATATATATATATATATATATATATATATATATATATATATATATATATATAACACTTTTTGAAAGTCTCACGGATGTGAATAATAATGTATAACACTTAGCACTAGTGGACACAGACAAAAACACAGAAACACAAAAAAAGAGACTCACTATTTTTCGAATTTTCGGTGGTCGTTGCCACCTTTATCAAGGAAGAGAGGGACAGAACTGAAGGGAATACGAGGGCTGGAGCGATGGATGGAAGGGGAAGGTGGGGAGGGAATTCCGAAGGGACGGGTATGGAGGGGCAGCGTTAGAAGGGTGGGGAAAATGTAGAAGGTGATGGGGGTGGAAGGGGGATGAAAATATAATTACAGCAGGGTAATTAGTGCCTAATATTAATTCCTGGCCAGTTCCAGGACTCCAAAAGCCAGATGAAGGATTGCTCTAGTGTTTTCAGTTTCAGTGGAGGATCAGAGGGTGGGAGGGATGCTATGATGGATACACTATAGCATTTATCAAAGGGAGTGTTGTGTTCGGAGGCGTGTTTGGGGATAGGGAGCATGTCAATTAAGGAAGAGTTTTTGCATGAGGCTCGGTGGTTGTTGATTCTGATATTGAGGGGTGTGGTGGTTTGCCCAATATAATAGGCAGGGCAAAGTTGGCACTTCAGAAGGTACACTACATTGCTAGAAGTGCAAGTAGAGGAGGGAATTGGTGGGAGAGAGTTAAAAAGCGGGTGGGAGAGGGATGGGATTTTGGTTTTGAAAATAGGGTATGTTTTACATCTGGGTTTATTGCATGGCGTTGGAGTGGTTTTAGGACACGTTGGGGATTTAAGGAGTGGATTTGTTGATTTGAGGAGATCGGATAGGTTGGCGGGGCGTTTGAAAGTAACTGAGGGGCATTTGGGAAAAAGGTTGGCGGTGGCATTATGATTTTTTAGGATAGGGTAGAGGTCTTTCAGGATTGATCGTATAGATTCTAAGCCCGGGAAGTATGTTGTGCAAATTGAGAGAGGGTGGGGTTCCGCGGTGGAGGAAGGTTTGGGAGTGTACGTATGTTTTCGGATTCTTTTGTTCAGGAGGGATTCGGGATAACCTCTTTTGAGGAGGGAAGAGTGTAGACTTGAAAGGAAATAATCAAGGGAATCAGGGTCACTACAAATTCTGTGTCCTCTTGTGGATAGGGAGTAAGGAATGGAGCGTTTTGTGTGATATGGGTGGCAACTATTGTAGTGTAAGTATTGCTGTTTGTTTGTGGGTTTAATATGTACAGAGGTGTGAAATGTTTGGTTTCTTAATGTAACATTTACATCCAGGAAGGTGATTTGGGAGGAGGAAACTGTAGAACTGAAGGAAATAGAGGACGAAGCATTGAGGTCGGAAATGAAAGCTTTCAGGGAATCGGTGCCATGTGGCCAGAGGAGGAAGATATCATCGATGTATCTGAGCCACAATAGAGGTTTCAGTGGTTGTTTTGACAGGAATTTCTTCTCTGCGAGACCAAGAAAGAGGTTTGCATAGGAAGGGCTGAACCTGCTACCCATGGCACAGCCCTTGATTTGCAAGAAGAATTTGACGTTAAAGGAAAAGGAGTTGCGGGTGAGGATGAACTCGGAAAGACTAAGGAGAAAATCTGTGCTGGGTATGTGTGGCTCAGGGCGTTGGGAGAGGTAGTGTTTGAGAGCGGAGAGACCTTCTGAGTGGGGAATCGATGTGTATAGGGATGTTGCATCTATGGTGGCCATAATGATCTCAGTATCTGGAGGGAGGGAGGTTGATTTTAGCCTTTCCAGGAAATGGTAAGAATCTTTGGTGTGTGACGGTAGGGAATGGACTATCGGTTGGAGATAGTGGTCTACAAATGCAGAGATTCTTTCAGTTGGGGAGTGACGGGAGGATAAAATCGGACGACCAGGATTCCCATGCTTGTGAATCTTTGGAAGGATATAGAAATGAGGGGTACGTGAGTGGGGAGGGGAGAGGAGGTCCAGGTCTGAAGGAGATAGACCCTCATTTGGCCCGTTGGACACGAGAAATTGAATAAGTTCCTTCTGAAGTGCGGGGTTTGGGTCTTCGGGGATTTCGGGGGCAACCACCTTTATCTGTGTGCCCTATCCCTCTTTTCACCACTGTGTTACCTTTATTTCCTCTTCCTCTTACTTACCACCCCTATCAAATTTACACCTATCCTATCCCCCGTCGCATACATCAACATGCATAACATTGACCCCATCCCCTCATGGCTACGCCACATCAGAAAATACGGACTCCCCGGACTACAACCTTGACGTGGTGGAAGGGCTTGTGCGTTCCGATGACCCCTAGAGCTGTGCTGGCGGGAGTAATAATTATTGCTCCTGGTAGGGTCACCCATGCCAGATAGGTCGAAGGTTAGGAGCCAGACGAAAGGTAGTCCACGCAGCGTCTGTTCCTCAGTGAGGCGGCTGCAATGGCGTCTGACCCCAGTGGGGCAGCCAGTAAGTGATGGTGTCACGTTAAAAACACTATTGAGGAAGGCAACGGGAAACCACCTCAATTATCATTCCCTAGAAAAATATGATGGACAACACAGAGATTTTGAGTCCTGGCAACCACGGGGCTCGGCCCAATCGGCCGTGTGTCGTGCCCGGCAGCGGGGGAGGCAAGGCTTCCGCGGTCGTCATCCCACGAAACCCTTGCAAGGGAAAATCAGCAGCAGCAGGACAGAAGACGCAGGAGAAGAAGACCACATTAGTTAGAATAGGAACGTGGAATGTTAGGACAATGATGAGGACAGGGAAATTGGAGAATGTCAAGCGAGAGATGGAAAGGGGATATATAGATATTTTAGGTCTATGCGAGGTGAGATGGAAAGATAGCGGGGATTACTGGAGTGATAAGTATAGAATAATAAACAGCGGTGGGGACGAGAGCCAACGAGGGGTTGCCATAGTATTAAATGAAGAGGTAGGAAGAAGCGTAGTCAACATAGAGCAGGTAACGGATAGAATACTACTAGTGGAGATAAAAGCAGAACCGACGAACTTAGTTATTATTCAGGTATACATGCCACCGAGCAACCATAAGGAAGAAGAGGTCGATAAGATATACGATCAGTTAGAGGACATGATCGCGTGTGTTCCTGCAGGGAAACATTTGATAGTGATGGGGGATTGGAATGCGACGGTAGGCGAAGGAAGAGATGGTGATGAGGTGGGCGACTACGGTTTAGGCACGAGGAATGACCGCGGGGAGAAAGCAGTTGAGTTCTGCAGGAGACATGGGTTAGTCATCACCAACACTTGGTTTAGACACCACAAAAGACGCAGGTATACATGGAAAATGCCAGGTGACTCAGAAAGGTATCAGCTAGATTATATCCTGGTTAGACTCAGGTTTAGGAATAGTGTGATAAATTCCCACAGCTTCCCGGGAGCGGATGCGGACTCAGACCACAATTTAGTTGTTATGAAATGTAGCGTACGCTTCAAAAAGATAAGGCAGGGGCGGCGAGTTAGAAAATGGAATGTAGAAGCATTAAATAGGTTGAAAAGGAAGGAATACAAACAGGCGGTAGAGAAAATCATGGAGGATGGCAAAGGGCTTAGAACTATCGAAGAAAAATGGGAAATGATCAAAAAAGGGTTGTCTAAAGCCGCAAAAGACACTATTGGAACCGTTAACGCTAAAAGGACTAGGAAACCATGGATCACGGATGAGATGATTAAAAAGATGGATGAGCGGCGAAAATGGAAGAATATAAATACAGAATTAGGCAAAATGAAGTACAAAGAATTGAACAATAAATTGAGGCGGGCAACAAATAAGGCAAAAGACGCATGGTGGAAGACGCAGTGCGAGGATATGGAAAGTCTGCAGAGGAAGGGTGAAATCGGTGCGCTGTACAGCAAAGTTAAATCGTTATCGGGAAGTAAGAAAGGAAGAGCTATGCTAATAGTTAGAGATAAGGCGGGTAAGGTAATAGTTGACGCAGGAAAGATCCAAGAGAGATGGAAGGAGTATATAGAAGAACTGTATAGTAAAGAACTCAGACCAACACAGTTAGACATTGAAAAAGAAAATGACGTAAAGGAAGACAGCTTAGGTCCAGGCATACTAGACAATGAGATAGAAAGGGCATTAAGGGAGATGAAACTAAATAAGGCCGTGGGGGTAGATAACATTCCCGTGGAACTTTTAAAATGCTTAGGAAAGTGTGGGAGGAAGAGGCTATATGGGCTGATCCGTAGCATTTATGAGGAGGGAATCTGGCCGGAAGACTTTGTGAGAGCAGTTTTAGTTCCGATTCCGAAAAAGGTAAAGGCCACGTCATGTGAGGACTATAGGACAATTAGTTTGATATCCCACGCAGCTAAAGTTGTTCTCAGGATCATAAACAAAAGGATAGAGAGTAGGGCAAATGATTACTTAGGGGATGATCAGTTTGGGTTTAGGAAGGGGAGAGGTACGCGTGATGCCATTGCAGTAATGAGATTATTAATCGAGAGGAATACAGAACACAACCAGGAGGTATTTGCCTGTTTCGTAGATTTCGAAAAAGCGTTTGATAGAGTGAATTGGGAAAAACTAATGAGTATATTGCAGAAAATAGGAATAGATTGGAGGGAAAGGAGGCTAATCCGCAACCTGTACATGTCTCAGACTGCTCAGGTGCGGGTGGGAAACGGGGAGTCAGGATGGGCAGTGTTAGGAAGGGGTGTAAGGCAGGGTTGCCCATCATCACCGTTGCTGTTCAACCTGTATGCTGAGGAAATGATCAAAGAGGCATGGGAAGAACTCGAGGTAGGAATGAAAGTGGGCGGGGAATTCGTAAAATCAGTTAGGTTTGCTGATGACCAAGCTTTAGTTTGTCAGTCAGCCAAGGGGCTGCAAGCATTGCTGAGTGAATTGGAAATTCAGTGCGACAGGTATGGGATGAGAATCAACATTAATAAAACAAAGGTTATGCGATTTTCTAGAAAGAAAAAGGGCAAGCTTAACATCAAAATAGGAGGGCAAAAACTAGAGCAGGTAGAACAGTTTACGTATCTCGGTAGTGTTTTGGACCAACACGGTCAAAGTAGTAGGGACGTAAGGAGAAGAATTGCGCTAGGCAAAGAGGCTTTCACGAGGATGAGGGAGTTGATGACGGGGACTTTGAGTAAGGATGTTAAGAAAAGACTCGTAAAAACTTTGATATGGAGCGTAGCTATGTACGGCGCGGAAACGTGGTCATTGAAGCAGGAGGATAGACGTAGACTGGAGGCTTTTGAAATGTGGGTGTGGAGAAGAATGGAGAAGGTGAAATGGACAGAGAAGAAAACAAATGAGGAAGTACTTGGTATGGTGGGCGAAGAGAGGGGTTTGCTGGGAGCAATCCTATGGAGGCAGGAAAAGTGGATGAAGGGGGTGTTGACCGGCAGTGGGATGTTGAAGACTGTGATAGAGGGTAGAATATTGGGCAAAAGAGGAAAGGGAAGGAACAGGATAGGGGTGTTGGACGGGATGAAGGGCGGAAGAAAGTATTCAGAGATGAAGAGCGCGTGCGCGCGTGCGTGCGTGCGTGCGTGCGCGCGTGCGTGCGTGCGTGCGTGCGTGCGTGCGTGCGTGCGTGCGTGCGTGTGTGCGTGTGTGCGTGTGTGTGTGTGTGTGTGTGTGTGTGTGTGTGTGTGTGTGTGTGTGTGTGTGTGTGTGTGTGTGTGTGTGTGTGTGTGTGTGTGTGTGTGTGTGTGTGTGTGTGTGTGTGTGTGTGTGTGTGTGTGTGTGTGTGTGTGTGTGTGTGTGTGTGTAATGAATTAAGAAATTTTATTTTCACTATCAAGTCGCATAATACCCACAGTTTTTTCAATTGATCATGGCTTTTTGTAATAAAGAATGAAATAAGATGGATTCAAATAGCTTAGCGAAACATCTTTTTTTAAATAATATTTACAAGTGAATATTTCAATAAAATTCAATCCCAATTGGTAACATTACTGGGACTTACATTGCAATTACGTGCACATTTTTGAAAGCGACATGAAGGATTATTTTTAAACGAGAGAGATTAATGTCCTCCTTGGTGGCCTTAATGTTAGACTGAAAAAACCTTTAATCGGACAACACTGCACGAATCAATCCATCCTCTTAACCCTACCATTGGGTTTGAAAGAGAAGACGTTACGTTAGTGAGGATTCAGCCACAATCGGCATTCACTCTCCCTCCTCTCCCATTTCCTCTCATTTCCCTCCCTCCCCTCTACTCAGATTAAAACACCAACCCAGGACGAAAACCTCCATTTCGCCTTTCGCACTACAACGAAATATCTCGTTACTCTTGTTCGGTTTGTTTTTTTGTAGGAGGAACATCTATTTGCCTTCTTCTAACAGGTGATTTGTCCAAGATATTGCTAGTAATTGACATGCTTTAACAGTTTCATTGTTAAATGGCTTAAAAGTACCTCAAAAATGTTTGTATTTATAATTCCGTAAATGGTTTCCCTAAGCGTTCCTAACTGCACTATATTTTCGACTCCTTTTGAGTGTGATCTGTCCTCTTTCAGAAACAACATACCATCCTCCACTGTGCCGCACATAACAACCGCCTAGAAGTCGTAAATTTCTTGCTGGACACTCTGGATGAGCCAAATCTGGAAGCTGTGGATGCAGAGAAGCAGACGCCGCTGCATCACGCAGCACTTGGGGGACATAGTGGCGTCGTACGGAGAATACTGGAGGCGGGAGCATCAACCAACGCCATTGATAAAGTAAGATAAGCGAACACTCTTACTGCTATAATGAAAACTGAAAGCTAGTATATGAATTTATAGCTACTTTGAAATGCCCACATTTTTTGCACAGTGATCGGCTCCAGTTGTGCTTCAGCTAAATGGATTAAATATTTTAATATCACATCTTTAACAACGCTCTGCCTCCATAAAATGCTCCTATTAATTTAGGTTACAAGAGTAAATGAAATTAAAAACACTTTTCGTGCATCAAATTGGATAGTTTGATGAAAAAATTTTAATTAGATTAGAGAAAACACATCAGTGTTTTCCCTAAAAGTCAACGAGTAAAACCTGTTTGTCAAATGCTAGACAGTTCCTCCAGAAGTCATTCTGTTACTCGGATCAACATAGAGTTACGTAATTACTGAATAAAGTATCTGTTGTGCGGAATCCTTTGCTAACTATTAATAAATGGCATCAAGTTGAACAAAAAAATCGATCACAATAATTACAAGCACATCAACAAAAATGCATACATTATTATGTCTAAATTTACTATTTACGACAATATATAGGCATTTTTCTGGTGGGAATCAGCAATACGTCAATTAAAATTTATTTTATGCCTACGGCTACCAATAAAGGTAACGGTTTCAAACGATAATTAATAGATTATATTATGTATTATATCATGCATGGTCTCTCCCAAAAATAAGTAGGATAAATCTATTCAACAGAGACAAAACGAAGCCTGTCAATTGGAAAACATTATAGATGCAAATGGCCGTTTTTCAGTCTTAACTGAATAAAAATTTGAATGAAACGTTATCTTCAGCTATAATATGTTCTTCACATATGACGCCACGTTAATTATATCAATATAAATAGAAAATGACCGATGAGTTATATATATGGAGACCTATTTGATATAATCATATTGTGGAGGACGCCGTCGGATTAGCCGTTAAATTGAGGACCCCTTTGGCGCCTTTCGTAAAAACATTTGATTAATGCTGACGCTGGATTTCTCTCCGCCCTTACCCCATTCCTTGAATAACCTATCAAGAGTACAATTTCCAAATAGATAATTATAACCATCCATCCCAAATGGCGCAAATAAACTCCTCAACTAACTTGAGCGTGACTAATAGCAACTGACAGAGAGAAAAGTCGTAAATAATTGCATCGTGATTTCACTAATCAATGTGTCACCCTAGTTCACGTATTGGTGACGACTGATGAAAATTAATGTAAGATCCATCCAAACGTTGTTCTTAAACATAGGTGATAGGAATATAGTTTTTAAGCACTCAGAGGTCGTTATTAGTTTTTGAAACGTGCTCTTAAGTTTATTTTGTACTATTTCTGGGGCGGACTTGTTTCAATCTATGGGATTACTGTTATTTTTTTCTACAAAAATAATATAGTTTACAGAAAGGCAGGTATGATTTAGCACTACTACTTTCCTTATATAATTGCGCATATGATATCAGTTTTTCTTGAGAAAGAAATGTATTTTTGCGCCATTAATCCATTATTCTTCTGACTATATTCGTCGCCTGCTATAAGAGAATGTATAGTCTTGGATTTCCGGTGTCAATTTCTACAAAAAGTAACATGGGAAGACTTTTTTCGTTGTTTGATAGAGTTCACTCAGGGGTAACAGCTCAGAAAATTTTATCAAAATGACACACGATATAAACTGCCTCCAAACTGATTAAGCATTAGGGAGCCTGCTTTAGGTGTCTTGACGTAAGAGGCCTAATAAAAATACAGCTTGAGTATAGACACCCTACACAGCAATACTGCCATCTAAATGGTTTGCGTAAAAGGTATCGGGAAAAGTTTCGGAAAAATAGATCTAAATCAGACATTGCTACAAAGCCTCAAAATTCTTCAAAGTACATCCCTAGAACATCTTAGTAAACACCGTTGCCAGTGGTTTTTCCACGACTCGATGGCTCCCTGGTAGGCGGATTCCGGGAGTCCTTAAAGGTAAGCGTGCAATCTGCCTTGAAGGCACTTAGGGTCACTAGGTGGTGTCCTTGGAGGGAGGATTTCACTTTTGGGAAAAGAAAATAGCCTCCTGGTGCCAATCCTGGACTGTTTTGGGGTTGCGGAATCGTCGTAATGCCGTTGCAAGTCTTCGCAAGTAGAAACTCAACTCTGGCCTTGGTTTTCCGTCAAGACCCTCGGGACGAGTTTAGCGCAGATCTTTCGCAACGCCAAAATTTCAGTACCAATGGTTTGCACTACCATCTTATCAATGCCAATACGACCTGCAATCATGCGCACGCTTAACTAATGGCCTGAATTCAGTATTTCACGCAAACGTTAGAGAAAATTGTTATCGATACTTTTTATGCCAACATTGAAGAAACAGGAATAAACAGATTACGCCCGAATGTTACTATTTTGATAAATCTTGTGTAAACATACGTGTGTAGCTGCAAAAACCACGTAATAGTTTTTTTGTGATCCTGAGTTCAATTTACAATTCATTCGGCAGTCAGTCAATGCAATTTTCCATTTCTTTCTTTTAATTTAGTAACTTGGGCGATTTCAGTACTAATTTCGTATTCATTTTCTCTTATGAATTATATAGATTATCCGTTTTTTAATTTGTGTTAATTATTAGGTCAGATATTATAACATTTCAATAATTTTAAACTTTTTAGTTATTGTATGGTATTTAACTGCAGGGTATTTTTTCGGTCATTAATCCTTGTACGAAAAAATTAATCCTCGTAATTGTTCTCTGATACATTGTATGCTTGGTGTCCTGTGTCGTTCATTTATATTTACACGTACTTTTCTTGCTGATTCATATTTTTTAAGTTTAGCTTCGATTAAATTAAATACCTAACCTACAATTAGCCTATGTTGGCACTTTTTCATATTTGTTGGTTTTATTACTTTATGGGCTAATGTTGTGAAACGGTGACTCCCTTTGCCAAGGCTTGGTGGACCTATGATTACCCAGTTGGATTGATGCAGACAGCTATATTTTTACTAATGCCATACGTAAATGTTAAAAATAAAATTCCCAAACACAAAATTACGCTTGAAGATTATTTTCCGTAATGTTTAAATACCAAAACTAGATTTGACAAGCAAGCAAACGAGGCATGGATACAAACGCGGTGGTGTCCCGGGAAAATATGTGCGAACAGGAGTAAACAGATTAACTTAAAAAGACGATGCCCTTGGTCATGAAATGAAGCACTAAACAAAAAAATGTGTTTTTGCCTCTACATTTCAAATGTCTGTGTACAATAACTTAATAAAATAAAGTTATTACAAGAATTAAACTACATTCATGCGGAAAACGCCAAATTTCTCTTGCCTAAGAAAAGCTCTAACTTTTCCCACCTCGCGTTAATAAAGCCTTTCGTTTTTTCAACGAGTAAAAGTGTACTCTCTCAAATAGACAACCAATGTTGTTTTGGCCAACATAGACAATAAATTCTTGCCATGGCGATTATTCTTCGGCTACTTGTCTCGGTTTTTCGCACTTAGAATAATGGGGTAGCAATATGGCGTATTTAGGATACACTTCTTGCATCCTAAATCCGGGAGCTGAGAAAGATGCCTAAATGTATTCCCTCTTGCCACCTAACGAGTTTGGACACCCTTCAAAATGGTATCCTCCCTAAATCTGGCGATTTAGGCGCCTAACTGAAGTTTCTGGATGCAGTTACACTTGACATCTCGAAGCAAATCTCCTAAAATTCACCCCGTGTTCTTTCTACAGCGCGGAAGGACGCCCCTACACGCAGCGTGCGAGCGCGGCCATGTGGAGGCAGTGGAACTGCTGCTGCTTCACCGGCGACCGGAGGCAGCCGCCAAAGGAGACGAGGGGGCAGCTTGCCCTGACGTGGACGTCCGTGACGCGAGAGACGTAGACGGCAACACACCCCTACACGCCGCCGTGGAAAATCAGCAGACGCAAGCCGCAATACTGCTGCTAGAGCACGGAGCACCCCCTGACGCGGAGAATGCCGTAAGTTGAAGCGATTGAAGGCGAAAAGGGAACGAAACAAAGGCGATGAGAAAAAGAAGACGATGCACTTATTACTGGCCGGTATCCTAGTCACAATAACTGGTCGACTACCCGAACTAAGAGAATTATTGACCGCAGTAAAAATTTTTAATGAACGCTTGGTACTAATTTCTTTCGAAGAAGAATTGTTATCTGATAGCCGACCGCTTAACGAGTTTTTTCTAAACACCTTACTCAGCGTCCCTGTCATCAACTCACTCCTTGTTAAGGCTTCTGGCCTAAACCTCCCAAACGCAATCCTCCTCCTTATATTCCTACTCTGTATAATTTGACTATTTGCTCATGAAGAATGGTTCATGGAAAATGGATACTCGTTAAAATGCATGTAAAAATAATGAGGACAATAATCCAAATTTGCCTGAAACCACCCAAGAACTACAAAAGTCAATTAAATTCACACTAAATGATAGGCTGAACTAGAAAAAACTACGCAAATATTGTAATTTATGAAACGAAAATCATAATTTAATATCATAATTATTAAATTATCTCCTCCAAATCAGGGTCAGTGATTGTAATCCTTCCAACAACTTTTCTAAACGTCTATTTTTACGTAATTTAGAAGCTTATTTAATGAGAAAACGAAGAAACTGATTTTACAGTAAATTAGTTTGAAAACTTATTGCTTGTACATCCTTGCATTATACCCTTATAATTGTACGTCATCAGAGTATAGTGATGTCGTTCAATTAATTCACTAGCCTAGTAATTTCAATATTCTAACATACTTTTACTAAAAAGGCTGAGCTGATGATTCATTTCTGGCTGCATAAGGATTAACTCCACTCTCAAATATTAATGGTAAAATAGACCTGAGGGGGATGAACGAGCTTTCCCCTACTCTTGGCATCTGTGTCGAGCCAAAAGCAGATGGGCCCGGTAGAATGTACGTTACTCTGCTAATATTACGCTCTGAAAATAATTGATCAGGATATACATATTTTACAAAAATATATCATATTGTTGGAAAAGTTGTTCGTTAGAATTTACCTGGCAAAAACGGAAATATAGCAATGCGTCAACAACTACCCTTCAATTTAATAAACGTGAAATAAAAGTTAGCCGAGTAATTTTTATGCCGAAGTTATAACAGTGGCAAAGTATAAATATTACGTAATCACCAAAAAATACCCATCCATCACATTTTACAGCCAACTGGACCCTTAAACGTTCACGCGCAGAATAATTTGGAGTACGTGAGAAGATTTGATCAGACAGAAAATCTTTCGGTATTATAATTTCATTCCTACCTTACTGGTGCACTGATGGAATGTTAAGTAAGTTCCCGCCTTCGCCGAAGTCAAATTCCGGTTGTTTTTTAGGAACATCGTAATAATCAGGCAGCTTCAAATCACCCAGGTACTATGGTGGCCGTAAACTGAAAAGAATATTCATTAATTAATAGCCATTTGAAGGTACGAATATTTGTAACTATTCAGTGCAATTTTTACTATTTTTAGCTCGTTTTCAGTACGATTTGAATAAAATTCAGTCATGTAAGTGTATTGATTTCTTTCACACAGTTATAAAAAGTAAGCTCCCTACGCTTCCGTCAATATTAAAATCGGCATGCGACGCATAAAACAACGTTAAATTAATTACTAATTACACTTTATATGGGCAGTCAGTTAACATTCATTCGACTACTCTAACACCAGCTAATCAAAACATAATGCATTTAAATGCAACAATTTCAGAGTGTAAAAATCATTCGCCTTGACTGGGATTCGAACACAGATCCCTCAATATCCGGTCGAGTGCTTTAGCAACTTAAGCTACCGAGGCGTCCTATTAAACTCTGAAATGTTGGAGCTTTTAAAGGAACTAGATGTTGTACTTTCAATTTATCGATAAATATAAAAACCTTAGTCACAAACTATGTGTCACTTAATTTGCATATATTTCCTGGAGATTTATATTTTTTATTTATCTAGGACAATTTGTAAATGTAGTCAGTCAGAAAAGTTTAGCCATGGCACATTGTAATTATTTGAAAAATGAATTTAGTACTTCGTTAATATATAGAACAATATGCGAAACACTTAGATTATCATACTTTATGACGGTTCATACGTTTACATATTACCATGTCTTGTTTTCAAATGCGGCATGCCCCCGTAAACATTTGTAATTTCTCGAAGTCATTCGGCGTAAATGATTTTTAAATTTATGAAATCCGTAGTTAATATGTAATATGTTTCAAAATACATGTTGACGCGGTGTGCCAGTTGTAACAGCACTAAGATACTGACCAGATGACCCGGGTTCGATTCCGGGTGACGCCTCTGACCACCCTCAGTTTCCCCCTAGCTGAGTTATTTTTCGGGTTTCATAGTGGGTCCGTGGAAAGCCACATGCAGCACAGAGAAAAGAACTGGATAATCCTAACCTACTGCGTGAATTTGACAAGTCGTTAGACTTGTATTAGTTGAGATCCACCCTCATCTATCAAACCAACCTTCTATCTATCGAAATACGAACTATAGTTTTTGGACGTGTTAGAAAAACGCAATACAGCGGATGACCCAATATGGTGTTAGGGTTAATTTCCCTTAGTGTACACCGTTGTAAATGTAAAATTTTAAGAAATCAAAATTTGAAACCATTTCTCATGTCTTTTCGCAAAATCTGAAAAATCGTCTACGGACTTGGTTTCATTTTCCATATCCGATTGGGGGAATATTTTAGAATTTGTAGACAAAAATTACATTAAAACAATGATTAACATCCTAGAAACATGACCTAACTGAACAATTACCTATTTAATGACATGATTCCGCAAAATGAAAATGATTCAATATCAGTATGAACAAAATTATATTGAGGGAACTTTTATGGGAGATGTGAACTTTCATTTGTGTCTGCAAAAGATTAACAAATAGGATGCTTTAAGACTTGAGCAGGTTTGCATACAATAAACGAAGTAAGCTGACGGGTATTGCGTTTCATGGCGTGCACTGGTCAAGCGACAATCACCCACTTCCACAAACCCATGACCAAGTGCCGTCCATTTATGACGCTAAACATTCCAGGAGAGGATTAAATTGGGTCTGGATACTGCCTGTTAAATGAGACAATGAGTTGCGGAAAATTTGACGTCACTTCTGAGCCTTCTCTCTGTCCGCATATAAGGTTCACTTTTTGACCACCATACGCGGAATCAATCTACTCTGCACACTTACAGACCACCGCTTAAAAATATGCAAATAGAATTTTATTTTATTGGTCATTTGGAATTGGCACACATTCAGGAAAAGTAAATTTCGTACCATTGGAAAATGTGTTTAAAGATAAAATTCGTGCATAAAATCTCCGTTGAATTTGTGCAAACCGTTTCGTTACATACAAACGTTGAGCTCATAACTGAATTGAGCTTCCCATATGAAGTTAGTTTCCTTCAACTTTAATGCTGGTTTACTCCTGCAACCGAGATAACTTTTTTAACACGTTTAATTAGCTCGATTACGTAATTCCTCCTACAGCTCGCCGTCACAATAAATCAACGTTAATCGTATCGGAAAAGAAAATGCTTACTTCTTCCACATATATTTTATCATACACGACCTGGGTTTCGACTAACAAAGTCATCGTCATGTGACATCATCGTTGTTACTGTTACAGTAAGTCGAAACCTAGGTCGTGTAAATAAAATATATGTGGAAGAATTAAGTATTTTCTTTTCCGATATGAATCGCTTCCACAAAGTGACGCCTCAAAACATTCTACTTAACGTTGAACATGTGAAGGATTTCATCAAAAACATTTTTTAACCGTTTAATCCATTAAAACTATCGTGGATTATTAATGATAGAAATATTCATGGGTTTTCCACGTTAGGATTAGTCTTTCACACACGTTTCTTCTATGCTGACATTTCGCCAGGGTGAACAGCAGCAGAAGAATTATGGCCACGGGTAGCCATTTCAGATAAGTCACTATGGATGCTCATACCTGTAACTATGCGAATTACGTTTTGGAAGTCAACAATTTTGCATATGTGTTGAATAATGCATATTGTGTGATTTTGTCAGGCATAAGAGATGACAAGGAAAACCATCAGCTCGGTAAGTTAATAAGTAGAGCATCATCATAATGCGTGTTTTTAACCGGGGGTCGTAAATTATATCAATGCGAAAAATATGGGAGTCGTTGCAATATATTCTTGTTAAAATGCATATAATTTGGAAAACCCCGCTATGGCAGCAGTCCATGATCATAAATTGCGACATTTTCACGGACGGGGGCAATCATAATGTCTTTCGGCAGAATACCAATTATCATTGGTATTCTGCCGTTTAAGGTAGATTTTGGATGGGCACAGGCATTACAACAATACATTTCTTTGAATCTATTCACAAAACACAACATTACCATCGAAAATACAACAAACTAATCTTCAATTCCGCGTACTTCCTTCTTCTCTTTATTCCATCAGCATGCCTATCCTATCCCTTACCCTTCCTCGTTTTCCCTCTTCTATCACAGTCTTCAACATACCATTGCCAAGAAAAATGCCCTGCATCCATCTTTCCTGCTTCTTTTGAATATCTCCCAACAATCCTCTCACCTCCACCAACATGAATAACATTTTCTCGTTTTTTTTTCTCTTCTGTCCATTCCACCATCCTTCTCCACACCCATATCTCAAAAGCTCCCAGTCAATTCCTAACGACTTGTTTCAAGGAAGCCCGCGCCAATATTACGCTCTATATTATATTTTTGGCCTCCCTATCCTTAACATCCTTACTCTTACGTCCCTGTCATTAATTCACTCCTCGCGAAATATTCTTTGCCTAATGCAATTCTTTTTCATATGCCCCTATAACTTTGATCATTTTAACAAACTGCTCTTCCACCTGCTCTTGTTTTTGCCATACTATTTTTATATTTACCTTAGTTTTCCTCTTTTTCAAAAACTGCATGATCTTTGTTTTGTTTACATTGATTCCTACCCCATACCTATAGCACTGAATTTCCAATGCACGCAGAAATGCTTGTCTGACTTGGCTGGCAAGCTAACTTAAGCCGATCATCCGCAAACTTGACACCATGATTTTCCCACCGACTTTATGAATATGAGTCCGAATAAAAAATGCTTTGGGTATAACTTTACTATTAGTGCGTAGAATGGGAATATTTAAAAACATAGGGGTTGCTATTTAAACGAAATGTCGATCCTGGAAGTCAACTGATTTAAATAAATAGTGCTATTTTCAACCCCTGTAACACGCATAAAACTTGGGTTTGAAATATTTTGTTTAATTTTTGACTTATTTCGGTTCTACAAATTTCACATCTCAGCATGTGAACAATGCAACAATTTTAGTGATGCGATCATTTTCCGCAAAATCTTGCTGTTTGAAAAATACCATTCACAATTGAAAAATCAACTTTGAATCCATTTCCGTTATTTAATTTGTGGGTTTCATTCTTTGTAGAGTTTGTCATCGCATTTATTAGATATAATCAATGAATGATTTTAATTATATTTTTAAAATTTTCAATTTCCACAGAAGGGATACACACCACTTCATGTAGCTAGTAGCCTAGGCTGTCGCGGAATAATAGAGGGTCTTGTCCAGCATGGGTGTATAGTTAACAAGCAAAGCAAGGTATGGCAACGTTTTAATAATTAAGAATGAAATTAGAGAGCAGTCGCTAATATTCTTTTGCACATAAAACCTCTTCAAATTCCTATTCTGAAAGCTGCTCTCGAAGAAATAAATGTGAAGCATGAATTTATTGGTGTTGAATTGAAGTTAACCTAAATTATTTCATTTTTTCAGAATGGGAACACTCCCCTCCATGTGGCCTGTTTGACAAATGAGACTGAAACAATCGAATTACTTATTGCTAAAGGAGCAGATATAAATGCCTTAAACGTGGTAAGTTATCACCTTCACTATCTACCTACAAGCCCAGCAGATTCTGCAATTTGCCAGAGGGATCAAACGGAATTAAAATGCATGAGAAGTCTGATCCCCTTCCAGAATTCCCTCTGGCCTGCCAATATATCTTCGTAGATCATTTATTTACAGATGAAAATGAAAACAAATTACACATTATTCTCGTCTTGATTTGTATATCTTTGTAAAAAAAATAACATAGTAACAACTACGGCTTAATTGAGGATTGACATGAGCATATGCGTCACGTTGATAAAACCGAGCGTAATAAAAGTTAAAAGTTGTATTCCAAATGCTCCGAATAGAGATTAAATGCCAAGAAGTAATTATACCTTATCCAACTAGCTAATCAGCTTTAAAATTAATACTTGTAATAATAATTTAGAGATATTTAACATATATTTTATCCGGACTTGAATCTTTTAATCACAGATTGTGATTTATTTCCCTTTATCTTAGACAATCAAATCTCAGTTGATATATAAAAATAATTTTTTCCGGCCTATCAACTACAATCCGAATAATTTGCTGTACATATAGGTAAGGAAACATTCAGCTGTTACGAAAAAGAATTGAGAGTGATTTATAATTTTCTCATCATTTGCTTTTTGAAATGTCCCATTGGTGACGTGATACAATATTGTAAGAGTTAGTCAATATGAATTGAAATAACAGGTTTCACGCATATTGTAATTAAACCATGGAGATTTTTCCTGATTGACTGTATGTATCCGCTGTTCAAAAATAGCAGGAGATTATAATAAAAGTCGAACGAATCAAAATATTTCCAAAACTATTATCTTTTGTAAAAAATAATTGCCACTTAAATTGGAGAAAAATTACATCTAAGAAGTTCAAATTCAAATTTATTAGAAATGCGTATTGAATGAGAAGGTAAAATACAAACACACTGTCTATATGAATAAACCTTGTCCACCAGTCGACGAAAATAGGTAAAGAACCCTTGAAAATTTTAATCCCATTTAAAAATATGCAAAAAAAGGTGCTGTACTAAACGCTTCGATGGTTCAATTGAACTTATTTCAAAAATATGATCATCACTAATTATCCTTAATACTATCTTAAACAATAAATAAAAGATAATTAGTATTTTTTGAAAATATTATATAATGTCGACCACAGTTTAAGTGTTTACATTTCATTTTTAAGACAAGATCTATCAGCAGCATTACGTAATAGGTGACAAGTTTCAGAGATTGATTTAAGGGAATAAAAGTGTAGGGGACAAAGTTAGAAGGACAAAAGGCAAAGAAATCGCGATGGGATTGGGGAGAAATTTCACAAAACTGGTGGGAGGAAGTCAAATCCAGTTGTGTTAGTGGTAACGAGAATAATCTGGCGGTTTGTCTTATATATATATATATATATATATATATATATATATATATATATATATATATATATATATATATATATATATATATATATATATATATATGTATATATATATATATGTATATATATATACATATATACATATATATTTATTTATTTATTTATGTATATATATATATTTATGTATACACACATGGTCAAACCGGTATATGTGACCGCAATATACACGTAACTGCTGATACCCGTTTTCCAACCGTGTATCGAAAATAACTTCGATACAGTGGACGGCAAAAATATCGCGTCAAAAAGTGCCAAGTATCTTTTACTTGTAAAATTGGAATTCTACACAAATTTAAGTCCCACTATGTTCAATTTTTAATTTTTTACTGAATTTTAACTTTTGACACTGTAATTCCCAAAATTCTTTCACTAATATAGAGAACGTCGGTGTACTTTCAATTTATTCTTAAACCGAAATTCTCTATAAAAGAAACAAAATTCTCCTCAGCCATGGATCCCATACTGTGAACTATGGGCCAAGGAAGGTGAAGCGTTCGCCATGGGTAGAAGTTGTGTTTTCTGGAAGAGTAGACCCAAGGTCTCAATAGTATCCTAATTATATATTATTTCAATTAACGTTGCCCGTCCAAATATTTGCGATATTTTTGTCACAAATGGCCTTTTGATGAAGGAATTAAATCCCCCAGCTTAAGTAGTTCCATACCTTACAATAAATGGAATCATATATTTTTCTTTTTTCCAGCGCCTCCAGTCGCCAATTCACCTTGCAGCGGAGCAAGGATTTTCTGACATATGCAAAATTTTGCTAAATGCTGGTGCTAACATTGACCAAAGGGAACAGGTAAAATAGAAATGAATGTGCAATGTATTTAATACTACTTCACCCAGGAAAAGACGATCAAGAGTCAATAACATTTGCCAAAAAACCCAGAGATTTTTAGAACATTAATTATTCACCGTTGATTCCATCGACGTTTCAATTAATGCACTACGAAATTTACATGTAAATATCGCGTCGGCCCTTAGGTAGAAGTAAAACCAGCAGATTTAGTACATTAATTTGTTTAATGGCTCATCATTCAACTTTCCTTCGCTAAAATCAGTTATGATGTCCCCCCAAGAATTTCCACACAATATTTCAGACTACTGAATATTCTATTCTAATTACAAAATACCGCACTGCAAGGGAAAAATTTTGGAAAGATAATACGCCCTGAAACCAAATTTCTAGACAGAGAAACAATGTACATCGTGATAAACCCGAGAAAACTGGAATGTCTAGTGACCCTACAAAAGTGTTTTTTTCGGGGTGAAATCTCAAAGTTCGAAAAATCTATGCAACTATCAGCTCAAGAACCACCAAATAAATTTAAAAAACAATAAAACAAAGTGGCCGAACCTCACTTTTAATATAAACATCACCATTAATGATGTAGCTTCGCTCAAGTAATATCCCTTCAATTTAGGTTCCTACTTATATATGAATAATTACACGTATTTTCACAAGTCTTTTTATATTTTCGCGCTGCTATATGTGCCCTATCACGAGACGCCGTTTGAAAATTAATCTCCTAAACTAGTGCATCCTCCTGGATTTCAATATTTCCGGCTGAGTTTTCATCAACGTGTTCCCTGCTAAACTACTCGGTTCCAGAGTTTACATTGGCTAAAATTTGCACACAGCTTTAAACTCAGCCATGTGAAAGGCCCTAAAATTACTGTCGGAAATGAATTGGAACATATACGTATCCTCTAAAACGTGCAATGTAGAATTATTTCAGTGAAAAATGTAAATGAATCGATCAAGGGGTGACGTAATAGTCAGAATAAGATTGCTTATTTTCTTCTTCTAAGGGCATAATTACGGAAAACGGCCCCGTTTTCCAAAAGAATACGATACCTAAGATAAATAACCTTAAATGAAATACAAATCCTAATGGATAACTCACTTAGACATCTCAAAACAATAATTTTTAATGACTATTTATCCCTGTCTGCATTTTCACATTTCTTTGATTTTATAATTATCTGTTCAAAAGTTTTATTATGAGAATACGATTTTTTATAGCATTTGTAAATTTGATAAATATATTTTCGACACACATTTTAGGGTGTCTGCGGTTCAGGGGTATATATAGGGACCAGCCGAAGGTAAAGAAAAGAATTGCTGTATTAAGTATACCTTCCATGGATCAAAATACACTGTAGACAACCCAAAATTCTTAATATTATACGATACGACACAATTGCACCAGGCGCATTTTTATTTCATCACTCAATCAAAGGCATTATAGTCATCGTCTCAGATGTCCACTAAAAACTATTACTCTTATATTCTACGAATCGCTTGAACTTCTTCTCATTCCTACATAATTTCCCGCATCAGTTCTGCGAGCCGTGCCGTCCAAAAAAACCTATCCTCTTCCTTCCTCTATAAATGCAAAGCATTAATTATTTGTCGATGCTTGTTTAAGAAATAACGTGGATAACCATGAGAATTTAGGTTTCGTGAAATGGAAGTTCAATTTTGTACAATTCTCCACTAATCAACTGTCTACAATACATAGGCAATATGTTGGTTTGCATGATACGGTAAAACATAAAGAATCCCCGGCAAATATCCCAATGATTCTTCGTATTAAGTTTCTTTACCGGGGGGGGGGGTGAGTTCAGGAGGAATCTGATATAAGGTTTATCATTTTACGAGTAATTCATCCTTGGTTGATGAAGAAAGATTTTTAGTCATCTTAGATCACCATAAACATTTGCGCATGCTCACCAATGAAATTCGCTTCAGAGTTATTTAAGTAATTATCAACTTCTTTAAAGAGTTTATCTATGTTTTTCCACTTCATTGAATGTATAATACTACCATTGCAAGAAAAATACACGGTCGTCAACTTATCAGTGTACTTTTTCGAAATACAAGTTCCTAGATAATTGATGCGATATATAAATTATCATAGAGATAGGCTTTCGTAAAATCTAAATGCGATTTTTTTTCCTTTTTTCAGGAAAAGGTGATGGGTCTAATGGGTGGGAGGGTTTATATCCTTCCTATCTTTACAAAGAGGATAAGAGATGTGAAAAAAGCCGAAAAGTGCTTCATGTATTTAGGGACACTTTAAATTCTGTTCGAGGTTTAGAAGTTGTCATGTGTCCGAAATCCACTTTTTACACACATGCTTCATGTTGTATTTTTTAAATTCGAATAATCTTCGATTTAAATTAACTCCACTCTTACAGCTGTTCAACATTTTTCAATATCTGTCTCATCGATTGCCACCCGTTCGATCACAACTTCGAGTCACATCAGTGACACGTTAAGTAATCGTTTAGGAGATGGCAATGTTGGGATTAATCTTGCTGCGAAACACTCGAATGAGGAAAATTAGAGAGTACTTCGAATAACAACTGATTTCGGCATTATTTAGTCGAGTATTACCGAAAATATTTATCATTATGGTAACAGAGTCTAAAAATAAGCCTTGATCTTTCAATCGTGATGGAAATATATGGAAGCCAGTCCGAGCTTGGTTTGAAACTATCATATATTTTTGACCCTGAGTAATTAAATAATCGACAAAAAATCACGGCCCAATCTTTAAACCGAAAAATACCATTAAGAAGGAAGTACAAAAATTTGAAAAAAAACCTTAACAACGTTAGTATACATTTAAAGTGTTGTACCTATTTATTTTAAAGTCACTGATTCTTTAAGATGGACTGTTCATCAAAATTAAAAACGAGTTAAGAGGGTTTTTGACGACCTTTCACCGTTTATTAAATTTTGTTCCAATTTCAAAATCACCTTTAGCGTTCTGATGCATGAATCTAGCTAGAATAGCTCCGGATACTCAGGAGAAGCAACATGATTAATGAAAAACTTTTCTACCAATATTCAGATGTTCAATCACTAATCCTTTTCTCTCAGATGAGGCAAAATTTTTAATTCTTATTACGATTAACAATGCAGTTGGCAATAGACCATTACCCCATAACCCATGTGCCTCTGCAATGGGCTGATTAAGAAACTGTGATTTTTAATTATGGAATTTATTTTTTCTAACAGCAAAGAAGCGTTTTCTGTTCAGTGACTATTTAATGAATTATTAAGCTGTATGAGCTAAATTTTAATTCATTTTTTTTATTGCAATCAATTGTCACTGATGATTGACACCAAATAATGTAAATTGTCATGTTAAATAATATCCAGTCGTAAATTTGATGCTGCAATAAAATTCAGAGGTAATTAAAAGTAAGACCAGTAACTCTGACTAATAGATTCCATGCTCACGAAACACATTTTTCACAACCAAATTCCATTTTTTTAAATCTGCAAATAAAGAAGGTGAAGTGGACAGAAAGGAAAACAAAAAAGCAAGTACTGGCATAGTGGGGGAGGAGAGGGGATTGCTACGAGAAATTTTAAGGAGGCAGGGATAATGGATAATGGGCACATTGATTGGCAGTGGGATATTGAAGGCTGCGATAGAGGGGAGAATATTAGGCCAAAGAAGACGAGGCAAGAATAGGATCAGAATGTTATATGGAATGAAGGGAGGAAAGAAGTATAAGGAGTTGAAGAGAGGCTTATTGTAGAGTAGGATTTTGGGTTGTGTTTTGTTGGGAGAGACAACAGAATTGTTTGGTAGCTTTATTCTATCCAAAACTTACTTTAACCGGTAGATTACCTATAATAATTTAAATTTATAAGACAGAAAGATAAAAATTGGTTTAACAAGAAGAATATCATATAAGAATAGAGTTCATTCACCTGAGAAAGCAAAGAAGAGGAAGAAGTAGTAAACTATGGACTTTAGAATGAGTTAAAAGAAGTAGTTTCATGTCATATAAAAATAATATGTGGCAAAGACAATGTTTCAAAACCACTAACAAAAAGTTACAACATATGATGCTGAGATTAATTCATTTTTTCTACCAATTAAAGATAGGTTTTTTCGAGTATCTAGCAACTAATATCTTCAACATATCACAATTTTCCTTTGTGTGGCCTATATCTTTTCCTTCCTCAGTTCTTTCAACTTTTTACTTGCTTTCATATCATCATAGAAGCCTTCCCTCTACCTGCATCTACCTGGCTTACCCAATCTTTTCCCTACGACCACAGCCTTCAACATTCGTTCCAATATTTCAAAATTTACTCTCACAACTTCCTCTCTTCATCCATAATACATAAAACTGCATGGTCTGTCGCCTCTTTGTCAAGCATATTTTCTCCATTCTTCTCTATTCCCACATTTCTAAAACCTATAATTTATGTTCATCCTATTGCCTCAAATACCAAGTTTCACATCTATATATATCAAAGGAGGAAGAGCAGTTTTTGAAGCCACGAAAGAGAATATTAGCTTGACAATATCTATAAAAATAAAACCATTGACCATACATCAGTTGCCAAAAATAAAACAGCCAAAATTTTGTGAACAAAAGAGGGGAAATTCTTAAAAAAGTAAAAAGAAATGAAAATTTCCCAGCGTTGTGGAAAACTTATTTATTTATTCTTAAAAAATTTTATTTGATAAAGTTCCAGATAACCTATCACTACAGTTATCAATCCTAAGGTTGCATAGAGATATGAATGTAGAGCTCACTTAGACTAAGCTCAATGTAGTGTGCAATTCAGATATCAGGATAGGAGGGTCAATTCCTTTCCCTGTGCCAAATATAGTTTCGAACCCAAAATACAGCTGGATTAAGCTGATATTGCCCAGAGGCATCACCTGAAATTGTGCCCTCCAATCGGTAACACAGCACTCAACTCACTCAACTCCTACTTCCCATTTTAAAGAAAATTTAAAGCTTTTTACCAAGCCCTAAGAGCGCCCTTCATTGAATGTATAGTATTTATTTATTTATTTTAAAACATTGTAGAAATATAACGAACATAAAAGAAGACAAAAGACAATAACAGCATAACAATAACAACGAGAACCAAGCATGGACCGGGGAAAATTTTAATTTACTGAAAGGTGGGATAAAGCTTGAGTGGTGAAGTTGTTGCATGATAAGTTAAAGGGGTCGACAGTGTGAGGGAGTGAATTTAGAAGGGAAGAGAGGCGAAATAACAGTGAGCGCTTGGTGAGAGATATTCTAGGAATAGGCAGATGGAATAGGGAGTGGGTGCGGGTGGATTGGGTTGGTATTCTGAAGTTGAAGATAGATAGCAGTTCAGGGCAATCAACAGCCGAGTTTAGGGTGTTGTAGAGGAGTTTTATATCAGCTTTAAGTCTGCTGCTTTGGGGACTAGAAATGGATAGGGAAGACAGAACAGCATTTGAGGGCATATTGCGGTAATGGAGTTGCACGTAGATATTTTGTTGTTTATGCTCCGGACATTTTGGTAATACATGCTCAAGGAAGAGCCGGAGGGGCCGGAGTTAACACTCACATCACCTGAGAGAATCACCAGGAGTAGTAGGATGAGACCGTTTCTGGGGTTCGGCGGCGGGGTTGCCGGGGAGAGGCCGGCAGATCGCCGGGGCCTTGTTGGCCAGGTGACGGGGTACTGCAGGCTGACAGGCGACAAACCACACAAGGCGAAGCTGGAAAATCTAAATTTTCTGTAGCTGAAACAGCTGATGGGAACAGGGTCCACTTTTAACTGGGGAAATTCGTTATATAAACTCACATCCACACGGACAGAAAAAAGCACAAAAAGGGTCGAACTTAACCCAAAGAGATAGAAACAGATAAGAGAGAGAGGAACGCGTGACTTCAGCGTGGCGGCCATATTGATTCGTTATCCCAGGTATAGGTTATAGTCATAAGAGGTACCAATAGTAAATTTCTTAATGGTGATGAAAATATGCTCAATGAATGGAAGGAGTTTTTAAAGAAATTTTACAATGCAACGTTAATACATATGCAAATATCAGCAGAAGAAGGCATAGATAATGAATTATGAGAAAGAGATAGAAAGAATAACAATATATAAGTGATTATCAACTTAGACTTGGAAGAAGTAGAGGACAAGAGATGCCATTCTTGCTCTTAGAGAACATAAAACAATCATAAGCCAAAAAAAGTGCTAACTGGGGACACTCATTCTTGTTTTAGATGTTCAATGAATAGTTTAGATCTACTTACTAAAGTGATGATCAGTTCGGGTTAAGAAAGGGGAGAGGCAATCATAATTCCATGGCAGTAATAAGGCCACTAATGAAGATAATCATCAAGGGAATAGGATGTACAAGTTTGTTTTGTAGATTTCAAGGTGTTCAATAGAGTGAACTGGGTAGAGTAAATTAATTTATTGCAGAAAATACTGTAGATTGGAGGGATTTAGATATTCGTTTTCAACTTGCAGATGTCTTAGACTGTTCAGGTGCGAGTGGGAGATGGAGTGTCCAAATGGGCTCTGTCAGGTCAGGGAGAGCAAGTATGATTCCAAAAGGATAACTTAGGTCCAGGAATATTTATTTGTACAATATAGAAAGGGCATTAGAGGGAATAAAATCGAAAAAGACTGTGGAGATACATAACATGAACATATATTTAATCAAAGGTTCAGGAAAAATTTGTAGGAAGAGTTTTTATCTGCTAATGCATGACATTCATGAAGTTGGAAACTGGCCAGAAGACTTCAGCATTAATTGCATCCGAAAAAAAGGGAAAAGCAGTAGTATGTAAGGACATCATGACATTGAGTTTGGTTTCACATGCAGCTAAGGTACCATTTAGAACCATCAACAAAAGAAATAAGGACAACAGAGCATATGATTATTTAGGGGATGATCAATTAAGGGGCAAAAAGTGAAGAAGTACAGGTAATGCTTACATAAAGAAATACAAAAAACAACCAGGATGTACTTGCTCTGTGGATTTTAAGAAGGCAGCCAACCAAATAAATTGAAAAAAAGGCCATGGGGTTGGACAACATTCCTGTGGAGCTACTTACAGGTTTAAGAAAATGTGGGAGGAAGAGTCTTTAGGGAATAATTTAATGGCATTTATGAGAAAGGAATCTGGCCAGAAGACTTTGTGAGTTGAGTGTTAGTTCCTATTCTGAAAAAGGTAAAGGCTATATCGTGTGAAGAATACAGAACAATAAGTTTGATTTCACATGCAGCTAAAGCGGTTCTCAAGATCATCCACAAAAGGATGGAGAGAAGGGAAAATGGTTACTAAGGTGAGGATGAGTTTAGGTTCAGGAAGGGGAGAGGCATACGCAATGAATGAATGTAGAATACAATCAGAATGTACTCGCCTGTTTTGTAGATTTCAAAAAGGCATTTGATTGGGTGAATTTGGAAAACTAATGAGTATATTGCAGAAAATAGGAGTAGCTTGGAGGGATAGGGTGGGTCGTGGTAGTCCAGGGGGTAGAGCGTTGGACTACTGACTGGAGGGTCCCAGGTTCGATTACTGGGCAAATCTCTGGGCACCTGCACCTCCACCCAAACTATGTGATTTTTCCGGTACCAGATCTTCCTGGGAAACCATAAACGACACAGGGAAAGGAACTAGCCCCCCTACCTTGATGTGTGAATTTCACAAGCCATTGGGCTTAGTACTGGGTGAAATCTACCATCACCTACCAAACTGACCTTCGGGTTGGTTACTGTGTTATGGTATTTTTTAGAGAGATAGGAGGCTAATTTGCAATCTGTACATGTCTCAGATCCAAGTTAGGGACAGCGTCTGGGTGGGCAGTGCTAGGAAGAGGAGTGAGGCAGGATGGTCATTGTCACCTGCTCAATGTACATGTTGAGGAGATGACTAAAGAGGCGCAAGAAGAACTGGAGATAGGAATGAAAGTCAGCTGGGGAAATCATAAAATCAATTAGGTTGGCTGATGACCCAGCATTAGTTTGTCAGTCAGCCAAGGGGTTGCAAGCATTGCTGAGTGAATTGGAAATTCAGTGCGACAGATATGGGATGTAAATCAATATTAATAAAACAAAGGTTATGCGATTTTCTAGAAAGAAAAAGGCTAAGCTAAACATTGAAATAGGAGGGCAAAAACTAGAGCAGGTGGAACAATTTACATATCTCAGAAGTGTTTCGGACCAAAATGGTCAAAGTAATAGGGACATAAAAAGAATCGTATGAGGCAAAGAAGCTTTCACAAGGAGGACCGAAATTATGACAGGGACATTGATTAAGAATGTTAACAAAAGGCTTGCTAAACTTTGATATGAAGCTTAGTTATATTTTATTTATTATTTCATTAAGTATTCTACTGGTTAAAGTAGGATTTGGATGGACACAACTACCAAATAAATATTTTGTGGATCCTAAGAAAATACAATTCATCAATCTACTCTTCATCAAGTCCCTCTACATCTCTGTGTGCTCGCTTCCTCCCGTCAAACATCCCTATCCTATTCCTGCCCTTTCCTCATTCTCCTAACATTCTCCCCTCTATTACAGTCTCCAACATCCCAATGCCGATCAATATGCCCTTCTTCCATTTGTCCTGCCTCCTTAGGATTTCTCCAAACAAACCCCTCTCCTTTCCCACCATACTTCCTCATTTGTTTTCCTTTTGGTCCATTTCACCTTCTCCATTTTTCTCCACACCAAAAAGTCGAAAGCCTCCAATCTACTTCTATCATCCTGCTTCACAGACCAGAATTCCACTCCGAACATAATTACACTCCATAGTAAATTTTTGACAAGTTTTTTCTTATTATCCTTACTCAATGTCCCTGTCATCAACTCCCTCCTCCTTGTGAAAGCCTCTTTACCTAGCGGAATTCTTGTCCTTACGCCCCGACTACTTTGACCGTGTTGGTCCAAAATACTTACGAGATAAGTAAACTGTTCTACCTGCTCTAGTTTTTGCCCTCCTATTTTAATGTTAAGCTTAGCCTTTATCTTTCAGGAAAATCACATAACTTTTGTTTCATTAATATTGATTCTCATCCCATATCTATCGCAATGAGTTTCCAATTCAGTCAGCAATGTTTGCAACCCCAAGGCCCACTGACAAACTAAAGCTTAGTCATCAGCAAACCTAACTGATTTTACATTTCCTCCGACTTTCATTCCTACATCCAGTTCTACCCATGCCTCTTCAATCATTTTCTCCATATATATGTTGAACAGCAGGCAACCTTGCATTACAACTCTCCCTAACACTGCCTATCTGGACTCTTCGTTCCCCACTCGGACCTGCGCAGTCTGAGACATGTACAGGTTGCTGATTAGCCTCCTTTCCCTCAAATCTATTCCTATTTTCTGCAATATACTCACTAGTTTTTCCCAATTCCTTCTATCAAACACCTTTTTGAAAACAATGAAACAGGCAAATACGTCCTGATTTTATTCTATATTACGTTTTTATAAAAATATATAATAATATAATGAATGGATTACAGAAGATAGGATAAGAGTGGAGGCATATGTGACATAAACACGACATGTCTCAGACTGCGCAGGAATGAGAAATGGATGTAGAGTGGGTCAGGACAGGCCTGTGCAATATTACCAATTCTTCTCAATGAACCTTTGGAGGAAATGATGAAAGAGGCTTAGGAAGAACTTGAGGGAAGAATGAAATACGGTGGGGAGTTCATTGAAACTGAGATTTGTGGATGATCATGTCACAGTGAGCCAATTATTACTTAGCACACTACGAAATCATTATATTAGGTATGGGATGATAATAAAAATTAATTAAACAAAGATTCTCAATAAATAGGAAGGCTAATGCAAACATTTAAACTGGAGAGCATAACTGGAGCAAGTAGATAATTTAACCTATCTAGCTGGTGTTTTTGATGAACATGACCAAAGTTTTTTAAACATAGGAAAAAGAATACCTAAAGCAAAGAAGCATTTACAAAAATGAGGGAGTTGAAGACAGGGATCTTAATAAATATAACATTAAAGGATTGATGCAAACTTTGGTATGAACAGTCCTGTGTGGATCAGAAACTATGTCTTTTAGCCAATAGGTTTCATTTGGATTTTAGGTTTTTGAGAGCTGTTAGTGTAGAGATGAATGAGACAAATAAAATGGAAAGGAAGGATAATAAACAGAGAAATAGCAGGCAAGGTTGTGAGGAGAGATGGCTGAAGGGAGAGGTCCAAAGAGGCTGGAAAAGTGGATTAAGAGTATATTGATTGGTGATGGAGGGCTGAAGACCATGATAAAAGGGAAAACATCAGCCAAGTGAGATAGGGGACAGAAAAGGGTAGGCTTTTTGGATGGGATGAAGTGAGGAAGTGAGTAGGAGGGATTAAATGTTTATTGTGGCATTGGGTGCCAGGTTGTTTTTTCTAAGGAGATGCAAAGAAGTATGTATACTCTACCATGGATATGACTGAAATAAAATGTACACAATTTTATCAAACTGCAAGAATACCTAGCACACATTACAATATTCCTGCAAGAAACAACTAAGATGAAAAAAAATTCATACTAAAAATATGTTACTTATACTTACAATAATATAGAAAACAGTGTGGCAGAAAGGTCTAGCATAGTCAGATGGGACAAGTAGTAAGATATAACAAGCAATAAAATTGTTCATGAATAAAAAGGCCTAAACCAGTTTACCTAGGATAATTTCAAAGACTTCCTTAAAAATGAATTTAATATTTTTATGAAATACTTCATGATGAAAATTCAAAATTGATTTTATTGTATAGTGAGCATTACAATAGGATTAACAAAGTAGAAATAATAGTGGATGCAGATATAATGCAGAGAGAGAAATAATATAACAGATACCACTCAGATATCACAGCAAAGGTATGTAATAAGCCCTCATTTGAAGTAATTCAGAAGAAGACTGGCTATTAAAATGGAATTCATGTTACAATAATATTTCAAGAATGCTTTTATTTTATTTTAGTTTAATTTCTTCCATTCGTTTCAATTAGTTTTTCCTTGTTTTAATTTGATTCCGTATAATTTATATAAATTTCCTTAAATAATCCCAGGCTAAGAGGGCATGTACTCTAAATGAGACCAAGACATCGTTGTTGCGAATACAATAATTTATCAGTGCACAATTAGATATGAACGGCTACATCTCAATGGTGGTAAATGAAATACTGCCTCTCAGTCAAATATTTTCCCATACTGCATCTCCTTATGGGTATTCAAAATTTTACTTAAACCTTTGTGCATGAGCAAAGTTTTTAGACTAATACACAAATGCACGGATAGATATTCAAAATGAAAAAATCATTAACTCAATCAGGGATTTTCAAATATTTGTCAGTAGGTTTTACTAGGTAAATATGTCCTGTGCGATTCAAAATATTCAGATATCGTGGTCTATTTACTATGATTAGGTAGTATTTACCCACCATCAAGACTTTTCATAGAGGATTTCCATAGATTTTTAACCATATTAACTGTATTTCAACGCATTAAAAAGAACATTTGCCTCCATTCGCTATTTCTACCGCCAATGTTGGGTCTCACCAATCTATGTACAAGGCTTATAATAATTTCAACTTTTGATTTATGGGAAAACATTCCCATTTTGGGAGACAAAATAGAATCTTTTTGATGGTAAGCCTGGAAATTTCCATACCTTAAATGAACCACATGAACATGTGTCGTAATCGTATTATCCTCCTTTGCGTCCAATGTTAGCAATGCGAACAAATGTAAAATGATCCGAAACATCCTATATTTAATAACTATTTTTCTGCACGGCATGCGATAAGCTGTAGGTTTGATTTCTCAAAACATGTAATTTTCTAAATATAAAAACTTAGAAACCCTCCACTTTCGTCCTCTATAGTTCAGTATTTACACAACCGCCAAATACGGCGTACTAATACATAATATCACTCAATATTATTGGGGTTCCAAGCAGGAGTTAATCCCGTACCTTCTGATTTACGAGTGAGCGTTATTCTTTGACAGTTTTACATATTGTTTTATTTCAGATAATATTTTGTTCTACGCTATATATCTACGCGTTCCGCGTCGAAAAATCGAAATTACATGTAATTCTGCTCTTACAATGGCACTGGGTGAATACTCCATCAGGGCCTAGAACTTTAGTCAAATTATTGCAATTTAATGGATGGATATGGATCATGATTTTTTTAAATCAGGCTTATATTAAAACTACGAATGAGTCAAGAGATCTTGATTCCAAACGCTCTTTTAATCTAAATTAATAATCGGGACATCCTGATATCGTATTTTGATTGATCAACACATTGTTTCAAATGCCTAACGCAAGAAAGATCGCACCATTGCATTTGGCACATTTCACACCGTCTCCTAAAATTAATTAAAACTTTTTGCCCAAGAGGAAGTGGACAGATAATTTTATTTCGATATAGTTCTGCATCATTGCTGTTCATCTTATGGCCCAAATCTATGAATCATTTTCATTAGGTCCGTTTCTCATGAAAACAAGGATACTATGGGGATCTCAAAGTCTCGGATAATATTCTGGTTTTCATTCGAATTCCCTTGGATACACGTTCAAGAAAGTTACTGCTAATGCAGGGTCATCTCCAAAAATCATGGGTGGGTGTCGAAGAACATGGTTGCCAATAAAGCCTATGGGTCGATGTTTCAGTAAATAACTATAAAAAAAGGAAGTACTAAAAATGCAGTTTTCACTGCGAAAGAGAGTGCCAATTCTCCAACAGCCATGCATCGGAATTCCAAGTCCCATTAATTTGAAAGAGCTTGCAGCCAAAATGGAAGGTTTTATAATTTCTCACTTGGGAAGTCAAAAGAATAACCTGCAGGAAGTGCACGGCCAGGCTTGCACCCCTCCATTTAATGTTATACTGCAAATTACATTGATAGGAATTCTGAAATCTCTCTGGTGATCTTTGTTGGTATTGTGGATAAAGATATGCAACATTTATTACAGAGATCAATGTTCTAACCACACATTTCTATAGTGCAAACAATAAATCCATAAGTTGATGGCCTGAATATTCTGACAATAGCACAGCCCCTAGTGAATTTCTGGAACTTCCAACAGAACTGTATTAATTTACCCTATACTTATATGCCAAAAATGGGTATTCATTCCCCATTACACAATGAGAATGGGTGCATTTAGCCACATTGAGTAGTTGCCGTGAAAAAAGAACAAACTTTTCAAAACCATTGAATATCAAACTAAGGTTTTCCATAGTTGCCGCAGCCATAGGGCAGCTTGAAGTACCCAATTACTCATGGGATTGAAGAAATTTTGGTGAAACCAATATTATGCCAGACTGCTTTGGTACTGGATCCTTTTTACTAATCAAGGGATCATTTCATCGAAGTACCACCAAAATATTCAGTAATTCCATGCTACCATTCTATTCAAAATGATTTCGCATAGCACATACTCATAAAATTTAGGGCAACTAATGTGCTTCACATAAACAACATATACACTAATAATAACTCTATCCTGGTGATATGAACAGTACAAGTTTGCTGGTCTGGATGCAATTACAACTTTCACAGTAATGGTGTCTGGTTGCTGAAACTATAATTGAAGTCCGAAGTAGTTACTGAAAACTATGCAGTTTCGAACTGTGCCAGTATGGGTTATGTTACTCAAGTTAAATTGCTATTCCAAGCACAACAAAAACCAACTTGAATAATATAATAGTCGATGCTCTCTCAAAAATGACTAGGGCTCATCATGACAAGTTATTCCTGAACCTTCTTTAGGCAGCTTCTGTAAAACATTATCCACGAATTCACAAGTTAGATTAAGTAAACTGACTCATTAGATATATTCAGACAATCAATCAACAAGCCCTGAAAATGGTAAAAATATTTTCACATTTTGGGTTACAATCAATTGAAAACTGATGTTACAAATTTTCTCCAAAATTAGTCGGCACCACATTTAAGCATTATCTTAAACACAACTCCCTCATGCATACTATATTTCTTGACCACTGCTCACAGGGAAACAACTATTTATGTATAGTTCTCATAGAAAATAAGAGTTCTGGTAACATGCCAGTAATTATGAGGATAACTTTTGGAAATTTCCACCTTGATTAGTGTTGACTTTTTTATCCATGGATACATTTCAGAGGTAAAATGCAAATTATTGTTAACTCTGCTTGATAAGACGAATGAAAACTTTTAACACCTAATTTATAACAAAAAAAGAAAAACTAACCCATTCTCCACAAGGCTAAAATATTTGAGATAAACTTTAGCCTGGCATAAACATCTCAAATTATGACTAACTTATTAGCATGTTACTATTGGATGCTGCTATATTACTTGGGATAAAATAATGGAGACTACCTTTCTAATTATCAATGCAACTGAAACTAAATAGTACTATTGAAGTGATCGATACTAAGAGATGGCAGTACATTCAGTTGAAGTGAATTGCACAAGTGGAGAATTTTTAGATCACTAGAACATTAATGCTGATTAAGTTAGTAACATACATTCCAGCACCTTGTACATGTAACTGCAAAAACAATGGCATAGAAACAGGATGAAGTGTCATTACATGAGAATAAGTAATTTCTTTCATTGATTGCAACCCAATCCTTCAGACTAACACCATAAAATATGCACCTTAATTTCTTTAATTAGTGTTCCTTTGGCTGCCATTGGAAAATGCAGTTTGCCTATTCCTTAGGAGAGTTCATGATTCAAAATTAATCATTCCACATGATTGCACTGCAACCTATCACAGTGGCTTAATGGTTTATGCAACAGAAAACAAGTAACCAGGCAATGAAAGAGAAGAATCCAAGTCAATTTTTTTCTTGATTTATTTCAAAAGCAATCCAAAATAAATCGATAATACCCGAAGCTTATTTCATTCTTCAAATTATAAACATGTTGATCAAAATCAACAGCAGCTTTCTTGTAAGCAATGCAAAGATGAACTTCCTCGGTGCTATTTTGCAGGGTGGGAAGACTCCTTTGTATATTGCTGCCAGAGGTAGCTTTACCGCTATTGTTGACATGATCATCAAGACAGCCAGGCTAGACTATCCGATCGTACGTACCCTTTTGTCCCAATACCCAATTTGAAGTAAATGCTTTGTATGTGTGCTTTGTGTTGTTTGTCTAACTTAAAAGTTTGCACATACTCACATAGAGCAAAAGGTGGGAACTGATGAAGTTTGGCATTTGCATGAGCTTTAAGCACTAAGTAACTGTTCAAAAGTCCTATTAAGTAGCAAGATACAATAGCTTGCAGTGTTGCACCCAGTCCCCCTAATGTCATAACATTTATAAGTTTCCTTTTCTTTTTAAGTGTTTTAAAAAAGTTGTAGGAATGACTTTTCAATTGCAACTTAAATATACTAACCTTGCATCCAGTGATACTTCTTTATGTCACCTTTAAAGTAATATTTTCCCCAAATACATCTAGCCCACCAATACTTACCTGCAGCAAATGTCAGACATGAAATATGAAATGCACTGCAACTATACCATAATACTGGCTCTTCACCAGATATTTGATAATATCCGTCACACCCAATTAGGTGGCATGTTAATGGCAGTTCATTAACATTTTACATCCACAGTAAGTATCACACAGCTATTTTAATGGTCAAGCCAATGTTCAACATTTACAAAAACTTCCTCAATCACCAGTAAGGTTAGCTGAAATTTCAGATTCAAATTTGCTTAGGTTCACACATTTGTGCACATTTTCCACTACATTTGTTCTACCATAGTACGATTATCTGACAAAAATGACAAAATATGACTAAATATATACGATAAAATATAATATTCCAACATTTTTAAGTATAGCTGCCCATGAGGCTATTTCATTCCATACACAAACAGTTTCACCAAAATTGACCATTTGATGAAATGTATATTATTTGCATTCACATAATTATTTTTATGTGCACAAAGCCTAATAAGTTCAATTTGATTGTGCGTAAATGGGCAATGCTAAACACATGGTTGCATGCCACCCACCCTGATAATGCCCTAATAATAAGAATTAAAACTGTGCTGACAGAATGGTTTCCTTTAGAGGCCTTTGGCATAAAATAAATTCTAAAAACGTATAAGATGTTTTGAGCTATTTGCCAGACAAATGAAATATTCCCATCATGCCAATCTATGGCTTTTGCCCAGGGAAATAAATTTCCCTTACCCACGTGGGCACCTCAAGGGTGCATGGTGGGATGAGGGTGAGGGACTATTTCCTCAGCAGGATGGGGATGGTTGTGGGAGCAGTGATGACAAGGAACTTGGTCATCAGAATTCAAGTGCTACGAGGAGGAGGAGAAGGGGACCATGGAGACGACTGAGCAGTGGTGTTGCTGAAGGAGGGGCAGGAAGTGCTCCTCGATGTCAAGAACGTTTAAGAGAACTACTTTGGAAAGTTTCTTACAAACAGCTGGGACCAGGAGAATGGAGACGTCTTGCTCTTCACTGGAAATTTACAGAGGATCAAATACGTGCCATTGAGCACCAGTACACTGGTAAACTACAATGCCATATCATTCATTTGAACAAAAACCAACTGACCAATTGAATTTTCTCCATTATCAAAATTATATTAATCTCTTCTGAATGACACAATAAATTTCACATCCAATAATTCACTAAAATATTAGGATATCTTACTCTTATAAAAGGCAGAGAATGTCATATGATCACATTGAAGTTGCACTAATCAACAATGCAAAAAGATTCAAATTCTTGTTGCATACTCTTCTAGGTCCTTCAAGCTACAAAGAACATGGTTACCGCATGTTACTGATATGGGCACATGGCCTCCCACCCGATGCAAATCCAGTTAAAGAGCTATATGAATCACTAACAGCCATTGACAAAAAGGGAATAGCAGGTAACAGAGCAAATAATTAGGTCAATAGTAAAACTTATAAAGGTTTCATTTTAACATTATCAAATAATATTTGACAAAGAACACCCCTATTGAAACATATAGAATTATTTGAAAAGTTGTATTATCTAATAAAAATTCATACATTTTATCTTTTCCATCAATGAATATTCCAGATGCTCTGCGCAGAAAATTGGATGAAGAGAATGCAGAAAGATACAAGAATGACAAACGAAAGTGTAATGCCTGTAGTATCACTTAAAAGGGCAGCCAATAACCATGAAGGTTTACCGGCATATCTTTCTGGGTGAAGAAGCGTTTGGACTGTCCAATTGTGGGCTATTTACATGAAAGCTTCCACATAAAATTATGATACTAAATTTTTCACATCCATCCAGGTCATGTTTAACGTCACCATTCTATAAATGATAACAAGGCTCAGAAGCATTATATATATATATATAAAATGAGCAAATATTATATATTAAGCATAAAGGATTAAATAAATGTAATACCCTGGTTTAAAATAAAAGCATTAACATTTTCATTGCTTATGTGTCATGTCAAATTCAATTATACCTGTATTACTGTAAGCAGATTGTTTTAAATAAACATTTAAGAACGATGTTTAACTAACCTTAGTCAAGAGCATTCTCTCAATCAAATTTTAAGTATATCCACCTTAGAAGTGATAGACACTTATCTGAAGACCAGTTGTATATTACCATAAACATTATATTTCTATTACTTAAAACTTTAAGTATAAACACTGCCTAAGATGGAACAATCATAGAATAAACCTGTAAATGTGGAGCTAGATCACATTCAACATTTTTTTCAGATAAATTTTTAATAAGTGCCACCAATGACACAAAAATTCATATAAATCTAAGACAAATTTATATTAAATCTTCATTTATACTGTGCAAAATTCAAGTGTAATTTACACAAAATATATAGTGCAATAATTGGACAGAGCAGTTTCATTAAAGGACTATTTCTCTGGTTGATGCGTTAACAAAATGTACGTCAAGAGCCACTTATATTGTTTTGTCAAAATGTTACCACATACAAAATGATAATGTAACAACAATGAGTATGGGGCTAATAACACATCTATTTAATTGGAGTCACATTCATCAAATGGGACATTCACTTTCATTTTTTTTAGATTAATCCCAAAGTAAAAAATCAACATGACATGTCTACAAATAAAGTTGAAAAATATTAATTTAACAACAACAATGCAAGTTTTCAATGTGAGCCAATTATTGCCAAAAATGCTTTCTTCAAATCACTAACAACAAAACTTCCCACCTAAACAACTTGGAAACAGTCAACCAAGACTTTGAGAAAATTAATTGGAACACGTGAATTACATCAAACCTTGTCCTTCATTTTGTACACTTGCTTCTTCAAGTAGAGGCTTCCACCTGCAGGCCAATCTAAAACCTGACAAAAAAGCCTACACTTTGGTCCTCATGGCAAAATCCCAAGTCACAAGCAAGGCCTGCTCTCTCTTACATTCGTCGATACGGATGGAAGCTCTGGGCCTGGCTGGGTTGGCTGTAGTTTCCCCCCCTTTGGGGTCCTGGACCCCCTGTGTAGCCTCCCCCACTGCTACCACCTCCGCTTCCCCCGGCTGCCTCACCCTGGCCCCCTGCATTGTAATCATTGTTTTTGGTTGTTGACCATCAAACCTCACAAACAGTGGATAGTTAAAGAGGATAAGGTTTATTTCTGACTAGAAGGAGAACTGAAGCAAAAGCTTATGCCTCAAATCACCTTCCAATAAAACAAACTTAAGAGCTATGTTCAATTAAGTAAATTTTTTCCTGACAGCCACAATAGTAAGTTTTTCTGGTAAAATAATTTAATTATTTAAAACTGTATAATACCTGCCTATACAACTTAGTGACAATAAAATTAACTTATACTGTTCAGTAAATGAATTAGAGCATAAATTGACCTCTTTCTTGAACTTTGGTAACAAAGTATATAAAATTGTCGGTTCATAGGTTTGTCTGATAAGGATGGCTTGTGTTACCCGAAATTTGGGTTGAGCACTTCCATGTTTGGGATCAATGTAGAAACATGGGTTCAAGCATTATCAATAATTGAAGTAATGAATTGCTCAAAAGTGCTATAGAAGGCCAACTGAAGGCATAGCTCTCATTTTTGTCCATAAATTGGCACACTAACTCTAGACAAGAACTTAAGAATTGTAGGAAAAATATACAGGCATAAAGAACAGAGCTGATTGCCTGCATTCTTAAGTAAAATCAAAGAATAATATGAAAAACTAATAGTGGGAAGCAGCACTTCTTTGAGGTAGATTTCCAAGGTCTTAAGAGGAAAAAAATGACTGTCAACTGATAGCTCTTCAAGAGTACCCGGTTGGTTCAGAGAAGGACAGAGAAAATAAATTTGACAGGAAAATATTAAACAACCAGAGAAGAAAGATGAAACTATATTTGATGATGCGAAGGAGCTACAGTCAAAGATCTGATGAAGGGTACACTAAGATACTTTTCACACAGAAAGAATTTAAGAAATTCACTGTGAAGTAAAATGTCCTCTTGGGGTTGTCATCACATACCCTTAATCAGCAAACTTTCTGCAATTATTGCATAGTTCCTTTTCTTTTGTTACTAACTTCCTACGGACACATTGTACAGTATATCTCACTATAAAATGTGTTGGTTCCTAGTGCTTTAAGACTTTTAAGGGAATTTCATCAAAATTACCAATTTGTTCCTTGAAAATTTATCGCACGAATTCATTTTGATTAATGTATTCATAACTTCTCAGCTCTTGTTCAATTAATAACTAAATAACTTTAGAGGCGTAAATATATTATCTTTAATGATCACCAAATGAAAAAGTCTTTCTTTCATTCCAATGTTTTAGAGGCATAAATATATTATCTTTAATGATCACCAAATGAAAGTCTCTTTCATTCCCATGTAAGCTGTTAGCTTATGATTATGGGAAACAACTGTATGCCCAGGGCTAAAGATAGTGACAAATTAGACAATTACGGCATACACTACTGACATTTTAATTTACTATTTCCTCTTAGTGATGCTAAATATTAAAACAGGCATCTTAGCACACCAATATCTGCTGGCATAAGATGATTTTTGTAATTAGTACAATGATTTCTTTAGGAATGACTATTAGGGAAAACAAAATCATTACCCCTCTATACTTTTCATTGACCTCATCTTGAATGTATCAGTGGTGAATGAAAACTAATATTTTCACTACTCTTGACAATGTAGATATATACACCGCCATGTCTCAATGGTATATAAATTTGAGTTCACCATCACATTACCCGCAAGTAATTAATCTAAAAACAGTAGCGAAATTCGCAAACCTACTTTTTTATGTTGATACCAACACCTATCCAAAGGCATATTCTTCTCTAGTTCTTACTGAATGTAGGGTTTCAACACATTAGACCATTAATGCCAATAGGCATATATTCTGGTTTTACTGATGTACTGGTTTAATTTATCTGAAAAAATTGCTGGTGTATCCCATTAAATGAACACCAGGGAGGTTATTTTGAATTACTGTTATGTTAGGACCATTATACGATGCACACCCACTAGATAACAAAAAAATACACTACTACAATATGCCAGGATATGGCATGGACTTGAGCTATGAAGGAATATAAATATCAACTTGGAATAAGATATCTTAAGAGTATTAACCTGTAACTTTGATTAACCAGAGCCTTTCCTTCAGCAGCTTTGCAGTAATTTAAGCCACCAACTTCCTTAAACTGTTTCTAAATATTTCAAGAGAATTATGCATTTTTCCACAGCCATTTTCACAATTCAAGTACATGAATTGCTAAAATGCATTTGCTGCCTACTTCCTTTTCCGATAAAAATATTTGGACAAGTAATCCTCCATTACCATTCAAAGCTAACCCATGATCCTGAAAGCTTGTTACCTCATGCAGGGTTTTCAATTATGCCAAACTATTGATAATTCTTCCAACAAGCAAAACACAATCTTAATTTATTGTGGCTGTCGCAACATGAGAAACTATATCATGTTAAGTTCCTAAAAACTAGTTATAATATATTCTGAAAAAAAAAACTTTCATTGGTCCCTACTCTAGCTTCAGCATTATTCATAGGTCTTAAGCTATGTCTTATTTCTAACAGCATTATTTACCGACGACACTTAAGTGTCCATTGGTAAATTATGCCATATTGGTTTCATTAATGATTGACTAACAAGTGTACGTGCCAACATTAAGGACACTATAGAATAAAGATTAAATAATATATAAACCATTTTTGCCAGCTAGAGTGCATAATCATGAACAGTCAGTGCAGAAAACCATATGGTTCAATGTGTAATGCAGGGGTGGGTGGAGCTTTGGAATTCACAATGATGTAAACAATAAAAAAGGCCCAGAATTTAAATTTTGTGCAACTCTAGCCAAAAGATAATTCTGTCAATTAACACATGGTACATCCTAAGTGTTGGCACCATACACACATGTCATAACAAATTTTGACAAAGCATAATCAATGACAGTAACATTTGAAGAAATGCCAATGTTAGTCATGTACCAAATGGAATTTCACAATATGGCATTAAACCATGCCCAACACATTTTTGTTGGCCTCTTTATTATGCAGTTACTGTAACTTGTCCACCCACATGCATGACTAAACCAAAGTGCAGATGAGATTGTTTTTGATTGCCTGATTTCTTAGCACTGAGCTGATACAGCGATTCTACAACACTAAAGCTGGCTGGAAGCATGCAAAGAGAGGAAGGAAAAAGAAAAGCACAGTTACTTCCATGTCCATCAGCTTATTTACTTCTCTAAGCTTTCTACAGTTCAAATTCCTTTAAATTGATTACAATTCAAATTAAAACAGTGAGGGTAAAAACTGAACGCCAATTCTGCAAACATGTACGTACATTACAATAAGCATGGAAAGCTTGCCATTATCGCCGTTAGTACATGCGGGTCTATCACACAATTTACACTCCCAAGCTCTACAAAATGTACGCTGCCACATTTGAGTCGCACAGCAGATGTAGTCCACAACTAAGTGATATTTTCTTGCATTGTCAATCTCCAATCCCCCAGACAGCAATTCAACAACACCCCATTATTTTCCAGGGTGCAATGCTCACACACAATCACACATGTAGAGGGGACAAGTCCAAGTAACTGAATAATAAAATTTCCTATTTACACAAATGATTTAAGGCCACCAGAGGGGCACTCCTCTAATCAGCAGTCTTTAAGGTTCAACTTGTTGGCACGCCATCCTCATGGCCCTTTGGCCACTGTTGATGTGTGGCCACAGAGGCACCAGAGGGGGCATGTCACGAAGTCGTCCACTCACTAAAGTCAAAGGGGGGCCCACCTGGAGGGGGAGGATGTGAGTAGCCGCCCCCACTGCTGTCCGGGACATAGCTGCGTGCTGGACCATAGCTTGAGGAGTCCTGCTGAGGGCGTAGGGAAGAGGGCATCAAGCATCACGTTACATCATCCACTAGGTAGAAAGTGCTTAACAATAAGACATTATAATGCAAGTAACAATGAACACCAGAGCCATTTGAAGAACTTCTTGAAACAATTGCCTTTCCCCTACTTAAAGGAAATTATATGGAGTACAAGGCATCACTAGGATTACCTATTAAAAGAAATTATTAGCCCATTAAACCAGGTCTATTAAAATATCATTTCAGTTTAAGTTTACCAAGTGCTGTGAAAATTTAAATAAGGGTCACACAAAACATCAATGAACCCCACAAGAGAAGTATTATCTTAAGAAAATACGGAATTAGGAAGATTTTAAATGTTTACAGTGTTAAGCCTACAATACCTTAGTACTTTAAAAAAAAAAGAATTATTGAATAGGCTGCAAATTCAGGGAGTCAAAAAACTTGAAAGGAAGATTCCTATAATATTTATGCATTCTATAAGATATACTGGAAATATTATTTATGAATAATGAAAGTGAGAAATGAAAATTAGTAACTGATGTAAATCAACCCATTAATTATCTAATTTCAAGAAATGAAATCCACTGACCTTCTAACGATTTGCACAGCATTATGTACATGGTCGGCATGGAAAGGATTAAAGCACAAACAGGACACAGATATTAGATCATATCAAAATGATTTTAAAAACTGAATTACTATATCTAATTTTAAAAGTGATTTCAGAAAATGCAAAAAAATAACTGAGAAAAGTTGAATGACTTTGCTTAAGATGTTATTACACACAAAAAACTTAAATAAGCCTGTCAGCTCCCTACTACTTTTTGTTGATAGGAAGTGACCTTCATCTAAACTATCTTTTTAAGAGGAAACCTGATAAATCTGAGATGAGCACGCACAATAAATCCATATGACCAAAGTATAGTCCATAACATATTCCCTAATTTACTATTCCATGACTTGGGTTAATTTCTAATTCTCAATTTCCTTTTCTTGATTAAACAGAAATCCTACTCTATAGACAGATTCAACAAAAACTGTTAAGTTAAGCTATCGCGAACATTTTAAAACCTGTTGCAACATATTTGCATAGTTTTTTGGCTTGGAATTTGGCCATTTTCCCCATTAAAAACTTGAATAAATTAGGCCAATATCAATCTTAAAATTCCACTTACTGATGAGATATTAGATTTTGGTCTAACAACAAATTCAAAATAATTAATGATAAAGCAATATACCCAACAGTTCATGCATAAGCCTTCCACAGCAGGATAAAACTAATTCAACTTTATACGGACTTGTGACAAAACCAACAACAAGAACTGAAAGACATCCTAACATCCTTTAAAGATGGACCACATTCAATTACCCAGGTGCTTCCTCGGGGAAAAATACTGCATCATATACTAGTAAAGTCTCAGTCCTATTCAATCCTAAACATGTAAAAGATTTCTTACAAAATAATATTCCTAGAAACCTATTTGAAAGAAATAACTGCTTCAGAAAATGGCAACCTTAATGAATAGTGAGCAACCATTATTATAAAACAGCAAAAAATTCATTTAACGCTGATCATTGAAATGTGTCCAGTCATCATACCTTCATCACTATTTCACAAATAGCTCTAAAGCATTTATTATTTCCCACAGTGCTCATTTTTCAGTATTGCAACGCTGAGAATAATTAGGTATTTCAAGAAAATGTTTCCCCAACAAAAGTAATGAAAAATGAGAAGTGAACTAAGTATATACCAACAGGTTTTAATGTACTGGGTATTCAGCATCATTTAAGATTTGCCAAAGCGTAAGTTACTTGTGCATTAGCTAATTCCAGAGTTAACTGCAATCTAATTATAAACAGTTTTTAATATTATAGTTGAAAATTCATTAGGAACTTGAATTCAATAGGGCAAAACAAAAATTGTCACAAAAGTTACTACACATTTAGGTACCAAAATGGCAAAGAGAAATTAGGCATAATTCATAAGAATATTAATTGAAGAATTTTAATTTTCCAATTTATCATATTAATTTAACGATTTGAAAACAAAAGCAGTGAAACTTAGAAAACATAAACTGAAGGCAATATTAAATATTATCTCATAACTCAAAACTAACCTGTGGATAATTTCCCATTGATCCATACTGGTTTGGATATCCTGGAAAATCCCCTGGGGGTTTAGGTGTTGGCCCGCCTCCACCAGGCTGAGTAGGACCTGGACCAGGAGCAGGAGGGCCAGGAGGATTCACACCACCTGGACCTGTTGGCCTAGCATACATGTCACCTAGATAAAAAAATATTAAAACACATCATTAAAGAGAAAGATTGAAATTCAGCAATTTAATCAAAACTAAGGCAACGAACCAAATACATAAATTTCTTTTCTCTGAACCACACTGATGCCAAATGCCAGATATTTATAGACTAATATTCAAGACTAACTAAATTTGTACAGGAATAACTCCAAACAATCAACTAACTTAGTACATAAAAGAAGAACATATTAATTAACATGGCTACACAAATTTTTACTCTCCACAAAATAAGCTAAAATCATGGAAAATTTAACGATAAAAATTGAGTTATGAGAGCACTAATTTGTCGAACTACATGAAAGCAGAAATTTGTTCAGCCTTGTTAATTAAAATGCAACTCTGGGCTAGATTAATGATGCCATTTTTGCCCTTAACACTACCGGAATTTAATTTTTCTAAACTAAACACTTATTCTCCTCCTTAACTAATATTGATAGACTAAATTATAATTATCACTCCTGGTGAACTTAAAACAATTGTATTAAATGCTAAAAAGGAAATGATTCAATCTAAGAAACCTACACATAATACAGTGAAATACCGTTACAATAAGTCTTGACGCAAACAACTAAAAATCTACCCAAACCTTGATTTTTCATTAATAATTAACCACACTTGACAGAATATTAGAGGAGAAGTTATTGAATAGGGTGGAAGACTAGAAGCATCCTATGGTCCACCCTGGAGACGAAACACACACACAAATTGTTGCTGGCTGACTCACCAGGGGGGCCTGGAGGTCCCTGGGGAGGGCCAGGTGGGCCTCCCGGAGGGGGGGGCCCATTCTGAGGCATGTTCCAATTCCAATTTCCCCCATAACCTGGCTGCGGACCACCCTGTGGAGGCCCTGCAAAGCCACAAAAACAGCAACTTCTGAGGCATGCCCCACAGCAGCCAATATTCTTTTATCCTGAAAACAATGCTACCACAATTTTTCTAGCACCCCTGCAGCATGCAGGTGCAGTATTTTCTTAGAAACGTAGTTAAGTCATGGCCATGCAAAACTTACTAGACTAAAAGTGAAAAATTGTCTGAATGGTCCTCTGGAAGAATAATTTCAATTTTCAAACACCATATTTCAAACAGTCTGGAATCAACACATTAGAATTTACAATTATAAGTCATGCCAAAAGATCTAAAAAAAAAGATCTCAAATTAAAATGTATTAATTTTGTGCAACATCTAATGCACAAATAAATCAAACAGATTGTCAAAAAACCATGAAAACATACATTAGATTAAAACCAGCTAATAATATGAATTAAACTTTTTACATTGATATAGGTTGCACGCTATTGCTAAAGCACATTACTAATATCAACCCAAAGGCAAAAACTTAATACCCTAATGGCAAAAAGAAAATGAATGGCAATGCACAGCATAAAGAGGATCAACTAAATACTTAAGAAGTTGGTATCGAAATGAAACAATCCAAGAACTGAATTTACACAAATAATATCTTAAATCTTCTAGTCTCAATTCTGCTATTTCTTTTTCATGATGCCATTTGAGCAATCAGTGCACGCTGGTTTGATCAATTGTTTTATCCCTTGTTAAGTAAATTTCAATGGTACAAGTTTTCCCTCAATACTAAGGTTCAGATAATTTGAAGAAACTCTTACATTTTTAAACTTAAATTTTACTTTAAGGCCTCATTGACTCAATTTTGGTCAATATCATTTCATAAAATTTAATTTTTACTAGTTAATGTCACTATGCCTCTTCCTTCTGTCAAATCATAAGTGGACAATGTTGGTGCTGCACTATTATTTATGTACATGTGCCCATATATCAACACACAATCATGATTATACTGTTTTATGAAGTCTTCTCTAATACCATGGGCCATATTTTTCTTTATATGCAACCAAGTTTGGCATTACCGTATTTTCAGGTGCATAATACACTTCAACTCCCAACATGTGATCCAAAATCATCCTACATCATAAGGGCTGAGAATATACAAGCATAAATTTGACCAATAAGATACAAGCAGATTTGCTGGAAAATAATTGCTATTAATATTTTTTCCTGCATCAGGCATTGAAAATGTTTACCTTATTATGTTAAAAATCTTTGTTTTGAGCATATGTTTACCAGTTGAATTTTTATTTCCATCAATTATTTCTAAATAAATTTTAAATGTATACAATGTAGATTGTAGTTACATTTCACCAATGGTGCTGCTGTGAAACTGCTGGGCTAATGGGAATGTTGCCACTATAAAAACCTGCACATCTTTCCAATATGATGAATAGGATGAACATGATGAACGCCAGAGCCATGAATCACAAGTACAATGGGATTACTATTTCAATAAAAGTAATTTTGATTGAAGCAGGAAAATAAGCTATAGAGTTGTATATTACTGATACTACTGGAACATCATGGAGCAAAAGATTCATGAAGAGAAATGGTCTGTGGAATAGCATTAAATCTACAGTAGCACAAAAGCTGCCACTTAAGCACAAAAGAAGAGGTACAAGGTACCAATTCATGATGGCACATTGATAGGAAGAATGCCACAGCCATAGATTCCATGGTTCTGTAATAGTTGGAAACTAGATACAAGTTAAACATACACAGTTACTATGTCTTTAAATAATGAGAAATTAGCAATATGCTAGATGAAGATGACGTTGTAACTAGAAAAGTTACAACCCTACCAAAAATTACAAAGGAACTAATTTAGCAGCAGTGACAAAAGTTTTCTGTGATTCCACTATGAAGCAATATTGATATAACTCCTATTTTCAATTTGAAAACTCCATTTCTTTGCATTAATTGTTAACATTACACTACATTGTTTCATTTGCCTGATCAAAGTATATTCTCATAGATTCTTAACATAAAAATCTGCCTCTCTTATGCACAGGGCCTTATGGGATGGGAAATACTGTATTCAACTGTGTTGATATGTCAAATTTGCACAGAAATGGAGACTGCACATCTTAAGTTTAAGAGACCAAGCACTTCCATTTATTGATTGATTGCAACTATTAATTAGGGAAAGAGAACTTCATATTATATATTCATATAATATGAGAGATATTCATTCCATGCTCAACATTAATGTAAGATAAGAAAATAACCACAGACTTGCAATACTATCACCTTGGAACTTTTCAATTCAGTTTCAATGAAAATTGATTTTGATTCCTCTTTTTTCAGCATTCAATTCCTCCTATTCATGAGCTTTTTTATTCACTATTAAGCATTAATAGATCAAAACTCAAAATCTGACCAATCTTACGCAACAAGAATATGGACAATAATTCAATGCACCTTTAAAAAACCACCTCAAGCCTGAACTTCATGTTCATTTTTTATTACAGAGTCAAGGATAGGTGACAATTTCAGGGATTTATCAACTATTTTAGCAGCTCATTTTTGAACCTGAACAAGTATTTACTTTTCAACACTGGCATCTTTTAGAGGCTAAATAATGGCTGTGACATGAGTAACTGTAACTCAGATCAATACATTATTGCAAACTGAAATGAATATACCTTAAATTTTTAATAATAAAATTTCCACTGGTTTATTCTCATGATATGCTCTACACACTATAGTAGTGTTTCTCATTCTATGCCCTGGATGGTGCTGGGTAATGAAAAGAAAACCACTTCACCGCAACACATTGCAACTTCTCATGAATCTAAAAAAGCTGCTCAGGGTGATTTCCAAATTTTTAACTCTGCCTCTGATTATGAAAGCTTCACTACCATATGCAAAACTTCATTTAGTCCAGCCAATGGAATTATAGTTCAATGCCAGTAAAACTGTTATATAAAGAAAAAATTATACCTGGAGCCATTATTTATATTAATCCTGATGAACTAAAGCTACATCAAATTCCACATGAAAAATGAGGGTGATGCAGATCATGAAGTAGATCATGGTTGTCATGGTTCTTACAAACATGGTCAACAAACTTAATTCCTTTTAACAAATAATTTTTAATGTATTTTTCTAACCATCAATTTTGGATGGCCCATAATAAATATAATCTTTTTAGCATTAAAAACTTGACACACTAACAATGACAAAGTTGATTTTTTTTTAATATTTGGCAATTATTATCTGATTACATATCTTTTTTAGACCTTTTAGGAGACTAAAGAATCACACCTATTAATACATTTTCTATGATAATACAGGCTGTGTATTTATTTTCACTAATGCATGACCAATATTAACGTAGCTTTATCTGTTTCATCATTAATTACCTGTAATCTTCATACACCACCAGAGCTTACTTCACAGTAAATATCCGTAGAAATGGTCAAACTATAGTCATCTGGTTTCTTATAGTTTATTTGATGATTGATTAACAATGTACATTCCAAAATGTTCAAATGGCATGTATGTGATTTAGTACCATGCACACCACCTTCCTTTTGCTAATGTTTAATCATATCTCAATTAATAAAACACTTATGACAGCTGGAAGTAGACCTGAACTCAATGCTTAATATATCAACAACATAACAGAATGGTTGTAAAACATCCAATATGGTGTCAATTCAGATGATTAATAAGCCTGAATGAATTAGCTGGTCACTGATTAATTGTGACAATTTTGAAATGCACTATGATCGGAAATAAAATAACCAAAAATGGCATATATTAAATTGGGCGGGGGCAAGCAATATCCCATATCTTCAAATGACTATTATCACCTATAGCATGGCTAATATAAACCTTAAAAAGCTTCAAATAAATACTGGAGAACATAATAAATAAAAGACAGTGAATGTCATAGATAAAAATTATAATAGAAAAAATATAATTACTATGCATATAAGTCTGCTATGTAGCAAAGATAGCAAACACCTTACATTCCTGGTAGAAATAAGAAGTTAATTAACAACATCTCCAAAATATAGAGTAAAAAAAAGAACTAGTACCCAATCATTTCAATTTACACACAAAGGAACAAAACTAAATAATATCTACAATGTAAAACTACCACTTAAAGCAGTTTGATTCATGATAGCACACAAACCAAGCAGTTTTGAGTATGACTGCATTGATACAAAGTTTAATGTGCATCATTTTCAACTGAATTTCATAAATTTACCTAGAACAACCCCTCTAATTTCTCTGCGAACAAAAGACATTTGAGTAATGGCATTTCACTGTATTTAGTGAGCTTGATTCAAGCTAAGATTTTATCCAATAACATTAAAAAAAACCATAATGCTACGGAAACATCACATTTGTGAGTTTACATAACTACTAACCAGAAAATATTTAGATTAAACTGTACATAAATATAATTAAGCACTAATAGCACAATTTACTGTCATATGGCAATTTCAAATTTGACAACTATTACCAAACCCACAGTTAAATATGCAATGAACCAACCAAAATCAACAGGTCATCTGGCAATTAAGCTAACAATTATCTTTAACCGCAAGAATTTATCAATCATGCAAACATGTAGGGCAGTTAAGATGATAGGAACCCATATCATCATAACTAGATCAATCAAAGATCAAATATTTACGCTGATGAAATCATTCTCTGCTGTATAGGAGTCAGTAACAGAAATGGTCTTCCAGAAAAAGACAAACCTACAATATTTCACTAAGTCATTTGATGAAATATTGATGACAAATATAATATTTGTCTCGCTCAGATGTAGAGCACAAAGAACATCATGACTACAAACTTGTTTAAAATTTCATATTTAGGCTAAAATTATGATTTCATTCCCCTAAACATATGCTTTATTTCATATGAATTATTAACAATAAATTAATACCATTTTACTTTGCCTAAAATTTTGCAATACTTTAATAATAGAATTGATGAAACATAACCAATTTGTGTAAATGCTACCAGTTGCCTGGAACAGTCCAAAAGTCAGAACACTATAGATATCCATTACCATAAAAAATATTTCTGAAAGAATATATTTTTTAAAAGAATGTACATTTAATATCCACCTTGCTTTCCCATGTTTAAACATCAATTCTCCAATGCATATGTGGGGAGATAGCAAATGTTTACCATTCAAAAACTATTTCATTACGATTAAAATGAGAATATCCACCATCAATCAGTTCTGTGAAGTTAAAAAAAATTGAAGTCTTCAATAGAAAAAATCCAGCTGATAGGATTAAATAATATTGCCAACTGCCTAAGAAGCTAACTGGATTTACTCAACATGCATTTCAAACATTTTGATCAGCAAAATGAAAAATGATACACACAGTTGCAAGAGCACTTTCCTAGTTCCTGTTGTCTTTATCTAATATTCACCCTTGTAGAGCAAAAAGAAATAATTCAAGATGTATGGTTTCCACAGGAAAGAATTAACTATTGTCAACTATATTCGCCAAATTGCCACATCTGGAATTACTTAGCAGTCCAGATGAATCTACAGCTTAGCGAAACTAATTGACAATAATAAATTCTTAGGTCTGGAAACACAAGTCTCAGATTTTATCTTAGTGCTTCACAGATGGATTTCCACGAAGTATTGCCCTCAACTACCTCTCAAATCAATATTCACCCAATGGCCGAAGCAAAGGGCAAGATACCAACTCTCAGCAATGAACTATTTCTCAAGCTAACCTTAGTTTTAGTGTTAATAGAATAATTGCATAGAGTGAACTGATGTCCCAGCACGCATACAGTTTCCCTCTTCGTAATACATTTAGAGAAAATCACCTAAGAAAGAACTATACAGCACCAATCTTTATAGGAAATATTCTAAAAGTCAAGTCTTACAGTGAGATATTTTAGCTAACATCTACACAGAATTGATAATTTAAAGAGATTTTCAAAATTCCTTCCAAAGCTTTCAAAAAATTCTTGTCCAAATAATGTGAAGAGTAAGACAGGATGAAAAGGTGGTACAGAAAAGTCAAGGTGATATTCCAATAAGAATTCCAAATAATTATTTCTAAATACAATCCCACATGAAATTATGACATTTTAGGATGTTTCAAAAGAAGGCTACTTGATAAGTCTTTGGGACCAAATTAAGATAAAATGTGAATTTACAGGTATATTGTAAGAAACAAGTTTTAGTGCATGTTGCCCCAGGATGTTTTTTGTAGTTAAATGCAGCGTGGAGAGAAATATTATCTATCAAATGCAAAGAGCATCACCACTTTTAGCCCACATACAATTCACTACTCCACGGACCTAGATTCTAATTAATTGGTCAGAACATACTTTATGCACAAATGGCAAAATGTGGCACACAATAATTGAAAACTGGGATGCTTGGACCAAAGCAATGGGTACATGGGAGAATTGTTTTGGGATTCAGATACAGACCTCTGAACCTGAGATAGTAAAATTTAATGAATTCCCTAAAGGAGATGCACTCCTACTAAACAACACTGCCATTTTATACTCTGGGCTTTCACCTTGCTTTAGAAGACCTACTGAAGTTTGGAGTAAACAGGAGCTACTCAATGCATTGGAACTGAAACATTTCTTCATTATCTTTTTAAATCTTAACATCAAATCAGCTGTACACTTGGTACATTGAAGTCCATCTCAATACTGCAACAATATTCTGGATTAATTTATCAAAGATGTGCAACTGGCAGCCAGTTATTGCAATGAATATTTACTTGGCCAATCATTACTTGTTTTCATTCAGTTATCTGACATATTAAACATTTCAAAACTTGAACAAAATTTAAGTACTTTAATATAAAATAAACCTTCTGAACATTGCACAGTTGAGCTCCAAAAATGGGAAACTTACTACAGTAAATACAAATTAAGGTTTTTACAAAATTCACGCCTAATCCAGCTTCGCAATGAATGGTTACCCAGATATCAGTCGTGCAATTTGAGTATATTTATGACCAAAGAAAACTCAAAACTTAAAATTTTTTATTGACATGAATAGGTCAACTCCAAGCACCAAAGAGCCTAGGAGGCTGGTTTTTACAGATACAATATATAAGTGTAATTCACTTCTCTAAAAGCCTGCTGACATTCTGTTAGTGTCATCACCTTCCATCTTCCACTTCCTGAGGAACAATAACTTATACTATCCACCTTCAGCAAATGATTAATCATCTGTTCATTTTATATGGATCTCATTATCCTAATTTCACAATCAAGTTAGCGCTAGAACTAACTATACTCCCTAATATCTGTCCATGTAGGAATTTATTCACATTTCCCTGTTGTTATTATATATTTTAATAAAATTAAAACTTGAAGTCAGTAAGTTATTATTAATATTATTGGTTCATGGAGAACTCATTTCCAAAGCCTCAACCTGTGCTATGATAAGGCAATTAATTGGAAGAAGAAAACTATGGATTTCTTCTCAGTTTTGGTTAATTACGAGGGTCATCCGGAAAGTAGTACCCGTTCGTGCCGCATGAAGTGCTGACGACGCGAGTAGCCGCTGGACGAGGTCAGATAGCTTCAGTGGCTTGTCTGCCTTCTCTGAGCCAAGTTGCGTGACGCTAGCATTGCCTGTGTTGTTTCTGTGATTGTTTACAATGTTTAAAAAAATTGAGAACGCCGCCAGTTGTGAAGTGAGGGCAGTGATTAAATTCCTCAATGCAAGAAACGTTCGCCCATGTGATATTCATCGCCAATTAAAGGAGGTGTATGGAGACAATGTAATGGACGAGTCGTCTGTTCGGCGGTGGTGTCGCAACTTCAACATGGGGAGGGGGAACACACACGACGATGAGCGTTCGGGGAGACCGTCTGTCATTACAGACCAACTGGTGAGCTCAGTTGACGAATTCGTGAGGAACGATCGGCGCGTCACAATTGATGACATCTGTGAGCATTTTCCCAATGTTTCTCGAACAATTGTTCATGAAATTGTTAAACACCATCTGCATTATGCAAAAATTTGTGCAAGATGGGTCCCTCGCGTATCTCAATGAGCTGGCGGCGAAGGACTATGCAGCAGGAATACAGAAACTTGTCACACGTTATGACAAATGCCTTAATTTGCTTGGAGATTATGTTGAGAAGTAGTTTAAAGTATCCTCTTTCAAATAAAATTTTTTATGTTTGTTAATATTTACTTTTGTGTCTTTATTTCACGAACGGGTACTACTTTCCGGATGACCCTCGTACATCTAACAACCTGGATCCCAATCCTTAATACAATATTTTTTATTATTCAATCTCAAACAAACATTTATCAAGCACACAATCATTCTTTAGTGTTAATTGCCCAGATTTTCCTAATAATAATGCTCCAAAAGTGATTGTTTCCAGATAATCATAAAATTCAGTTTTCAAAGTTTTTGACGCTCTGGGTTGGCAGATAGCCCAAACAACAATATACACATACTTGCACCTACCATACTAGATTACAATGATTTTAAATGGCAATAGTTCTAACAAAGATACGTAAAAAATCTTAACAAATACAAAAAGATGTGAAGAAGATATTTCGGGAATGAAATTATGTTCAACATAACCTGTCCTGAAAATTAGAATGAAGAAGTCTTTCAACATCTTAGAAGGTGAATCTTAAACTGTGAATCACTACTTGGCCACTTTTTTATTAGCAGGACAACAATTTGAGAAGATGCCACAAGTTTTCCATGCTTGTCGAAGAGAACAATTTCAGGGAAGAATGTCTCATCTCAGAGCTGTAGAATGGGTTATGTGATGGGAGGTGAATGATACAAACTGCAGTTTATTATTGGTTATACATGTTACATTCAAAATGCTAATTCTGTCAGAAAGGTTGCATAATTTCCAATGATTTTATTCAGCACCATGCCAGATAAAGTTGGTATGCACAGTGGCATGAAATCCAATTTACACATAGCTGTACAGGGTGTCTCAAAAGTTGGCATTCTGGAATTTATTCTCTTTTTGTTTTGAAAATAATATCAATAATTAAGGAAAATATCAATGTTGTATTTAAGCCAATATTAAAGGTAAAGATATAAAAGTATTGTAAAATAAAATTATATTAATTGAACACATAGTTCAAGCAGTGGAGGGTAATTATTATTATGGGTCTAATGATGATCATTCATCTTCTCAATGAAACCCTCCTACACATATTTGTTATTAGATAAAACACTAATCCTGTGGCATTTACTTGCGGTAGAATGGATCACGGAGTAATGTTTTTATGCATACCAACATTACTTCAGTTAAAAAAGAACTGAATTCCAGCTGTGAATTTTCTATTACAATTGTGTTTACTAATATCTTAACATAATTATAAGTAAAACCCCCCGATTATTGTCTTCTAACTTATCATTAACAGTATGAACCAATTTATTATTGTTGACATACATCCGTTAAATGTTTAAACACTGATGAAACTGGAGAATACTTTAAAGTTTCTTTCTGAGAGTTAAATGATGTGGTGAAGTAAATTACAGTTTTGCAAATTTAGGGTTTGCATTATGAAATACATGAAAACCATTTATCCAGTTGCGTAAGTTAGATATTCAACAAATAACAGAAGGCTATGCAACCTTAACTAAAAAAAAGTTACATAAATAATAAAAACATCTACCACATAACTGACATCAAATTTATCTCAGCTACTGATTGTTCAGACCAATATTACAGTAATTCTTTACAGAGAACCTACCATCTAATATAGTAACAATGACAAACTAAAGTAAAACAAAAGAATCAAATTTAGTGACTTGAACACCTTCACTAAATAATAGAAAAACATGCAACAATATGGACACCCATTTTCACTGAGTGAAGTGTCAGTGTATCATTCACGCTTGTCATTATACTAATGATATTCTATTGTTGACATTAGGTAATGAAAGGACACATGCAACAAAATTTAAAAGAATAATTTAGTTGCCTCTCCTAACAAAAAATAAATCAGACTTCAAAATCAGCATTTCCTCTTCAATTCTACATATTTCCTACCATATCGCATTCAAAGAGATTATCCTATTCTTTTCCCTTCCTTGTTTGCCTGATGTTCTCTTCCCTAACTCACTCTTCAACATCCTAATGCCAATACAAACAAAGGATCGCCTCCTTTTTCATTCTTCCAAAATCCCTGCTCCTCCCTCACCTTACTTCTCATTTGTTTTCTCCATCATCCACCATATTTCAAGAGCCTCAAATCTATGCCTATAATCCTGCTTATTTGTTTCCATGTTGTACAGTACTTTTAAGTTTTAATAAACCTTCTCTTAACATCCATACTCAATGTTACTCCTCCTGAAAGCTTGATAGCATAAGGCAAAAATTATACTTACAGCCCTACTACTTTCACAGTGTTTGTCCAGAACACTTCCAAGTTAGATAAAATGTTCTACCTGCTCTGGTTAATGAAATTCTGTTTTAATATTTAAGAGGTCTTGATCTTTCTCGAAAACCGCAAAACATTCAGACTAATTTTGAAGGAGTATCCTTTTTTTAAAAATATGCCTGTATTTGGGCTTTCTTTTAAGTGGCAACAAGCCGATATGAGACCCAAAAAATGATGGAATATATTCCCACCTAAATTAAGGCTAATGATTCATTTCAGAAGGTGGAAAGGTACCATAGCAATTTTAAATTAGCTGACGATTAATAGAAAGAGAATACATATGCTTAACTACTTCCTTTTGAAATGTCATGGTCATTTTACGCTGAGGATCAAAGCCCACTGTGAAGAAAATCCATGAAGACATACTGGATGATCAACTGAATTTTGCGAGCTAGCAGACTTTGTAGGCATTTCAAAAAGCGCAACACATCATATATTAGCCTAAAATTAGGACATGAGAAAGCTGTGTGCAAGATGGGTGCCGCGTTTGCTCATACTTGAGCTAAACCAGTGTCGCAAAGATGTTTCAATTGATTGCTTAGCCATGTTTCACAGCAACAAAGCAGAATTTTTGCACCATTTCATAACCATGGATGAAACATGGGTCCATTACTTCACACTACAGACAAAAGAACAATAAAGACAATGGATTCAAAAGGGAGAACTGGCTCCAAAGAAAACAAATACCATTTCATCAGCAGCCATAGTCATGGCATCAGTTTTTTGGGATGCATGTGGGATAATTTTCATTGACAACCTTGAAAAAGGAAAAGCTAGCAATAGTGAGTAGTAGGCAAACTTATTGAAACATTTGAGTGAAGAAATCAAGCAATGCAGCTCGCATTTGGCTAAGACGTTGTGTTGTTTCATCAAGAAAATGTATCAGCTCCCAAATCCGTTATTGCAATGGCTTTTCATACACTTATGACATATAGAGCCAGGAAAGAATCTTGCAGCCATTAGATCATGTTAATTTTTAAGGTTGAATTTGTTTCGTTTATGTACTTAATACAATCCTACTGTGGAAATCTTGTTTGCTGCTAAAAATTTAGGCATTGAGAAGTTTTTACCTAAAACATATCTCAATGATGCACTAGGGTTCAGTTATACTCGAAACAGATTAAGCCTGATTCTCCAAATTTCTAAATGTTAAGATAAATCTTTTAAACAAAATAACCCTAGATGTTAAAAGACATTACCCATTATTTTGTAATAAAAGCCACTCAGTATGATGAAAAAGTTTGCTTCAGTTCTTTGAGCTTATATATATTTAAGACCAGAATAAAATGAAACAGATTTTTTAATAGATGGAAATAAATTATACTTGAATCTGTTCAATAAACTGTATTAAGGAAATAACTGAAGATTTCAGAGAAAATATAATGCCGGCTAAAATAGTTTTCAAAACACAAAGAAATAAATTATTAGCAGGCAGTGCAGAGTAGAATAATATAGCTATAATACAGGAATCTTTTCTAGAAGCCGATTAGGAGTCAGTAAGATGGAAACAATGTTAGCATAATTGCTACATTTTTATAATACATTATATTATCCATCAAAATTAAGATACCCAATTCTTCCAATTTAAAACCACGGTTATTCATTACATGTTATATTTTCATCAGGCATTAATTGGCAACAGAAACCCAAACATTGAGGAAACAGGAGGGGAAAATGAGAAGGACCTAATTGATACTAATCACACCTTAGTTACTGACAACAGCATTGAGTTGAGTAGTCACGAAACAGATGGGATTGCTTACATTACATGGATGGCATAACTCTACCTAAAACCAGTTACCTCAACATCATACCATGATTGTGAATAAGTTATTCAGCTTCACCAATAGATTTTACTATCAGATACTGCACATGAGATAAGATCATTAAACAAAAAAAACATTTAAAACAAAAATCAACAAAAAATTCCTGTGAAAGAGATTCACCGATATCACAGGAAATTTGAAAATTTTCTCATGTACATATTTCATAATGTAATATATATTGCCCTATCTATGCAATTTAATATCCTGTCCCTTTTAATTTCTCTACGTAGTATTTTCTATTAGTATAAAAGTGTAAAAATCAAGCAAAAGGAGCTCTCAAATATTGCAACAGCAGATTAACATTCAAGTGAAAAAATAATTTAATTTCAGATGGAGCTCTTATTATGTATACATCATGAGACTAGCCTACATCTACAATTCTCCTACACACCCCTAAATTCAAAAGGCCCATTCTTCATATTACTTAGACACAGCAGTGAATTTAAAGCTGTTATCGAAATGTTCCAGCACCCCAAAACTAAAGAGTTGAAGCATGAATACAAGGTCAACTTACATAGCATTACATTTTGCGTAAAAGCAGAACAAATGAATATAATTAAATCTTCCTTTACATTAGCAGGGTTACCATTTTTCTAATTATATATTTTATTCTGCAATTACACAACACCAGAATTCCATCACCCAATGTATTCCGGACATTTAAAATACAAATATGTCCCCAATTTACAGCAGTAGAATATAGCAAATGAGGTATGGCTGTAAGCACCACTGGCACTCACAACTACATAAATATACAGTGATGCCCTGAAATTTAATATCCAAATTTAAACCATCCTCAAGATTATATTTCTCAACCCTGGAATTCACCCAAGAACCACCCGACTAAATACAAATATTGTTACCAAAATACATCCCGCAAAAAACTTGATCATTGGAGAAATTATCTGCTATCTCAGCCATCTGAATTATGTTTAACATTTTCCCCCATCCTTTAAATACACTACATTACCACACAGCCATTTGCTGATCTTAGGTCACAAATTATTTCATTTTAACATTGCCTTGTATTGCTGTCAAAATATTAGAAGGAAACATCCTCATGAACGCCATTACAGAAACTGCGTTCTTCTCCTACTAGCTCATACACTAAAATTTTTTTAAAAGGGTGCCGCCATGCTAATTTTAGCCATTCATTTAGAATTTCATGATACATGAATGTATCTTCATATAACTCTTATTAACAACATAACTACAACAACAGGTAATTGAGTCACACAGTCCTAACACACTAAGAAGAGTAAGACTATTTACAGGGAGCTATATAAATACTTCTCATAAGCTTTGAAGTTCATTTTAAGTTAGTTGCCATTTGTGAATCTAAAAGAGATGTTATTTGGATGAATCAGAAGAATGGTTATGTAAAGGGAAAGCAGCAGAGAATGAGACAGCATGCTGTTACAAGGTATAAACATGCAGTGAGTTGACCTAGGACTAATTTTAAATGTCTTGCTATAAATTAATTACCTTTTTCACTTATCACAAGAACAACATTATAAGCTTACCTATGGCTATATCACACACATGTATTACTAATTAAAAGACTATAAGAGCATGATGATACCTTAAACATTTAATACAGTAAAAACTTGTTCTTACAAAGTTAAATTATCGATCAAAGCCCAATGGGTATCTAAAATACATCAGAAATATACAACATTCATCAAGATATAACGAACCTCAGGCAGTATTCTCAAAAATCAGTCTTCTTACAGAAAGTGAACCAAGTAGCTTTTGTGTATCACATTGGGGAAACAAATGACATGACATGGATAACTTTCAAGAATAGGCATGAAACTAGTACCTTGAGAATTATTTCAGCAATCCCCACACCTATTGAGAATCATAATTATGCTGTTTTGCAAATAGCACTGCTAGGCACCACTATGGCAACGGAAACAACGGTTGTTTACACCTTATAATTTTATTTGAAGTATATGGCTTATTCTACGGAAAAATATTTTCTAATGCAAGATCTCATTAGCATAATAAAAGATGAGCAATCAGTAATATTGAGCAAACAATTTTTTAAAGAGTATGCATTAATCCTGTTTAAAGTAAGGATTGGCTAACTGTGTAAAAATGTGCAGCAAATTCAGCACTAATTCCTACAAGACTAGGATATTTGAATGACCAAAAGACATACCTACTTAATCGCTCTTTAACATCCTTTCTATGCAATATTATAACGATCTAAAAAGTTTACCTGTATCCTACACAATATTTCTTCTCAGGAGAAATGTACATGGGTGGGATTGTAAAAGAGTTGAGGGATTGACTTTTTGTGCATTTACTTATGTCCAAAACATGGTTACACAAACAACCTGTAGGCAGGAAGTATTTAAGTCCTCAGTGTTGATTCAACATGTTACAAAAAACAAATATTCATGAACACAGAAGCATTCCTTTAAATAATGAGGTTGTTCCTTCTAGACCTCACAAAAAAAGGTTCACATATCAAATGACATTGACATCGCATCTCTTTCCAGCTCAACTCAAAATTTACTTTTACAGACATGCCTATACATATAAGGAGGAGCTATACTATCATATAGGGAAATATTTTGTCCCTGGTGGCCAGGAATTTCTGAAATAGTACTGAACTTTTATTTCAGATCATCCTGTTAAGGCTGACCGTAGTCACTACCTTGTAATTCATTCATGAAAATTCACACAATTTTGTATTGGCACAGAAGAATTAAAGATGGTGGATAAACAAATGATGAGATTAGAGATTTTAAAAGCCTGGTACCCGTGATTTCTGATGGACATTTGGGTTTTTAATTCAATCAGTATTATGGCCTTTATCATAGTTATTTCTTTTATCTTCCAGCAATATCATTTACTTAATGTGAAACATCATTTGATTAAGAATAAAATTACACAACATTTCCACCAGTTTTACCATATGCACAGTCAATCAACAACAAGTATTACTGAAGTGATATCACTGAAATAGATTTAACTTCAGTTGATTTTGGTATACTTTGCATTACATATAGTATAGACCGATTAAAACTGAAACGGAAATGCATTGACTGTGTAAAATTCATTATCCCTAAAAAACATTTTTACTTCACAAATAATATGAACTGACTTTACACAACTTATACAGGAGAATAAATGGGACCAAAATGAATGAATCAATAACCAAACAATTTCAAACTTGTACAAATAATTCCTCAGTTGTTGCTACCAAGTGCTTATATGTTTTGGTCCCCTTTGCTTTGTAATAACAAGTTTTTACTGTAACAAACATTTCATGGCTCAATCTGGTTATAGCCTCTGAAATGCAGATTTATTGCTAAAATTGAAAAATCATGAATAAAAAGTATGAAGTTCAAAAAAGCATATTTTTGGATTTTACACTATGTCGGCTAAAGATGTAGCAACTTTTCTGCTTTGATATTCACCATTTTCAGTGCACCACTAAAGCTTGTAGCTATTATGATAATAAAATGCCCCATACACAAATAATTCTTTACTTACCATATGTGCCATATCCCTGCTGCTGTGGCGGTCCTCCATAATTAGGACCCCACTGAGGCGGCGGCATCTGCTGCCCTTGAGGTCCAGGTGGAGCCCCCCAACCCTGGTAACCACCAGGACCCGGAGGATTCCCATAACCTATAGATATTGCAAAGGAAAATAACCACCAACATTTACTGAGCATGTTCATGATTTCCCCTTCAAACTTATATTACAACAGCTTTTTTTAACTTCCATTTATGTTAAATATCACGTTAAAAGATATATCTTTTTATGAAAGTTTTTCACATACATTAATTGATGACTGCATGTACATGATTACTAACACACATTTAAATTTGGATTTATTCAAACATATTACTAAAATGTGTCAAACATTGATGTAATGGATTCCTGGATTGCCATCAGGCATTTCCCTTTTGCTGTTTCCATATTTGTTTCAAACTTCCATGAACACATACCACACCTAACAAAAACTGATGCAATTTATTATCTAGCCTTCTCTGTCCTTCCCTCATAGTTAGCATGTTCATTCTGTGTATTCCGTTTAACAGTGTGCTGAGGTTTTTCTACAAATAAGAATATAGTACCAAAAAACATAGCAACTGGATACATCCATTTTCTGTGGAATATCAGCTTTAAGTACTTACCTCAAGTGATGTGTGAAAAGTATGCAGAATTGAAGAAAGGTTTATTGTATATAGTGTTAAATGTCAGGATGTATTTGTTAGAATATGCAGCTGTGGAGTCAACCCAAAACTTAACTTTAGCATTAGAATACCAATGAATACATAGTGAAATTGAAAGCAAGCGATTAGGACTCCAATATTTGATTAAGTGTCAACAACTACTATCAAAGGAAACAATATTTTCCATACAGCAATTAATAATAAAAAATATACATATCAGGTCAATAATAGACAAACGTTTGCTTTGGAATTGACAGTTTTGCTAACTCACCACCATATCCTTGCTGCTGAGGAGGAGTGCCCCAGCCTTGATAACCCTGCATCATTCCTCCAGGAGGGCCCATAGGACCCATTGGACCACCCATTGGGCCACCCATTTGTCCGTTAGGTGCACCCATTGGCCCCATTCCCTAGGAATACCAAAGAATACTTTCAGCACATATTTTTCTACACGATTATTCCTTATGTGGAAATGAATGAGTAATTTTAAATAAATATTTTCACACAAATTTTCTAATGCTGCCTAGCCCACGTATACCACGTCCACTCCACCACGGCTACTCCAACATGCCCAGTTATAAATGACAAAAATCTAACAATTGATGCTAACCACATAGCTTAACTGATGAAATTAACATGAAAATAATTCCAGAAAATCATCTGAACACACTAAGTAGACAAACATCATTGATTGCAATGAAATTTCAAAAACATTTACATCTTCAGCTTGAGCAGCATGTCTAAATTCAAGCCTGGATCCCTGGGCTTTTACCAAGTTAAGCTACAGAGGTATCATCAAAATTGCAATTTACATTGATGTTCACCACATACCAATATGCCTCAGTGGCTCAAACAGTGAAAAAATGAAGAAGTCAAGCTCAAATTCTGGTCTTAACAAATGCACAATAAATTTCTAACATTGTGTGCACAACAGTGGGTGTGATCTGCTAGGTTTCTGGTGCAGCAATTCATTGTTCCTTTCAAATTTTTCAATAGCCAAAACCTTGACTTTGTTTATGTTGGCTCCAATCTGGTAGTCCATAGCGAATCGCACCCAAGTATGACTACAACATGACATTGCATTCATGATGATTAATCAAAACTTGGGTCTTCCAAAGAAATTAACATGTGGGCATATGAGGACATCATAATAGCTGAATTGGATTTAAATAGGTCACTAAAAAAATATCAGGGTTCAAATCCTGGCCTAGGCAAATGAGTTTAGGACTGTGAAATCATTATAAATTTAATGAATTTCTATGATCAGAAAAAATTCACATCTTCTAGTTTCAAAATGTCTTGAGTAATTACTACAACTTAGGTTGCAACCGAAGAGTTTTATTATCCTTGTAATTCCACTCTGTCTTATACCACCACTCATTACAGTGACTGTACGAAAAGGTTTTGGGTACATCAAAGTGTCCATATCTATTAAAACAATGGTAATAATTAAGATGCCAGAGTTAACCGTTATTTCTGCATTATATACTACATTTATGAACATTAGCAATCACTATTCGTTCATTATATAATTTGTACGAGGGTCATCCGGAAAGTAGTACCCGTTCGTGAAATAAAGACGCAAAAGTAAATATTAACAAACATAAAAAATTTTATTTGAAAGAGGATACTTTAAACTACTTCTCAACATAATCTCCAAGCAAATTAAGGCATTTGTCATAACGTGTGACAAGTTTCTGTATTCCTGCTGCATAGTCCTTCGCCGCCAGCTCATTGAGATACGCGAGGGACCCATCTTGCACAAATTTTTGCATAATGCAGATGGTGTTTAACAATTTCATGAACAATTGTTCGAGAAACATTGGGAAAATGCTCACAGATGTCATCAATTGTGACGCGCCGATCGTTCCTCACGAATTCGTCAACTGAGCTCACCAGTTGGTCTGTAATGACAGACGGTCTCCCCGAACGCTCATCGTCGTGTGTGTTCCCCCTCCCCATGTTGAAGTTGCGACACCACCGCCGAACAGACGACTCGTCCATTACATTGTCTCCATACACCTCCTTTAATTGGCGATGAATATCACATGGGCGAACGTTTCTTGCATTGAGGAATTTAATCACTGCCCTCACTTCACAACTGGCGGCGTTCTCAATTTTTTTAAACATTGTAAACAATCACAGAAACAACACAGGCAATGCTAGCGTCACGCAACTTGGCTCAGAGAAGGCAGACAAGCCACTGAAGCTATCTGACCTCGTCCAGCGGCTACTCGCGTCGTCAGCACTTCATGCTGCACGAACGGGTACTACTTTCCGGATGACCCTCTTATTTATTCCCCATATCACAAAATTAAAAAATTTGATACATCTAACAGCATTGACTAAGTCATATCCAAAAACTTTGGAAGTCTGATCATTTGTAAAGCAAGCCCATCTATCTACTCTTTCATCCATCTTGAGGTATAAGGTCATTATCACTGCAACAATGACTACAAATTACAAAGACTAAAGAAACTAATAGCGTTAACCTCAGAAATCCGAAAAACTTCTCTTGCAAAGGGCCTAATTTAATTAATTAATCAATGGGAATGAATACATCTGCATAGTACATCTCACCACAACATCCCTTTTTGAGTAGTCCATACTAAAAAATGAAGGAAAAGTGACATTAACAAAGTACCCACCGGTCAATATTTCACAATACTACATACAGAAACTATTTAAGTCTTAATGGTTATGGATTGACTTCAATATTCTGTAACTTCGGAATTCTGGTATCTATTATTTAAGAACAAGGGCATAGAACTTGTTACTACAACAATAACATCACAAAATAATCAAGCTTTTCTGGTAAGCACACAAAACTGCAAAAACAAAATCTCTTCTTTGAGCCATTAACGAAACTGTCATATTTATACATACAAAAGCATTAGTCTCATTCATTGTGGCTTATTCAAATTGCACTGCGGTTATTTTTCCTTCATTTGTAGTCATAAATGTATGATCTAGAATGTGCCATACGTTAATCATTAGTGTTCAAGAACTACCAACACTATCAGAATACTACACAAATGTCAGCCATATTTTGACAATGCACTATGATCATTTACTATGAAAGCTCCTCCACTCTTGCCATTCAATTGATATTAGTTCCCATTTAATTTAAAACTGTGGTTTTAAACCCTCAAAATACCATAAAAAGCCCAAGATTATCAAATTTAAAAATAAATAAACAAAATGCCATAGACCTGTACATCAGTGTGACCTAGGCGGTGTTAGTCAGATTTGGGCGTGCTAGCAGAGGCATCTTCAACGGGGAAGTATTAAATGCAACTATGTTTACCTTTGGCTTGCGACTTACCCCACCCATCCCAAGCGGTGGGCCACCAGGAGGAGGGCCCCATTGATTCTGAGAACCATCCAAGAGCTTCAGATCGCGTGGTTCAGCCTTCTTGATCTCAACCTTAAGTAAACAAAACAAATATGCCTTAGAATTTTCTTGCTTCCCATAGTCCTGGCATACACAAAATGTCCTACATTCAAATTAAGTATGAAAAAAAGGCTGAACAACAATGCAGCTTGCTCTAATTTAAAGTTTCACTGGGTTGCAGTGAGCTTAGTCAAGCACCATTCATTAAGCAAAGTAATTTCAACTTTCTGGCAGTTGAAAGCCATTCTAAGTCTCTTGTCTTAATAACTATGATTAGTATCAAATACAATTAACTTCATTTAAAAATGATAACATATAGCTAACAGTGAAACTAAACCTATTATTGTATCAACTATGCAAAACTATTTTGATCGGACCTTATCACATGGTGGCACACTATAAGGCATCCCTTAGGGTCAAAAGAGTAGTAGAATCAGGTCCTAAATTCATGATATAACAACAATTATCATACATCATTAATTTTAACCACTGTATTATCCTCATTCATATACATCACACATTGATGTGAGATACTTTATCTCAAAATTGGCATTATTAACACCTAAACAGCAACCATTGGCTGTTGTGTAATTAATCTGACATTGCCCGCTGCTAGTCTTAAATACCCATATCTATACAAAATGTAGATGGAAACTTGCACTGAGAAAATCATGGCAGGTCTATAAGGATTAACCCATTGGAATTCAAGATTTTCTACCAATGAATGAACTCACTTCTTCCTGTTAATTATGGATGGGAAAAGAAAAAGTGTCTCTCTCCCAAGTCCCAATTAAATTTACATTGAAAACTAAGTTAACTCAGGCAGAGCATCTCATCATTGATTGAATTTCTGCTGGGTGAATCCACAGCCTTTAAATCCTTTCTTCAGTGCAATTAAATTCTCTTCTCACTTTGCCACAACCTGCAAGTGATCCTTAAATAGTCCACCCTAACCCTATAATTATCCCTACCACCTGACAACCATGAATGATACATTTTTGAAAAGGCACAAAACAACTATGTGATACTTCAAGCATGCAACCAATTTCCCATAAAATATAAAGATTGCTAATGTTAACAAGGATAAGACAATAACATTGGAAAATGTTTACAATTATTCAAAGCACCATGAGCACACATTAAACAGCTCATTAAAATAACTCTTAATGATGTATGATAAACTGAAGAGTTCACAATTAAATGCTCACTTTTGATTCTACTACTCCAATCTATAAAAATCCTGCAGATATTACCTTGATTAATGAAATATAAATCTAGGAATCTCATTTTCCAATCGGAATATAGAGTGGAAGATGTGGAGCTATTGGCTGTTAAAGAAATAATCTCAAGGAAGAAGATCCTAAGGCCAATAAAAATAATTACGAAGAACTCCTATACCGGTATTTCGGTCACACAGGTGACCATCAACGGGGAGAAAATCAAATAGGGCACTTGAACTAAGAAGAGGAATGTGCACAGGCACCATCCAAAGTCAAGTGGGGTGAGGTATATATACCTGGAGGGGCAAGGGGGGAGGGGTTAAGTGATGGTCCGTAGGTGGGGGGAGTTTGTTGAGGTCACATGGGAAGGAGTGGGGGAAGAGTGGTGGCTATTAGGAGGGGGCTGTCTGTTTCTGAAATGACTAACAAAATTAAAAAGTGAACTGTTGATGATGCCTGGTTCATTGTTCATAAGTTTATTCTTGTTTAAGTGTATGTGTAAGCTCTCACAGGCATCGAGTTTATAGTGTTGTATCGGTTTTAATAATGTTAAGTCGTTGGGAGTGATAGAGTGTTCCGTTTCAAAAATGTGTTTGGCGACCGCTGATCTATCGAAACGTCCGTTCTTAAAGTGTCCTATGTGTTCCTTGAATCTGATTTTGGGATTACGTTTGGTCTGTCCAATGTAGGAGAGTTGGCAGTGTGAGCAAGTAATTTCGTAAATACCTGATTTGTCTAACTGTGGTGTTATGTCTTTCGGGTTCCCTAAACACGTAAGAAGAGTGTTACGGTTCGCGTAAGTGACATTGGTACCAATTTGTTTAAAGACCTTATCAAGGCCTCGGGTTAATGTGGGGAAGAAAGGTAATGCGATAAATTTATTATTGTTGTCTTTCCGTTGTGGTAGAAGTGTAGTATGTTTATTGGCAAGTTTTCTTTTTTTGTTTCTAACTAATTTGTCTATAATTTGGGGTGTGTATCCGTTGTTAATGGCTATTTGTTTGATGTTTTCCAACTCTTTGAAATAGCGTTGTTTGTTGAGTGGTGTCGTCAGTAGTCTGTGTATGAGAAAATTAAAAGCTGCCATTTTTTGTTGAAAGGGGTGGTGTGAATCTGCTTTGATGTAGTTGTTGGTGTGGGTCTGTTTTCTAAAAATGTCAAACTCTAAGCCCTCATGGTTTTTAATTACTAGTATGTCCAAGAAAGGCAGTGAGTTATGTTGTTCGACTTCAAAGGTGAATTTTATGGAATTGGTTTTTTGTTAGCCCCCTCCTAATAGCCACCACTCTTCCCCCACTCCTTCCCATGTGACCTCAACAAACTCCCCCCACCTACGGACCATCACTTAACCCCTCCCCCCTTGCCTCTCCAGGTATATATACCTCACCCCACTTGACTTTGGATGATGCCTGTGCACATTCCTCTTCTTAGTTCAAGTGCCCTATTTGATTTTCTCCCCGTTGATGGTCACCTGTGTGACCGAAATACCGGTATAGGAGTTCTTCGTAATTATTTTTATTGGCCTTAGGATCTTCTTCCTTGGGAATATAGAGTAATTATATTGCTCAAAAATATCCTATTTTGTTTCCAACCAAGATAAGGCTGAGATGAAAGGCTTCTCATTACCAAGAAGTTATTGTTCATTCACAAAATTAACAAGACACTACATTTTAATTGTAACCCTTATATTTTTAAGTACCCTCTTCACATACTACTTTACCCAAAGCCATCTGCAATGGAATTTTCAACCCTTGACACATACTACTAAGTCATCTTTTTCAATAGTCAAAATCCTCACAAATGCCCATGTGTATGAAGATAACATCAAAATACCAGGATTCTAATTCATCTGTTGAACAGTCAAATTACATATCCTTCCCAATAGCGATAAAATTAAAATACTGGATTCCCAATCAATAGTTCCCTTCAATGTCATAAATTTAATGCATGCATTCCTATTTTGACTATTAAAATGTCTGTAAAGAACTTAAAGGGCCAATTCAAGAATAAAGGAAACTCTCACGTTAAATAATGACTCATTAACGCTATATATGAACTTTATAAATTAGAAAATTCAATTCAGGGAGGAATCACATGCAACACACTTCCTTTACTTTTAATTGATAAAAAAGCATTTACTTTAACTACTAACATTAATGAACATGTAAGAGGAAATCAACTGAATCATTTTCAATTTTAAGGCAAATTGAGAGATACAGATACCATACAGATACCACACTAGAAGTGTGTAGCATTCTACACCTCCAAAGATGAATATCATGAGGTGGTAGGAATGCTGCTGTGGCAAATTTAAACACCAAATGACATTGCAATTAATTTATTAACAAAATGTTAAATAGAAATATAATTGTTTATCATGTTAATTCTATTCCACAACAAGCACACCAGCAGCATCCTAATTAGGGCAGTTAACGAATCAGTTTAAACCCACACTATTTCTTGATTTGACCTCAATGTGCCATAAAATATTTCAAATACTATTGAAAAACACCATATCATTAATATCCAAACTATGAGCTACTTGTGTGTGCCACCCTGTATAAGAATCTCCCCATGAATTATTTTATTTTCAATTGTATATTAAGAATACAAACACCTAGCAAAGATGATTTCTATTTATGAATTAATTACAATGGAAGTAAAAGTTCAACGCAAGTAAGACCTGCTCTGGACTTTAACATCTGAATTAAAGTGTGTATGAACCTTTCCTCAATGGTGCCCTAACTTTGACTTAAGCTAAATAATGGAAATGTGACGGCACCAAAATATACCTGTTTCCCATTTAGTTGGATGAAATGCTCCGCTACACACCTCTCCACAGACTCATCCGTCTCGAAGGATAAAAATCCAAATCCTATTTGTACAGCAATCAATAAAGAACTTCTTAACTTAGGTTTCATAACATGGGTTTACACTGCTGCCCATAAATAATTATATTAATTAATAAATAATTTAACAAAAGGATTTAATACAATATTTTCAGCAGCTGGCCGTTAACTCCATGGGACACTCATCCAAATAAAATAAAACACCATCTTATCATAAAACTTAAAAACTGTTCTGTATTATATTAACCACGGATATACAGATGAGGTAAACTTTAATTTATACCAAGATTGATTTTAATAGTTAAGGTGTCTTTATATAATAACTTCGACAAAGTAACTAAGCCATTAGACTAACAATATTAATGAATTTTAAGTCTAAGCTAACATTTTTTGAGGGGCTTTTATTATAATAGTAGGCAGAAAATCACTTCTGCACACTTTTATTTGTATAAAACTATTAACTCCATTAACTAGTTTATATTAAGGAGGCATGGTGAAATTATAAAACTTATTAGTGTTCCAAGGGAGCTAGGGCCAGTAATGGCTCTAGTCAATATTTCTAACTCAAACTACAGCAACACAAGAATTATAATTTTGAGTTTGTAACCCTCTATATTACAGCTTACACTAAGGCAGTAAAGCTAGTAAATAATTAATTACAACTAAATTGATCAAGAAATGTATGCTAAATTTTGATAAACAAGTCAATGGACATCAATTTCAAGATTGAAAATCAGTGTAGAAATGAATTTAACAAATCACAATTTGGCAGCAGTGAATGTCCCAAAGCATGAAACTTATTATGGGTAATAACTGTGAGGTACCTAATAAAAAGACAAAACAAACACTTAAGACATATAAATAGCATACAAATATATCATCAAAGATTGTCCAATTTCTTTTCAACTATCCATCAAGACAAAGACAGAGGCAATGTTTACTTTAACAAGTTAGAAAGTACTATTGTACATTATGACATAGATATTATCTATGCTTAACATGCAGCATAAAGGTAGTTTAGTGACAATTGCTTCCAGTAAATAGATCTAGTGTTTCTTAAATGACACGCCCCTCAAAATTACCATTAACATTAAAATGAATTCCTCGAGGAAAACTATAGTAGTGAAACTATGTGATCTTGCTAACTTCTACATGCATTAGATCCTCCTTTAAACCCAGTGAATATAAGTATTAATTACAATAGTATACTTGGAGTTCATTGACAAATGAAACATTATTCACATTCTGCAAATCAAGACTGTCACCAACCTCTTGATTTCTTCTTCTCTTGGTCGTACATGATTACAACCTCCATCACCTTTCCATACCGCTGGAAGAAGCTCCTTAAGTCAGTCTCCGTGACATTTGAAGGCAGGCCCCCAAGGAATACTTTTGGCCAATTGACGTTCCGCTTCGGCCTTTGCATACTTCTGGGATTGCAAGGTTTAGGGTCGATCTGTTCCAAAATAAATAATTAGTTAATACAATTCAATAGCAGTAAAATGTTGAATCACGGTTGAAATTACATGAAAATTAAAATCGCCAACTCACTGTTCTTCCATCCAATTGATGTGGCCCATTTTGTAAAACTATAGCTACGTTAGCTGGGTCAGAAAATGTAACAAAACCGAATCCTCTTGACCGTCCAGTTTCACTATTTTTCATTACTACACAATCAATAACTTCTCCATATCTACTGAAATACCTTTGTAGCGTATCTGTTAGGGAATAAAAAACATTGATTTTTAACTGCACTACTCTGATAACCTAACAGCCAGTTTTATTACCATTACTCACCTTGGTTTGTTTCCCAACTGAGACCTCCAACAAACAATTTTCTGTAAACAATTAAGAGCAAAATTACCACTGATCAAGTGTAATTACCATTTCTAATACCGAGGGACCAATTACTTCATACAAATATTGAGTGAAAATATAGAGCCAATATTAAAAATTAGTATTATTAAATTCACAGTTTATTAATAAATGCAGCAAAACACAATGCCATAAAGTGAGTGAAAAAATTCACAATAAACTTTATCACATTTTAAATGAATCTCACTTAAATTAATGAATGAAAAAATAATTACACACATCATGCAGGGGCCAGGCTAGTTTAAAATGGCATAAGGTATCAAACATACAACAAATGTACGCAGAAAAAATTGATCCCTTTGAAATGTTACAATTATGAGGCCTCAAATCATTGCTTCAATTTTTCTAACCGAAAAATTGTGCGATGTTAAGGTTTCTTATAAATTAGCTCTACAAAATCAACTGGCTTTCAGAGACACTGAGGAGCAAATCAAGTACTAACTCGTTTGAATTTGATGAGCTTTGCCTTCCAGATGAGTTGTCGTCACTTCCGACCATCCTAAACAAAAGAAGAATAAGACATTACAATACACGCATGGGGAAGGTGGTTACTACAGTCCTACTACAAGGAGGCATTTCACTCACTTTTGGCACCGTCTGATGTTACATTACTCAGTGCAAAATCGACCAATCATTAGATTATATAATAAACACAAAATTACTTGCCAACATGAAATGCAAAACATATCGTTCCGTTGGAACGAAATTAACTTACTAATTTGCTTAGCCCATATGCCATCTGAGCAACATCGCCAGCGGAGATAAAATAGATCCAACAACTTTCTACATTAAATGATTACGGGGATATTCAAAACAATGTTCTCAATATTTAACAAGCCAACAAACTCTCTTGGTTATTGTAAATGACTAAGTTTAAGGCTATGACGACGGGGACAAAAGTTCAACGAAGTACAGAGGCATGCCGGCAGTATTACAAAAGCATCACTAGTACAGTCAATTATGAAAAAACATTCGTTCACAACGTAAATATTTAATAAGGTCGTACTTAACTACATGCAAATTAGTTGTTTCCGTGTTTACCTATAAAGGGTCATACGTGGAGCAATGCAATGGGCGTCACTTCAACTAAACTAAAAATCGTTAAAAATGAAATTTTTCTTACCCCTTTTCTTCTCCGTCATTTTCATTTTTAACTCTCATCGTGTATAAGATTATTTTACAGTCTTGAGAGATGATTTACGTTAGAGTTAACCATTAACTCTAAGCACCAGAAAAACCGGCGAAGCTTGTGCTAAAATGGCGTCCCAACAAGAAGAACCAACGCTACTTCGATCTAACACTACGAAAATCATTCACGAACCTTTTATCAATATTAAGCAATGTTTGTGTTCTTTATAGCTTTCTACACTTAAAAATATTATATAAATAGTTTTAAAATTATCTTAATGCAACAATATTTAACAAATATATAATAAGAATGTTTTTGCTATGAAAAAGTAGCTAACTTGACCGTAATTTTAGAAATATACCTCAAGGAGACTATCGATTACAAACGGAAGTAATGGCGGTGAAAGCGGATCATGAATTAAAAGTTTACGTCACATAAATGATGCTTTTAATATATCTTAAGCATTTCGAATAATGAATTGTATTATTTTAAATCATTTTGACTGAATCAAACTTTTTAAGTGATCAACATGTAGGGTAAACTGATGGTTGAAAAACAATTGCTTCTGCTAAAATATAATTTAACACAATTGCTTTACAACGAGGGGGCCCAGGAAATAAACAAAAATTAAATGTCTCCACCAAAAAAATTAATTTTAATTATTTTTCCCGCCCACTCACTGCTAACGGCGAAGCGATTGGGAATGCAATCCATTAACATTGCTATATTGTTAATAAAAGGTTTATTAGTGATTCTAATGAAAGTAACATTACTTAAGGTCGGAAGGCTGAGGAGGAGTCATAGCAGGTGTTGAGGACTCCGACCCCACCCTTCGCCTCGTCTCACTAGGTCTCTCAGCTCCAGAGAGAACCCCACAGTTGCGTCTCGCGATCTCATGCGATGGTCGGGGAAGGAGAGGAGCTGGAGGACGATCCGTTCTCCTCGCTGCGCCTCGGCAACCGAGGAGCACCCCAGGTCAACGGATTCCTCAATGTTCACTTGTGCAACCATTCCACCGACCTCACAAGCATTCCGCTAAGGCTTGGTCGAGCGCCGAAGATGCGCCGGAGACAAGTTAACCCTCCTCGGGGTCTTTGGTTGGGATGCCTCGGTACCGCGATTGGTCTTGTGTTAGGTCTGATTATGGCTTCCGGACTTCGTGCCATGGTGTTAAAAGCAAGTGGTCATCAGAAGGCGGGTGTTGGACTTTGTGAAACGCCTTCTCTTGCGGATGAGGAAGATCCTCTAAGCATTATTGGTTTGGCAGATGTGGAGCCGGAAAGTGTGGGAAATAACCGTTCGTTGATATTTGTGGGTGTGATGACTGCTCAGAAGTACTTGGATACAAGGGCGCTTGCTGTTTACGAGACTTGGGGAAAGGAACTACCCGGCAAAATTGCCTTTTTCTCCTCGGCAGACTCCACAACGTCTGCCCAAATACCAATCGTCCGACTTAAAGGAGTCGACGATCGTTATCCTCCCCAGAAGAAGTCATTTCTTATGCTGGAATACATGTGGAAGCACTACGGACAGCATTTCGAATGGTTTGTCATACATTTTCCTTTTTTTTTACATTAATGTTTTTTTTTCTTACCAAATTAGAGGATTAGTTATACATTTACATAACCTAGGAGAATTTCAAGTTGGAAGGTCATAACCATTACCGCCTGTATGATCTAAGGTGGACTTGATGATCCATGATGGACTTTTGCAAAGCATTAACACGCATGCTAGGGTCTTAAACTTAAGTCGGTGAAATACCTCGCAAAATTGAATCACTTCACGGAGATGTTATCTCTTCCGCCAACATTAAAATCGGTCTATTTTGACCTGGTTTAAGGAATTCATAGTACGTCAGCACATTTGCTGTAGCATTGTTGGCCAATGGTAAAAATCTGAGGGTCCTCTCCGGAAGAGAAAACACCCCCAAAGCTGAAGATCTAACACAAAATACCGAGAAGAGCAACAGGTTTCAGATTTAAGGGGCGGAGGAATTTTTTATTTCTTTTGGTGTATTTGTAAATATTGGCGCTCAAAAATTTCGTCGGAACTCAATGAATCTTTAGAAATATATCATTTAATTGATGACGTAATCTACCGGTTAAGGTAGGTTTTGGATGGACACAACTACCAAATAAATATTTTTTTCCTTACAACAAAACAACCCGACATACTCTATTACAGGCCCCTCTTCAAAAACGTTGCATCGGCCGATAATATATACTATAGTATATAGAAAAATTGCATGTATATGCAATTTCGAGTCCGAGGGCATAGGACCCTTTTCAGCTGGAAACGGTTAGATAATCCTATTGCGACTACCATGTGGTCTCGGAATCGTTGAGAAATTTAAAATGTATGTATTTTTTAATTTTTCACATATTTCGTGATTTGCGGATGACTGCTGTTATTTCGTTAGCAGTCATTCGCGCTGACCGACGACCGTGGACTTTCAAGGTTAAGTAACCCTAATGTTACCGTTTTGAATACCTCGAAAGGTGGGATTTCGTAATGACTGGAAATAATGGGAAAAATGATTTTATTCCCAGTCGCGGTACATGAGTGAACAAAAACTATCGCGATATTATTTTCACAACCCCTTCATATTGCGTAAACAATTCTTGACTCAACTTCAATCGAAAACTGAGCAAATTACTGTATCGATAAAAATATACACTTTAAACAAAAGCACCTAGGTATAAATTAAAAGTTTAACTAGTTAAAATTTGATTCATTTGACACCTCCGACTGATTAGTCGACTGAGTGACGCAATGATTAGACCCATATTATAGGTACCTACCAGTGGCCTACATACCGGAAAGTTACACGCCATTCCTTGGTGTCGCGACCCTGATCATCTTCAACAAGCTACAGTTCTAATCATAAAATTGTTTCTAGTTTTTTTGGAAAATTATCGGCGTCATAAGAAAGCGATTTATATTCCGCACTTCCGCGATCGCTTTTAGCAGGTTTGAGTTGAGATAGGAATTTTTTGCCCTACAGTCAACCATCCGGTTGACAGTTATGGTTGGGTATGACAGTATGGCTGAATATGTCTTCATCTTGGCGAATATTTCCTTGGGGGTAGTTTATGGTAATATTTTACCACAACTTTACTCAACTTTTAAATTACCTTGCTCGCGGGTTTATTGCCGCTGCGCTCTGAACGGAACTAACTATTCGTAAGTTTTTTACCGTCGTCAATTAATTAATACAACACATTATATAGGTCAGCCAAACGTCTCGTTTAGAGTTCGCAATTGAGGCGGTAGGGTACTTCTCCGAAGGGCTCCCGATGGTATCATGAGTGTGGTATAGAATAGCGTTATTTTAATGAAAATATTGATGTGGTTTTGTGGGCTTCCTTGAAAAATAACAGACATTACTGAATCGAGCAGTGAAAGTGAGGCTCAATAATTCGTAATAATGAAGAAGCAAAAATCAATGTCGAATATGACAGCGGTGACAATACATAGGTACATGTGACGCGCCACGTCATCTTCCAGTTGTAATCAACCAAAAAAGAGAAAAAAAATTTTCACTTGAAGGTTTGAATGTAATTGAATTGATTATACTATTACCAGCATGGCTGACCGAATCTACTGCAAGCGACCCACTGTATTTTTTGAGAATGTAAATTACCATCTAAATGACCAGATCGCACGTAATTTCTCGGTTTTCCCATTAAAAATTGTGTACAAACATTCCACACCATAAATTTCCGACCTACCACACACTCTTCTCTATCTGGGATGGAGTAACATTTTCTCAAACCACGTGTAGATCAGGTTCAAGAAATGTCTGGAAAACCCACGCTCTATCTGAAAGAGGTTCTTTTGTAAGTAAATCTCTTATTAACCGAAATATCGTAGGCTTTGTTCCCCGATTAAGAATGTGTTGTCATCAGAATTATTATTATTTGCTGATGTTATACATTTTTTAATCATAGCTTTTGGGAAACCTTAAAATATCAACTTTCTCTATCACTACTAGTGTGTTTATTATTGCGTCACAAGTTGAGAATGTATGTAAGTTAGAACATTTTTGCCCATATTGTCATATTTGTGACTACGGTGAGATTAACCGAAAGGAAAATGGGCTTAAATCTACATTTTCCTTAAAAGATTACTAATGAACGTATGTTGAGTGAAGAAACGCCAGTCGACAAAAAAATACCAATTTACCATGGTTATGATTTCTAATCGTCTAGGTTAAAATAATTATAGTTAACTCTAAGTATTCGATGAGGAGAAACTTGAGTACATGCTGTTCTAACAACGTGAACAATGTTCTATCAATTTTGGCTCATCTCTAGACCCTTAAGGGAGTCTTGACGAAATGACACTTCACTTTTTTTCAAAATTTGTTCTTACCATTTCTTCATTTCTGATTCATTCAAGTTGTGTGAAATATTCTTGAAGAAAATCAGTGGAAGGAACTCACATACGTAAGACCAAAATAAGTGAATACCAACGCCATGGCTACTTTAGCTAGGGGTCAACGATAAAACGTGTGTGGGTTTCGCTAAGTTTTGCGCTGCCTCTGACAAAAAGCGAATAAAGATCCCAATCTGAAGCAACTTCATTTTCTCATGTATATCGCAAGACTGATGGAACGTTTGAATGAGCCACTCAAATAATAGCGGAAGTTCAAAGACCTCGGCCCCCAGTGTAGCTTTTAATGAGCGAATCTAATTTGTATGCACAGATAGATTGAAAATCGTCTTTATTTTGAGGAGAGATTGAGACTATGTAGTATCTTCTGCCATCTAACCCCTCGTCACACATTTACTATATTAAACTAACAGACGAAATTCACAAATTATGCATACATAGCAATTTAATTAATACATATAATGTCTTAGAACTAAGATACATCAGCACAACACATAGTTTTGCTTCCTAGTTATTTTAATAACTATAACACAATATATACAACATACGCACATACAGTACATACAAATATTATACATACACATGCCAATACATGCAAACAATACTTGTAATACAGTATTCCTGGTTATATTTACAAACATCAATACAAATTATGATGTTTCCGCGAAAGAAAAAGGAAGGATCTCGAAGTCTGTTCACAGCTGGATTTTTACTGATTGGTTCGCTGTGAAATTAGTGATTTATGAAGTGCGCACTTAAAGGATGGGAGAGAAGGTGCATTCATTCGCACAACGGATGATGGCTCATTCACTGACGACATACTGTGAGTGCAAATGTCAGGTTGTATTCTGTGATAAAGGATAACAAGTTTATGATTACCTCTTGTACTTTTTAAATGTATTCTATCAAGCCTATTGAAGTCATTAGCAAAATACTGAAGGATTTTAAGATTTGGTATTTTGTAGAGTAAGGATAGCATGTGGAGTTTCCTATGAGATTCCAGAAACAGCCAGTTTAGTTTCTTATAATATTCTGTTATGTGATCTGCAATTTTCAAATTGTAAATAAAGCGTACGCAAGTGTTAAATGCCCTTTAGTGTTTTACCGACAGCTCGTTTGAAAGGTCTCGATACGCTATGTCACAATGATCAAAGTAGGTAATAATTAGAGAAGAAACTATTTGCTTATTTAATGTGATGGGCATAACGTATTGATATTTCCTAATGGAGTGGAGGGATTGATTGATAGTTCTGAAAGTTTTAAAAACATGTGAAGACCATGAGAAAGTTCCATCTATCAGGACACCTAGATTTGTAACAACATTCTCAAATAGAATTTGTGTACCTTGAAGATATAAGTTGAGTGGTTGAAATACGGCGATAGATTTTTGCAAGTTTAGGATATCCAATCACTATAACTTGCGTTTTATGTGAATTAAGGCCAACGAAGTTTTGCGTGCTCCATCTTGATATGTTGTTGAGGTCAGATTTATTTGGTTGCATAGCGAGAGGAAGGTAATTGATTGTGGTACTTGGGTATATCTGGAGGTCGTCTGTATACAGATCATATTTGGAGTGTTGAAGAGATGAAGAAATGTCATCTATGTAAAGCGAGAATAGTAGTGGCCCCTAATCCCGAAATTGTCACACATTCATATGTAACGGAGGGATAAGGGACCACAAAGCAATTTTAATAGAATTCGCTGTTTCGGTAAATGAAGTCGTTCAACCCAGACGAAAGGTATACCTGTTCGAGAAGGATAACTTCAAGGGTTTTGCTACGTACCTTAGAAAAAGCCTACAATTACACATTTAAAAAACGAGCAACACTGGGATTGAGGCTACATTGAAGCATTTCTTGGAATTAATGAGACGCTGTATAAAGAAGTATATCCCTACCAAAAAGAAAAATGATAGTATCGAACCGCAATAGTACAGCAGTAAGGTTAGAAAGGTTTTAAAGCAACAAAGGAAATTGCACTCGAAGCATCAAAAACTTTGGAAAAAGGCCAAGGGACGACTTCTGAAGGTGCACCAAAAAAATACTTAACGCATCGTAAGGAAACATAGAAAGTAATGCAAAGCGCCTTAGTAAATTTTAAAAGAAAGATTCTTTGCGATTACTTGGAGAATTACCCCAAGGTATTCTGGTCGTACGTTAGAGTATTTCAGGGAAAACGTCCAACCATAGAGTCCCCCAAAGGTAGCAATGGCAATACACATACAGACAGCACCAAAAAAGCGTATCTTTTACATAATTTCTTTCAAAGCGTGTACACTAATGACAGAAGATTATGCTCACGTCACACCAATCGCAAATATGGATAACATTAGAGGTACGCACAAAGGAATCACGGAAAAATTCCTGCGCATTAAAAGTAATTAATCGCCCGGACAAGACGATATTTACGCAAGGGTACTGAAAGAACTCGCGCCCGAAATGGCGCCTTCTTTTTCATGCATATTGAACAAAGTGATTTCAGAAGGTATTGTTCCTCTGGACTGGAAAATAGCCAATATCACACCTATTTTTTAAAGCGGAAATAAAAAATACCCCGGAAAATACCGTCCAATATCGTTAACCTCCTTCTCCGGTAAAGTCTTGGAACATATTATTGTTAGTAACGTCATTACATTTCTCGACACTCACGACCTATTATCCAACAGGAAGGACAAATCATGTGAAACGCAGTCATCCACGACGTTCTATAATGTGGGGAAGGAAACAAATGAGTGGATGCGATAAACTTTGATTTCAGTAAGCCCTTTGATAAAGTCCCACACGTTGAATTGAATCACAAGTTGCAATGGTACGGAATAAACGAAAAAGTAATAAACTGGATTCGGAACTTCCATACAGACCGCAAACAAAGAGTAGAGATAGATGTCTCAAGCCACCGCCAGGGTGCGTGGCAGAGGGTGAATACAGACCAGATTAATTTTTACCCGAACATGACCCTACCGCGATCGGATAATGCTATTATGATCCCTTACGGTTCGTGGAAAAAATGGCACCTTTAATCTATCTGTTACACACTTGATCTAATTAATTTTATTGACATGATATCTCCTATCGTAGTACGATAGGAGATATAATACATATTCAACAACACTGTTAAAGAGACTCCCTTCCAATTTATGCAAGAGCTTCAATCTGTCATTTAACCTTCGCTCCGTGAGTGATTCCCAGCCTAGCTGCATCAAATATTTGTTTATCATAACAATGTTTTAAATCTAACTCCTTTACGCTGCACGCGGCCCAATTCGGCAATTAATCCGACTTCGTGAGGATCCCATATGTGTACTTGCACCACATTCTAAATGAGGCCAAACCAACGACAGATAACATTTCTCTTTAACCTTTTCATCACATTTACCCAGTACTCTTTTTTAGATATTTTTATCTATGCCATATTTAGTATTCTTTTAGATATTTTTATCCATGCCGTATGCTTTTAGCTTTGTAAGGAGTTTACTATGAGGTACTTTGTCGAAGGCTTTCTTGAAATCTACTAAATCGCGTCCACTGGAACATTGCTCTTTCCAGAAGTAAGAATATCATGAACAAAAAGCGCAATTTGTGTCTCACCGGATCTACCTTTTCGGAAACCATGCTGATTTTTCATTATTAATTCCGGATTATCGAGGTGTCTCGCGATCGAACTAGCAACTATATGTTCCATAAATTCGCCCGAAATGGATGCGAGGGAAATAGGCCTGTAATTGCTCGGTTCCTCTTTGTCTCCGTTTTTAAATATTGGTGTTACGTTAGCCATTTTCCAACCTCTGGGAACCTTGTGATCTACCAGCGACTTCCTAAATATTATTTCCCGATACGGCACAATTTCTGATCCTAAATCCTTAAAAATACGAGCAGTATTTCATCGGGCCCGGAGGATTTATTAGGCTTAATATATTTCAGCAAATGTTCTATTCCATTATATGAGATTTCAAAAATGTGAAATTAACATCCGATGTCCGACAGGGTAGCGTCATAGGATCACTACTATTTCTTATGTACATTAATGATATCACCTTTGACATAAAAATCAGCATAATACTACTAACCGACGACCCTGTAATCCACGGGGAAAGAGCGAATGACGCGGATCGTGAATCACTAAAAACTGAATTAAAATGAAAAAAGGGTGTGAAGAATGGGGGCTGGAATTAAAAACCACAAAATGTACCGTCATGCATTTATTAAACAGTCGAAAACACTACCAAACTTGGCCAACTTACAAACTCATAGGTCTTCAGACGAGCGTCGCGGGTGAAGTAAAATACTTCGGGGTCAACTTTGCATCGGATCTTACTTGGGGAAAACAAATACGCACTATTTGTAAAGAGGCGCTAAAAAAGCTGGCATTCGTCAAACGTATGTATAGTCGGAAGGTGTAGTGACGAAAAAGTGAAGGAAACGTGCTATTTATCTGGCCATAAAAACTTCATAGGCCTCACATCGAGTAAGCAGCTAGCGTTTGGGACCCATTTATAAGAAACATTAATTACAGAATCGAATAGGGTTCAGAGAAAAGCCGCTAGGTTCGCGAAAAATTCGTACCAAAGGACAGAAAACGGCACACATTTAATACAGAAACTGGGGTGGGAACTTTTAGATATGCAAAGACTCAGGGCTAGATTAAACTCATTACAAATATATAAAGTGTATAGTTTTGCATCCGACACTGGATATATAATTTGGCACCCTAATTAAAATGACAGGGCTGAAAATTATCACCAAAATTAGGGTGTTAGACTGTAGAACTGATAGATTTAGATTATTAGATTTCCCTGCACACTATTCGCGACAACTATAAAAGGAGATGAATGCATATAAAGTCTATTATATTTGTGAATTGTCCGTCCGCAATGCGTAAAATATACTATACGGTAATAAGTGTCTGAATTGAATGTGTGCCTGCCCTCTTGTAATGCTTTCTCTTGTCCTTTTTATATAGGCATAGGAATAGCTGCTAAACATGTAATACTCGTAACGCGTGCAAAGCACGTTACATGGTTGGTGTTCGGTCGCCCCTTTCCACGCGGTTTTTGGTGGATTACGGGGCGCCAGGTGTATGAGGAAGTCTTGGATTATATGAGGATCATGAGGATTATATGTAAAATGGTTGGTGACCCCCCACCCCCTGCCACACGTCTTTGTGACGGCTTATGGGGTATTTTATAGATGTACATTGCTACGTAGCAACGGGAACTTCGTTTTCCGTTGTTTTAGTCTATTTTCTACTAATTACGACTAAAATACTCTGAAAACAATATTAGCACGCGAGGGAGTAACCACGTGAGACTTGAGGGCTAATATCTTAATTTCGTTTCGTGCATTTGTATTAAGCCCGACTCTTCATTCCAGCCCAATGATGAAACATTCGTATGTATCAAATTCTCTTTCAATAGTGGACGCTAATAACTTGTATTCTTCATTTATAATAAGATTACTCACTGTGTCAATGGATAGTGCAATGGTTAGTTTGAAGGCATTGTTTAAGTAAACAGTAAAGAAGGAAAATGTAAAGAGAAAAAGCAAAATTAGAAACGGCGTGACAACTCTAAAGAGAGAGAGCGGTAGACATTCGCTGTGGTGTTTGCATTTCAAATTTTATAGTAAATGATAGCGAAATACTCCAAAAAGTATTATCGTTTATTTAGCATTTAGTGCTTGATAAACGGTTTTGGAAAGCAAAAACGTAACCATAAGTCATCACCAATCACCAGCAGGGCGCATCCTTACCGAGCAAGTGAGGCGAGGCGAAAGCTTGCAAAAACAGTATCCCTGTGTTCAAGCGATATAAACCACCTTCACAGGCGTTCGAGACGTCCATTGCGCACTGTTAAACTTCGAGTGTTGATAGTGGAAACGCCGAATTCAGGGCCTGCTTGTGCGCTTGCATAGTATTATTTGGGCTTAATTATAAGAGTAATGGGAACATTTTAAGAAAGTGAAGTGATGGAGTGAAAGTATAAAAAGGCATTTGCGAGCACGGAAAAAGTAAGCGAAAATGCAGGAAAAAGAGTGAAAGGGTATCATTTTGCATTATTTAGGTGACTATGGTGGGGTCAATAATTATGGGTCAAGTATTTGGCTCCTACCTATTTTAGAAGCTATTAACTTCAGATGAGACTGACTGAATATGTAAAATGGTATTACCAAAAAATACCGAGTGTGAGTATAATATTGGAAGCAACAAGAATGAGGACTCTCCTGCAATTTGGAAATCAAATAATCTTCGTTGTCAGTCACCTCCCCTAGTAGCTAACATCCTAATATTAAATATCACTAGAGCTTATTCCTAATAACGAGAGAATTCTGATAAGTTCATAAAATACCAGTAGATTAGAACATCCAGGCATAACACGTATGCTATTACTGATAGATTGTAATACCAGCCCAATTAACCAAACTATTTTAAGCGAACAAATGTTTCGCATCCCAAGAGTAGTACATACTACCTTGATCAAAAAGTTCCCGGAATAACCACCGTGTGGCGCTCCCATCGTTCCGATTTGAGTTCTGTTTTTTTTGTTAAATTGGTACATCTGTTGTTGATATTCCCTTTAAATCTTAGTGTCATAACTTGACATTTGCAAAAGTTACGGTCGGTTTTCGGTATGTCCATCAGTGCTTCCTGCGATTTTTCCATTACTTCCTCTCGGCTGCTAAAACGCGTTCCCCGTAATGGTTTTTTAACTCGATTGAACAGAAAGAAGTCACAGGGAGCCAAATCAGGTGAATTCGGTGGCTGTTGGATGGTATTTGTTGCATTTTTCGTCAAAAAATTACGAATAATGATAGCACTGTGCGACGGTGCGTTATCATGGTGCAAAATCCACGAGTTTTCTGCCCACATTTCTGGTCTCTTTCGGCGAATTGCTTCACGCAAACGTCTCATAACGCCCAAATAATACTCTTTGTTTACTGTCTGGCCTTCTGGCAAAATCTCATGATGCACTACACCGTTGTAATCCATGAAAACCGTCAGCATTGCCTTCTTTTTTGACTGAAAACGACGTGGTTTTTTTGGTCTCGGCTCATTTGGTGAACGCCATTCACTTGCCTGATGTCTGGATTGCGTGTCGTACTCATAAACCCACGTCTCGTCTCCAGTAATGATCCTTTTGATGAATGTGGGATCGGATTCAGCCTCGCAAATCATGTCTTTTGCGACGTCAACACGGTCTCTTTCTTGCATGAAATTGAGGTCTTTTGGCACCAACTTTGCTGCTACACGACGGAAACCCAAATCATTAACCACAATGTCTTGGGCGGATCCATAGGCAATGTTCAAGTCCTCCGCTATTTCTCTGATGGTTAATTTGCGGTTATTGACCAACATTTCTTTTACTTTATCAATTTTTTCACCGACTTTCGACGTCGATGGTCTGCCACTGCGTTCATCATCTTCGATTGACTCACGACCACTTCTGAACCGCTCGTGCCACTGGTAAACGACCGTTTTTTTTAGAGAATCGTTGCCGAAACACTTTTCCAACATTTCCAACGTCCGTGCGCCACTAAATCCGTTTTTTACGCAAAATTTAATACAAGTTCGTTGTTGCAAATTTAAATCCATTTCTGCAATTGTAAAAAATCGCCAACACACACAGAGATAGATGTACTCTTGGCTACGTAACTTTTGCAAATGTCAAGTTATGACACTAAGATTTAAAGGGAATATCAACAACAGATGTACCAATTTAACAAAAAAAAAACAGAACTCAAATCGGAACGATGGGAGCGCCACACGGTGGTTATTCCGGGAACTTTTTGATCAAGGTAGTATTACGAAAAACTTATTGTTATTGGCTATTTAGTTTTCGAACTCTTAAATTTAACTCAACTAAATAAATACTAAAGACATTTCACCTCCTGCCGCACGCCCCAAACGTGTATGTCATAATTTCACTGGGAAAGTTCTAAAGTTCAGCGAAACCTTTCATTTTCTTCATTTGAGTACGGTCTAACATTCATTAATGCAGTACGCTATTGCCCGTACAACCCAAGGATAGTGGGAGAGTGAATGGTTGCCCTTCAGTGAAGTGGATGAAAGGAGAGGTCTAGAGGAAAGGAATCGTACGGAATAAAGCTAGTGTAATACATAATTTAAATATTATTTTATGACAAGGGGCTAGATCTGTGAGAAGACAGACCGTAGAACATGAAGTACTTCCGTCCTTCGAATCCGAATTAGGATTCACGAACTAGGGTATATCAGTAGAAAAATTTAGGAGAAATGTTAAGAGGTAACATTTTCACCCCGACTCATAGAACTTCAATCAAATTAGTAGGATTTTACAAAAAGCGAAAAGTGAGAGAAACGTTTTGTGGAACCGATACTAGAATTATTCATCCTCGGACCATTTACGAATGGAGTAAAAATGTGTAAAATATTAACTAACCAATTATAAACGTCAAATTTCCGTTCGTATGCTAATTGGACGTGTAAACAAACGCTTCCTTTTCCCTTTTCAATTCCTCCTCATGTCCGGCTCCCCATTCTCTTTCACGCCTCTTTCCGGGTATTTTTCATTCTCGGCCATGCTTCAATGGTGCGCCTTGAAGAGCCATTTTACGTCTTTTAACCCGATCACGGCGTGGTTATTATAGCCCTCGAGTTGAGGGAAAACCTGGGATCTACCAGCCGCGACCAAAGTGATATTCCGAACACGGAAACCGAATGAACCTACGGAGGACTATGTCCGTATTCTTAAGCCGATATTCGTGATCTAGACCCGTAAAATTTCGTCGTTCGCCATTGTGGACACACAACACTTCGTGATTTGTGAATTGACGTGGTGCTACGTCGGTCATTCGTGAATTTAGGTTCCCTCTCTAACCAGGAATGCGAAATGAAACGACATGAAACGAATAAAAGATTAATTTTTCGGTTGCGATTTTGATTAATTTCATTCATTCATTTCATGTCATTTTTCTCTTTGAAACTGAAAGGTGTCTCTGGACCATTCCCAAGGCATTCGATGCCGAAACCAGTTGCTGAAATCCTTTGTCCAAAAACGTGACAGTGAAACTTCTTACTCTGACTAAAAGGACAATAAAATAAACAACACGCACGAAGTGGTTCATGGAGGTCTTCGTCCTCTGAACGTGTCAAAAACCACTCTGCTGGCAATCTTCCGCGAGTAGCAAACAACGAACAGGAATTTAACGATTATACCATACTTCCAATTCACGATTTCCATAAGAATACGGAAAGGTGAGTCACAAATTTTCATTCATAGTTGCACGAGATGGTTCGAAGAAATAGAATTCATTCAAAAAAATATAATTCGATTTCATTATTCTTGTCCATTTATAACTATTCCCAGCAAGTTGATGTAATAAGTCTACTAAAATGTTCGCTTAGTTTTTGTAGGAAGCTCCAAGCATTGGGAAAATTCCCGAAGGAAATGATTATTTTGCTTCGTAATTTCATATATGACCGCATGAAAAGCTATAAGCCGTTCATAAATGGTCAATGCTTGGGTTTTAGCTGCTAAGAATGTGTCAAGAGCGTCAGAGGATATTTTTGACGAAAATTCTTCTTCACCTCGTTTACGGGTTAGTTTGGACCCACACAATTGATCGTATAATACGAACAATTATGACTGGAGAATTGGTGCGACTGTTTGGCTAATGCTTTACCAATCATGAATGTTACCCAGTGGTCTGGTAACCTAGTGGACTGAGTTTCAGGATGCCCACTAGGACCGCGTTCAAATCGCGTTTCATTAGAACCGCCAAAATGCAAGCAATGCTTTTCCTTAATGCCAGAACTACCCGTTTCTCAAAGTTTCAAGTCGATTTACAAGTAATTTGAAAAGTCTTAAATGTAATAAAAAAATTTCAAATTCGCAAAATGTGTAATGCAAGCAAGAATCAGAGTGGCTTGCCACCAGCGGACATCATATGTGCACATTACGACGACCTGTAAACTGGCTTGTAACCTTGATAAACGGGCCGAGGTTCAAGAGATTGCCCTACTACATTGAGTGTCTAAATTTCACCTCCATAGAGTTCAGTTTGAGATGACCACTTCCCTTACCTCTCGGAAATGACTTTCAGAATGAACGCTACGGTTGGTTTGCTCATTTGTGACTATATATTTGGCATAAAACCATTACCATTTATCACTACTGTTATTGAGAGTCGGATGAGAAACACTGTTCTACACCATTGCCACCTAAAGTAATATTGTTATCCGTATCTTGCAATGATTCCGAGCCAGTAATGTGGCCTATCAGTTCCCGATTCATTTAGCCAAGGTCATTTCACTTTCATAATAATATCACCATCATCGTCACTTTGTGATGCCGATGATGCTGTCAGCGAACAGAACACTTCCGCAAGAGTAGACACGTGCGGCTTAAGACATGAAGGAGTTTAATGTCGCTAGTAAGACGGAAGCATACAAATTCACGACAGCGGAATCAACCTTCCCCCATAAACTATAGAATGCGTTGAATGAGAATGCAAGGGTCGAAAAACCAGTTTTAAACCTCCATTGAACACTTTGTGCCTATTAAATTGCTGCATGTGTCCCGCCTTTTAATTTTCTTCACGAAGGTACTTTCAGCGTCATGTTTTGAGGAGCCGTACTAGATTTTCGCAATATCCCAGATACTTGAACGATTCTTTGAGTAACATATAGTTTCATAATATCGATTGAAGAGAAATGATCCAGTCATCGCAAATAAAATGTAAGAGCTTGGTCATCAGCAAACTTAACTGATTTAACGAATTCCCTGCTGACTTTCATTCCTATCTCCAGTTCCTCCCATGGCTCTCCAATCATTTCCTCCACGTATTCGTTAAACAGCACCGGTGATAATAGACAACCCTGCCTTACACCTCTTCCTAACACTGCCCATCTCACCCCCCCGTCCCCAACTCGTACCTGAGTAGTCAGGGACGTGTACAGGTTACGGATTAGCCTCCTGTCCCTCCAATCTATTCCTATATTCTGCAATATACTTATTAGTTTTTCCCAATTCACTATATCAAACGCCTTCTCGATATGTACATAACAGGTCAAATACATCCTGATTGTATACTATATAACTCTCGATTAGTGATACTATCTGCTATGGCATCGCACGTGCCTCTCCTCCTCCAAAACCCTAACTGATCATTCCATAAGTAATTATTTACCCTGCTCTCTACCCTTTGCTTGGCGATATATATATATGTATATGTATATATATATATATATATATATATATATATATATATATATATGTATATATATATGTATATATCCCTCCTCGGACTACAACCTTGACGTGGTAGAAGGGCTTGTGCGTTCCGATGACCCCTAGAGCTGTGCTGGCAGGAGTAATAATTATTGCTCCTGGTAGGGTCACCCATGCCAGATAGGTCGAAGGTTAGGAGCCAGACGAAAGGTAGTCCACGCAGCGTCTGTTCCTCAGTGAGGCGGCTGCAACGGCGTCTGACCCCAGTGGGGCGGCCAGTAAGTGATGGTGTCACATTAAAAACACTATTGAGGAAGGCAACGGGAAACCACCTCAATTATCATTCCCAAGAAAAATATGATGGACAATACAGAGATCTTGGGTCCTAGCAACCACGGGGCTCGGCCCAATCGGCCGTGTGTCGTGCCCGGCAGCGGGGGAGGCAAGGCTTCCGCGGTCGTCATCCCACGAAACCTTTGCAAGGGAAAACCAGCAGCAGCAGGACAAAAGACGCAGGAGAAGAAGACCACATTAGTTATAATAGGAACGTGGAATGTTAGGACAATGATGAGGACAGGGAAATTGGGGAATGTGAAGCGAGAGATGGGAAGGGGATATATCGATATTTTAGGTCTTTGCCAGGTGAGATGGAAGGATAGCGGGGATTAATGGAGTGATAAGTAAAGAATAATATACAGCGGCGGGGACGAGAGCCAACGAGGGGTTGCCATAGTATTCAATGAAGAGGTAGGGAGAAGCGTAGTCAACATAGAGCAGGTAACGGATAGAATACTACTAGTAGAGATAAAAGCAGAACCGACGAACTTGGTTATTATTCAGGTATACATGCCACCGAGCAACCGTAAGGAAGAAGAGGTCGATAGGATATACGATCAGTTAGAGGACATAATCGCGTGTGTTCCTGCAGGGAAACATTTGATAGTGATGGGGGATTGGAATGCGACGGTAGGCGAAGCAAGAGATGGTGATGAGGTGGGCGACTACGGTTTAGGCACGAGGAATGACCGCGGGGAGAAAGCAGTTGAGTTCTGCAGGAGACAGGGGTTAGTCATCACCAACACTTGGTTTAGACACCACAAAAGACGCAGGTATACATGGAAAATGCCAGGTGACTCAGGAAGATATCAGCTAGATTATATCCTGGTTAGACACAGGTTTAGGAATAGTGTGATAAATTCCCACAGCTTTCCGGGAGCGGATGCGGACTCAGACCACAATTTAGTTGTTATGAAATGTAGCGTACGTTTCAAAAGGATAAGGCAGGGGCGGCGAGTTAGAAAATGGAATGTAGAAGCATTAAATGGTTTGAAAAGGAAGGAGTACAAACAGGCGGTAGATAAAATCATGGAGGATGGTAAAGGGCTTATTACTATCGAAGAAAAATGGGAAATGATCAAAAAAGGGTTGTCTAAAGCCGCAAAAGACACTATTGGAACCGTTAACGCTAAAAGGACTAGGAAACCATGGATCACGGATGTGATGATTACAAAGATGGAGGAGCGGCGAAAATGGAAGAATATAAATACAGAATTAGGCAAAATGAAGTACAAAGAATTGAACAATAAATTGAGGCGGGCAACAAATAAGGCAAAAGACGCATGGTGGAAGACGCAGTGCGAGGATATGGAAAGTCTGCAGAGGAAGGGTGAAAAATGGTGCGCTGTACAGCAAAGTTAAATCGTTATCGGGAAGTAAGAAAGGAAGAGCTATGCTAATAGTTAGAGATAAGGCGGGTAAGGTAATAGTTGACGCAGGAAAGATCCAAGAGAGATGGAAGGAGTATATAGAAGAACTGTATAGTAAAGAACTCAGACCAACACAGTTAGACATTGAAAAAGAAAATGACGTAAAGGAAGACAGCTTAGGTCCAGGCATACTAGACAATGAGATAGAAAGGGCATTAAGGGAGATGAAACTAAATAAGGCCGTGGGGGTAGATAACATTCCCGTGGAACTTTTAAAATGCTTAGGAAAATGTGGGAGGAAGAGGCTATATGGGCTGATCCGTAGCATTTATGAGGAGGGAATCTGGCCGGAATACTTTGTGAGAGCAGTTTTAGTTCCGATTCCGAAAAAGGTAAAGGCCACGTCATGTGAGGACTATAGGACAATTAGTTTGATATCCCACGCAGCTAAAGTTGTTCTCAGGATCATAAACAAAAGGATAGAGAGTAGGGCAAATGATTACTTAGGGGATGATCAGTTTGGGTTTAGGAAGGGGAGAGGTACGCGTGATGCCATTGCAGTAATGAGATTATTAATCGAGAGGAATACAGAACACAACCAGGAGGTATTTGCCTGTTTCGTAGATTTCGAAAAAGCGTTTGATAGAGTGAATTGGGAAAAACTAATGAGTATATTGCAGAAAATAGGAATAGATTGGAGGGAAAGGAGGCTAATCCGCAACCTGTACATGTCTCAGACTGCTCAGGTGCGGGTGGGAAACGGGGAGTCAGGATGGGCAGTGTTAGGAAGGGGTGTAAGGCAGGGTTGCCCATCATCACCGTTGCTGTTCAACCTGTATGCTGAGGAAATGATCAAAGAGGCATGGGAAGAACTCGAGGTAGGAATGAAAGTGGGCGGGGAATTCGTAAAATCAGTTAGGTTTGCTGATGACCAAGCTTTAGTTTATCAGTCAGCCAAGGGGCTGCAAGCATTGCTGAGTGAATTGGAAATTCAGTGCGACAGGTATGGGATGAGAATCAACATTAATAAAACAAAGGTTATGCGATTTTCTAGAAAGAAAAAGGGCAAGCTTAACATCAAAATAGGAGGGCAAAAACTAGAGCAGGTAGAACAGTTTACGTATCTCGGTAGTGTTTTGGACCAACACGGTCAAAGTAGTAGGGACGTAAGGAGAAGAATTGCGCTAGGCAAAGAGGCTTTCACGAGGATGAGGGAGTTGATGACGGGGACTTTGAGAATGGAGAAGGTGAAATGGACAGAGAAGAAAACAAATGAGGAAGTACTTGGTATGGTGGGCGAAGAGAGGGGTTTGTTGGGAGCAATCCTATGGAGGCAGGAAAAGTGGATGAAGGGGGTGTTGACCGGCAGTGGGATGTTGAAGACTGTGATAGAGGGTAGAATGTTGGGCAAAAGAGGAAAGGAAGGAACAGGATAGGGATGTTGGACGGGATGAAGGGCGGAAGAAAGTACTCAGAGATGAAGAGGGACCTGGTGTAGAGTAGAATTTAGGGTTGTGTTTTGTTAGTAGTCACAAAATATTTGTTTGGTAGTTGTGTCCATCGAAAAACCTACCTTAACCGGTAGATTACCTTAAAAAAAGAAAAAAAAAAAAATATATATATATATATATATATATATATATATATATATATATATACTCATTTATATAGAAACAGATATAAAGAAAAGGGATAGGAACACACATTAAGGACGAACACAATAGAGGTGGGGAAGGCGGAATCGAACGGATCACAAGAGTAAAAATATTTCCTTGACCGGGATACTAATACGGGACCGGGATACGGGACCGGGATACGGGACCGGGAAATATTTTTACTCTTGTGATCCGTTCGATTCCGCCTTCCCCACCTTTATTGTGTTCGTCCTTTATGTGTGTTCCTATCCCTTTTCCTTATATCTGTTTCTATATAAATGAGTATTTATTCGCCGTTTGCCGGGATTTCGTGTTTGAATGTGTGTGTATATATATATATATATATATATATATATATACATACATACATACGAGGGTCATCCGGAAAGTAGTACCCGTTCGTGAAATAAAGACACAAAAGTAAATATTAACAAACATAAAAAATTTTATTTGAAAGAGGATACTTTAAACTACTTCTCAACATAATCTCCAAGCAAATTAAGGCATTTGTCATAACGTGTGACAAGTTTCTGTATTCCTGCTGCATAGTCCTTCGCCGCCAGCTCATTGAGATACAGGGTCACTCCTTCTTTAAGTTCTTCATCGCTGTCAAATCTTTTTCCTGCCAAAAAGTCTTTAAGCTTTGTAAAGAGATGAAAATCTGAAGGGGCCAAGTCCGGGCTATACGGTGGATGGTCGAAAGTTTCCCATTTGAATTGCTGCAAAAGTTTTTGTGTTATCCCAGCTGCATGAGGCCTGGCATTGTCATGAACGAGAATGACACCAGTAGACAATAGACCTCGCCGCCGATTTTGTATTGCCCGCCGTAATTTCTTTAATGTTTCACAATACGCATTGGCATTAATAGTGTCTCCACGGGCCATAAAATCAATAAGCAATACACCTCGTCGATCCCAGAAAATGGTTGCCATGAGTTTCCTGGTGGACAGAACTGTCTTGAATTTTTTTGGTTTGTTTGGTGAATGAGCATGATGCCACTCCATTGACTGTCGTTTACTCTCAGGTGATGCATAACAAACCCATGTTTCGTCACCAGTAATTATGCGAGTCAAGAAAGAGTCTCCTTCATCAGAATAACGTCCCAAAAACGTCAGTGCTGCAGCCATACGCTTGGTTTTGTGCTCATCTGTAAGCTTGCGAGGGACCCATCTTGCACAAATTTTTGCATAATGCAGATGGTGTTTAACAATTTCATGAACAATTGTTCGAGAAACATTGGGAAAATGCTCACAGATGTCATCAATTGTGACGCGCCGATCGTTCCTCACGAATTCGTCAACTGAGCTCACCAGTTGGTCTGTAATGACAGACGGTCTCCCCGAACGCTCATCGTCGTGTGTGTTCCCCCTCCCCATGTTGAAGTTGCGACACCACCGCCGAACAGACGACTCGTCCATTACATTGTCTCCATACACTTCCTTTAATTGGCGATGAATATCACATGGGCGAACGTTTCTTGCATTGAGGAATTTAATCACTGCCCTCACTTCACAACTGGCGGCGTTCTCAATTTTTTTAAACATTGTAAACAATCACAGAAACAACACAGGCAATGCTAGCGTCACGCAACTTGGCTCAGAGAAGGCAGACAAGCCACTGAAGCTATCTGACCTCGTCCAGCGGCTACTCGCGTCGTCAGCACTTCATGCGGCACGAACGGGTACTACTTTCCGGATGACCCTCGTGTGTGTGTGTGTGTATATATATATAGAAATATGTATATATATTTTACAAAAATGTATACATGCATATTTTGATATATGAATACACACACATATATATACATGTATAATATATATGTGTTATACACTCTGAATGGACTCTCTGATTGACGGGTGAATTGTAAAAAAACCAAACCAAGATAATTATGCGTTTCGGATCGATGTTCCGAGACAGAAATTTCAGATTCTTCAGAAATATTACAAATGGGAGGCTCCGGACTATTCCGTTATTTCCATCATCTGTCAAGAACCTGGTCAGCGGTCAATGCCTACCAACGTTATTCCAACTCCTCTTCCGCGAAACCTTGTCCTCCCGTTTTCCTTCTCGCCGAGAGAACTTAACGGTCCTAACCTGTATATTAACATTGACCTTCGAGAGACTTACTTTCCAGTCGGATTTTTTTACTCCTCCTCTGCTGACGTATCGTGTCTCCTACGTCATCGGCTGACTTGTTGGCTACCGCGATATTCCTTCTCTCACTCTTCCATGACGCTGGAAACACTTCGAGTGAAGTGAAACTTTTCACTTTACGTCCCTTATGCTCCATGAATCAACTTTCCCAATCTGTGAATGAACAACGAAACGATCTGAAGTAAACAGAAGCATTGTTCTGTCGACACCGCGGGAGATGCTATTCGTGGTACTTTGGAAAAAATGTCGAATAATTGTGGGAACTTATTACCCTTAACCTAATCAAAATCGTCGAACCAGGGGCAAATTAGCCCATCGGCGGCCGGCATTATTCTCCAGCTGAAGAAGAAACTAGGGACGCGACAGAATTCTGGGTGACCGAAACTGGACTATCGTCTCACACTGAGACGGGGATATCGTCTCAGGTTAAAATATATTGCTTTGCGTGACATCTCTTTTGACCATTGACATTTTTCGTTAGCAATTGCCTGTGTTCATTTAACTTGTACTAACTGGGGGAATTATTGGGTTATCATCTCCATATCATCACTGGGTTGTTAGTTTACCTTCAGAAAAATTATTAGTTATTTTACGAAATATATAGATTGAATGAATAATTACCGTGGATGGGTCATTTTGTCAGCTCTTCTATGGACCTCTTAAGAAGAATAAGTTCCATAATTATAATAAAATTACCACCAATCCACTCCTTTCAAACAGAGGAGGCATGAGTGGTTTGTTTCATTCGTCTTCAGATAAAAACATAGTCATGTACATACATGCATTCATGTATATAAGAATATAACACTTTTTATATAATTTCATGATGCGTTTGTTTATTACTCAATTGCGTATTGAATTATGCCATTTAGATGGTTTTTAATTGATTATTCTTTATGGTTATTCTCAAATCTCATTTTTATTCTCGGGAAAAGATTAGAATTTCATAAATTGGTTAGTTTTAAATTATCCACACTGTATCACTACTCACCAAAGCAATATATGGCTTTGCGATGCACCAATTCCAGAGTGTAAAAGTCATCCATCTTGACCGGGATTCGAACTCGGATCCCTTTTTACGGTTTGTGACCTAACACCCCCCGCCACACGCCCTTGCAGCGGCTTGCGGGGTATTATGTAGATGTAGATCCCTCAACTTCCGGCCGAGTGCTTTAGCTATCGAAGCTATCGAGGCATCCTCTTACTCTACGAAATATTGGGGGCTTTAAAGGAACAAAGAGCACTCGGCCGGGCATAAAGGTATCCGGGATAGAATTCTGGTGAAGGTGGGATGATTTTTATGCTCTGAATCTGTTGTATCGTGTTAAATATTAGCGGATGACTCCGTCAAAAATTTACTGTCGCGGCATTTCCCGCACTATATTGGAACTTGTTAATAGACAGCAGCTACAGCATTCACCATATAATATGCACAAGAGAATTTTACGGCATGGTTAGGCATCCAAGGGTGTGGTTGTTTTAGGTCAGCGGCTAGTACTATTGACGTTCCAAGAGTTGACATTCAAATTCTGGTAATGTATTTTTTCAGGAGCAAAAGTATTCTGAGCTTGCCATGTGGAGAAGAATGAGATGCGGAACTGATTCAGTTGATGGTGATGTCAACTTTCGTAACACGCAGGCGGTTTTTGTTACAGCTAAGCCAATGCTGGGATTCCGCACATAGTTCGTCCACTTCCAAAAATAGGCTATAAACTATTGAAATTGAAATTAACCCACTTGCCTTTTCCACAAGGAAACTTTTTCAATTTCAATTTGACAAGAAATAATTTCTATGCGGAAAAGCCAAGTGGTTTAATTTCAATGTCAATATGAAGATTTTCCACCAAGTGACGCCAGAAACTGGTTTATTTACGTTATAAACGATTTCGGTGGTGAGGGTTTTATTTAAACAGGCTCTACTTGTTCAAGCTGAATGATAGTATAAATTTAGCGCTTTCGTCATAATAAGTGGCTCAGAATAAAAATTCAGGTCTTCTCAAAGCATCGTGTTTTAAACTGTCATTAGACAAAGAGGCTTTCAAAAGGAGGATAACGGAAACGTTGGGCAAGGGTTTTAAGGAAAAATTCATTAAAACTTTGATATGGGGTATAGTTTTTTTACACGGTGCAGAAAATTGGTTGCTGAAGAAATATGATAGGCGTAGTTGGTGGCTTTTGGCATGATGGTGTGGAGGAGGATGGGAAAGGTATAATGGAAAGGAAGGAAAAGAAACAAGGAAGTTCTGGCATGATGGGGGAGGGGAGAAGATTGTAGGGGGAAATCCAAAGAAGACAGGAAAGTTCGAAGCAGAGCATTTTAATTGGTGATGTGATGTTGAAGAATGTGTCAGAGGGGAGAACGTTGGGCAAACGAGGAAGGGGAAGGAATAGGATGGACATGTTGAATGGAATAAAGGGAGGAAGGAAGTATGCGGAATCGAGGAAGTGTATCTTTTAGTGTCGGATGTCAGGTTGTATTTAGTTTGGAGAGGCGAGGAAATGTATCGTTGTACAGGTAATAGTCTGCCAAACCTATCATAGACGGTAGAATACCAAAAATAATTGTTCGACAGCTAAATATTATTGGTGTAACATATTATAAAAACCATTCACACAGGAACCAACTTGAAGGTCGGTTTGGTAGCTAATGGTAGAGCTCACCCAGTACTAAGCCCGACGGCTTGTGCAATTCACACATCAGTTCATGTGTTCACATCAACTAATTGTTTGCCTCAACAGCACTGTCAATTATATTTCCTCTATGGATATGTCCCAGGTCAAATAAAATTACAATTCTTTTCTAATTTAAAGACAGGCCCGAAAAATGTCATAGGCTAAATGCAGAAATAGCACGTAGGGAAAGGAAAACAAACGAAAAGTACTAGATATGGTAAGGGAAGAGAGAGGTCAGAAGAAATTCAGAGGGAAGACGTGTGGATGGGTACAGGGCGTTTTGATTGGCAATGGAGTGGTGAAGACTGTGATAGAGGGAAAAACGTTTGAAAAGCAACATAGGGGTGGACGGTGGGAAAAGTAGGCATGTTGGACGGCATGAAGGCAGGTGAACAGTATGAGGAATTAAGTAAAGGTTACTTGTGATTAAGGAAAACATATTATGCCTAATAAGGCGAGGTTATTCTGTATTGCCACCCAAAACCTACTTGAACGGTAGACTATCATAATAAATATAGTAAGCATAAACTGAAGATGATATCCATTGTCCACTGACAATTTTCTTTAGTACATGAATTGCACCAATTTTAGTAATCAGATGAAGAAGATCAATGATGTAATTAATTGTTACGACCTGGTCTGCCAATTCAAGGGTCACGGGTTCGATTGCCGCCTGGGTGGGTTTACTTCCATGTAGGGCTGGGGTGTCTGTAATCGCCTCCATTGATTTCACTGTTGATAGTCCCATGTAAAGCCAAAAAGTGCTGTTTTCGGACTAAGGCTAAATAAATAATTTGCAAATAAATAAATTGCATAGCTAAATTAAATTTAGGATCTTCTTGCGCATGTATTTGTGAGAAAATATAAAATTATTATCCCATTGCATAATAATTTCAAGGACAGTCCCTCAGTCCAAAAAAATGCTGCGAATATCGTGGACTTAAAATTTATATCATTTTCCTAAGTCCATGGATTATACGAATCATGGTGAATCAAATGAAGTAGCTGAGTGTGATTCATTATATAGCGAAATATAGGCAAAAAACCTTCTCACCTGCAGGTTCCTGAGGGCCGACGACGACGTGTACATCCGAGGGGACAAGCTGGAGAAACTGTTGCGTTCCGTGGACTCGAGGAAGGCGCGCTTCGTTGGGCAGGCGGGCCGAGGAGACCACAACGAGTTCGGCCTGCTCTCCCTCGAGTGGGACGAAAACTTTTGCATGGGCGGGCCCGGAGTCATATTCTCCCGGGAGACCCTGGGCAGGGTGGCGCCGCATCTAAGGACGTGCCTCCGCGAAAACCTCTACACGAGTCACGAGGACGTAGAGGTCGGGCGCTGCGTGCAAAGATATGCCGGGGTGCCGTGCACGTGGTCTTATGAGGTAAGGACTCCCGTCCCAGTCGTGAAGATCGAATTCATCAATTTTGATGCTACGTCGGTGAATTTCGAAGGCCATTGCCAGAATCTTAAGGATGACCGATATTATTTTTACGAACAAATGGATAATATGATCTTCTGTTGATTGTCTATGTATATAGCGATTTTATTAGTATCATAATAAAAAACTCGCAAATTGATCTCAGTCCTATTTACGCCAGCTATAAATTACTATGCAAACCTGGGAAACTCGTTTCCGTAGTTCTGTCGAGCGATGTTTTTTTTTACCTGTAGGAGAACGCTACATTGAGTCTTTTGGGCGTTTATCTTTTCGTGAACCTTGGATTGTTGAATAGATTAATGCGTGGTTACCGTATAAGAGAAGGCTCGATCGCTATGCTTGTATTGATCAATCAGTTCGTAGGAAAAAATGCCAAAACTAGTGTAATTTAGCATTATTTTGACTCTGCGATGCTAAAAATTGCGACGGGAAAATATCTCTCCCATGTTTATTTTTTTAAATGCCTCATATATTTGCAATGGTTCGCGGTCACTATAGAAGAGAATGTGCGGTTAATTTAACATCGAATAGGCTGGCGGCTGTATTATATTGGAAGTGCGGTTTTAAATATAAGTTTAAAAGGATTAAAATGAAGGAATTGCAATTTTTCTATCAATATACAGAGAGAAAAGGAATTCTGCGCAATTTCTCTGCAGGAAGGGAAACAGATTTTTCTTTTAGTTCTTCTTTCTACGTAATTGTGTTGACAGTCAAAGGGCATTTCAAGTTGTTTATTATGGTGAGATATCCCAATCCTCGAACTCGCAAATATCTAATTCGCTGTTGACTGCCTTACATTTGACCAATTCGCCTAAAAATCAATATTAAATGAACTTTTCTGGAGGGTGAATCGGTGATATTTTTGTTTGAAATAATGGGAAAACTAATCAATCTCAGGAATCCCCGTTGCTTAGATCGTTCAGTCAGGGAAAGTCCACTGAAAGTCAACGAAGTTATGTTAATTCATGACTGAATTAACATTTAGAAAATGTTTATGACCCTCAAGAATTGTGGATGGATGCTGTTAAATAAGAAATTCCATAAAAGAACGGAGATTTCTCATCAATTTTCGAATTAGCATTATTTATACTTTGCACAGCATCGATTAATTCATTGAAAGAGAAATCCGATGACACTCACATACGAGGGTCATCCGGAAAGTAGTACCCGTTCGTGAAATAAAGACACAAAAGTAAATATTAACAAACATAAAAAATTTTATTTGAAAGAGGATACTTTAAACTACTTCTCAACATAATCTCCAAGCAAATTAAGGCATTTGTCATAACGTGTGACAAGTTTCTGTATTCCTGCTGCATAGTCCTTCGCCGCCAGCTCATTGAGATACGCGAGGGACCCATCTTGCACAAATTTTTGCATAATGCAGATGGTGTTTAACAATTTCATGAACAATTGTTCGAGAAACATTGGGAAAATGCTCACAGATGTCATCAATTGTGACGCGCCGATCGTTCCTCACGAATTCGTCAACTGAGCTCACCAGTTGGTCTGTAATGACAGACGGTCTCCCCGAACGCTCATCGTCGTGTGTGTTCCCCCTCCCCATGTTGAAGTTGCGACACCACCGCCGAACAGACGACTCGTCCATTACATTGTCTCCATACACCTCCTTTAATTGGCGATGAATATCACATGGGCGAACGTTTCTTGCATTGAGGAATTTAATCACTGCCCTCACTTCACAACTGGCGGCGTTCTCAATTTTTTTAAACATTGTAAACAATCACAGAAACAACACAGGCAATGCTAGCGTCACGCAACTTGGCTCAGAGAAGGCAGACAAGCCACTGAAGCTATCTGACCTCGTCCAGCGGCTACTCGCGTCGTCAGCACTTCATGCGGCACGAACGGGTACTACTTTCCGGATGACCCTCGTATAAAAATAGACCAGGTACCAACCAATCAGGGAAAGCTTTAAGAAACAAAGAATCATCACCCCTTGGATGACACAGGGTTAAGCCCATTGCCCACCTTTCAACTCTACCTTACTTCTGGCAATTTCTCCATTACACATTTCGCAGAATAAACGGAGTTATTTATGTATTAATCCAACCATGTTTTTAGGACCCTCTCATCTCATAAACAAGGATTATATTGCGATAATCCCATACAGTGATGGCTGTAACGCCCAGCCTGATGTAACTGCTGGTTGTAAAAATTTAATTCCATTTGATTACCGAATACACTATAAAGGTTTAAACAAATGAAGGAGTTTGTGAGGATTAAGCACAAACTATGCAATCGGAAACTGGTTTCCTGGATTTTCAGCTTCCTGGGTCAAAAGTATCCTCTTTTATGATAGAAGGATGCTTGATCTAGGATTTATTCCCTAAAATTCTTGTTTCAGTTCTTCTTGGAAATATATTCAACTTATTTCGGTACTTAGTCGTCCCTATTCTTCCCCATTCCTCTTTTTCCATTCTCTTTGCCTACCGCTAAATTACCTGAGCGGGGAAAACTACCTAAACTTGTTTACTTCACTCATAAAGAATGCTAAATATTTTATTTCGCTATCATAAGACTTTTATCTCCATAATTAAGTTTTGTGACTTGCCATAAAGAAAATTAGTCTTATTACTGTCAAAATGTTTCTTTTGAAACTAGTATTCAGAATTCAGCTAAGCAATTTACCTAATGTTAATGTTTTACGTAGATGTTAATAACTATCATTACTAAGAAATCAGCTGCGTAATTGTTTTTTTTAATTTCGTCGGCCTTTTAGTTCTTTAGTTTAAATTTTTCAGTTTAAAGGCTCAAAAGAAACACGGATCACTTGAATTAGCAACTACATAGTCTTAATTGTTTAAAAATGAGCAATATTGTGCGACGGTGCGCGAAACATGAGCGCTCGGGCAATATGGAATAATTTATACGGATGAATAGTGATTGTGACTTTTTTCCGAAAATGAAGTATATGAACACAACACACAATATCCCATATGCGATCGTTGATAAAATGACCTTCTCTGTGCTTTCTGTTCATGTAGAGGCACTCTTTATTTTTACTCTTAGTCATATTGTCCAAGTATCCCAGGATTCGACAAATTGTGAGCCGAGTTCTACTCTAGCATAAAAAAAAACAAATATTTGTTTAAAAGATCGTGGAACTGTACGGACCCTGAGGAATGAAAATAAAATTTGTAAATTTAAGTGTAAAAAAAATGTTTAGGAAAATTTGGAAATGCTTAGTGTCAGAGAGGAAATTAAATGAAGAAATACTCATTTTGGTGGCGCACGAAGAGATTTTTGAATTGATGTACGAGAAAAAGTAGATTTTAGAATTGTATCAAAGTGAGTGGTGCATTAATGGAATGGTAAAGTGGGTTTTGGAGGAGGGATGAAATTCATATTTTTTATTCAATACAATTGTCTATGGAAGCATCAAAATGTGTATGCAATTACGTGAGTATAAATAAGTAATTGACCTTTCCGGAAACCAGTGAGCAGCTGAAGGACTCTCTTCTTCAATATTCAAGTCTTTTCTGCAATAATGATCATTCTCACCCCCTTATACCCGTAACCATCCGCCACGTGCTTTGAAATGCATCTCTCCTTTCAACCTCTTCCGCCCTAACGTAATCGTGTTCATTCTGCCAAATTCTTCACCTTCCAATATCTCCGCAATAAGCTTTTTCGAGACGAGAGAAAGAAATATATTATCAAACACTTTTTCCCGATCGACCTTTTTTGATAAGTATTCGAGAAAAATTTGGCGAAAAAAGAAAAAAAACTCAATAATATGATGGTCAATTACTGTAACAGAACGGTTCGAAATCTCTGGCGACAGGTTTTTAAAAAATTTTAAAGGTAACTTTGATGTGACCTGATTTATCTAACCCCCGGAAAAATAATATAACAGTGGTTTGACTGATTTTTTTGTTGTCTAGCATTAAACATTCTGTGGCCTGGGCCCATCTGGGTCTCACTCGCCACGTAAGTAGAGCGAGCCTCTTTCGACGGTTAGAATGCCGCTTCCTTCGTTTTGTTCTGCAGGATAGAGAGGGGAGGGGTGTTTAGCCGGGCGGGCTGTTGACGCGGGTCGGAAAAAAAGGCGCCAAAAAACATAATACATGTATATTTCGTCTCCTCAACCACAGACGGGTTCTACTACGTCATCTCAAAAGAGTGTTCCTCAAGGTTGAGCCCGGGCCCCCCTACCTTCCTTCCTCGATCCCCCTGTCTCTCGTCCCTTCCCTCCCCTTCACTCACATTTCAGCTCCGCAGTCCACCTACCTACCTCTCTCTCTTCGACTTTCCACCCCATCCTTTCCCTCTCTTCTTCCCTCCGAAAAAAAATTTTCCCTCTGACCAAGAGTGCCTGCCCTAAGGTGGAACACGGACAGAGAGGGGCCACCAGGTCTTGTACTCACTTTCCAAGGAGGCCACGGCTGGTATCACTCGGACGGACGCCTCCAGCACGCAGGCCATTAACCTCGCGGGACTTGAGAGGTGGTTGTGGACGAGAGACATGCCTCCATCGCGAACGCCGGTCCAACTGACGCGGACATGATAAAAATCGTCGCAATATTTTTTTCGAGCCGCACGTAGGAATTGCACCGAAAACCCATAGCTTTCGCTTTGGCCGAATCACAATAAAAATCTCCTTGGCCACGTAGGTGAAACAGGAGGCGTAACATTATGACCGCGTAACAAAGCTGTTTGAGAATATCCTGCGGTTAGAGTGGGAAAACATACGTGACATTTTCAAATGTTAGGATGCCCATCAATTTTGTTACGCTTCATACTAAAATTGGCAGTGAAAAATGCCATAGATCATGCATATCCTAGCACAAAACCATAAATATCAACCCGGAGGTAGATGCACCGAGCACTAAGCCCAATGGCATCGGGGGTTGAGATTATTTCCCTGTGCAGACTATATCTTCCAAGGAAGTTCGGTTACCCGTAAATTCACACAGTTCGAGTGAAGCTGAGGGTGTCTAGAGGCCTGCCAGAGAGTGGGACGCGGGCCCTACGGTCTGTAATCTGAAGCTCTACCCCTGGACTACAACGTATATTGATGAGGATTATATTTTCCGCAAAGTATTCTCACAAATTTGAACGAAATTATTTATGAAAATTTGTTCCCGAAATAAAAAGGTCGCTCCGCCACTGTTGGCATACCAATTATTCCTTGTTTACTAACGCCGATGTGCAAAGTTATGCAGAATACGGCCGACCTAGACAGCCTGACCTGGTGGAAAACCCTCGAAGATATCACCGCAATCGTGCACCAGGAAAATAACCAAATCGTTTTACATGCAAAATACTATTCGCGTGGGCATCGGGTTAGTGCGGTAGCTGCTGTATTGGCTTCCAACCCCGAAGGTCCGGGTTTTAATCCTGACGGTGGCAACATTTTTCATCGTCATCCCGATTCCTTCTAGGGGTGATATGTAGAGAGCATTTCAAAAGGAATATGCCATCCTTCGATAGGATAGGACGTTATACTGTGGACCCAGTGACCGCTTTCTTTACAAGTACGCCAATGCCGACGCCAGGTTTTTCTCCACTCTTCCCTGAGAATTCTTCTTCTGGCAAGTTCCTAACGTATCCCCGAAGAAGCAAATGACCACAGTTGTCATATCCTCCATTAAGAACGACTAATTATAGGTTCACTGGTGTTTTATTAGCAGAAGTATAATTTCAAAATGTTATAGGAAAGTTAAATTATTCATGAACTTGAAGGCTAAATGAATGGAAAATCCCTTAAGATTTGAATATCATGGAGCATTCCAAGCCTTTGGCGGAATAAAGCGATATTGGCTGGCGTTGCCATTCCAATGGCCAAATGGCAGTGGCAGTGCCTTTCGGGGTGTTATTAGTGGTGCGCGCGGTATCAATTTACCATGTTTGGCATAATGAAATATTATTTGTGAACTATAACAAATGACTATGACTTCTGTCCTCTTCCTTAAGAATCAACATAAGGGCATTGTATAGGGTACGGACGACTTAGTTTTTAACGCTTTCACTTCTCGATAGAATGTTTCCTTTTCTGCGTCTCATTTAATTGTCCTATTAGGGGTCACAAAGAAACTGCGTTCTCTAAATTTCTCATGTAATTTTCCTAGTGTCAAACACGCTAAAAGTTCTTTACTGTATGCCTTCCCAAATATAATTTTTCATTAAAAGTGGTTTTTCTGAAGTTCTGCGTAAAATAGCGATTCTTTATCTCTTCCCTAAATGGATTAACTTCGGTATTACTTAAACATAATTTCACAGAAAAGGTGTTTTACTGGTGGCGGCTAGTAACTGACCCGGAAATTCGCAATTACTGAGGGATTTCATTACGAGCAAAAACACTGTTGCTGATGCCACTTTTTCTGCCCAGGTCGTGGCTTTAGGATTTCATTTAAGATGGAATTGGTTACAAGTTTCGATGGCGCGGCCGTCATCATCATGATTTATGTGAGTGTCCTTTCTTTGTGTTTCTATATTTGTAAAATCTATATCAGTGTTCTTATATATATTTGTGCGAAGAGCGTTCTATTTCGAGGCCAAATACAGGTAATATACCTGTATGTATGTATGTATGTGTATATATATATATACACGTGTGTGTGTGTGTGTGTATATATATATATATATATATATATATATATATATATATATATATGTATATATCCCTCCTCGGACTACAACCTTGACGTGGTAGAAGGGCTTGTGCGTTCCGATGACCCCTAGAGCTGTGCTGGCAGGAGTAATAATTATTGCTCCTGGTAGGGTCACCCATGCCAGATAGGTCGAAGGTTAGGAGCCAGACGAAAGGTAGTCCACGCAGCGTCTGTTCCTCAGTGAGGCGGCTGCAACGGCGTCTGACCCCAGTGGGGCGGCCAGTAAGTGATGGTGTCACATTAAAAACACTATTGAGGAAGGCAACGGGAAACCACCTCAATTATCATTCCCAAGAAAAATATGATGGACAATACAGAGATCTTGGGTCCTAGCAACCACGGGGCTCGGCCCAATCGGCCGTGTGTCGTGCCCGGCAGCGGGGGAGGCAAGGCTTCCGCGGTCGTCATCCCACGAAACCTTTGCAAGGGAAAACCAGCAGCAGCAGGACAAAAGACGCAGGAGAAGAAGACCACATTAGTTATAATAGGAACGTGGAATGTTAGGACAATGATGAGGACAGGGAAATTGGGGAATGTGAAGCGAGAGATGGGAAGGGGATATATCGATATTTTAGGTCTATGCCAGGTGAGATGGAAGGATAGCGGGGATTAATGGAGTGATAAGTAAAGAATAATATACAGCGGCGGGGACGAGAGCCAACGAGGGGTTGCCATAGTATTCAATGAAGAGGTAGGGAGAAGCGTAGTCAACATAGAGCAGGTAACGGATAGAATACTACTAGTAGAGATAAAAGCAGAACCGACGAACTTGATTATTATTCAGGTATACATACCACCGAGCAACCGTAAGGAAGAAGAGGTCGATAGGATATACGATCAGTTAGAGGACATAATCGCGTGTGTTCCTGCAGGGAAACATTTGATTATTGATGGGGGATTGGAATGCGACGGTAGGCGAAGGAAGAGATGGTGACGAGGTCGGGGACTACGGCTTAGGCACGAGGAATGACCGCGGGGAGAAAGCAGTTGAGTTCTGCAGGAGACAGGGGCTAGTCATCACCAACACTTGGTTTAGACACCACAAAAGACGCAGGTATACATGGAAAATGCCAGGTGACTCAGGAAGATATCAGCTAGATTATATCCTGCTTAGACACAGGTTTAGGAACAGTGTGATAAAGTCGCACAGCTTCCCGGGAGCGGATGCGGACTCTGACCACAATTTAGTTGTTATGAAATGTAGCGTACGCTTTAAAAAGATAAGGCAGGGGCGGCGAGTTAAGAAATGGAATGTAGAAGCATTAAATGGTTTGAAAAGGAAGGAGTACAAACAGGCGGTGGAGAAAATCATGGAGGATGGTAAAGAGCTTAGTACTATGGAAGAAAAATGGGAAAGTATCAAGAAAGAGTTGTCTAAAGCCGCAAAAGACACTATTGGAACCGTTAACACTAAAAGGACTAGGAAACCATGGATCACGGATGAGATGATTACAAAGATGGATGAGCGGCGAAAATGGAAGAATGTAAATACAGGATTAGGCAAAACGAAGTACAAAGAATTGAACAATAAATTGAGGCGGGCAACAAATAAGGCAAAAGACGCATGGTGGAAGACGCAGTGCGAGGATATGGAAAGTCTGCAGAGGAAGGGTGAAAAATGGTGCGCTGTACAGCAAAGTTAAATCGTTATCGGGAAGTAAGAAAGGAAGAGCTATGCTAATAGTTAGAGATAAGGTGGGTAAGGTAATAGCTGACGCAGGGAAGATCCAAGAGAGATGGAAGGAATATATAGAAGAACTGTATGGTAAAGAGCTTAGACCAACAAAGTTACACATAGAAAAGGAACATGAAGTATAGGAAGATAGCTTAGGTCCAGGCATACTAGACAATGAGATAGAATGAGCATTAAGGGAGATGAAACTAAATAAGGCCGTGGGGGTGGATAACATTCCCGTGGAACTTTTAAAATGCTTAGGAAAATGTGGGAGGAAGAGGCTATATGGGCTGATCCGTAGTATTTATGAGGAGGGAATCTGGCCGGAAGACTTTGTGAGATCAGTTTTAGTTCCTATTCCGAAAAAGGTAAAGGCCACGTCATGTGAGAACTATAGGACAATAAGTTTGATATCTCACGCAGCTAAAGTTGGTCTTAGGATCATAAACAAAAGGATAGAGAGTAGGGCAGATGATTACTTAGGGGATGATCAGTTTGGGTTTAGGAAGGGGAGAGGTACGCGTGATGCCATTGCAGTAATGAGATTATTAATCGAGAGGAATATAGAACACAACCAGGAGGTATTTGCCTGTTTCGTTTATTTCGAAAAAGCGTTTGATAGAGTGAATTGGGAAAACTAATGAGTATTCTGCAGAAAATAGGAATAGATTGGAGGGAAAGGAGGCTAATCCGCAACCTGTACATGTCTCAGACTGCTCAGGTACGAGTGGGGAACGGGGAGTCAGGATGGGCAGTGTTAGGAAGAGGTGTAAGGCAGGGTTGCCCATTATCACCGTTGCTGTTCAACCTGTATGCTGAGGAAATGATCAAAGAGGCATGGGAAGAACTCGAGGTAGGAATGAAAGTGGGCGGGGAATTCGTAAAATCAGTTAGGTTTGCTGATGACCAAGCTTTAGTTTGTCAGTCAGCCAAGGGGCTGCAAGCATTGCTGAGTGAATTGGAAATTCAGTGCGACAGGTATGGGATGAGAATCAACATTAATAAAACAAAGGTTATGCGATTTTCTAGAAAGAAAAAGGCTAATCTTAACATTAAAGTAAGAGGGCAAAAACTAGAGCAGGTAGAACAGTTTACGTATCTCGGTAGTGTTTTGGACCAACACGGTCAAAGTAGTAGGGACGTAAGGAGAAGAATTGCGCTAGGCAAAGAGGCTTTCACGAGGAGGAGGGAGTTGATGACGGGGACTTTGAGTAAGGATGTTAAGAAAAGACTCGTAAAAACTTTGATATGGAGCGTAGCTATGTACGGCGCGGAAACGTGGTCATTGAAGCAGGAGGATAGACGTAGACTGGAGGCTTTTGAAATGTGGGTGTGGAGAAGAATGGAAAAGGTGAAATGGACAGAGAAGAAAACAAATGAGGAAGTACTTGGTATGGTGGGCGAAGAGAGGGGTTTGTTGGGAGCAATCCTATGGAGGCAGGAAAAGTGGATGAAGGGGGTGTTGACCGGCAGTGGGATGTTGAAGACTGTGATAGAGGGTAGAATGTTGGGCAAAAGAGGAAAGGGAAGGAACAGGATAGGGATGTTGGACGGGATGAAGGGAGGAAGAAAGTACTCAGAGATGAAGAGGGACCTGGTGTAGAGTAGAATTTAGGGTTGTGTTTTGTTAGTAGTCACAAAATATTTGTTTGGTAGTTGTGTCCATCAAAAAACCTACCTTAACCGGTAGATTACCTTAAAAAAAAAAAAATATATACATATTTTTTAAGGTAATCTACCGGTTAAGGTAGGTTTATGGATGGACACAACTACAAAATAAATACTTTGTAATTCCTAACAAAACAAAAAATCCATCATCCTACTCTACATCAGGTCCCTCTTCATCTCTGAGTACTTTCTTCCTCCCTTCATCCCGTCCAACATCCCTATCCTGTTCCTTCCCTTTCCTCTTTTGCCCAACATTCTACCCTCTATCACAGTCTTCAACATCCCACTGCCGGTCAACACCCCCTTCATCCACTTTTCCTGCCTCCATAGGATTGCTCCCAACAAACCCCTCTCTTCGCCCACCATACCAAGTACTTCCTCATTTGTTTTCTTCTCTGTCCATTTCACCTTTTCCATTCTTCTCGACACCCACATTTCAAAAGCCTCCAGTCTACGTCTATCCTCCTGCTTCAATGACCACGTTTCCGCGCCGTACATAGCTACGCTCCATATCAAAGTTTTTACGAGTCTTTTCTTAACATCCTTACTCAAAGTCCCCGTCATCAACTCCCTCCTCCTCGTGAAAGCCTCTTTGCCTAGCGCAATTCTTCTCCTTACGTCCCTACTACTTTGACCGTGTTGGTCCAAAACACTACCGAGATACGTAAACTGTTCTACCTGCTCTAGTTTTTGCCCTCTTACTTTAATGTTAAGATTAGCCTTTTTCTTTCTAGAAAATCGCATAACCTTTGTTTTATTAATGTTGATTCTCATCCCATACCTGTCGCACTGAATTTCCAATTCACTCAGCAATGCTTGCAGCCCCTTGGCTGACTGACAAACTAAAGCTTGGTCATCAGCAAACCTAACTGATTTTACGAATTCCCCACCCACTTTCATTCCTACCTCCAGTTCTTCCCATGCCTCTTTGATCATTTCCTCTGCATACAGGTTGAACAGCAACGGTGATAATGGGCAACCCTGCCTTACACCCCTTCCTAACACTGCCCATCCTGACTCCCCGTTTCCCACCCGCACCTGAGCAGTCTGAGACATGTAAAGGTTGCGGATTAGCCTCCTTTCCCTCCAATCTATTCCTATTTTCTGCAATATACTCATTAGTTTTTCCCAATTCACTCTATCAAACGCTTTTTCGAAATCTACGAAACAGGCAAATACCTCCTGGTTGTGTTCTATATTCCTCTCGATTAATAATCTCATTACTGCAATGGCATCACGCGTACCTCTCCCCTTCCTAAACCCAAACTGATCATCCCCTAAGTAATCATTTGCCCTACTCTCTATCCGTTTGTTTATGATCCTGAGAACAACTTTAGCTGCGTGGGATATCAAACTAATTGTCCTATAGTCCTCACATGACGTGGCCTTTACCTTTTTCGGAATCGGAACTAAAACTGCTCTCACAAAGTCTTCCGGCCAGATTCCCTCCTCATAAATGCTACGGATCAGCCCATATAGCCTCTTCCTCCCACATTTTCCTAAGCATTTTAAAAGTTCCACGGGAATGTTATCTACCCCCACGGCCTTATTTAGTTTCATCTCCCTTAATGCCCTTTCTATCTCATTGTCTAGTATGCCTGGACCTAAGCTGTCTTCCTCTACGTCATTTTCTTTTTCAATGTCTAACTGTGTTGGTCTGAGTTCTTTACTATACAGTTCTTCTATATACTCCTTCCATCTCTCTTGGATCTTTCCTGCGTCAACTATTACCTTACCCGCTTTATCTCTAACTATTAGCATAGCTCTTCCTTTCTTACTTCCCGATAACGATTTAACTTTGCTGTACAGCGCACCGATTTCGCCCTTCCTCTGGAGACTTTCCATATCCTCGCACTGCGTCTTCCACCATGCGTCTTTTGCCTTATTTGTTGCCCGCCTCAATTTATTGTTCAATTCTTTGTACTTCATTTTGCCTAATTCTGTATTTATATTCTTCCATTTTCGCCGCTCGTCCATCTTTGTAATCATCTCATCCGTGATCCATGGTTTCCTAGTCCTTTTAGCGTTAACGGTTCCAATAGTGTCTTTTGCGGCTTTAGACAACCCTTCCTTGAAACTTTCCCATTTTTCTTCGATAGTAATAAGCCCTTTACCATTCTCCATTATTTTCTCTACCGCATGTTTGTATTCCTTCCTTTTCAAACCATTTAATGCTTCTACATTCCATTTTCTAACTCGCCGCCCCTGCCTTATCTTTTTGAAACGTACGCTACATTTCATAACAACTAAATTGTGGTCTGAGTCCGCATCCGCTCCCGGAAAGCTGTGGGAATTTATCACACTATTCCTAAACCTGTGTCTAACCAGGATATAATCTAGCTGATATCTTCCTGAGTCACCTGGCATTTTCCATGTATACCTGCGTCTTTTGTGGTGTCTAAACCAAGTGTTGGTGATGACTAACCCCTGTCTCCTGCAGAACTCAACTGCTTTCTCCCCGCGGTCATTCCTCGTGCCTAAACCGTAGTCGCCCACCTCATCACCATCTCTTCCTTCGCCTACCGTCGCATTCATGTCCCCCATCACTATCAAATGTTTCCCTGCTGGAACACACGCGATCATGTCCTCTAACTGATCGTATATCTTATCGACCTCTTCTTCCTTATGGTTACTCGGTGGCATGTATACCTGAATAATAACTAAGTTCGTCGGTTCTGCTTTTATCTCCACTAGTAGTATTCTATCCGTTACCTGCTCTATGTTGACTACGCTTCTTCCTACCTCTTCATTTAATACTATGGCAACCCCTCGTTGGCTCTCGTCCCCACCGCTGTATATTATTCTATACTTATCACTCCAGTAATCCCCGCTATCTTTCCATCTCACCTCGCATAGACCTAAAATATCTATATTTCCCCTTTCCATCTCTCGCTTAACATTCTCCAATTTCCCTGTCCTCATCATTGTCCTAACATTCCACGTTCCTATTCTAACTAATTTTGTCTTCTTCTCCTGCGTCTTCTGTCCTGTTGCTGCTGGTTTTCCCTTGCAAGGGTTTCGTGGGATGACGACCGCGGAAGCCTTGCCTCCCCCGCTGCCGGGCACGACACACGGCCGATTGGGCCGAGCCCCGTGGTTGCCAGGACTCAAAATATCTCTATTGTCCATCATATTTTTCTAGGGAATGATAATTGAGGTGGTTTCCCGTTGCCTTCCTCATATGTATATATATACATATATATATATATGTGTATATATATATACATAAATAAATAAATAAATATATATATATATATATATATATATGTATATGTGTGTGTGTGTGTACACACACACACACGCACAATGATAATCGGGGTTGCGGTTGAGAAATTATTTAGCTAGTTAGCGAACGCTAAGGTGTTCAAAATTTATTATCATATGCGACGCGATTGATAATTAATGGAGTTTTATTCGGGCTCGGTTTCGTGTTTAATTGAGTTTGAAGTTAAGTGGCGACCTTTCTCACTCCAGTATCCCGGCTTCTACACATTCAGATGCTGCACGCATGGTCATGAAAATGTTTTCTTCTTATATAACAGAGCTACTTATCGCCACCTCCATCGCAGAAAAGCGTCCGGGTGGAACCTTAAACCGAAGCACCAACCCACAAGACGGTTTGCTTCGTGTCGTCCTTGGATGGGATTGTTATCCCTTTCTTCACCGCTTTAAGATGGAAAGAGCACAGCGTTACGAGCGAAGTAGAATATGTCCAGTCCTTTGTGGACGGCGATTGAATGAAAATCATATTTTGAATATCTTTAATTTTCGCGGGTTGTGGACTATGAAATCAAAATCATTTTTAACTAAACTTTCGGTATTCATTACAATTTATTTCTGGAATCCCTCGCTGCGGTTTGCAAAAGTTGTAATATTAATTAATTTACGTACTAATCTAAAATGAGCAACAAACTTTGAGGTTTTGAGCAATGCCCTTGAAAAACGCCGAAAGAATGGCGTTTTTGCTACTTCATCCGCACTTCATATGAACGTAAATCAATGGCCAACCACATATGAACGTAAATTATTTTACGAATCAATTTTTTTCACAAGCAAATGAAAAGCCATATTACTAGGGGAAGTCAAACGAAAACCGAACACCCACCATAACACATTCCGCTAAACGCTAGAATCTAACTTTTTACCACTCGATAATGCCATCGCTGTGGTAGGATTACTGTGTAGTGACAACTCACAGGCGCACGTAGACGTTCGGTTATGTCCTTTTTGGTGCGCGGACTGATTGCTGTAGTGGGTGTTTGGTTTTCATTTGACTGCCCGTCACACACACACACACACACACACACACACACACACACACACACACACACACATATATATATATATATATATATATATATATTATATATATATATCTCAGTTCTGTCCTCTTCCATGAGAAAGATGGCTTGGACCACCGAAAATTCGAAACCGAGTGAGTTTATTTTCTTTTTTGTGTGTTGTTTCTTGTTTCTGTCCACTAGTGCTAACTTCATACACATTATAATGTTCAAGCGATTCCGACCTTGGAGGAAAGAAAGAGGCGAAAAAAGAATATAAAAAAAATATTTAAGATGTATCGATCACGGTACATTTTAAAATAAGTTATTGATTGAAAGTGTAAAAAAAAACTACAAGGACAGTTGCGGGAAGGTTGCAGATGCATAGTTAATTACTGTTCCAAATATTTCTGAAAAGAAAAATTAAACTAAACTTAACTTACAACAGCCCTCGCCCTAGAACTCGCCCTATTACTTCCTACGATGGTATTTAACGAAGCTTTATGAAAACTCACACAGCTTGGTTGGAGCTGACGTTGCCCAGAGGTGTCGAACCGAGGCCCAGCGGTCAGTGTCCAAGCGCTCTACCTACTTGAATACCATCGATAAAGAGGAGGATGAAAAACGCTTCGGGCACAATAAGCGATGGCCTACGTAGATATATTCACATACCAATCTTTGGATGGGAAGAGTAGTGCTCTGGACACTAATTTGGAACTGATGTGTCCTGAACAACCCACAAGCGTTCCCCCTCCAACACACACCCAATGGTGTTCGAGGATGGACAGAGGCGTGAATTATCTCGCTTGAATAAAGCGCCCGTAAACAACAGTCAAAGCATCGTTTGCGTCGTACTCTTCTCCACGGGATACGGTTGCCTGCATGGTAGATCGTGGTCGATAATCGTCAGGAAAATGTAAAAATAAATTTTTGAAGAGATAAGATCGGAGGTGATTCCTTATTGGGCACTACGTCAGAGAACAATTCAGGGTTGATGGTGGGATTGGGAAAATAACCCACGAAAGTAAGGGCGCACACACCCTGAGCAGAGTGATTTATTAGTTTCTATTCCATCCCCCGCATAATTAGGGATATAGTAGATAGGGATTGTGAGACGCACGATTGTTCCGGCGAGGTGATAAATTTCGTTGATACCATTTAAAATTTACCCTCAGGAATTTTAGGGGCGCAAATACCATCCCCTCCTGAGATGCCAAAGTCGAAAAATCATGTATCAGGTTTTTTCAGAGAACTTTCATTTTAACTAAGATTACGTCCATTTAATTGTGTTACATTTACCAAATGAGCAAGAAAAAAGTACTCTCTTAAATCCCATCCTTCCTTTTTTGCTGCCAATGATTATTATACTTTTTTATAAAATGCTTAGTTTATTCACAGGGGAGAGCGGTAGAGTAGTGTGTACGGTGCAAGGCTACTTAAAAGGGGGGGCCCGGTTCGATTCCGGGTGACACCTGTGGGAACCGTCAACTTTACCTGAACTATTTTCCTGGTAACATATTTACCCGGGAAACCACAGGTGGTTCAGGATTAGGACCTGGCCCCCCTTACTACGTACCCTGATGAGTGAATACCACACGCTGTATAAGGCTTAGTATTAGGCTAGCTCTACGCTCATCCACGTTTCTAACCAATCTGCGGGTTGATTACTGTGATTATTTAGTTTTTTAAATGCATATTAGTCCATAACACCGTGTCGTCTTGCGTAGCCTAAGTCAAAAAATCACGTTTCAGGCTCTTTCGGAGAACTTTGATTTTAATCAAGATTAAGCCCATTTTATTGAGTTACATTTACCAAATGAGTAAGAAAAAATTATTCTCAAAAAAGTTTCTCCTTTTACCTTCCCGCATAAAACTGATCCTTGCGTTATTTTCTTGTAGTTGTAACTTCAAAATCAAATTAAAAATAATTATTCAACGCGCAAGTTTTCACAAATTTGTCGTCGTAAGTTAGGGTAATGTCTCGTATTTCACGTCTCCAAGCGCTACTGAATTACTCTAACTTCTTGAATAACTTGAACTACTCTAACTTAAATTACTCTAAATTCTGTAAAAAACGTAATAACTTTACGATTTCTCTCTAGTAAGATTTTCTATTTGATTCCATTTTTAGCAGTCCCCTCTATTTAAGGTCAATTAAGGGGAGTATTCATTTGGAAAATAATGAGACCATATGGTCTTCTCTTCCAATTATCCTATGATAAGGGGGAGGTTTATCAACACTAATGAAGCAACACACGGAATCGTCATTAGGAGGAAACGGAAGAGAGTAAGAATTTTCTTGTTCACAAATGAAATATGTCAGCAGAATTTTTGCATGGGATTCTATTAAATGAATTCCGAAGGAGAACAATTTTTGGCCCTATTGATGAAAGACATTGGTTTGGATTCACTGTTAAGAGAAAAGTATGAAATAATTACGCTTCGCTTGATTGGTCATTATTGGAGAACGAATGAAAGCCATCAAACGGGAGGAGATTAAATACATGTATTTTGAGAGCAAGGAATAGACCGAGAAAATCATGGCTAAATTTGGCTTCAAGACGAGGGCTATTATGTCTCAGTAACAGAATTGATTTTTTAAGCAATGCACGATTGTGATTGAAGCCAGAGAAGTATGCACAGGGACGGAGCAGTATGGAAAATGAGTGAAAGGGAGTAAGGACCCTGAAATAACATCAAAAGAGACATTTTTTACTCTTTCCCACCCCGTAGGGGAACAGGGTGCAGGGTATTTCTAAGTTTATTAACATTTCTTGCCGTAGATTTAGATTAATGGTTTAGCAAAATTTAAGTAGATACACGCGATATATTCCGCCTTTCCTTGGGTCATTGGAAACAGGTGCGAAGAAAGGACTCGACGCACCCAATTAAGTGATGTCGACCGACCCTGGATAAAAGAGACCCTCGTCTGATAAACAGAGATGAATTCATGATGTGTTGTTACTTATATTAGGTTAAAATTACGATAAATAGTATTTTACCTATTAAGGTGGGTTCTGGATGACCGCACTGGCTAACCGCCGCTACAAACTCAACTAACATAGCACTAAGCGATACCCTGCACTGCAATAATCTGTGTTTGTTCTGCCAACTTCCAAAATTACTTAACTCACTTTCCACCGTAAATCCTTCAATATACCTACCTCTCGTACCTCTCATCTCCCGTCATACTTTCATGTCATACCAGTCATCCAAAAAATATTTTAGTCTCCTAGTCTTGTATTTGGCCATCTCAGTGATTAATAATTTTCCGCTAAAATTCTGAAAGTAGTTCTGTGATATTGCTTTTGTCTTGGGTCGTTATGCTATTTCTTATCCCATTTTTTCTTTTCTAAAGTAATAATCTGTCGTGTAGTTATTATCAAAATGCTGCTTTTGCGTATTTTAGAAATAAATAAACAAGAACCCTTCGCCAATCCCGCAAATCTTTCTTCCTCCCTTCGTTCCTTCCAACATTTCTATCATTTTCCTCTTCCTACTTTTCCTCCAACACAGTCTCGAAACATTTTACCTCCAATCGAATTCCCTGCATCTACTTTTCTCATCGGTTTCAATAAACCATTTATATTCACCATGCGCCCAAAATCCGAATAAATTTGAGTGAAACACAGCCGCCACGTTTCAACTCATTTTGACTTCGGCCTCCTCCTCCACCCACCGCTCGGCAATGCGGTCAGAATGCTTCTTTAGTGCAAAACCACGTTCGCTTTCCTCATCCCTCGTCAGGGCACTTCTCCCTTGACGTCAAGCGGAAAGTGGAGGAAAATATTGGCCAAATAGTTTAGGCGCTCGACCCCCATGTGTTTGGGGGGAAGGGGAGGGGGTAGGTGGCCACCCAGAAAGCAGTCCTTCCCAGGAAATGGCGACACTGGGGTAGGAGGAAGGCAAGGAGGGAAGGAAGCATGTTGAGTTGAGAGAGAGAGAGAGAGAGTGGGTGTGTTTGTGCAGGCGGAGAGAACGTTTCTCCATCTTCCATGGGGCGAGAATCGAAAGATCTTTCGGTACGCTGAAGCGAGGGGACGCTCGGTTGTGTGGTGAACGTGTTTGCTCGGAAGGAAAAGAATAAAAAAGAATAAATTCCCTGCAGCTCGCTGACGGTTCAACGATCTCGCGCCCCGCGGTGGCGACGAATACGATTCCCTGGAGCGAATCCAGGCGATGATGGATCCAGATCCGACGTTAATCTTCAGATCATTATCCAAGTAGGGATTTTCTGCGTTGCGCACCGGGTGTGCAATTTCTTTCGCGCGTTGGAAGCGGTCCAGAATCGATCGCGGACGCGTTGAGAGAGTGACTGTGCGATTAATAAAAAAAGACGCGAGCATTCCGCGACTTGATTGAACGGTCGGTGGGGTGAAAGACGCAGCGATGCGTACCAAGCGGAAGCACTGCGTCGCTTCGGCGCGATGACTAATTCATTGAAAGACGGGGCCCTGGTGCCTTAGCGTGCAAGCGTGCCGCGCGATGCCTGCTCCAAACGGTTGTGAAGAGTGACTTGTTGTTAAGTTCAACATGATCGAATTTCTGTGACTTAACATCCCCTGCCACACGTCCTTTCGACGGTTTGCGGGGTAGTGTGAAAATGTAGATGCACATGTATATGAATGCCGGTAAGATGACTCTATCACGGATGATAAAATCCTTAAATGTGAAGATGAGAAAGAGAGATGCACCGGAGGATATTCAAAATCTCTTGGAGTTTTGTTAGAGCTTAAGGTTTACAAGTGAATAGAGGTTCAGTTCAAACTGTGTTTGATGAACAGTCTAGTGCGAAAACATTACTTTGGCCTGGATGGATTATTGCTGGGACATCCCGGCGGCGCTTATCGAAAGTTTCAATCCACCTTTTTCACCTTCCTCCCGCCCTCGTAGACACGCTCTGGATTCTCGATTACTTTCAGAAATCGTATATTCCCGGTGAACTCTTACTTTAGAAACAAGATCTGTTGAGCTATTATGATAATGATATCACTGACAGGCCCATGCTTGACTCAGTGGAATACTATTATTACTGGTGTTCTACCTTCTAAGGTAGGTTTTGGTTAGAAAGAGAACATCATCACATTCCTTAGCTTCGTCCAATATGACACAACCTGACACTCCAAACTATAATTAACTCTTTTCCAATCCAAATAATTCCTTCCTCGAGTAATTCTCTCAAATATCCTATGCTTCCCATCCATCGCTTGCCTAATATTCTCGCCTCTATCGCTGTCTCCAACATTCCATTCCTTATTAAAATCCTCTGCATCCATCATTCCTTCATTCTTTTGATTTCTACTCACTATCATTTCCCTTTCCCACCATGCCTAGCACATCCTCGTCTGTCTCCTTCCTGCCCATTTTGTCTTTCCCTTCCTCCTCGACACCATTATACCCAAAGACTCCCACTACGCCTATCGCATTTCTTTAACGACCAATTTTTCGCACTTCATAAAAAAACCATGCCCCAAATCAAAGTTTTAATGAATCTTTCCTTAACACCCTTCCTCAACTTCCCCCCATCAAATCCCTCCTTTAAATAGCCTTGTCTAAGGCAATTCCACTTCTTATGGTCCTACTCCTACAGCACTTAACATTCGTAGCACAACTCGTATTTTGACCATCTTTGTCCAAAATACTAACAAATGTGGGTCAATTGTTTTACCAGCTCAAGTTTTTACCCTCCCATTTCAAAATTTAGCTAGTCCTATTTTTGTTGAAAATTGCTTCGAGGAGCGAGTGAGCGTCACGAGTATACTTGAAGAATTAGGCTCTGACGAGGTTTTATCCCCTTCACGAGGAGAGAAGGCGGGTCTTAGAAAGGTTTTTATTACAGAATACATGAATGTACATGTATTCTTTGATATACAAAGGATATAAAACACATGATTTCTTTTAATCAGAGGCAACTATTATGGCACAAAATTACAAATGCAGGTATGCACTTGGATAAAATAAGAGAGGTATTCACCATTTCAGACATATAGTATTCAAATACTCGTCCTTCCCTCGCGCGATACGTAAATTTAGCTAAAGCGAACGCAAGAATCCGAAAGAATCAAATCAACTTAAATGCTTAAATTTATGGAATAATCAAAAAACAATAACTACAGGATGTACTGCATGACTCATAACTAATAGTAATGACAACATGTATGATAATTGTGCCTTGGTGATATTATTCGAGTGAATTTATAAAATAATAATTCTGTATTTATGACTGGTGCCCTAACACTCACCGCCATACGCCTTTGCGGGGGTTGCGGTGTACTATGGGGATGTAGATGTATTATATTTATGGATGAACTAATGATGCGCGACGTCTAGCTTAATGTCAGAGAACATTTTTTCAATATAAATCATGAATATTATGCATTGCGATTAATAATTAGCAATTTTACAATAAAAGTCAGTCATTAATAATTACGCAGTTAATCGAAGGATATAAGGTGCGCAAATATTAGTAAATTGCTGATAACTTTTACAATGTGAATACAAATGTATATATAGTCAGAAACGGAATTTTGGAGGAAAAAAAAATGTCTAATGAATCATGAATGTGAGTTGAGAATTATCATCCGCCTGAATACATTTAGAAATCTGTTTTTTTTAACATTAAACAACAACAAAAAACTCATACTATTTTACTCTTTATGTTTTCATAGATTGAGTTTTAAGGTATAGTATTTGTACTATATCGCAAAGTAGCGTAGTCAACACTGATGCTTCGGATTCCAAAAATTCGACGTTACTAATAAGGATTAGTTCGATAATTTTTAGAGGTTATTTTTCGTTCGTGGGAACTGTGAAATGTTGAAATGAGGAAATACGGTCGAACACTTTTTTTTCTTAACAGCCCGAATCATAATCGCTGTATCCTTGGCGTCTGTCGTTTTTATTAGGCTCTTCTTCAACAAGTTCTATCTGATCCTTTTTTTCACTACTATTATAAAATGCCCTTTACCGTCAATTGGAGATGCAAACCCACGAAGCAATGGGTTAACTACCAACCTCAAGAAGCAGACCTATACCTCTTTTTCACAGTTCGGATTTCAAAAACGTACTTCGAGCCTATTCCAAAAGGAATGAAGGCTAAAAGGAACGGCCTCTGAAGCACATTTAAGGTAGCACTTAACAATTTTATGACGGTTATAATCCGGGAAATAACACTAGGAAGGCCATAACACTTTAAGGGTTGAGAGAGCCCTTTGACAATCATTCCGAAATACTTTGAAAGTTGTCACAAACCACTTCCAGCGAGAACTTGAAACAATTTAAAGTAAAATGCAAGGAATGTGAAATTCATAAGAGAATGGACGGGAAGATAACACGGAAACGTATGCAGGAGCGAATTTCCGTAAGAAGAGACTTAAGTAGGAATTGATTTTTTTAAGGAACTTCATCGTGAAAATTTAGCTGATGTTTGTTAAAACAAATATCCGAGGAAATGAATAGCCTGAATGATTTCTTTCATTTTCGCCTTAATTGACTGAATCTTAAAGTATAATTTTAAAAACATTTTCTCTCGGCAAAGTGCCAAAAAGACATCGTCATCTCCATGTGAAAATATATTCTATTTAAATTCAGCTTTCTTTTTTGAACTTAGACTATGTTTTTATTGATGTCGAATATTTTAGAGGCGTAAGTATTGATTTTACTGTAATTTCGCAGGCATTTCCTTTAAATTTTGTCCAAGGTAATGTTTTTTTCAATCTTTGATCATCATTCAAGAAAAAATTGGAGTCCGTATCGTAGTTTCATTTTCTAAACTATCTTTCCGATACTTTCTTACGTATTTGGCTCACCTGAAGAACGCATTCCGTGCACCACTGTATGCACGTGACCATAACTCCACTCCGCACATCCAAACCCCATCCTTAACAACAAAAAACACCCCCCCCCCCAACCTCCAGCTCAACCCACCCTCGTCCGTCTTCCACCCTCCAAGCAAGTCCCTCTCGATCTCCATTCTGCCCTCTTCCCTCTTGGCTCTCTAACTCACTCCAGCGCCTCCGACCTATCTTCCAACCGCCACCCCCTTTCCCCCTTCAGCTCCCTCAAGTTCCCTCAACATTCCCTCCGTTCCCCACTGCGAGTGATGTGGGGATGGAGAGACACAAGAAGGAGGGTGGGTGGGGGTGCGAGAGAGCGTCTCGCTTTTTTTTCACTACGTTAGTGGTGGTGGCTTCACGAAGGAAGTAGGGAAAGTTAATGCCTTGCCGTAAACACCACAGAAAGTTGTGCGTAATCTTATCACCGAGGCGAACTTTCATTTTACTTTATATATATGTATATGGATTAGTTAGAACCATAATACGAGGAAAAATTGAAGAAAAGATCCCGCCAGGTAGGCCAAGAGACAAATTCTTAGGATTGAAATACTGAAGATGATATATATAGTATATATATATATATACATATATATATAAATATATATATATATATATATATATATATATATATATATATATATATATATATATATATATATATATATATATGGAGAGAGAGAGAACTACTTACTCCTCGTAGTCTGATGAAGGTCGCTGGGACCACCAAAATATAAGCGAGTTTATTTAACTTTTTTTAAATATTACCCTAGTATTTATGCATATGCGTGTGGATCGCACATTGGTGAACGCCAGAAAAGTATAATCATTTCAATGTGCAAGCATATTTTAATAGTGAGAAACCTACCTTTAAGGACCACCGGCAACTCCCAATAAAGCACGGTATAGCATTCCTCGACACTGAGTAATCTATATCTACTCAATCTCTCGTAAGTCGTAGCAAGGGCGTTTGCTTGGTGTTATGACACCAGTCATGCATACATAAAATTGACATCCATGGAATTGAGAATTTTCCTTGAGTTTAATTAAAGTATCTCTGATTCATGTACGAACGTGCTCTGACTTCCATTGAACTTTTGTGACACTTCCATCGTAAATATAAGCATTAAATTATAGCAAATATAAAAATCGGCCTTTATAAATGTCGCTATTGAAGAACGTTTAGGGTGCGTGCATTAGCCTTCCTCTGAAGCGTGTGCACCTACCAATAGCGTAAAATTAGTATGTTCCCTAGGGTGTACCTGCTAACAAAAGGTGTCTGCTTAAGAACAATAAAACTAGCTTAAAATAGGCGACCGCTGCTATGAATATAACCGTCTAGAGACCGAATTATGCATATCTACATGTGCCTAAAATAGATTATTATTTGCATTCAAAAATAAGATTGAAAACAATTATTTCTTAAGCAAAAAATACAAATTTTTCGAGAAATAAGGAATCCTTCGAAGCTTAGAAGGTGGTATTTTTTATTTTGGAAACGTTCCTAGGAATCCGCAGGTGACACTGGGGAAGAATATGATGTGTGAATTTCACACGCCGTAGGGCTAAAGACGAAGTGAATGACTATGATTACCAATGAAAAAATAAAGGTTGATTACTCTGGTAGGGAACGACAAGCCAACTACAGTGACGTATGTTCTTACAATTCAATATATTTCATTACAGAAGAAGATTTTGTTCAAGAAACACGTCATCTTGGATTTTGCGTTCATCTTTAATGCTATTAATGTCGCCATCGTTGCCTTGGATACGACTGGGAGAAACTGTCACCAAATCAACATAGGTTTTATTTGCGAGAAACGGTCCTAATCCAATTTTCATTAAAGCATCCCATCCCATTTTATCATGCAAAGAAGAAAAAAAATGTTTGGGAGTAACTCTGAACACGATCACGAAATTGTAACTTCATAAGGAGGCAGGAAAAGTGGATGAAGGGAGGAAGAAAGTACTCAGAGCTGAAGAGGGACCTGATGTAGAGTAGGGTATTGTGTTTTGCTAGGAGTCGCAAATTATTTAATTAGTAGCTATGTCCATCCAAAAACCTACCTTAACTGGTAGATTACCTAATAATAATAATAATAATAATAATTCAGTTATATTATTATGTTGATAAAATATTTGCCAAATTTATTTATTGGTTCGCAAGTTCCATTTTTCAGCGACTACAAAAACTTAAAAATATTGATAAAAACTTAAAATATATATATAAAATTGCGTTCAGGTCACATTTAATTCTCCAGTCCTTTGTTTCTCCACGGGATTCCAAGCCTGCTCTCCATGCCTCTTTTTCCTTCTCCCCATCTCTGCTTCTCGCTTCGCTCTCTCTGTCTCTCCCTGCCCACCTCCAAAACCCCTCTTGACAGGTCAACTTGCGTGAGTCCCTTCCCTTCAGCCATGAATTCCCCCGAGCAGCGAGGCAAGGGACCCACCTTCATCCGTTTCTTGAGGGGGCTGTTTGTAAGCACTGACATAGGTTGCCAGGCACCACTTAAGACAAGTGCCCAAGAATGACAAGACTAAATTTAAACTCAGGTAGTGTGCTTATGCACGTACACATTTCGCTTCCTATTAACTAGATAACCTAGCTGCATAGGCAGATAGACAAATATATTTATTTTATGGGCTTGGCCCGTGCTCTATGTTCCTTTAAGTGGATCGAGGACCGGTTCCGACAGCTCGCCGGATTCTTCACATGAGACGTACACTAGGCCAGGAATACAAATACGCTATCATCTCAAGTTTGAGGAACTTTGAAAGAATTATCTTTGTAACTTTTTATATAACTTTTACTGTCAATTAAACAGCAAATAAATAAGTTAGGCAGATAAACATCTATGCTTTTTGTTGAATGACAACTAGCGCACTTAATGAGTTATCCGAGAATTTTTTTAAATCACCGAAATGAAATTAATGAAATGGCAGTTTTCATTCATAATTACACCTTTATGTAATATTTACGTTAAGTAGCCCCAAATACGAATTTTTCGCGATTTCCTAAGTAACTATTAGTTACTTCAAGCTCTAGGTGAAGATTTAATTCAAGAGTTTTCACTGGAAAAGTAGAAATATGGAATAAAGCAATGTCATGTACTTAGTGTAGGAAAGTCATTGACGTAAAAGAATTGCTAAAATTGAGATTCATCTTAAGACTCTTAAACACATGGCACAGTTCAATTCTGCAAGCATGGAGAAAGATATAAGAAAGATTTACCTTCGCGGATTGTTTCAGAAAAGTATATTTATATGGTGCCGAGCAAGCCGCCGCTAGGGAGTGAGGCACTCAGCATCAATAATGAAGTTATTCTTAATTTTTATGAAAAATATGCATGTAAAATGATTTAAATAATGTAGATCATGATAACTACAGGTCCGTATGCTACGATATCTAAGCTAGTTATACTTTTGTACACATGCAAGAGGAGTTTCTATTAACAAGAAGGACGATATACTTAAGTGAACGATGAAAAAAGAAAAATACTTTTTAACACCTTGCACAGTCGGATATTATATTATTCTGATCCGTTATCGTTCATTGGAAAAAATGGCTTCTTAAATATATCTGTCTTGGATTGAAACTTTCACATCGAATTGCCATGGTCTCTCCAACCGGTGGGACTAATTATACATTTTCAACATCATCCCTAAAGAGATCTCCTTCCAACTAATGCAAGAGATTAAAATCTCTACTTCAACCTTCTTTCCGTGAGTGATTCCCAACCTAGTCCCTCCAGTAAAGTAGACACACTGCTAAGTTTGTCATAAAACCGTATTACTAATCTAGCTCCTCTACACAGCACGCGATCTACGGGCAGTAATTCGGCAATCAAACCAACTTCCCATACACAGACAGCATTCAGGATCCTATATGCATACAAGCAGTATGTTCCAATTGATTCCTAACTAGCGAGATAAATCACTGCTGTATAACCACCTCGTCACATTTCTCCAATACTTCTCAAATGAACCCTATTTTTTTTGCTAGTCTGTCTAAATATTCCCCGCGTATGTTTCACCCAAGAGAGGTCGCGATCAAGGGTAACACATTAATATCTAGTTGAGTCTGCACTTATTATTTCAGTATTTTTCATGCAGTAGGCATAATAAAATAAAATTCATATATATGCATGTATTTTATTAATTATATGTATGCTATCCAATTGTGATATAGAGGAATAAACAATTATCTCTAGGATACACCAATGGTAATTTTTTCCTTAATGTTCTCTGACGGTGGAGTTAATTCTGAAATGCTTTCATTAAAATAGTTTGCATGGTACCGGAGTATCAATGCTAAAGGTGGGATTTAAACCCGCAACCTGCGGGTTAGCTTGTTCAAAGAGCATTGGGAGCTCGACTGACGGATCTACTGACGCTCAACGTGTTCGTAAAACCTTTTCCATTTGACGTTTTTGGTAAGTCTCTTTGTACCTGCATGTGTTACTCAATCGGCTTAAGGAAAAAATTAACCTTTGAAAAAATTATGATCCATTCGGATATCACGAGACTGAACCATATGAAATGGCTATAACGATAAAACTAACATATTCGGCAAGGTATAAATCGTATGAGCCATATTCAGGCTTACCTAACCTTCTTAATCTACATGGTACCCTGCAAGTCACCGCTCGGGTGTGTAGCCGGTAGTGGTTCAACATCAGGCAAGCAACATCCAAAATTAAGTTGTTTCAATTTTTAGTCAAAATATACATGTAAAATAATTCAAATGGAGCTGATCGTAATAGCTACAGACATATGCACTACGGTATCTATGTAAGATTTATACTTCTCCAAGCATAAGAGAGGAGCTGTTAGTATCAAGGGCAATGAAGTATGATCAGGGCCATGCGATTATAATAATGGCAACATTCTACGCTACCTTGAGTGAAAAACAAAAATATTTATTTTCACCCAGGGTCGCTTGCTCATGGTTATTCTGATCCCTTATCGCTTGTGACAAAAATGGCACCGTAAATCTATCCTCTCTACGCTTGATCTGTATACTCTCATTATCATTATCTCTCTTACCGTAGTGCGATGGAGGAAATATTGTCAACAACTTCTATATTTCAGTCGCAACAACCAATAAATTTTACCTTTCATTGCAAACTCTTTTTTGTCGTTACTTTTCTCCCTCTTCTCTATGTCCCACACGTAGTACTAGTTGATGTGAAGTACTAATCCGATTCACGAAAATGCTAACGGACTTCAGCATAGTGTCTATGTTGGATATTGTTTGATTATAAAGCTTCCCATATTCAGATACCTCTGCGACATCTATCGTACCCCGTAATGCTAATTTGATGAGTGAATTTCACACGCTGTTGGGCATAGTACTAGGTCAGCTCTACCCTAACCTAAGAAACCAACCTTCGGGGTGATAATTATTTTGTGTGGCGTGTAAATCGCCAACAAGCCTGTTTTTTTTAGTTGTGCCCACAGATGCTTGAAGGTGCGGTCAGAATTTTATTACACGAGGGCCTAGTGTCATGTATTTGTTCTACATAATACGTGGCGTCTCATAAAGCGATTCATATACAGTCGCCGAGAAGTTCAAATCGCACCTAAAGCAAAATATACAGATATTAGACGAATTAACGATTGCCAGTGAAGTGATCCCTGATTAGCATAATATTTTCGTTTGACACATTCTTTATTCGTGATCTTCTGTCGATTTTACCAAATTTTAGGACGACATCACTGCTAAAACAGGGAATTAATTGAAAATGAGAATTTTTCATTTAATTATAAATTATTATTATTGCATCTTTCAATTCCAACGAAAAATAGGGAAGCTTATCGCCATTTGACGCTCACGTCTGAAGTAACAATGATGATATTGTTTTTTAAGACAATTTTCAAAACACGGTAAAACAATGGCAAAATAATCAGAAGAAAAGACGTGCCCATCACAAAGAAATCAAAAAGCGGCATTCCCTTGACTTACGGAAAAGTTATGAAAACGATTGAACCCCTATTTATTATCTTTTAAAACTTTGAAAGATAATAGCCAATGCATGTTCGACCATTCTCAACAGAACTATAAACTGATACCCCGCGGCACTGAAATTACCAATATGATGCGGCTGAATGGAAATGGTAATGAATTATCTTTTATCTCTGAAAAATCATCTAATTAAACATTATTATGTTGTTATTTGTTTGAAGAAAACTTGTCAGAACCATCTTATTTTAATATATTTTCCCCTTATATGGTTAATCTCTATATACGTAGTAGAAAATGGTCTATTAACACAATATTATTACTGTGTATCTCCCCGGAGTTATACGGTGTGACCCTTCATATGTGATAACGCGTTATAATCATCTGGTCAATTAAAGGTACCCGGAAGGTAGATTGTATACCACAATCATAATAAGTGTATTGCTAGAGAAAGGGTTAAATACAATATTTACAACAATTTTTGTTCAACAGCGTGCATTGATTACGTTGAAATTACGGACGCTTTAGAGGGCACGTAGTCATCTCTTGTAATATGGACAAATACTTCTGACCACATTAATTCTGCATGCTCTCATGCAATGAGTTCAGCTCTGGCTTAAGAGAGTGAATTGTCGCCACAGCCGTTAAAAATGGATTTTCTCCCCATTGTGGAGAAAGCATTTGCGGACTCAAAGACTGCCAGACTCTCTGGAAAAATATACCTAACAAAGACGAAACTCATTATTGAACCCGTCCCGAGGAATAGTTTTTTTTTTTTTAATTTGCCTACGGGAGGTCGCAAAGAAAAAAAATATTTCTTTGTGTTGTGAAGTTCCAGCGCAATGGAAATTTCCTTAATTTTTTTTAATGCTGAGCTCTCCTCATTACCCAAGAGACGAAAGAAAAATGGGGTTCTCAGAAGGAAATGAGGGTTCTGCGACCAATGTTCAGCGATATGAGGTAAAGCGAGGGAGAAAAAAAAATTTTAGCAACACAGCTCCCGTGAGGATCGTCCTTCACCTGAATCCACGGGCCATCGATCCTCCTTTACAATTCGTGATGTGATGGTGCTCGTCTCGAGAAGAGCGCTTCGCATTTCAACCTCTAACACAAACATAAGACTGTATTTTCTTTACCTAGGAGTGCCCTTATGATTGAATCTGACAATCATCGCATACTCGACTCGACTCTTACTTTTTTCCGCCAAAACTTATCTTGCCCTCCGCTTGTGAAATGCTTCAGCCAATTCAATGCCCCTGGGCCCATAGCTGGTAGTCACTTCCAGGCGTAGTTACCGAAGCAAAATATTCAGCGGCTAACTTGCGAAATGTTTGCCAAAATGGTAGAAAGCGTAAGGATTTATTCCTCGTCGCGCCGCCAAACGAGGGGATGACTGGGGTTGTCCACGAGGAAATTGAATGCACGACGGAACGTGACACGTAAAAGAATAGCTGCGCTAAAGATCACCGTTGGAAACGCTTGCATGAATATGTAAACATGAGTCGCACGTTTCCTGTTTCCGGACCTCTCTCAAGTTGGCTGCAAACGCGGGGAGAACGGTACACAGCCCATGCCTTGGAAAATACTTGAACACTTGATGCTCTCACAAAACCTGAATGACTTTTCCTTTTCCTAGATTTCATAAGTCGTTTTAATGTTCAAGTTCAACGGGAAATATTCGGAATGTTAAACTTTTGGTTGGAATTTTGAGGCGAAAATGAGGCATACTTATTGCAATAATTTAATTCAATTGAGGTTTAAAAATGAATAACAGTTAAGAGTTGTAGCTAGGCAACGCATGACGACAAAAAAAATACGTCATCAGAGCGGAAAAATGAGCGATGTTATCAATATTTAATCCCTAATTCGGAAACACCAAACTTCCCGGAGAAAATCCTTTTATTGTGTCTTGTTTTAAGAAGACCGCGAGTCCCAGCTGATTTTAAAATCCATTGATTCCTTCAGTGCATCTACTTAGGCTGTAATTTGCTTTACCTTTCTTGTAATTTTTAATGAGAAGACATATCCAGCCTGAAAAGTTTTCTCCCGCATCAATCGATCGGTTTTAACTATAGAAATACACCATGTTGCATACATGTGCAACAATGTTGCTGCAAATTGTTGATTAGGTGACCAATGATGGGTTCTCCAAGACCAAAATCTAATAATGATGTAATAGACGAATACCCATAAATGAAAAAGAAACACTTTGTTCCAATCCACCACTTTATTACAGGTACGACTAGTTTCGACGCTACGGCGTCATCCTCAGGTACAAAGTTGAAAGTCACAATCATTGTATATATACCCTCTTCTGGAAAGAGTGGGGGAGTTGTGGGAAGAGGGGGCGGGGAGGGGAGTACGGGGGTAGGTACGAAATAATGTGGGAGAGGGTAGGAAACACCAGGACAAGCATTAGTGAGTGGGGGGGATTGGAAGGTGGGTTAAGGATTCCCCTCTCTTAACCCACCTTCCAATCCCCCCCACTCACTAACGCTTGTCCTGGTGTTTCCTACCCTCTCCCACATTATTTCGTACCTACCCCCGTACTCCCCTCCCCGCCCCCTCTTCCCACAACTCCCCCACTCTTTCCAGAAGAGGGTATATATACAATGATTGTGACTTTCAACTTTGTACCTGAGGATGACGCCGTAGCGTCGAAACTAGTCGTACCTGTAATAAAGTGGTGGATTGGAACAAAGTGTTTCTTTTTCATTTATTAAAATGAACTTCCACAAAGTTGAGGCTGAAACTATTGAACGAATACCCATATTAACTTTTATACATGCTTATCAAAATTGTATTACTGCTGCCTTCAATTTTTATATCTATATATTAGTTTTTTATTGTACATATATGCATTTGTATATTATACTAATTAGGTATATATAGATTATTTATTACATTTTAACATTTATATAATTCACGCTTTAGTTAAGCAGTCAGCCATGGAGTAACAATCATTGCTGAGCGATTTCGAAAATCGGTGGGATGAGAATTATGCAAACGAAACATAGGTTATGAGTTTTTCGAGAACGAGGAAAGATTAGTTGAAATACAAAATATGAGGGCAAAAATTAGAGCTGAAGAAACAGTTTAACTATCGTTGAAATGTTTTGAATGATTGCCATCACAGTAGTAGGGATATAGGTACAAAAATCGGGTGAGGTAATGAATCTTTCCCATAGAGGCGGGGATTAATGATAGGAATGTTGAGTTAGGACGTTAAGAAAATACCAGTAATAACCTTTACGTGGAGGGTGGAGCCATTTTGACATATATCGTAAGTGTTGAGAAGGACGAAAAAGCTAAATTGTCCGGAAAGGAAAACAAACGAGGCATGGTTGGGGAGAGAGAAGATTGATGGGAGTAATCCAAAGGAAGCAAGAAAGATGGATGCAGAGCATTTTGATTGGAGATGGGATGTTGAAGACTGTGAAAGAGGGGAGAATGTTAGGCGAGCGGGGAAGGGGCAGAAATGGGAAATGGATGTCGAGAGAGATTTAAAGGAGAAGGAAGTATCCGGGGTTGGAGAACAGTTTATCGTAGAGTTGGGTATCAGGGTTTATGTAGTTAGACGTAGCTAAGAAATATAGCAATGATCAATCTATGTCCATCCAAAGTCTACCTTAAACGGTACACTACCCAATAATAAAAATGATAAAATTGGGTAACTGCGGTTTCCGAAATTGAATATCAAGCGTTCATGATTACCTGAAACAGGGATGGGTTTAGGTTTCGCTACTTGATATACGCAATGAGTATGCGGGGATTGAAATAATGTAATGATGATCATTTTTTCTTCTAGCCCCAGGTCTTTTAACGGCTACATTAAAATACTGGCAGGAGATGATAAATAATTAGATACCGTTCCATTTATTTCCAAAAAAATATACAGAGACGTAATCATACCATTTCTAGGAGTTGGTTTTTTTCTGGGGCGTTTGCGTTGACGGACAACATTCCTTACGGCTGTGAGATCCGGTTCATTTCCCCCCAGTACCTACTCCATAGTTTTAATTATTTTTTTACTCTTGTCTCCCATCCTGTTCCCCCTGCGACCGACTTGCGGTCGTAATAGCTCTGTGAAATCCCCTATAATTTAACTCTTTTGGTTCCCTCGAACCCATAATAATCTAGTTAGGGCCTCCGGATGTAACTTTCTTTCCTCTGTCATGTGCATTAGGGCGTGATAAGGGTATCCACGCAGGTAGACCATTTACCAAAATAGGACGGCGTCGTCGGTGCCTGGAACTTAAATTTTTCTAGAAGGACCCTAGAATCAAGTTGGAAGGGAAGGGCAAGGTTGAGTAGAGAGAGAAGTTGAGTTTTGAAGGAAAATACAATGTGAAGTTGATAATGTATATGCCATTACGGCAAAAATCGAAATTTTCGATCAGTTACCGAACCCTTTACCGAATATGGAATTATATATATGAAAGACCATTTCTCTGCCACCTTTCCCGCACCGTCTTTGGAATGCTCATTGGAAATGCATTCACTCAGTTGCCGAGCTTCGAATCGAGCTAGAATTTTGAAATTCGTCACTTAGATATATCTTGGGAAAACTGCCCCGAGAAATAGGAAAATTGGGGAATTTCTTATATTTTAAGGGGTTGTTTTACCTCCGATCTGCCAAAGTTTATCTTCATAAGAAAAGCATTGCATTCGGTGAAGAGATTTTCTTTTTCACATGCGTTTCCATTTCACATTCACTTGTGTTTGAGCTACGATATTGATACTTGAAGTTAAATGCGATTAATGAATAAAAAATGTTCTTATTCTGTTCATGGTATTGCGCATCTTGCTCGAAAATGTAATAAATACTTTTCGTATGCGTTTTGCTGAATATTTTGTTTGCTATTTTATTAGGGCATAGCAACGAAGTTGTTTCATTTTAATGGCTTTGACGATTTACCACAGAAATGCGTGTTTAAAAATAATTTGGTATGTATATGACGAAATGTTTACAATGCATAAGTTTGAGGTACAATTCGTTAATTATCGTTCTTAGGCATTTTTTGTATAAAACGATGCATACCAGTAATCATGAACACCATTTCTTGCCATCTATCAATTATATTAATATGCGTATTATTTTATGGTATTGAGTGGATGCGGTACCGAGCGGAGTGGGTGCTTTCCCACGTTCACATTTTGACTGAAAGAATTTTGGAACTGACAGAAATTCCTGACTTTCCGGAGGAAGATGATGTATGTAGAGCATCGAAACCGGTCGTGTGATAAATCAATACCTATTGGAAACATGGTATTATTTGTTCATTATCAGACATAAAGTCATGTTTTGGCGTCAATCTCAGCAAAGCGAAGCATAACTAAAAAATAAATAAATAAATAACTATAGCTCATGCCGACACTTTTTTTAAGGTTTTTGTTTGTTCACGGGAAACCAAACGTTTAGTCCGATAAAATCTGGAAAAATAAAGCAGAACGTATGGCCCGAACACTCAGGGATCCGAAACCTCGGCCCTAGAGTTTGACGAAGCGCACTTGTGCACCATCCCTGTCATCAAACCAGTCAGAGAAATCAATCACGCATTCTTCGCGCTGCGTTATACCTGTAGGCGTCCGTGAAGTACCAACGGTCGTTTGGAAAATGCGTGACCGTAGAGGTCATTTGCTCCGTTCAGCAGACGTGAGTGGTGGAATAGTGGGAACCTGAGGGAGAGAGAGAGGGAGAGATAGACAGAAACTCGACGCCGGCGTTCCTGGGAGTCGAAGGCGCCAAGGTCACGTCCCACTGACGACCGGTGAATTTCCAGGAAGATGCGTCGATAGGGATATTATCTAACCCATTTAAAAAGAATATATGTAATTCCGAAAAATATATGTAATTTGTTAAATTGTAAATGAAATGTTTTATTGCAATTCGAAATTTTGGGTAATTTACTGTCGTATCACTCAGGACTTACAATTCATAGAATCATGTAGACCATTTGACCATCAAAAGCATTATTTTAACGGTAGACTAGTCTTTGAAAGAAATTAAGTTGTTGTTCATTTCTATTTTTATTTAGGTAAAAGCTAGTAAATAATTATTTTTATCTAAATCGGTATTTACGAAGAAAATATATGTTTATTTAAATTCAGTTTTACGAAAGAATTACGTACACATGTAAATATTTAAATAAAAATAACTTTTAAAATGATATCTCGTTATTTTAAAGGATTGACTAGAGGGCTAATTTGAGAGATCAACTTGGGTTCAGGAAAGAGATAGGCACGCGTGACACTAGAGCAGTCAGTATTGATATTGCCCAGAGAGTACAATCAGGACGTATTTTTTTGTTTTGTAGATTTCCAGGTGTTCGATAGAGTGAATTGGGTAAAATTAATCTGGCGCATATAACCTCGGCTGCTGGTCGCCTCCCTTGATAAAAACTGGATAGAAATAATTAATGTATTATAGAAGATAGGAGTAGATTGAAGGGATAGGCGACTTAGCGAAACCTGCACTTGCCTTATACTACTCAGGTGCGTGTGGCAGATGGGAGAGTCGGGATGTGCAGTGCTAGGCAGGGGAGTAAGAGAGTCCATTAGCACCTCCAATCTACGACTCAGAGATGGGAAAAGATTAGGCGTGCGGGACGACTGAGGTAGGGCGTTTGTGAAGTTGGCGAGTGGTTCATTTTATCGCAGAAATTTGTTGTACAATTATTTATGTTCTATCATTTTGGGTGAGGCATAGAAATGCAACAGTGCTTAGGCGGTAGATACGGAGGAAACCGCGTTTTCCCGCTAACAAAAAGGGCAAAAACAGAATAACGGCTAACCCCCACCCACAGGGCAAAGTAACAGATTTTTTGAAACTCTAAGTAGCCGGGAATGTTGTCATTTTTTCACCTAATCCCTATTTTATTGCTCTATTTGTCACTAAAAGTTTGTCTAAGATGTGTAGAGAAGTATTTTGCACTCAGGTGCCGTAGTGCGTGTAGCTGTAGTTGACGTTACCTTCATTATTTGCAAATGTATGGGATTTTGAAAAATTTTAATTAATAGTTGACACATAAGCAAAACTTAATTTTGATGCTGCAGGCCTGGTGTGGAATTACCCCCTGCCAAACACTCTAGTAGTGATGGCTAGCGGGGTATCATGTAAACGTGGCGACGGCGCGGACATGCCTCCGACTTCTAGCCACCGCCGTCACCAAGGAGGAAGTTCTGCCAAGAAGAGAGACGGGCTGGAGAGAGGGCTCGTGAGGGTCTGGGAACATATGGGCCACTCGATGAGGAAAGGGTGGATGGCGGGTTGCACCAACTGCACCGAGCGGACACTGGTTTACAAGAGGGTCGGAGGAAAGGAAACGGCTAAAAAAGGTTAGGCGCTGCAGAGAGGGAGGGGAAAAAAACGATATAAATGAATCGGAATGAAAAACGGAGGAAACGACGAGGTCGCCGGGTTTAATGGGATGAGGGAGGCCGAAGGGAAGGGCAGAATGGGCAAGAGGGTTTGGTGGGGGATGTGCTGGCGTGTTAGGAGGTTAATGGGAAAAAAAGAGAGGACCGGAAAGAGCATGATGCGCACGCGTGTTGAGCCGAGCTGCGTTGACCGCTCGCTGTTAGCGAATGGACAGCGAAAGACGCAAATAGGGTTGGCAAAAAATATCATGATACTAATTTATTTACATCTGCATAGTATAAATAAGCAGCAGATCTTCGTGTGATTCACTGAAATCATCATATGATATTTTGAAATTAACGTATGTATTGGAGTGATAAATTTGTCGCATCGGTCGAATAACACCTATCGATTGATCGATTTGTCATTTGAATGTTCGAGGTTTGACAGATGAGGGTAGAGCTCACCTAGTACTAAGCCCAACGGCGTGTGAAATTCACACATCGGGGTTGGGGGCAGTTCCTTTATCTGTTTACCAACCAACAAGATCCGGTATCCGAAAAATCACACAGTTTGGGTGAATCTGAGGGTGCTTAGAGGTGTGCCGTGTCGTGTCATAATCACATATACCATTGCTGTTCGTATAGATACCCGAGGAGATGCCACTGATAGAGACTACCAGCATCAGAGTCATTTTTTTCGTTATTATTTCCCGCAAAACATTAGTAATTTTCTGGGGTTTTTTTCTGGGTGAGGCGTGCGATTAGTGATGTTTCGACTTCCATCTCGTATGGCAAGGGGTGCCTGGGGCTGAGAGTCACTGGATTCGATGGAAAATTAACAATACCTCAAATAAACATATGTTTGGTGCTCTGGTTTGCACAATAAAAAATACTATGCTACATTTTAGCAAATAGATCATTGAGATGATGCAGTAAAAATTAATAAAGGTGGTTGCTGGGACTTAATAATATTAATTGAAGGAAGAAAGGCACTCGAAGGAAGGTAGATATATCCAATTACCACCATCAGAAATTCCTGAAGAGTATTAAGGGGATCACGCGTCTCATTTGGATCATATAACTCAAGTAGAGAATTGAAAGTCAAAACAGAAAGGGAGAGGCGCATGAGGCAGAAAGGGTCTTTCCTATAGTCCCTATGCTTTTAACTTTAACGCCCAGTCCATGGAAGCCGATTGAAGGGTCTGAGAACTTTGGGGCGGAAAGTTAAAAATTTCAAAGTTCAAAAATATGAGTTTCATTCCAAAAGTTCCAAAAATATTTATTCCTTAAAGAATTCATTCTCAATTATTACTTTTTCCAGAATATGCATTGATTCCTAAGTAATTAATGTTTTAAAAATTAGAGCTCGCCAACCTGAAGAACGCAAACTCGCAGCAACGTGTTCCCTTAGCAACACATCAACAACATTAAACAAACTGCAATGAACTGAACGGAATATACAGCGTATCTCAAATCAAATTTAATTTCAAGTTAAATAAAATGAGTGAATTAATGGATAATATCGGTAAAAGTTAATTATTTGGTATCGTGCTGTGTACTGGAGTTAAAAAAGTAAAAATGAGAGTTTTCTATTCGGACAACAACTGTAAATGTTCGAATTGCTATTGCAGCGCGCAAGGAGAGCTAGAGGAATCTCCACACTCGCTCGTTCCTAATCGGGAAGAGGTCAGTGCACTCCACTTTGTTGCTGGCGTTAAGAGATCACGCGTGAGCGCAAGTTTTAAGACGATTGCCAGACGTACCTTCTGATACATCAACCCGATGAGCTTCCGGCCTTACCAACCAACTTCTATGACCGGAAAAGGTTAAGAAAACACATCCAGCGCAAGTATTAGAGCAATTTACGAGTATGTACCCTCTCAGCCATTAAATTGACCAAAATTACTAGAAACACCGGAAAAATGTTGTTAAATCGTTATCGGGGAACAACTGTGGATACTGGGACCTTTGAGCATTGAGATAAATTCTTTACTGAAACTATTTCTTTGAAGCATACGAATTGGCACAAATAAATATAGGGTAGTTTGAAACTTTTAAACCACAACCGTGTTGGAGGTATGAAAAGTAATGAAAGCAGAGGAAAAAGTAGACCGTGATAATAAATCAGTTTCAGCGCCGGTCGATATTAGATAGTCGGTCACCCAAAGAATTGGAATCATTTTTGAGTTCAACAGAATATAGATGCAGAACAATGTTCATCTAAACATTATTGGGATGAAAAACATGTTTAACGCTGACAGAGACATATTTGAAGAACTTTTACGCTGGTGAAATGAAAACTTGCAAAAATTAAAGAGTTAATTTAGATGATAAGTTAAGGCGTGGAGGAAATGTTTTTGAAGACTGATATGCGAGTATGTATAGTGCCATAGTGTCCAGTGAAGTCTTATTTCTAAGCGAAAATTTTGAAAAACGAGCATAGATTGGAGGTTATTTGAAATGTGTGTTGAAGGAAATAGAAATGAAGTGAATAGAAAGACGAAGGAAAAAGAAAAAATCTTTGATAAGATGAGGAAAGAGAAATTCACTGGGTAATTCGAAGAAGAAAAAATGTTGGATGAAGGGGTTATCGAGGTGGAAGAACGTTAAAGGGCTGAGAGAGAGGGACAAAGTATGAGGGAAAGAGGGTGGAAAAACCTTAATCAAAATTTTGGACGCCATGATGTGGGGAAGAAATTTTGACCAGAAGAAACGAATTATGCTGGGCAAATTCGTTCATGTTGCAAACTCTATGGGGCTTAATAATCTACTATTTGTCTGTTATCTCTAGAAGATCCAGATATAGCAGGAATCGATTAAATAAAATGTGTCGGGAAAACTACGCGAAATTGCAATGGAAGGACTAAAAAAAACACTATAGTGGTTTCCTAACGTAAAATTGCATTGGATCAGCAATTAACCTGAACGTAACGCCATAGAATGACTCAAAATTGAAAAGAAGAATTGGTGACACTGAATTGACAGCAATCAATGAATACTTGTGGCCCGCCTTTTCTCACATCTTTGACGCAGTTATATACTAGAGCCCCTCCCCTCTACTCATTCCCCCCCCTCTCCCCCGCCCCCTCTTTTCCCTCCCTCCCTTGTTGAGCATATAACAGGATGGCTGTTTCCTTTGCCTCAGTTGATGATGAGAATGCATTGACTTTGTAACTTTGTTGAGTACATCATTTCCATCAATCAGTAAATAACAATCGATTAGACTGCCTCAATACAATCAATGTAAACGATCCGAAGAAAGTTTATAAATATTACAGTTCATACATTTTTATTGGGCGGAAGTTAGACCTAGGCGACATTGAATCAATCTTAGTGATTTATTTAAAAGCCTGCCGGTTCACAAAAATCCTCCAGTTTCCTCGCGCATGATGCGATGGATGAATTCCATTCTTGATTAGACAAATAATCGACTTTCTACACTCTTTAAACTAACGTAGTTTGATGCAACTCGCTTCTTCTTATCCAGCCAGCATCAGCTACATAATTCAGTACAATCATTTGAGCAATCGAATCTCTATGAACTCTTCCCTTCGGATCTTTGGCTAATATGGACGTAGGTTCAAACATCCTATTGGTTAGCATAACCTGCATCGGCGGAGTGTCGGTGACATTTAGGTCTGTTATTTCTCCAGCGGGAATCATCAAGCGAGACAAGACCCCTGTACCTAGATTCAACCTAGGGGTACTTCTTTTCCCAAGCTCTGGTGAAAACAACGCAGCAGAATTGCCGCCGGTCACGGAGACTAAAATTGACCTTTCCTCTCGCCTTAAAACAATTACTGAGGCAAGGGAACGTATCGCGTGCACTTGAAGTTTCGTTCGTAAAGATAAGACTATGCTTATGTCCTCTTTGATTAACCGTCTGAGCGTAGAACTGTCGTAAGGTAGTTTATTAACGATCTTCATATCGCCTTGATTAACATTAGTACCCTGTTAAAATCCCTTGAAGAAGTCATTTTTTATGTTAAACAAGAATACGATAAACAGATTAAAAGTCTACCAGGAACATTTGCTTCTCAAGTCTTAAAATTGTCTGAAAACGATCAAAAATCTAAGTGAAAATATTAATCTCAGGTCATTAAAACAGAATTAAATCTGATTGTTCTGAAGTCATTTATAAGACACCTCATCTCTCCATTTTCGAAATGTCTAACTTAAGAGAATGGTTTCCTTTTAATTATGTGAATTTTTGTAAGGGCTGTACTTCCTTCCAGTGATTTTAAGAGTCATATCATGTTATAGATGGTATTGGAAGTCTTACTGAGGTTTAAACATACCCATAAAGCAGTATGTGTACATACTGCGTAGGATAACCATGCCTATGTAAGCTGAGTAAGTAGCAATGCCTGGTCAAATAGTTTTTCGAAACCTGTCTAAAATAAATCATCAAAGTGAACCGAATTATACAGACACCTGTAAAAGAACGAGAACGTTAAGGAGGCATTGAGGCGAACTTAAAAAAACCTGATGATGCTGCGTGAAAATTGGTGTAATAGGTTTATTGGATCTTTTTCTCTCAGGGAAATAATCATCTCCAAAATTAAGAGCAATACACCGCGTCAAGCTCAAATTACAGTATTCTTTCTGAGGCATAGTAACTACGTCTATCGCTGCGTTATGGAGGAAAATTTCCTCAGGGAATACGTTTCGTGATAATTTCACCGCTGTTTTGCTCTGGGCGCGATACTTCGCCGAGAAATGAACTCCAAGTGAGGGTCACACGGTTTATTTATGGTTTCAGGACAGCGTAACGGAAGGAAACCCGGGAATTTTTCATATTTATTAAGAAAAGATGAGGCTTAGGATGATATAGCAAAGGTAAACCGTTGAATTCTTTCACTGTCTTCAGAGAAGTGTGAATCACCACTGAAGATGAACTCCTTTTGGCGTCGATATATTTTCGGTGGTATCTTACATCTTGAGGTACCTCGGCCATTTTAATCGAAAACAACTGACCCTTTTTTTGATAATGATTTAATTACTTTTATACGTGTGCTTTATTTAATAAGAACGAGTAAAAATACAAATGCATGATTTTCCGCTAATCACAGCATTTCACACTCGGTAGGAGCCGTCTCATTTTTGTCGATTGACCAAAATTTCTCTTATTGATTGTTATTGACGTATTGACGGAATTGTTGACGTCATGGCAACACGAACATCTCTGAACATGCATATGCACTCCTCCGTCAACAACAACGCTTACGAGAGTAAATTTAGGATCACGATCGGATTTATTTACGAATCGAAAAATCGGGTCAAATTTTCCTCACGGCAGTCCTGCGAAAGTTATTTGAAATATTCGCGATGAAGTTAGTCCACTAAAGACGTTTCTTCTTAGAATGTTTTAGATATAGCCAATTTATATGCATTGGAACCCAGTTTTGTGAGTACATTCTAGTGCAAACGTAATATTTTTGTCAGAATAGGATTCCGCATATTAAGCCACCATTACTTTACCTGCCTAATCATGACTCCCTGAATTAAATTTTTCTAAAATCAAAGAATTTTTTCCGAAGAGATAAGATAGGATGCCACGAACAACGCTAATTATGCGTAACGACATATAGTGAAGCATTTAAAATTCAATCATATCCTTTACTTTCTTCTTAATATGCATATTTTACAGAGAATGTGGAAAAAATGATCCTTGAAAAAAAAGAGTTAATTGTAAATAATTAGCATCAGTTTTCTGGCTTCGGGTTGCATTTTTATGAGCCGTTGCACAATCCTTTACTCTATTCCTAAGCTCTAATTAACATGATACAGGATATCCTCTGACCCCATACTACTCATTATAATACAATAACGCATACTTAGCTCCTCATACTTTCTACATCCCTAAGTTATGTCCCAAATGCCTACTATTTTCCTCGCTCTATCTCGCTTTCCCAGAATTGTATCCCCTATCACACGTACCATCCGCAGCATCCCCCTTGCCTCTCAGTATCTCTCTTCCCCTACCATACAAAGGACTTTTCTTTCGTCGTTTCGTTTACTTTTCCTTCCGTCCATTTTATCGTTTCCATTATTCTCCACGCCTACACCTCAAGGCCTTTAATTGATGGTTATCCACCGGCATCAACGGAAGTTATTATTATAAAAGCAAAAATAAAGTTCACTACCGACGCTAGCACAATGCCCTATCAACTGACTTGGACACCATGTTTTAATCCCGAATCATATTTCATCACGATATATATATATTTATTTAGAGTCTATTCCCGAACCATTACAATTGAAAAGTACAAAGAACTTCCGCCAACCACTTAATTCGTAAGAAAATGCAGTCAAATGAAGAGATGCGCGTTTAGGCTTATTGTGTTAGTAAATTATTAAGTATTCCGCGGGACACTGATACTATGTTGGAACATCGGTGTAGAAATAGCTGCGAGTGATTCTGTTCTTATGTTTCTAAATTGTACAAGTATTCAAAACACTTAAATCTTTTAACTATGAAAAATTAACCACTCTCAATGCCGGAGAAATATCTTTTTTGGTGTAAAATTTTCTGTATGCCTCTTGTAAGAAGACCGCTCACCCCTCCCTCCGCAGAGTGCCCCGGGGACCGCAGAATCAAAAAAAAACACTGCGGCCGCTCCGTCTAGCGGAATTCTCATATCGGGTATCATGGATGAAGCACTCATCAGGCTGGACGTATGCAGGGGATGAGTCGTACGCTCATGGCATGCGTGGGAACGATTCTTCCGGGCTTTAAAGCGTACGACTTCACCTCGGACATTTGAAAAGCAGATAGTTCAAATGAAATTGAAAGCGTTACGACGATCCAAATCGTGCAAATTTAAAAAATAAGGAGGCGATAAATGAAAATGTAAACACATCGATCGGCAGGAAAAAATATTCAGCTGCAACCCTACGAAAACATATCCTTCGCATGCAAGCGCGGATACATTGCGATTGAGTCACTCCGCTTAAATTGGATTCACGAGGTATTGATTGGCTTGTCCCGTCTCTGGGACGCGCTAACTCTATTGTTATTAGCGCGAGAAATATCGATGTCGACAATTTGCTTGTCATTTATCGTCCACAGGCTCACACCTTATACGATGTCACGTGATCGTCGGACACATCGATGTTGAATTTTCATTCGCCGGGAATACAATTTTCATATGAAATTCGGGTTCCGGTCGCTCTCACGCCGATGGGAGGAGGATATTATTCTTCGTGATAGCGCGAGAGCTCTTTATGAGCCCCATAAGGCCAAAGGCACTAAATTTCTTTGATCAGATAACAGCCAACAGCAGTGCCACGCACTTATATTATCAGTAGCCAGCCCTATCTATAGTTTTCGATATGATAAGATGAAGTGATCAACTTAATTGGTGTAAAGAATTTCGATCTCTTAATTCCGCCGAATCACAGATGCTGACAAATTCCGAAATGATAAAAATTTAATACCCACCAAAGCGGAGTATTAAGATAAACAAACGGAGGAAATTATAATAGAATTATATAGAAGTAGCGATACTAAAGCAAATGCTTGGTTTCATGTGATATGTTTTTTCTCTTGAAGTTATTAAGCGATCGAAGCGGATTTAGGCTTTGTACGACTCGGAAACGTGATCAGTTATGCCAGCGGATAAGCATACTATACATTTGAGGATTTTGAGATATTAGTATGGCGAGTAATTGAAAAAAATAAAATTGACCGAAAAGAAAACAAACGTAGTGCTGGGTATGGTAGGGCAAGAAAGGAGATTGTTGGAAGAAATTACAAAAAGCCAGAAAAAGTGCTCACAGGACATATCGAGTGACATAGGAATGTTGAAGACTAAGATAGCAGGGGAAAAGTTGGGGAAGCGATTCAAAGGGAGGAATACTCTTATATTAGACATGCTGGACCAAATGGAGGTTGGTAGAAAGCATATGGAGTTCATAAATAGTTAACTGTAGGGAGTAGCGTAGGCTTAAAGGTGTATCAGTGCTAAGTCACTGGGTCCATCAAAATCCGACCTTGCTCGGCAGACTTTTTTTAAGGGTTTTGATAGATATTAGTAAAGTATAACGTACATAAATCTGTGATGAATTGGTGCCATGGGTGGATTAATCGAATCGTTGACCTCCTGATATGTCTTTGCCTTGTCAGAGAGGGTGTTGATTAAATAGCCAAAGAAATTTTAAAGGACACCATGTATTTGTTAAAATTGATGAACCTAATGTAATAAATGGTACAAAGATTCCAGAAAAAACCAATACCGGAGACAAATTTATGAGAGATCGTGCACGCGTCGAGCGTTTGGACTCTTCGCAGAAGGATTTGATTAAGGAATCAAAAGGGATGATAAGAAAAACTGACCCTTTCGATTGAAGAATTGATCTTAACGAATAGAAAAGTCGCCTAGTTATTAGAAGAACTTGCTTGGGAGAGATTAGAAAACACTAGGATTACAGGCACGACGTTAACATTTATAACAGTACAAATACTCGAGTTTAACGCTGACACGGAAGGAATACTCCTAGAGACATATTAAATTGGTAGGCTAGACCACAGGCAGACGGGAAATTGACTTAAGAACCGTACGATGTCGATAATCATATTTCCCTCAATTCGAGATCGAAACAATAGAAAACATAATTTGCGACAAAGCAATCAATAGTTACCCTAACACCCCCTGCCACACACAAGCCACCCTTGTGGTGGCTGGCGGGGTGAAATGTGATATACTTCTGACGCCGTCGCAATTGGAGATAGCCTCTTTAAGTGTTGGCTGATGTGAATGGCGGGATAAACTAACAGGAATAGAACCCTAACGCACGTCGGTTGGAGAATAAATTTTCGGCCAAGGTCGAGTGATAAGATTGGATCATGGAGGATAAGCAATAAAATAGCACTCCCGGATTGCACGCTTGCTGGCGATTGCAGGGGAAATACTCGAGCGAGGCTCATAACTGGGTGGGGGGGAGGCGAATACTTCTTGATAAACACCCCGCGAATAGTAATTAAATTATCATTTATGCTTATGATGCGACTTGAAACGCTTGGGAAGCTAGATTGGCGAAAATGCTGACTTCGCTGTAGCTGCTAACGAAAAATGAACCATCCTAACCGTCAACGCACCGTAAACACGGTCATGGGAGCCCTTCCGCCTGGAATGAGATCAAACAGTCATACATTTTTAGAAGCGCACATATAACATCGGTTAATTTCTCACTTAGACAGAATGTTCAGGTTTCCAAGCTACAAGTATCTAATGGCACCCTCACCCGGAGAAAATGATAGAAATATGCTCACGAACTGATTTTTGAGTCAGTATTGGTTGTGTACCTCAAATGATTGTGATCGCGACAGAAACAAGAGAGCACTCGACACTATGAATGTGATACCAAGTCATAATTAACATCAATAATGATTTTTGCGCTAGAAAACAGTTTTAATTGGATACATTCAGCCGTCATCCTTCCTTCTATTTTGTGCTTGAAGAATGTTATTTCAAAGATGTTTACAATGAAAAATTTTATTTTTTGATGGTTGAAATTCGTTTCATCTCGACACAAAGAAATGGTTACAAAGACTTTTCAATTCTTTTATTTTATTGGTTGATACGATTTTTATTTTATTTTTGATTGAAGGTTTTCTCAGCGATTAGTGTTTTCATTTTATATTTTTTTCAGCATTTCCTGTAGCGTATTGAGCATTTTTCAAAGGCTAAACGTTTTCCCTATGGAAAGCTTCGTCGGGAGCTAACTGAAGAGTTAGTCCCATTGGTTGACGTTATTTGCGTCTTTTTGAGTCGGCCGTTAATGGTATTTAATTTTCTCAATATCAAGCGGTTCGTTTTTTAGTGGTACCGCGTCTTTTCACTCAGACCTGTGGAGAGAACCACCTCCCCTATTCGAATTGGATGGGTTTTTTTCCTACCTTCATTGATTCTCGAATCAGGCAAAGATAAGATTAGTAAAGAGTTAGGGTACACGAACTTTCGCTATTAAAATTGGACTGCATATAATATTGGTAGGTGTACTCGGTGTAAATGTTTTTTTGCTGTTATTATTATTATCATAACTAGGGAAAGTGGAATTCCTTCATCTACTTGGGAAACAATATAACTTGGGATGAAAGAAATTTGATCGACAATAAGTAAATAACAGCTCAACCAAAGAATTCGTTCATTTAATGAGTCAACTTCTGGGTTCAAAGAACTTGAGATTGCATGCAAGGAAGCGGTTCGTCCAAAAGTTCGCATGGGGCATAGAACTCTACCAATCAGAGACAAGTAACATGGGGGAAGTGGATTGGAGAAGAATAGAAGCCTTGGAAACTTTTGAAGCTGAATCCTGAAGATTAAATGGACAGTCAAAATGAGGAACGAGGAAGTATATAGAAAATCAGAAGAGAAAAGGACCATGTGGAAAACTCTATGGCAAAGAAGAAGTAGATGAATTGGACACACTTTGTGATACGGTGGATTAGTTAGAAACGTAATAGAGGGAAAACTGAAGGGAACATCTCGCGAGCAAGGCCAAGAGAGTAATGCATAGGACAAATTAATAAGGACATATGGCAGAGAAGCTATCAGGGGATGAGGGCATTAAGCCCGAATAGAGAAGAATAAAGGGCTGCAGTATACCAATCTTAGGATTAAAATACTGATGATGATAATAATTATCACTCCCTGTTGGCAACTCGCGATGTAAACACTTTCCTAGGCGTTGTACGTCTCTGCGCCGATGGCGAGTCGCGCGGCGATAAATCTTCCCTAACCATCCAACCCTCTCCTCTCTCTCCTCGTCCCTCTTCCCGGGACCCTCTGTCCTTCGTCCCGTCCCTCGCTCATAAAAGCATTCCTGTGCGTTCGATTCGAAGCAATTTGTCCACTTCCTGGCGCGCGCGAACACGCCCGCCCACCCCTTCCTCTCGCTCTGGTGAGAAGAAGAGTCCGGCATTCTCCCCCACTCCCTCCCTGACCCTCGCTTAATTTCCCTTTCAACCCCTCCCTCTCTCTTTCTCTTTCCCCTCCCACGCTCCCCTTTTCCTCCCTCAGCCCTACCCTCCTCCCCGTCCCACGCCGTCTCCCCTCCCCCACTCGTCTAACCCGCTCCTCGGAACACGCGACTACTCTTATCAAATCGCGGGGATGCTACGGGTCCACCATCGTCGGGAAGGGACCCTTTACTTCAATAAGAATCTCTCTCTCTCTCCCCTCACCCCCTTCTCCTACCGTTTCTTTGTCCGGGGGAGGATTGGGAGATTGAATACCTCTGATGGTCACTTGGGAAAAGTTACGGACGAGTTGATCTCATGAATGAACTGATTGGTATAATGTCGCCATTGAATTACGCCGACGTTTCTCTTCCATTGCCGGGGAGTTAGTTCTCTGGGAGAAAACGCTTGCATCTTAAAAGTAAATGTTTTGCTAGTTCATTCACTGAACAGGGAGACCTGAAGAAACCACGCAGGTAGTGAAGAAACAGTCTCGTTTTGAATTTTTTGTAGTAGTGATGGTACACATCTGTTATTACCCAAAAGCCTGCACGAACCAAAGATTCCTGAGCTAGTATCTACTTTAGGGTGCCTTTTGGTGTTTATATTAGTGCGATAATTTTCAAATTTAATGATTGAAAATTGAATTGTGGAAAAAATGGTTCTAAAAGTATTATTGTCCATACATGTAACATCAAGGTTATCCATATCCACTGCTTGCTGTTAAGCGTATCTTTTTGCCCAAAATATCTCTAGGACTGGGCCATTGTAAATTCTGAGTGATTAAAAAACTTGTATTTTTAATCATTCAGGAATAGCACCTATGTCGTGGGAAAGTCCACTGGTGAAGATTGCATTGAAACTTCAACTGCCGCTGATAATTAGACAAGGACTTGTTTTGGGAGAGTGGCATGATTATTTACTTGTGGAAAGGCACGTTTTTAACTCGAGAAATCCGGACTGATAATGGCAATCTGGACAACAGATACTTAAGGACAATTCGCTGTCGCCATACGTCAGTTTAATATAAGACACAAATAAATGTAGCAATGAGTGCAGAAATTAGTTGGATTTGTCTGGTGTCTTGCTAAATTTAAATGTAAAAAGCAATAAAAAGGCACTGAGTTTTCAGAAAGGAACATCGTGGCGGCCTAGCTAGCAGTAATGTAGTGTAGTTGCTTCTATCCCAAAGACACCCCATAAAAAGAATGAAAATATATAGAATATTTTAGGACATATGAAATAAAATCCTGTGGATGACACTGAAAGAGGAAGAATGAGTCATCTGTCGAGTTTTGGCGTAACATGGTTATTTTTTATGGTTTTTGGAGGTTTCTCATTTTTAAATTCCATAGCTTGTTTTTAATGAAAAATACATGGAAATGATACTGCATAGGAAGAATCGGAGAATAAAATTCAGATTAGATATATATAAACAGGTTGTGGAAGATATGAAACATGAAAAGTTTATCACGGGGTAGAGTAGAGAAGGGGCTGCACCAAATTAACCCTTATGTTGGTAGATACTGATGGCAGAAAATGTTACAGAAGAATAGGAATGGAGAGTGATTTCCTATAATTTATCATTATATTTATTTATATTCATACATATATATGCATGTATGTATGTATATATATACATATATATATATATATATATATATATATATATATATATATATATATATATATATATATATGTATGTTTGCACATACATACTCATATACAGGTATATATATAAATATCTTCGAAATGGTACGCTCTTCGGCGACACACAAATATATAAAAACACAGTTGTAGATTTTGAAACCATAGAAACACAAAGAAAGGACACTCACATATGTTGTTTTGAAGTTTCGACAGCACGGCCGTCGTCTTCAGAATCTAAACCGTTTCTGAAGACGACGGCCGTGCCGTTGAAACGTCAAAACAACATATGTGAGTGTCCTTTCTTTGTGTTTCTATGGTTTCAAAATCTACATCTATGTTTATATATATATATATATATATATATATATATATATATATGTATATATATATATATATATATATATATATATGTATATATATATATATATGTGTGTGTGTGTGTGTGTGTAATCGTATTTATGCGTGATTATTGATGATAAATGACTGTGATCCTAGCAACCTTTGCCGCCACATTCAATTGTAGCGGCGTGTGGGGTATGTTGCAAATGTATAGGATAATTTGGTTGGTGTTCAGACAACCCGGGAGGGAAGGAAGGGGAAGAATGGGCTAATTAACCCCTTAAAACCCCGTGAGTCCCTGCATCTCTGCCCCCGCACCCATTGCTACGTCATGACTCCGCCGTCCCTGCGTTCTGTCAGTCTTCACCACTTAAAAGGATCCGTAAAGACGACAGCCGGCCGCCTGCAGCTACCACTGAACGCTGTTGGTAAGGAAGTTGGAAGCAAAGACTACGAGTACGTGTGGGCCAAGGGAATCATTACACGAGGCGGCGGAGGGTTCGGAGGATTCGGCTGCGTGCGTCTCTCAAACGGCGATTCCCGAGGCCGTAAAAATGAGTGAATAGCCCCTTTCTCCAAAGGGGGGGCTTGTCTCGCCGTATTCCCCTCCCTCGTTTTAAAACGTTTCCAGAAATAACCACGGTGACTTTGAGGCCCCCCTTCCCCTGCCGGCTGACTGGACACCCAGCAAAGCGGTTCGCCCATGATAACGAGTTTTAAATCTTACCGCTCCGAAACATGACGACTTTCTTGACGTCTGCATTCTTTGTTGCGTTCTAAAATTGGGCTTGTAACGTATCGGCTTGGCTAGCCGCTCCAAGTCTGTACTGGTAGGTTAGTAAATGTCAACGCTAAATCTAATAAGTCCCAGGTCCGAATCCCGCCCAGGGCACGGAGGTTTTAATGCCTGAATATATCTTATTTTCGGCATTTTTATTTAATGCTATATATTTATTTGCAGTGTGAAAACTCGTTCGTTGAGATAGGATTGGGGTGGAATGGTCGTTTTTAAGATATGGGTGTGGAAGAGGACGGAAAAGGTGGAATAGACGGAAAGAAAAACAAACAACAAAGTTGTAGGCATTGTAAGGGAAGAGAGGAGGTTGTCCGGAGAAATTCAGAGAAGGAAGGAAAAGTGGTGGAACACCTATTTAATAGCAATGGACTTATGAAGACAGTAGTAGAGGGTAGAATATTGAGTGGAAGGGATAAAGGCGGGAAAAGAATATGCATGTTGGGTGGAACGTAGGGAGACAGGAAGCACGTGGCTTTGAAGAATGTTCACTCTTTGCCGGTTTGGGAGTATTAACCTAGTTTGGTGTAACTTGTGACTTGGAAATGTAGTAGGGTTTTGGTATCGTAGCTACAAGGAAACTACAAAGACGATTCGATTATCCTTAATAATAATTTATTTTTAGTGCCCTGCAAGCCACTGCAAGGATGTGTGGCAGGGAGTGAATTCACAACAGACTAATTTTGACCCGAAATACTTCCCTCCCCCCCCTCTAGCTCTGGTCGGACAGCTTTATTCTGATCTCTAATCGTTATTTGAAAAATTGAAATATTAAACCTATCTGTTCTTCACTTAATCACTCTAATTGTATAGATATGATCTCACCTACCGTAGTACGATGGGGCTAAAAACACATTTTCAAAATAATTGATAAAGAGACATCCCTCTAATTAATGCAAGAGATTTAATATATAATTTAACCATCGCTTCTTGAGAGATTCCCAACCTAGCCTCTCTAATATTTTGGATACGCTACTAAGTTCATTATAAAAATGTTCCAAAAATCTAGCTCCTCTACACTGCTCGCGATACAATTCGGCAATCAATTCAACTTCATGAGGATCCCATATACTGGCAGTGTACTCTAAATGAGGCCTAACGAGCGAAAGATAACATTTCTCTTTAACCTATTCAACACAATTACCCAGTACTCTTCTAATAAATCCTAATTTTTTGTTAGCTTTTCCACATATTCCCCGAATGTGTTTCACCCAGGAGAGGTCGTGAGTGAAGGTAACGCCTAAATATTTAATCTAGTGTATACATTCAATTTCAATGTTCCCAATGCAGTAGGTAGTTCGGGTGTAAATCGCCCTTTTTCCAAAAATGTATGACTACGCACTTTTTTAAGTTTAATTCTAATTGCCAAGTGTCGCACCAGCGTTTGTATGGCATTTAAGGTATCAGATAAAGCTGCTGTGTCCTAAGGATTACGAATATCACGGTAAACCACTGCATCTTCAGCAAAAAAACGTATTACTTACTAGTGCCGACGGAGTCAATGTCGCTGACGTGAAGTAAGAATAAAAGAGGCCCCAGGACACTTCCCTGGGGAACGCCTGAAGTAACTTCTACTGCATTTGACCTAACTCCATCTATGACTACTCTATGTACTAGACCATTCAAAAAGTCTTAAATCCAGCCCAGGATATTTTTATCTATGCCATAGGATTTTAGCTTTTTAAATATTTAACTATGCGTTACTTTGTCGAAAACCTTTTTAACATCTCACTGATAAAAGCTAAAAAGAAAAAAACGTCTACACGAGACTAGAAAAAAAGCGTCCATTGGAACATTGCTCTCTCCCGAACTAAGGATATCATGAACAATAAGCATAAGTTGTCTCGCGAGATTTGCTCTCTCGGAAACCGTGCAGATTTTTCAACAAGTATGGAGACAAGTTTGGTGTCTTGACACCAAACTTGTCTGCATTACACGCCTTTGAGGAGGCTTGCTGATTCAAAATTGAAAGGCCCTTATATTTTCGCTCAAACTTCCTCTCACAGTCCTATCTACTCAATACCATAAATACCACACCGGTTTAAGCCTCAGATAAGAGCCTGTAGTAGATGACGAAATGATAATTCCCTCGACAATTAACGAGGAGAGTTGCACGACGTATGACACAGGAAGAAGGGCAATCGTTACGCTCTCTCTAAGTGCAGCTGAAACTCGCACTTAGTGGGACTCTTATTGAATTATTACCTTTTATCCTTCCTCTATTCAGACAGATAACATCATCTTCCATGACGCGCATTACCACAATGTTTCAATTGCGATTGGAAAACACGTTTATATGTATGCAGTTTCAAACATTAAGTATCTTTTGGTTCTGGTATGGTGCGTACTAACTTTTTTTTAACGTAACACTTAATACGCTCTTCATGGACCATAAATTATGTGAAAATTGCACTTCCACTCCCCACAATATTTAACTTTATAAGGGTGACTTCAAAGATTGTATGAATAGTCTCAATGGACAACAACCAAAGGTTGTTTCATCAAATTTTGAACTTAGATTCAGGCATGGTTCGTTTGTACGTTTGAAAATTATCAGAAAATCAATAAAATCATATGTGCTATGGAATTTATTTTTAAGATGGTTATATCCGTACAACAACTTTTAGATACTTAAATTTACTTCACAGAAATATATGTAATTTATTAATAGCGAATGAAAGGTGGCAGGTTAAAATTGCATTCATAAATCGGAAATATTAACCAGCTATTTTTTGCTATGAAGTTTATATTGGCTAATTTTAATTGTTCACAACAGCCAACAAAGGGACAGCTATTTTTTTGTCCTGCTGTGTTAGTCTTCCTTCGTCAATTTATATATTACCGTTACGGCAATAATAAATGCAAAGTTTCGCTTGGATGTAGCGAGGTTTTCAACATTATTAGTAAGCTAATAGTTAGTATTGGTGTCTGGTAACTACTGCAGATATCGTTATGACCGCATAATGAATGTGATTATCGCTATACGAAGAATTAATGTGTGTTGAAATCATGCCATTGAGCGATGCGACATTCGTTCAGCAAAACAGAAAAATCATTTATCAACGACTCGTCAAGTATTGATATTGAAAGGAAGGCTAGACAAATGCCACAACTGAGCTCTAGTACATGAATTTAAGCTCATGCCGTGGATATGACCGAGCGATGCGGAAGTCGCCATTAAAGCCCTGCTCATCCAACCCTGTTGTAGCTCATGAGATACTCGATCGACGTAATACGAGAAGGGATACATTTACGTCCGGCGGAAAATTTCTCTTGCCTAGACAATAATCGCTGCAATAGCGGAAGATTATCTGTGCAGTCTGCAATCTGAATCTAGCGAACCAAACGTGAACGGTGAACACATGGAATGCTGTCGCAACTTACATTCAACGGAGTCACATGATGTTGGAAAATGTAAATCGAATGAAATACTGCAGGAATTACATTTGTTTATTCCTCTTCATAAAACTTCAATTTAAAAAGTCGTGCACAATTTTCCCCGTGAAAAATTTTCTTGGGTGTTCACACGCTGACAAAGATATTTAACGAGGCTTGGCAAAGAATTACAAATGAGATATATTCTTAATTTGTAGAAATTGATTTACTCTCGCCATTCATGGTATATGTACCTGCCACACAATTTCTAAATTTTTAATAATAATATTTGATTTATGTTAAACTGCCCTATCTTTAAAAATTATTAATCATAATTCAGTAGGGGGCGAAAAAAAGAGTTGTTCGTTTTAAGTTACGTTCTGCATAACCTAATTCAGTAAATGAAACTATATGTGATACATATACATATTTCTGTCCAAACATGGAATATGTAATATAGACCCAACGACTGGTAGTTTGTCTTGTCTTATTTTTCGAACAATTTATTCATCTACCTATTCAGTTTTTCAGGACTTCAACAGGGAAATTACCATTAAATTCGGCCATTCCTTGCCATTTCAATACAAATATCTTGAAATCCAACAGGTAGAAACTAAAATTTGAAGGCTTTTGGAAAAACAGCCGCTACAGCTTGTTGTTGTGGATTCACATAGGCCTCTTTGGCTTATTAATAAACCATCTAGTTCATAACACTTGAACATTCATGTTGCATGCAATGAGAAGAGTCATAATTTGAAGGGCACAATGCTAAGATTCTCCGCCGTTATTGAGGAACATTTAATAAGCATCCGTTCACCGTAGCAGTAAAGTTAAACAAACGATAAGCGCAAGTTTGAGAAGTGTATCAAGTCTTTCACTATTTTTATACTTGAATAATGTTAATTTTTAAATAATTAAAATTATTCGGAAGTTTGAAAGGTATGCCTCTTTCCCTCCGAAGATTAATTTTAAAGATTTCAGATGAACTCGGGTTTATTTGTCAATTTAGCCTAAATTTTCTTTCGTTGAAATAAAAAATCACGCCTGTATTAAGTCTTTCCGTGACACTCAATAAAATAATAATTGATCATTTGAAATGAATCCTTTCAATTTTCCAATTTCTGGAAAAGAATTTATGAAAATACTATCAAGAGGATTTTCATAGATTTGGAGTTCGGGTACGATTTGAGGCTACTCATATACACTAATGATATTCAAACCCTTGGTGGGAGGTTTCTAAAGAGCATATGGTGTACATACATTCCGCAAGACGGGGCCAGAGTGTGAGGCTTGGGGTTTTAGGGCAACAGTCATTCAAGTGCAAATATTCATTTATGCGTAAATATAAATTTACACATATATAAACACACAAACTCGCCCACATACACACGCAATTACCTATTTGCTGCATGAAATAATTAGTTCAATAACGATTGAATTTTTTCCTTTTGAATTTAAAAGGAGTGAGAGTATATAGATAATTTAAAAGGAGTAGGAGTAGTTACGTGCTTTTGTTTCAAAACCTTGGTTTACTCTATCTTTTCACCCAATAGTTCCGGTAGCCTTTGCATTATCAGTGTTCGCAACCTGTCTCCATCGGTGTAACACAGTTCTTATAGGGCAAATAATCGGGACTATCACAGTAGGGGGATTCAAATACATGCGCCGCAATCCTATTCTCAATTTGCTAAGTTCAATAGTCGTGCTAGAATTGCAAAAATGAATGAAAAGTACCTCGAACTTCTTCGTATGAATAGTATGTTTCGAAAACAGGAAAGTAGTCTTAATGGGAACAGAAAAAATACTGCGGGCGCAACCGTAGTGTAGAATGGAGGGAAAGGGGCATAAGGAGAGAGAGATACGACTCATATTACCTGAATAGGCAACAAGTATGCCACGTTACGCAATCTACAGCAATTGCGATTAATATATCATTTAAGGTATTCCACCTATTTAAAGATAGGTTTTGGACGCTTCCAAACAATTATTTACTTCTAAATATTAGGAGAACTTTCTCATTGTTTACCCAATGTTATTTCTGTCTTCGTGTATTCGTAACTTCTGTCTGCCTTAATTTTTTCCAAAAAACGTCTTCCTCCCTGTACCGCGCTTACCCTTCTATATCACGGCATTCAACATCCCACTACTTTTCTATACTTTATCCATTCATTTTCTCTCCTTTTTCAGATTTCCCCCATTTACTTCCTCTCTTCGCCACCGTATTTAGAACCTTGGCATTTGACTTCATCTCTGTCCAAAGTATTTTCATCATTATCCGCCACTCGCACATCTCTAAAGCCTCCAATCTACGCTCATTCTCTCGCCTTAAAAACCCAAAAAACTACTACGATCTATATCAGAGTTTTCAGTAATGTATTTTATATAGCATGTGTCAGTGTACCCGTCATAAACTCTATTCTTCAAGTAAATGCCTCTTCGCTGACGCAATTCTACTCCTAATTTCCCCACTAGCATAGTCCTTTTTCCACAGTGGGTGGCCCATCACACTCAAGAGCTGCTAATATTGTGTTAGAACCTGAGCAACTTTTAGATGTGAGCAGGTTGGTTAGCTTCTGTTCCTATTCCTAGCGACGCGACCCACCGCGCCGTCTGCATCCTTCCGGCCCAGGATTGCATTCTTGGCTGCATCCTGACAAACTGTGGGCTATTTTTACAAGAGACGCCGGAACCACTTTCCTTGAGTTCGAACAAGGGTTGTCTTATTTCCAAGAAACACCTCCGACGATCATTTGAAACGGAAGACTTCATTAACTTGAAAATGCGACTTGTATTTTACAGTGATAATATTCACATATTAAGGAACGAGACAAAATCAGTGTACGTGCATCTTTCAGGAAAGCAATGGCATGACTTTAAATTTTAAAAAAATGTTAGTTATTACAGCCCTGGTGAATATTTTAAGGTTGGAAGCACAATATCTTCCTTCGCAATTGATTTATTTTAGCAAATGTGTTCAACGTTTTTTAGCAATTGTAAGCAACCTTTTATTGTACCACTCAAGCGTGAATCTCAAGAAATGTGAGGGACTATGACTCAAGTATGAATAAATTAACAAAAGATGATTTTCTAATACTAATAGAAATTTCTAATTTTGGTTATTGCGACGAAAAATGTAAGTATGTTTGTGATTGTATTCAAAACAGGGGTTAGGTGGAAGAAGGGACTATAAATGCTCAATATCGCCCCAGAAAAAATGTCAAATGAAATAAGAATTTGGACTGCAAGAGAGACGAAATGTATCCTTTTCAACAATTCGACATCCATTAATAATTGTTTAAGAGGCATAATGTTAACCTGCCCTATAACTTCTTTAATTCTTCTATAATTTATAAAACCATGCTTTCACCATTATTGCAAATTAATGCACAGCATATTCATTGGTTTCTTGAGTTGTTACACGTTAGTACAGGGTCTGCTCCAAAATCAAGAAGAATGATTTTTTGCCATCAATGCAGATGGCTGGAGTTAGGTGATTTGTGGTGGGAAATGTAATGGGAGATCTTGGGAAAGCAATACGACCCACGTCAGGTAACTGTGGGCATTTAAAGTGTGCGGGTTGCTGCTAGACTGGACCCCTGTTCGACGGTCACGTTACGAATTCACATTGCCACAATTCCACTTTCCATGGAGCAATGATATGCGATACAATTGTGCATTAACCTTGGAAATTGGATCCGGAGACCATGACCATGGTTAAGGATGCTTATGGGGATGGAGAAATGCCCCAAGTGATGGTTTTCTGCTTGCTTAGGATATTCTGGGAGAGTAACGAGGAGGTTGACGATGAGGAATGCCCTGGACATCCATCAACAACACATGTGTGATGAAAATGCGCAAAAAGTGAGACACATGCTTAATTCTGATAGACTCCTTAATGTCAGGATGTTAGCATAAGAGTAAAATATTCAGAAAACCACAGTGCATTGCATTCTTACAGAATATTTAGCTATGAGAAAGGCGTACCAAGATGGTCTTCAAGGTGCTTTTAGAAGACTGCTTTTGTGACAATCTTGCCTGTGGCCTCTTAGACCATGGTGAGAGTGACCCCAATTTTTTAGAATAATTGGTTACTGATGATGAGACGTGGGTCTTTGAGTACGGTCCAAGTATAACCCATTTGATTACCATGTAGGATCACTGGATCATGTCAAAGAGGCCATGACGAGGTGCCTGAACGTGGGTCCTGTTGATGTCTTACAAGAAGCATACCACAACTGGCGGAGGCACTGTAATTGGTGTGTCGAAACATAAGGGTGAAGAATTTTATCAGTTTGCACTTTGATCTGAAATAAGTTTTTTCACCAGATTTATTCTACTTATTCTTGGAGCAGACCTTGTATATTAGTCGAGATCAAAACCGGTAGTTGAGAAAGCAAAACTCTGTAATCGTACCGATTAGAGGATTTAGAACAGACAAAACCATCAACAGATACACAAAAAATCGGCACCCGTTTGTATTAGTTGATCAGTGTTTGTTCGTCTGAAACACTCGACTTTTGAGGCACTTCCCGATAAAGTATGCTTGTAAACTACATAAGGGATGCATGACCTGAGAGTAGAAAATGATAGAGTTTGAATGATCTTTGAGGGACAAATGTCATCACGAGAACTTCATCGATAGATCTCACGAATAGGACAATGCTAGGCCGGTCGGTGGTAGATACCGAAAATATCAACAATATTTTCCTTTTCGCAGGGTTTATATTTTACCCAACTTTTAATCAATTAGAATTACATGAAAATTGACATGTTACCCTCTCAGATGATGATTTGTATTTCTGCATGGTGCCCTGAAAGCCACCGCTAAGGTTTAAGACAAAGAGTGATTACATACCAGACGTGAGGCATTAAAAATTAAATTTTTCTTAATTTTTATCTACAACACATGTAGAAATGTAAAATATTTTAAATGACCTAGATCATGACAACTACAGGTGCATCCACTACGACATCTAAGTGAGTTCGTACTTCTCTACGCATACGAGAGGAACTGTTCGTAAAAAGAAGGATAATAACTAAGGTTAGATGAGATCGTGGCTACTTAGAATGAAAAAAGAAAAATACTTCTTCCCCCAGTTAGAGTTATTACGTTTCCTTATCGTTCATGGTAAAAATGATATCTTAAATCTATCTGCTCTGTGCTTAATCTCTGTAATTTTATTGAGGTTCTCTTTCCTACCGAAGTACATGGTGGGGTGCGGCAACATAACTTCCTTTTTTCCTATGCAAATTGAATTGAAAAAAGGAAGTTACGTTGCCGCACCCTGTACGATAGGGCTAATATAATATTTTCCACATCATCACGAAAGAGACCTTCTTCCAATTTATGCAAGAAATATTTTACTTAATCTTCACTCCGTGAGTGATTCCCTGGCTATTTCACCTATCTAAATTTTGTACTCAGTTCATCATAACAACGATTTGCAAATCTATCTCCTCAATTTCGCACGCGACCCTCGATATTTATAAATGAGAGCATTTTTTGATGGGCACCGAAACTAATAAAGACATTTTTTATGAGAAAACAGGCCGGGTGGTTATAATCTCATTCCCTTACTTATTCGGGATTAAACACTTCAGGATGGACTCCGGACGTAAACCATTGGTAATTTGTGAACCAGTGTGTACAAACTAACAGGTATATTGTACGGCTTCAGAAAGGGTTACATTCCAACACCACTTTGCTGGTTTCTTCTGAGCAGCGCACCTCAAGGTATCTGTCTATATTGCAAACTTTTTTAAAGCACTCCCAGAGGGGCTAGAGCTCTTAAATTTTGCACGGTGAGTCAGCACTAGCCTCATTTATCCATTGCTAGCGTGTGTGGCAGGGGGTGATTAAAAACTAGGCATGCAACATCAAAAATGAAGTTTTGTTTATTTTTATTCGCAATAAATACGTAATATAATTCCATTGAGAGGGATACTTTTGACTACATATTCTGGGCAGGTGAGGTGAGATGTGGAAATCAGCAGGCACCTTGGACAGAATTAAGGGAGATATTTGGTACTTCAGAAAATACAGTTTAATGTAATTGGGGAGTTAAATCAGAAGAAGCTAAGAAGGCAGTGATGATCTTTTCATGTTCATTCAAAACTTACTGTAAACAGAATACAAAAATAATAACTATCATTATCAGTCAGCCAAGGGGTTGCAAGCATTGCTGAGTGATATGGAAATTCAGTGTTACAGATATGGGATGAGAATCAATATTAATAAAACAAAGATTATGCTATTTACTAGAAAGAAAAAGGCTAAGCTTAACATTAAAACAGGAGGGCAAACACTAGAGCAGGTAGAACAGTTTACGTATCTCGGAAGTTTTTTGGACCAAAACGGTCAAAGTAGTAGGGACGTAAGGAAAAGAATTGCACTAGGCAAAGAGGCTTTCACAAGGAGGAGGGAGTTGATGACAGGGACTTTGAGTAAGGATGTTAAGAAAAGACTCGTTAAAACTTTGATATGGAGCGTAGCTATGTACGGTGCGGAAACGTGGTCATTGAAGCAGGAGGATAGACGTAGATTTGAGGCTTTTGAAATGCGGGTGTGGAGAAGAATGGAGAAGGTGAAATGGACAGAGAAGAAAACAAATGAGGAAGTACTTGGTATGGTGGGCGAAGAGAGGGGTTTGATGTGAGAAATCCTATGGAGGCAGGAAAAATGGATGAAGGGCGTATTGACTGGCAGTGGGATGTTGAAAACTGTATTGGAGGGGAGAATGTTAGGTAAACGAGGAAAGGGCAGGAACAGGATAGGGATTTTGGACGGGACGAAGGAAGATCTCAGAGATGAAGAGGGACCTGATGTAGAGTAGGATGCTGGATTTTGTGTTTTGTTAGGAGTAATAAAATATTTATTTGGTAGTTGTGTCCATCCAAAAACCTACCTTAACCGGTAGATTACCTAAATAAAAATACATGTAATACCGTATGGAAACGTGAAATCCTTCTCTACGCATGCGAGACGAGCAGCTAGTAGTTACTAAATAAAAAAAACACATTACTTATCCCAAAACCTTGGTTTTATAGATGAGGATAGAGCTCACATAGTACTAATCCAACGGTGTGTGAATTCACACATCAGGGTAGAGGGACAAGTTACTTTCCCTGTACCGCCTGTGGTTTCTCCGGAAAAATTGGTACCCGAAAAAACCACACAGCTTGAGTGAAGCTGAAGATGCCCAGAAGCATCACCCAGAATCGAGCCCAATCCTGCCCAGTGCTCAATCAAATAGCTTCACGACCCCTATTACTTTTTCTTTTTCAATTTGGAAAGAAATGAAACATACCCAGAATAGGTGTGATTAGAAAAGCTTGTAGCTCACCCCAAGAAATATCATTCGTCATTCTTCGAATCACCCGGAATGCATGGAGTGATGACAATTATTACTTACAAAAACCATTGAGGTATCATGGTATGATGTTGTCTAGTGGGACGCAGGCAGGTTGCGGGAATGAAGTCATACAATAGTAAGGTTACGGAGGAATATGCGCAGCCTTAGGGCTCTTATGTTTTCTCTGCGTCCAACCAACGGTGCTGACAGCAGGTTTCTTATTAATTTGGTTGCTGGTAGTAATTAATTTTTGCTTTGCTGAAGATTTTGAAATGTGTCATCAAATTGGTACTGGAACGTTGCCTAACAAAAGGTGAGCCTTTAGTAGACCGTTCGTGGTAGACATGTTTCTATCGTATTCCCATATATTTTCCAGAAGTTTTTTCTCCGTATGGAGCTTGTTAATTCCACCATTTGCAGTTTTAGGAGCCTTTTCTATCGGCATTAATTTTAGTTATTTCCTGATATCGGAGTTCCTTAGGTTCTCCTAAGATCTCGTAGATTATGTAGATGTAGAGATCTCCCTGAAGGTCTTAGTCTCAGTGGACTGAATTCTTTTGGGATGGTATCTTGATGTTTATAAACGCACTTGTGCAGCATAGGTATGTAAGGGTAGGGGGTACCACTGCAGTGTGATGAAGCTTTTAAGCTTTAGCCGCTGCCCGAGAAGCTGGACGCATGAGAGAGTTTAAGCTGTGATGATAACTATTGGCTTAATTAGTATGATAATAATTATTATCTGAAAAATACAATGAGTTATCATGGTAATATGATGCTAGTTGGGCCGCAGGTAGGTTACGGGAGCAAGTCTTAGAATGGAAAGTTTATGGTAACGGAAACAAGGCGATAGGGTTGTTTACTGTTCTTCGGATTCTCAAGATTATTCTCTCTTATACGGTACGTCTCAAATACCCCGCAGGTTAGCTGCGAGGGCGGAACGGGAAATAAATCCGCGAGAGAACGATCCAAAATGAAGACGGCAGTCGGTCCGGAGGGGTGGAGAGCCGTTACGCTATCCTTCGCCAGGCACTCGGGGGTGGGAAGAGAGGGACGCTACCCCGTGTGAAGAGACGGCGTCGTCCCCTCGCTTGGCCCCGCCTGAGAGGGATGAGTCACGGAGGGTGGCGGGGCAAGGGGAGGGTGAGCACTCATTGGTATGCCTTCCCCTCCCCACTCAGCTGGCATTCTCATGGCACGACTCGTCTCTTTCGGCGTTTGATTTTTTTTCGTTCGAAGACGCTCGACACTGTCGACCCGACAGCCGAGGCCATTTGCATCCCTTGGGAGATAGGTGTGAGAGCGTGGCGGGGAATACATGAAGAGGGTGTAGGGAAGAATGTCCGCTTCGCACGACTCGACACGAAGGATTGCGGTAGGCGGTCGCTAACTTGAAAAAATTACGATTTGAGAGGGAGAGCTTGGGCACAGAGCCGCGGAGTGTGTCGCGAGGGCACCAAATTAACCCTGGTGACGTTGAAAAATAAGACAGCTCATCCTCGTGTGCACTGGAAATGGAATTTTGAAACCTGCTCATATAGTAGACAATAGTTTTGAATAATACGCCCATAAAAATGCTAGAAAATATTGATTCCAATTATTGCCGATGTAAAATAGTATTATGAATAAAGTGTACGGTGCAGAACTTTTGTATTATTTGGAGATAGATTTTTAATAAACATTGAAACCTAATGTTGGTCTTCAATGGAATAATTAGTATCATATAATTGTAGTCCACTGTTTAAGGTAGAATTGAAACGGACGCAGATCGAAAACCGCTGCATTTCATAGCCTCGTCTAACAAAATACGAGTACATCCTGAAACCCAACTCTACAGTAAACCCATCTTCAATTCCGCATTCATTCTAACTCACTACATTCCGTCCAATATGCCTATCCTGTTCCTGCCCTTTCCTCGTTTGCCTAACATTCTCCTTTCTATTACGGTCTTCAACATCCTACTGCAGACCAATACGCTATTCATCCACGTTTTCTGCCTCCTTTGGATTTTTCTCTATAATTTTCTCCCCTTCATATCAAACCTTGTCCATCGTTTGTTTACCTTTCCATTCAGTTCACCTTTTCCATCCTTCTCCAAACCCACATCTCAAAAGTCTCCAATCTACGCATATCAATCATACCGTCTTTCAATAACCAATTTTCTTTGTGCATCGATAAAAACCACGCTCCAAACCTAAGCTTTCACTAGTCATTGGTTAAATTCTTACTCAACCTCCTTGTCATCAATTTCCTCTTCCTTGTAAAAGTTTCTCTGCATAGAGTAATTCTCCTGATAGCCCTACTCATTTGACCATTTTGGTCTAAAACACTACCGAAATGGGTAAATTGTTCCACATGGCCTAAATTGTTTCTCCTATTTTAACGTTTAATGCATCCTTCCCCTCCTGCGAAAACCTCGTAACCTTTGTGTTGTCTAGGGATTTATCATGTCCAAAAATGGATATGAAATCGATTGAAAATGTCAATCACCTAAGAAAAACGTTTTGGGAGAATGCAGGCGTAAAAGATTTCTTTCCGGCAACTGTTTATAAGCAAGCCGCTGGAGTAGGACACACATTTATGTGGGTACATGACTAAGCTATTATTTTGCCACATAATATATTCATTTATAACTTTTAGTACGTATACTTGCTAGCGTAATTATCATTACACATATACTATATTCCATAGAGTTACGGAAATGACTGATTCATACTTCGCTCCTTCAATATTGTACACTTAAGAATTTTTGACTTCGGAGGTAAATGGTAAAAAATCATCGTCATAAATATTTAAACACTCATAATACAAATGCTAATGGGAGCGATTGGAAATGCATCGCGATGAATTCCCTGCCTGGCTATATATTCACCTTGTTCAGGATCACACGGCAACAAGTCCAAGGTTGAGTTTCCCATTCGCGCGCTTCATGATGAGAAAGAGAAAAAACCCATTGGACTATTTGTGACAGTTTTCCGCGAACATGATCAATGGTTATTATAATGATGAAGGGAATTATACCATTGGGTTATGAAAATTTTTCAGGGTCGCCCCCATCAGCTCATCTCTTCCTAATGCATTTTGTATAAAAAATATCACCAAAGGAGCTAATTTCGCCTACATAAGTATTTAAAAAACTTTTATGCCCCAACGCAACATCTAGTCTGACTACTGAAAAATTTGACCAGCGTTGAAGGGGTGGAGAAGGATAGGAAGGTTGGACGGAGCGGGGGTAGAATGTACCGGTATGCGAAATTGAAGAAGGCTTTCATTTCAGTGTGGGTTGTCAGTTTTTTGTCTTGCTAGGCGAGATTTAGAGATGAAGTGGCGGTCCGTCTCGTGCTCATCAAAAATATACCTTAAACGGTAGACTAACAAATATGGTGATAAAGTTGGGGGTTAGGGTTGGGTTGGGGGCGGGGTGGTTAGTGCCGGGCATTGGTGAAATGGCCGAGATGACCAGGTAGACGATTTACGCTCCGGGAGTTTCCACAATTTGCGCAGTCATGCCACATCATCAGATTACCATTTACTGTCGCTTTCGTTGGAAGCCTATTGGGGTTGCTTTTGACTTCTTAGTCCTCTGTTAAAAAAATGTTCACTTTTCACCCATCCTAGAAAGCGGATAAGAATAAGAAATGAAAAATATCCTCCCTCCCCCGGGGCGAAAGTATCCCGCCGGGAGGTTCCTGGGACGTCAAGACACCTAAATCCCAGCGTCGGTGGCAGCCGGCTATCTACGAAGAGTCATTGTGCAAAACGAACTCAAGCTGTCGGGAGCCTCTATAAAAATCAATACAGTAGATCATGGGCGCCCTTCCGGGGTTGGCCCGGTCTCCCACGGTTGAGAGAAGAGGTCGGCAAAGCACTCCCTAACTCCCCCGCATTTCAGTCGTTTCGAAGCCCTAATCCTCGGACGCAATATTACGCTTTGCGTGTTCTATTCTCAATATTTTACACCAGCATTGGTAACGCTGTTGATTAAGGGTAAATTTCGCTGTGAAATAGATCAGAATGATGCGAAAATGCAGCTATTCACGAGCCAAATCAAGTAACTCGCCGATATGCATGTTTATCACTACTAAAATATTCATGCACTAACTTTTATTACTCTTTAAAACTAAGCAAATTGCACCAAAGCATCGATATTAATCCAAATTTTTAATATCGATGGACAAGGGTTGTATTCTCACCCACTCGCAACATTTTCTGACGTCAGACAGATTTGCAAACGAAGGCATTTATGGAGGTAATTTTTTCGGCGAACTTCATAAAGAATTTTGAATATTTTTTATGCGAAAGCAACATTTCCTTGCTTGGAACCCTTTGGAGTTTTTTAGTGCATATTCCAATTCTTGATGGAATGTTCAATGCAATCATGAAAAACAATTACTTTCATCGTGTTGGGTGAGGAATAACAATGATACTTAAATTTTTTCCGCAGTGATAATAAAAAATATGATTAACTATTCACACATACATTTTCAAAATTCGCTTGAGTTTCGCGAATTGATACTCTTAAAATTATGAAATGTTGTGCATGGGGAGAAAACACATAGTTACAGTGTGAATTTTAATACGTAGTACGTTAAAAAAATTGGGAAGGACAAGTTAGGTGAATATAAAGGAAGAAAAATGGAGAATTGCATAAGGTCGAGGAGGAGAAGTGGGCGAGTGGTGGAACGCTTTTATAGACTGAAGAACTTTTGGATAAGAGAGAGGAAGAGAGCAGGTATTTTGGATAGTAAGATGAGATTGCCAGAAGTAGGTGAGTAATGGACATTTAAAGTGCAAATGGCCATTTATATCACTCAGTGGTGTCTTAATAGTACCGACGTCATTAAACCCTTCGGGTCGTTCAGAATCTAGCCTTGCAGGATTGAATACGTATAAAAATGAATACCCAACAGATAAAAATATGCACTCTATTGAGTGACAATATGGATTGCAGCCATTAGTAAATAAACAATAGAATCCCCGCAGAAAACTGATAGATAACTCTATCACAAAACTTTGCGAAAGATGTAAGATAGCTGTAAAGCTTTGCATATTTAAGTAGAATATTTGTGAAAGATAGAGGATGTAGATTAAGTGGTAAAAAAGTGCGCCAATGCTGGCAGAAATATTGTTGGTAGTATGTAGCATATCCCTACCCGTGGATTAAAAACCTTAACGTAGTGGAAGGGCAAGTGCGTTCTGATGACCCTTAGAGCTGCTTTCGCGGTTGCAAAGATAATTGCTTCTGGTGGGGTCACCAATGTCATATAGGTCGATGGATAGAAGTCAGACCAAAAGTAGTTCACTTAGCGTATGTTTATCAGTGGGGCGGCTGTGAAGGCGTCTGTTCTAAGTGGAGTGACTATTTCAGCGGTGGTGTCACGTTCAAAACCCTCTTTGGGGAGGTACCAGACAACCGCCTCAATTACTTATCGTGAGAATTTATGATAGGTACAAGCATGGAACGACCCCTGGCAACTACAGGACTTGGCCCACTGGACTATGTCAGGCCCGGCAGCGTTATAGGCAAGTCGACCACGGTGGTCATCGCACGAAATCCTTGCGAAGCGAAATTGACAGCAGCAGAAGACACAATAGAGGTTCGAACAACTTGGAAACGGAACTCGTAATTTTAGGGCGATGTTGAGAACAGGGAAATTAGAAAATTAAAGCGGGAAGGGGAGAAAAGAGTATACATTTTGGACGGAATGAAGGGAGGTAGAATAAATGCAACATTGAAGATGAGTTTATTTTGGTGTGGTGCCAGGTTATCTTTTGGGTGATGCTAAGAAATGTGGAGGTGTTAAGGCTGTGTCCATCCAAAACTTATCTTTAACGGTAGACTACATAATAATAATACATATAAGAAACTTCCAATCTTCACCTATCAGCTTGTTTCAATGACCAAGTTTCCGCACCTTAAAAAACATACTTCATATCCAAGTTTTCACTAATATTTTCTTGACATCCTTCACTATTGTCCTTGTCACCAATTCCATCATTCCATTAGCTCAAAGAGCTCATTTACGCAACGAAATGACTTTATGTCTGTACCACTTTGACCCTCTTAATTAAACTCCTCCATATTGGTAAACTGTCCTACCTGCTCTAGGTATTGCCCTCCTTTTTCAAAAATAAACATAAACCTTATAAAATTTGTGTTGTTTAACTACGTGTTACGGTATTTTTATTTCCTAGTCGGCCATGTTAGCCTTAGAACCATCGCGCAACAAGCGGTCCTGGTCCAAGCCTTTCTAATAACCGACGAGGCTCTACTTACGTCCCCGCTCCAATTTTTAACGACCCTGCGGCCTTACCCCATGCATCCCGTTTAATTTAGGAGTTAAATCTTTCCGCGTGGGGCCAGGAATCAAGGGGCAGTATCCAAGATGGGACATCTGAATTCCCGAGAGGGAGAAAAATATTGTTTTTTTTCCAGAGAGAACCTCCTCCTTCGCTGCAAGGAACATTCCCCACCTCCATTAAGTCGGCCAGGGAGCAGCAAGGGAGAGAAAAGACGGGGAGGCGAGCGACACCCCGAGCGGAGGGTAAGAGAGAGGGTTGACGGTGGAGCGGGGTGAGGGAGACGGGCGATGCCGAACTCTCCCAGGCGGTCGGCAGCCGGAAGTGGGCTGTTATGGGTGTGACCTCCCCATCCCACCCACGCCTCCCACCCAACCCTCCTCCCTTTTCACCCCAACCGCGTCACATCGACTCACCCCCTTTCGCAGCCCCCACCCTCACTCTCTCTCCCACAAAGGGAGCGAGCCCCATCATCAGCACCGCCGGCCAACCGGCTTACTCCCACCCCCCCCTCCAACACTCCCTTTCATTCGTCCTCCGGGGGCGTCCAGGGCGGCTAGTGCGACACATCGTCTGCTACACGCGTGCGACATCGCAACCACGATGTTGCCGCGATGTATCGCAACCACGATAGGTGTTGATTTTCATATTCGGTTTCCGACATCGCTTTAGAAGAAATCGCACGGCGATGTGCCATATGAAATTCGATGTCGCCTATTACGTCTTAATGCGGGCACTTCGAAACATATCAACATAAATTTGATACATAGGTGCAAATATAAATATAACGTGGATGAATCGACAAATGAAAATATAATATCGCGAAAGATATTAAACATCATTACGTACAAAGCAATATTATGTCCTAATTTATGATACGGTGGTCAATGCACTCGCCGCCCATCCCAAAGGCCAAGGTTCAAATCCCAGGGGTGGCATGATTTTTCAGTATAATCTCCATCCCTACTAGATTCTTTGTGGAGAGCACTATAAGTGAGTACACAGTCTTTCGGATGGGACGTTTAACTGTAGACCCTTTGGCGCCTATCTTAAAGAGAAGGATAATTCCGGACGAGGGTGTCTCTCCACCCTTCCTCCGTTCCATGAATATCCTACCTCTACCTATTCCTAATGGTGCACGTGACCTCAGTTGTCAATCGCCCCCTCTAATAACTGCTATTACTCGAGCGTTGAGCGGCACTTGTTGGTGTGGTGGATATTTTCCTCCCAGCATTCATCCTTTTTTGTCAATAGCCCTATCATGGCTTAAGTAATTCTATCAGTAATCAGTAAGTTTAACTAGGTGAAACCCCATCCTGCGTGGGCGACTTTTTCTGGATAGGGTGGTAAATGGAAAATTTCTCTTAATTTCTTCGAGGATGGCATATATTTTCCGAGTGATGTGTGATCAAATATGAAACACTTCTTTGCCAATATGAATAAGAAAGTTCAAATAAAAAATTGGATAACTTTTTCTGTTTAGGTATCAGCGTCATCATTTCCTCCCGCACTTCCGTGTCCTACAGCTTTGTGCTCTCTTATTCCATCCTTGCCCTTACTTGCCAACCACCCTAAATAGAAAGTGAGTTCGGGTAATTATCTACACGGCAGTGTATTTCAATGGTTATTGATTCAATCTTTCTCTAAATTAGAATATTTTCATTTCAATGTTGTCACTTTTCAACATTGGTGGATATTAGGGGCAGTCAAATGAAAACCGGACTCCCGCCATAAAACAGTCCTCGAGAAAGTTGGCGACACGGTTGTCACGTATAGATACAGCCACCGCTGTGATAGGAAACCTTCTTAGTGACAACTCACTGGCGCCCGAAGTTGTCGGGTTATGCCTTTGTTGGTGAGGGTCGTGAGGTTGATGCTAGTGGGCTCGGTTTTCATTTCACTGTCCCTCATATAATGCATTATATATGCGGAATTGAAGATGGGATTACTATATTGTGGGGTCAGGTTTTGTCTAGTTGAGCGAGGCTAAGAAATGGAGAGTTGTTAAGTTTATGTCCAACCAAAACCTACCTAAAACGGCAGACTACCAAATAATAAAGTCGAGCAATTGAATAATACTGAATTCACTTCCTAGTCTGAAGCAGGGAGGAATCGTTTGAGGTGCTATCGAAAGTAGAATTTTTCTCAATTTTAAGTCTTCAACACGTACGTTGACGTTGTTGGCAACATTTTCCACCTAAAGACGCTAGTTGGGACGCTAGCGAAAATGTAGTAAATAATGTCAATGCACGGGTGAAGCCCGGAAAATGGAGAGAAATTCGACTTAATTAAACCGCGAAAACATGGAGACCAGGGTTATCGAAAGGTTATGCGAGTTCTGATTCGAACTGTGTCGTAACCATTTCTATGGCCTGACGTTGGAGGTAGGGATCCAAATATTTTTAATGGCTGGAATGGGAAGCCTCTGAGAAACAATCTCCTTGTTGGAGGTGGAAAGAAGCGCGTGAATTGGCGGAGCAGGCAGTCCATTAACCCAAACAAACAATCCTGTGGGGGTTCGAGAGGGTCTCTAAGGATGGGGATTGGAGTTGAAGGGGGCGAGAGTTGGAGTTATAGGGGGGGAGGTATATGGGGTGTTTGCGCATGTGAAGCTCGGGCGGGGCAATCGACCCCCGGCCATGAAGTCTCCACGATCACATCAACCAATCAACCTCCCCCGGAGGGTATCAAAACGCTCAAGGTGCGTGCCCAACGAACTGGGTCCCAGCAGGAACGAGGAGGAAGGTAGGGTCACTCATTGGGGTCATTCACCATGAAAGAATAATAATGCTCCCATTGATGCAGAGGTTCGGCGCGTATTCGAAAGTTTAGTCCATTGCGGACGCACATATTATACTATATAAAGAACACCCTCGACATCCATGTCAGAATCAGTGATTTAAAAGGGCATCAAACGAAACGCCGAGCTCAAAGGACGTAAAAATAGAGATAGATAAATGCCAAAGACAAGCGAATTATGGTCATCTTTTTTTCTGCATTAGTTCAATGGGGTCGACTTTGAAGTAGCCAGTTAGGTGAAGTACCTTGGCATAACTATTGTGCATTATCGCGTGGTTGGTATGAATAACATTTTTTCGGTGATAAAATGGGAAATAATTGCAATAAAAATATGCTGGGTTCATTCAATGCATTCTTGGAAGAAATTATTGTAAGATCGGGATATATTACTGTCTTCTACCTGCCAGAGCCTACGCCAAATGCGCGTAAGGTATATGAAATACGTTCTGGAAAACTGTCATTCTTGACATCTATACTGTTAAACACAGGCTGTATTTTAATTTTTTTGAGCCTTGTTCAAATGAAAATTCATCCCACATCTGATTTCGGAAATCATGTATTAAGAAAACATCTAATGCTTGATTGACATTTTGTGATTATTTGGAGCGATTGGGTTCATTACTAAAGTGCGCTCAACTAAAAAAGTGCATCCTTGTTGCAAAATGTTTAATGGATAGTTGAGGTGCCATCTGACGCATTAAGGTTGCCAGTTCGAATTCTGTCTTGTGCAGATATATTTTGCGTACCGCGTAGCCATTAGTTGTCCGGACCGTTTTTAAGAGTTTGATGTTGATCAGACGTCAACTTACCCACTCCGAAAGAATGCTACCATTGCGGTATTTAGTTTAATATACTATATATTGAAACAAATTCGTTGCGTGTTAGACACTGACAAGTTAAGGTGAGCGAAATCTACGGCGCATAAGATTTCAACTAAAACAGCGAACGTCACGCCCTTCGTCTGGGTTTCCTGACTTCAGAGGATCCAGAGATGACAAGCTGGCTACTCTAGTCAGCATGCTGACTGAAATGACGTGAAAAGTGTTGAAAAGAAAATCAGATAAGATTCGGAGAAATTGACAAGGCCCTACCGGTCGTCATTTCATACTGAAAAGTTAATTATTGTTTTTATTATGGTTAGGGCCCTCATTGTTGCTAGCATATATTTTTTTAAATACCCTAGTGTATTGCTGATTTTATTCGCGTCTCCTAATCTTATTTCTTGCACCTGATCCTCCGCCCACTCTGGTATTTGATCGCGCCGCGCAGGCATCTGCAATCGCGAACTAGGACGCTTCTTTGTAATATTCCCCGGCCCTTACCTTTCAGCGAAGTCTCACTCCACCGAGCTGCGCCCGACAACGCTAATTTCATTAGAGACCCGCCCTTCGGGACAACAGGTCTCGTTACGGACGCTAGCGGACCATTTCGGCATCCCCCCGCCCATCCCCGTCGCTACTGTCCGGAACAGTGAGTGCTTTCCATGACTCACGCTGATCTGCCTATGCTGGAAGGAGAAGTGTACCGCCGTTGGTAAAGGAAACCATAGAAGTCCATTTGATCGTTGTCAGGGTACACGACGTATCTCTGGGGATAGCCTTCTTGAACGTGAATGTTATCTGCATGCCGAATGACGTGGGGTGTTTATTGTTGGATAATGGCAGTGAGTAAGGGTACACTATGAATAGTACAAGGGACTAATCACGAGGGGATAAGCATCAGAACGGGGATTTACGAGAAGGGAAGAACCTACAACTGTGTTCATTGCCCAATAATAATCAACCATCCTGAAACATTAATTGGGCTCAAGATACACAGATAATTGAATACAATCATTTTGAAAATTCCTCATGGAGAGAGTAGAATAAGTGAAATAAAAACCAACGAAGAAGTGCTAGGCATGTTGAAAGAGGAAAGAGGATTGTTGGGTGATATCGAAAGGTGACAGGAAAAGTTGATGCTGGGCATTTTGATAGTCAATAGAAAGCTGAAAGCTGTTCAGAGAAGAGTGTCAGGTAAGCGAGGAAGGGGTAGGAAAAGTATAGGCATGCTGGACGGGATGAAGAATGTATGTGGAATTGAAGAAGGGTTTAAAGTAGGGTGGGGTGTAAGGTCATGTCTAGTTAGATGAAGCTAAGAAATTTAGCGATGATCAGCGTGCTGATCCACAACCTACTTCAAATGTAAAATACCAAACAACAGTTGGGATATTAATTTTAATGAGGAAAGACTGTGACGAGATTCGTTTCCCTAACCATTCAACCCCTCTTCAGTGGGACAGTAATAATAGAAACAGCCATGTGGCCTGTAGCTTGCCAGAAAGATCAAGTACCCAAGAAATCACACATCTTTGGCCGTGCTGACGGTTCCAAAGGGGGTCAACCACTATCCTAACGCTCTACCCACTGTGTCAGCACGATTGAAGATAGATGATAGGATACAGAGGAAAACATTTGATTCGGTAATGGATTTTATCAAAATATTGGTTAACCAGGGGCGTATTTACCAGTACGCCAACTACGCCATGGCGTAGGGCGGCAGCTCCCAAGGGGCGGCACAAGTCTCGGAATTTTTATTTCATCAGTTTTTTCAATTTTTTTAATGCGAACATATTGATTCAAAATCCCGCGCGTTTTCTTTATTAGAAAAAAGGTTCCACCATGGGTCGCCAGGAGCGCGAATCCCATGTTTGCATTAGTCATTGTCTTGCGAATGATCACGCTATTCATTTTTTCGCTAGTTCCTGTTGTTAGGCACGAGGACCTTGTGGACACATTGAATTTGGTTCGCATTATATTGGATACATTCTTTTTATTAACGTGAAAATGTAGAAAATTAATTCCTTAAGGGGGCGGCAGACATTGACTATAGCGTAGGGCGGCAAATGGGGTTAATACGCCCCTGTGGTTAACGCAAAATGCATGCACGATACATACCGGCTCCTACATATTAAAAGTACACTAATTCGTTTTACATGAAATGGTTAACTCGAAAGTGGTCAACACGAAAAAAATTTGCGCTAACTAATAAAATAAATCCCTGAAATTTTATTCTGACAACACGAAACAAAATTTTCGGCTGAAACTCCAATTCTACAATTTTCTCAGTGAATTCTGTCAAAGCGTAACTCAAAACTCCCTTAGATATTTTCCACGAACATATCAGTGAGGAAATTAATGAAATACTTAAATGTCATTTTCAAATTAATTAAAATCACTTGGTGAATAAATTAGACCATTGCACTGGTTCCATGAAGCACTGCGTTTTTATACAGTAAACGTATATGTGTATATTTATGAGATGATATGCTTCCCACATAAGTAATTAAAAAGTGATAGATTATCATGAATTATTATTTAGCACGGAATTTACGCGTTTACCCTCTACAAATTGTTACAGCCTGTTTCTACTGCGGTATGGAACCGTGGAACAATGAAGAACATTACTCTCACATTGCATTGCGATTGGCACATACTTTTCGTAAAAGTATGCGCTAGTTGCAGAGTCAAGGTACCATTCCAGTATCCTAATCTAAATGTCGCGGGTTCGAGCCACTCCTCGTGCATTTATATTGTACGAATTCTTCTCTATTGACCTTTGGAATAACTGATGATCGGGAACAGCTTATCCCAGGGTCCCAGGAGTAAGGTTTGATAACGCCTACTGGGACCAAAACGTTGAAATAGTCGTGGAATGACAGGATATTCCAACTAATCAATTCCGAGTGATTGCATTCGAATATACGCATTTAACATTTCTAAATATATCGCATTATAAACTGTTAATTTAAGTTACTAAACTGGATATTTTGTTCCGATATGATATTGTGAGAAAAACCCAGTAGTTCCAACAGTTACATCATGTTCCTTAGCTTGACCCTTCTGGCAGAATGAACAAGGGATAGTATAATAGGAACACTTGTCCACGGGCTTCCGGTTGAAGCTTGCTAAACTGCTTAACCGTCGAATCAGTCGACCTAGACGGAAAAATTGCCGTAAGCGGAGTGACCAAATTGAAAGGTCAAGATGGCGGAAATATGACCACTCAATAAAACCCTAGATGGGATCTCCGTTAGAAGCAAATCTAGTCTCGGGGTCACCATCGGATACGTCAGCAACGCAAGTGAAAATCAGAAGTGTTATCATTTGCGGCGAACTCGAGAGCAAGTGCCCATGCTGGAGAGGGTTTTGCGGAGTCCGTAACGCACACACACGTGACGCGATTCTACGGTCTGGAGTCCGCTACGGGTTATTTGCTATCCCCCCTCCGGCCGTCTTGCTTCCCCTTCCCCTTTCTCTGGCCCGGCCTCCGCCTCTTACCGGACCGATTAGGCGAAATGACTCGGAATGAGCGGTGACATATATGTGTGTACGTTTTATGTTTGTTCGAGTGTGTGCCCTAGGGATAGTGCGTGCGTGCATGCAAGTTCAATGAAAGCATCCTACTGAGCGGATGACCTCGTGGCCTCGTCGTAATGCCCCGGCCTCCACGCTGTCTGCCGCGACTGGCCGGGACTAGGGACGCACGTCACGTGAGCCGATCTCTTGGGAGTGAGATAGAGATTATTTTTCTATATTTTTCACCCCCACCCCACGGGATGGAGATATCTGCGGTCGGCGTGTCTGGTTTTCAGTTGCATTGTTAGGGCCCAGTATTACTGTCTCGTAATTCCAATCATTAATGATGGATAACTTTGAGTTAGTCAACGTAACATGAGGTTGACCTAAATCACGGAATTTATAAAATAAATTAAACTCAACGTCCCCTTAGTAAATGATGCACATCTGTCTCTAGTAATTAATTCCCTGCTGTTTTCGTGAGGCCAAACCCCACAAAAAATCTTTTATGTTGCAAATTTGAATACAATTTTAACTAGACGAAAATTTGATGGATTTTGTTGTTTGCCCAAACTAAACCTTAAATTTAATTTTCAGTTTAAATGGGCTCTACAAAACAGGGTGAATGTGCTTTTATGCCCGATAATTCCATAAATTCGATGAAATGGTAATCATAAAAAGCACCTAATGCAGTAAATGTTTCATGAACTGCGGTTATTTGATGTAATAGCAATTGAATAGGAATTATTTTTAAGACCACCGGTCAAGGTAGGTTGTCGATTGGTCAAAATCCCATGCTCTGCTACATTTCTAAGCCCAAATGAGCACAGCAATACATAAATACTCTAAAATCTGCAATACAATTAGCCATTATTAAACTCTAACTACTTCATGTCTCCCTAAATTCCTTCTAACATGGCTACTCTTTTTCAGTCCTCATCTACCCAACATTCTACCAGTCATCCACAGTCCATTGCCGCTCCATGTTCCCTGTATTCATTTTTTCTGCCTCCTTTGAATTTCTCCCAGCAACCTTCTCTCATTTCAAAAGCCTCCAGTCTGCGTTTACTCTTATGCTTCAACGACTGAATTTCCGCGCCTTAGGTACAATACTACGCTCCATATTAAGGTTTTCACTTGTCTTTAGTTTAAATATTTCCTTATGGTCCCTGCCATCGATTGCTCTATTTTTGTAAAAGCTTATTTGCCCAATTTAATTCTTCTTTTACCGTCCTGCCTGATAAATTTGAATAATTTACCAAACAAAAATAAGGATACTATTTTAAATTTTCTATCTTATCGTCTAATTGCATACGAATAGTGAATTTAAGTTGTATTAATATATTAACTTTAGACGCTCTCTTTTTTGAGTTCATGAATTCCAGGACATGTTTTACGCAACATTGCACTAAATCCTCATATAATGTCTTCATTCTCCATATTTCTCTAAGTCTGTCATGAGATACATGAATTATAATTCTTGCTTTTCATCCGGTGCTTTCTTCTGAAAATCTAACGTTAATATTTCCTTTCTAAATGATACGCAAGGTTACTCCTTCGTGTCACATAAATAGATTATCTGCGACGATTTTTTCTTCATTCTTTTAAGCGATAAATATTGACGATTGAATTATAAAGTAATAAAAAAGTATAAATTTTATAAAACTTGACTTTTTTCGCGATCGATGGCTAGAGATCGATAATTTATATTTCGTACAGGGATATTGATGAATGATACATGTTATTTTGAGAAAGAACAGTCAATAAATGAGAAAGCCAAGGGTGAATGTATTGGAAAAAAGTCACCAGTCTAAGGCACAGAAGAGACATTCATGAATATGACAGACGCGAAAGGATCACGCAAAGGAGGGGTAGTATGGAAGAAATAAGTAAAAGAAAGCTTTACTTGAAATTATTAAAATCAGACTTCCATCTTGCCTACCCCGGGAAGAAGAGAATGCTGTGAAGTTAGTGTATTTATCACGATAAGTCAAAAAACTAAGACACGGTGCTTATTTGCACTAGGTTCTTCAGATGCAGGTAACGGATTTAATACTTTCACCATTCCAAGGCTTAAAACTTTAACTTACAGCTTTCTGTTTTTTTTCGATTTGATAGAAGAAACAGAAATACAGTATGGAATAATTCAGGTCAAAGAAAGAGGAAGCTCTCACAATATTTGGAAGCAAATAGTTGTAGTAGTAGTTATTAGGGGAGGCGACCGACAGCAGAGGTCATTTTCGCCGGAAGGGATAGGTGGTTAGGCGGAAGGGGTAGGATATTCAAGGAATGGAGAAAGGGTGGAGAGAAACTCGGCGTCGGAATTAGCCTAATATTTAACGAAAGGCGCCAAGGGGTCCAGAATTTAACTTATGTCCTACACGACGGACGGAGTACTCACTTAAAGTGCTCTCCACAAAGCACCTTAAGCACCAAAAATTCTGTCAACCACCGGGATTCGAACCCGGGGTGGGAAGCCAGTACCATAGCCAGCGCACCATCCCGATCCCCCGTAAATAAACGTTGGGGACCTGGTTAAAACCTATCCTTAAATTCGTGGAATATCTTGAATGAAAATAAACAATGGTCAACCATGAAAAGTTGATGCGGCAACTTACAATGGGGACTTTTACTGTGGAGAAACAGGCCATTGGAGTCTATCTTACTAGATAGAAGAAGAATACCTTGAAGTTTGTTCTTAAATTCTGCAGGCGTCCAGGCGAAATATTTTCCTGAGTTTTCCCTGCTTGTTCCCAGACTGCGTCCCATGTTTTCCTCGTACGTCGATTTTCATGCCTTAAAATTCTCGTGCCCCTTTTATAGACCCACTTTTTCAGCCAAGCGCATAATTCACAATTTTCTCCTCGTAGAAAGCTGTTATACCAAGCTTGGACCGATCTAAATCGTAAGGCGAGATTATTCAAGCCTTCATTCTCCAGTTAATGTGTAGTACGAGTTTACAGAAAGTGCCGATGAGGATGTGTGGGTGGGGTCGCAATATAAACTAGAGAAAAGGATGAGAGGGACTCGGAACAATGGAACTTTAATGATTTCACCCGTCCATCCGTGACCAACGTAATAAGTTTGGGATGGAAAACTGGAAATAATAGCCTCCGGGATCTTACGAACTCACCCTACCGCAAAGTTGAAAATGAAAACCTGTCGAGATGCTTAAGAAAATGGCGGCGTGAACATTTAACACCGTTTTGAGCGTAGAATTAGGATATATTTTTGAATTTTTCAGCAGCTTAATTATTTTCCATAGAAGATACTGAATTCCAATATATAGTACATTCAAGCAAATCATAACAGCGGGTAGCTAAAATGTGAGCCGTTCTTTCAGTTATAAAACAAAAATTATTGGATGCTCTTGGACAGGAAGAAGTGCGAGTTAATGCGGCAGGAGTGAGTTCAGAAAAATCCTCCAGCGCAAAAATGTAATTGGTTCTTCCGGTTCGCGTTTAAATGCAATTATGGATAGCAAAATGGTCTAATTAATCTTCACAAGTCTCTCTCTGTGCATTGGACGGATATGTTATCATTTTTTAGGAGCGTGACCGCGTTGTCGCCTATCACTTTAACGTCGCACAGTGGCACTGCACGAGGGTGTAACTGGGCACTCCCTGCGGCGACAGACAGGGTGTTTTCCCAGGCCGGGAAAGGGGGCCGTACTTGGTTGCACCCTTTAGGGGCTTCACTTAGATTACGCATGACCGTTTTCGGTTTTTTTACCTTCCCTTCCTTTTACGGCAACGATACGGTAAGATCTTAACCTCCACCTCTCCCCCAAACTCACGTAAATTTCGACTCTATCATTAAATTATCAAAGAGTCACTAATTTCTAAAAATAGAGTGAAAAGAGCGAAGGTAGATTTGGCGAAAATGTTTTTCTCTGCGGTTATCTACATATATTACGATTCGATTACGTCATTTGTGCAGAAAATACTGGTGAATGTATTTTTAATTTTTAGCGGTATCAGATTAAAGTCATTGCAACTAAACAAAAATTTCGAAACTCTTTTTATTAGATTGATCATTGCTTAAATTATTCCGAAAAATAGTAGTTTCATTGATGAGCATTTGAATAATGTGTTATTTACCAATAAGGATTAATTAATAATCCTTCTTCTTAAAACTATGGCTGTAATAATGAATTAATAAATTATTAATTTTTATTTATGATGAATTAATAAGATTCCTCCTGCATCTTCATTAATACCCGTTAAGAAACGCAATGTAATACGTATACACTCTCCTTTCCTCCCAAAAACCTAACATGACTTCAGAACACTCCTTCGTGCTAAATTAAAAGGCGAATACTGCGCAGTAATGAATACAAGCAACAAAATTTGAATGTTTTGTCAAGGTTTTAGTATTAATTGCAATTTTGGTAGGGTAGAACAAGGAGGAAAAACTATAAACTACCACGTAGCACGACCGTGGTCACCACTGAACCGAAATTTCACGGTAGAGACTGTATAGTCACAGTACTCTGGGTATTTCACAGTAGAGGTTAAAATAAAAATGGAGTCGAGCAAGGCATGCAATGTAATGTTTCGTTTTTATTATAACTCATTTCATATTCGCATTTGCGGAAGGCTGAGAGCTTCTGCTAGCCCATGCATTAAAAAAACCATTAGAAAATCGTGGGCAATTTTTATATCGGATACTTCGATATTTTAATGCCAATTCTTGGAAAAAATAAAAAAATCATCATTTTTGATCACCACTTCACCATTCAAAATCTCATTTCCATGCACGTGGTTTTCATTCATATACATTAGGATTTTTTTCCGTTTCATTTCGCCTTATAAAGGATGGAACCGGTCTTGCAAATAGTACCTGAATACCTAAAATTGCGAACGAGCATTTAAAGGCCCTTAAGGAATGAGAGAACCATTATACTCGAACTGCCCGGGGCCCAGCAGAGGGATCTGCTGCCATGGGAGTAATATTCATGCTGTCACCCACGGAATGAAAAACTGAGTTACGTTCTGCTCCATGATTACATCGCCTCCAGCCCTCCTCTTTCTAAAGCTTTGGAGCCCTTTGTGCGGCATTATGTAATTTTAGAGCAATGATCGCCACATGTCATCCCTGCAACAGCAAAATTTTTCAGAATGGTGTAATGAGGGCTGTGGGAAACCGAGGGCAATAGAGATCCGTGACCCACTACATCAGCCACGGGCAAAATGTCAATTGCACACCTTCACCCTGGATAGATTTATTTGACTGGCATTTCTGTCCAAATAATCTACTATATTATTTATTTTTATATATAATTTATTGACATTTTTATGTATTATTTCCTACTATTTTTATACGCATTCATTATTTTGTTTATAGACTCCTACTGCCTCTCCTACCGGGCACATTTTCTTAACTCCAATATTTGCTTTCTCTGAGGTATTTAAATGATAAGTTGTCAAGTGTCGAGTCACACGCATCTCATTCTTGAATAATTTGGTAAAATGAGCCTGTTTCACTGTGTTGAATTTGGAAAAAATCGCAGGAACTTCAGTGGAATGAAAATGAAAATATTTAATATTTTTCTATTTAATCATTTAAAATATATGCATTTTTAGCTTATTTTCTAACGGCAAATTTTTATACTATAAGAACAGTTTTCAGGTTTCCCCTCTTATTGATAGAAATGGGCTTTTACGGCTAGTAGTATTAAAAAAATTAAAAACTGCAATAGCCGTAAACAGTTAACCTTTCTAAACAAAGTACAAATGAGGTGAGTTGGCTCACGCCACAAGTCAAGGATGGGGTAAAAGGTAAAAAGGAAAGGCATAAGAAAGGTGAATGGTGAGGGAGCTCACTTCGACTTGTGTGGTCGTGACGATTCACCTTCAGTACGCTGAAGAGGGCAACTTTGTGGCCGAAATACGCGTATTCGTATTTACCTTTCTTATCCCTTTCCTTTTTACCTTTTACCCCATCCTTGACTTGTGGCGTGAGCCAACTCATCTCATTTGTACTTTGTTTAGAAAGGTTAACTGTTTACGGCTATTGCAGTTTTTCATTTTTTCAATTATCCTCTTAACCGATCATATTTAAAATTCTACCGTACCAAATGTATTCTATAAAAATTCGATGTACCACTTTGCCTTATACTTATCAGGATTTGGCAACGTTGAAAGTTGGCAATGAGACAATTTAATGATTTTGTTTTAACGGATGGATATGAAATCAATGCTCGGCACGTCTCCGCCCTTAAATGTTGGCACAACAGCCAAAGGCTTCGAAAGGGATTCGAAATCACAAATGTGAAAAAAAGAAGCTTTGGGCATATCTGAAGCATGAAAATGGATATCCCATTAACTTGTGCACCCTGCAAAATTTCAGGAAAATAATTACATGAAATTACCCTGAAATTGTTTTCATCATGGTCATAAATTGAGATATTTTGATTCAAAATTGTTCATCATTCGAAGTTCAGTCAGTTCAGTGTGTATTCAGAGTTCAAAATTGTGAATCAATATTTCAAGAGATTCCACTTTTCGTTAAGACTTCTTCTCGCGCGCGAGTGATTTTGTATTATATTCCCATTATTCCAATTAATTTGAATAACGACGCAAGCAGAACAGAAATTACTGTGCCTGGAGCTTTTAAAGGTTTGAAATATCTTTGAAAAATATGTTTTATTTATTTATTTAAATAGCAAAACAAAAGGAGCCGGTCATTAAGTTATATTCTAAAACAAAAAATGCAATGCACATGCGAAAGCAGTGAATAGGGACGTAAATTTTGCTTGGAGCAGTATGTTAAAATCACCTGGGAGATGCTTCATGAAAGAACGAAAAACATAATAAAATACATCTTTATCTACATAATGCCCCTAAACCCGCCCTGGGTATGTGATGCCGGGAGTGTAAGGGCACCAGCCTTTCATGCACAAATCGAAGCTAATGCATGTATAGGAGTTACATGATCCCACCGAAGTTAGCTCAGTTACAACTCAGCGAGTGAACAGCAGACAAATTGGGCTGAGGCGACTAGATACTTAAACTGGATTGACTCCTCGCCTGACTGGCTGCCAATCTCCCTTGCTTGCTCTCGATCGGATCCTTCTGACGGAGGAATTGGTGGGGGTGGCCGGTCTGTTGGCTTCTCATCCACAAGGCCCGGGTTCTAATCCCTGCACTGATATCCCAAACCATATCTGGGTATCATGTCGAGAGCAATACAAGTGGTGTACTCCGTCCGTCGGATGGGGCGTTGAATTGTGAGACCACTTCGCGTTTTTCGTTATAAGAGTACGATAATGTCGACGGTGGCTCTTTCTCCACCCTTCCCGCGTAATATCGCAGCCAAATTACCCACGTATTTCTGTTGCCGCAAATGACCTCATCTGTCTGTCCCCTTGGCTAATAACTACTTTTACTGAAGGATCTCAGGTTTTCCCGGCGTATGGTATTCAAGAAGTTCTCTCGGGTTTCCCACCGGGTCAGGTTGCAGTACACCGACGTTTCGAAGGCTGACTCTGCCATCGTCTTCCCTGAAGACCATGGCAGAGTCAGCCTTCGAAACGTCGGTGTACTGCAACCTGACCCGGTGGGAAACCCGAGAGAACTTCTCGGACTACTTTTACTATTCTTTCATAGGACTTAGACAATGGCTTTCCACAGTATCTTAGCTGTGCCAGTGGGGGCGGGGGGTGGAATGAAAAATATATAAATAAATAAATATGTGCATGCATATAAATATATGTATTTATGTATATGTATATGTGTGTATAAATACATTCATATATATATATATATATATATATATATATATATATATATATATATATATAAAATAAGTAAAAATATACGGAAAAAAACAAATGGCAAGTGGGATTATAAAAAGAAGAGAAGGCTTCGATATCGGGTACTGGAAAGAAAGAAAACGCGGTCCTGAGAGCGTCTCCATCTCGTTTTCACCACCATTGCGAACGGATGGGGAAAAACGGAAAAAACTCGCCGCGTTAGTTGACAACAGGGCGGGGAGGGAGAGATGTCCCAGGAAATGCTTCCTCGACCGCAGCAGACCTTCAGTCTTTCGGAAGGGCGATCCATCACTGCGTCCTCTGGGTCTCCTAAGGGGAATTGATGGGAAAAAGGGAGAGAGGAATTGAGCGTGGTCCACCCTTGGCACTGGTGCAACATCGGCAGCCTCATACTACTACGAGCGTACGTGACGGGCGACCTTCCTGGACTTGGTGGTAAGGGGCGCCTTTGGTTTCCCGCCCGTTCGTCCCCTCTCCCTTTCAAAAAGGGTCGCCGCCGGCTTAAGGGGAAAGGAAGGGGAGAGGAGGTCAGGAGGAGGGAGAGGGCTGTCGGCTGTTAAAAGGTTGGCCGTCTCGATTCCTGGCTCAGGGCGACCCGTGAAGAATTGTGTAACGAATTGTTCCCTCCTTCACGCCAGTGACTCCACCTACGCACGTGGAAGATTTTAACTGCTTCGTGGATGACATTACTACGACATCCACAGTGAAAAATTGCTCCGTACGTTTTCGCAAAATATTTTATTTCGATTATCACACCCGCAGGTCATTTCAATACGAGCAATAGCCTGCAAACCATTGCGACAGCTCGTGGAGGGGAAGTTAAAACCCCATTCATTCACGCACCAATGTGTGAGCTTACACATAAATATGAATATAGTTTCGCTCATATACACAGACAAACCTGCACATACACACACACACACCTATTTTCATTGAGCAGTTATAGTTGATTAAATCATAAAATAAATTTCCTTTTCAAATGAAAAATACTTGTGTGCTTGGGTTCGACTTTTTTATGATTGCTTATCGTGCGAGGGAAGAAGAATGATTACTTGAATCTGTCAGCAACTGCATAATTTCCTCGTATTTCATACCGATGGTCGAATCTATCAATATATCTTGGGGCCATAATAATTTCCTCCTCAGTGTCACAAGCAAAATCATGTGTTATTGTGGAAATCAAGGCCCTTGTATGGAGTAAATCGTATTTAAGTTCTATTTCCAGGAGGATTAGTTTCACGAAACGGCAGCAGGGAGTGACGGCTACATGGCTTGCAAGCAGTTGTTATCATTTATTTACAATATATTAGAGCGAATCGCCATATTCACCGAAATCGCAGGGATATTATCAATATTAAATCTTGCCTGTTCTGAGAACGCAATAGCCCATTTGATTCAGCCATCTCGACGATAGCAAAACATAAAAAAGTCTTTTAAAAAATTATGAATAGATCATTAAGTCTGGTTTATTCGTCCCATGCTTTTTGAAATATTTGTCAATGAATTAATTAGTAAAACGAATATTTATACATTCCAAGACACATTTCACATAACCCCACTAAGAAAAAAATAGCTCAAATTTGTGGAATCACGTAAGAGAAAATTTTATCGCCTTTCATGTTACAGACAACGTTTTTGGTCAAATAAAGGGTGTTGCTCTGTATAGCCGGCGCGGAAACTTGGTTGTTTGAATCAAGATTATCATAGTGTGGTGTAGATTTGGGTTTTTTTGGGATGTGGGTGGGGAGAAAGATGGAAAAGGTGACGTGGAGAGGAAGGGCAACAAACGAGGAAGTGCTCGGCATGGTAGGGAAGGAGATTGTTGTGGAAAATCCAAAGGAGGCAGGAAAGATGGATTCAGAAAATCTTGATTGGCAATGGAGACTGTGATTGGGGGGAGACATCAGGCAGGCGAGATAATGGGGGGACATCATCAGACATGTCAGGAAAACGATAGTCATTTTAGACGAAATGAAGGCAGGTAAAAAGAATGTGGAGCTCAAAGCGGGTTTTATGTAGTGATAGATGTCAGGTCGTGGTCTCGTTAGACAAAGCTAAGTATGTAGCGATGTTCAGTCTGTCTGTCCAATACCTTCCTTAAACGGCAAAATTTAATGATAGCATTATTAACGCCATAAAATGGCACAATAAGAGCTTTGTTAATTCATAAAAAGTTTAACATAGGACAATTAAGAAAAGAAACCATGTCAATTTAATTGAAATGACCTTTACCAAGGAAATGTGATAGGGCACGTAAAAGATTTGGTAGAACTTATTAATTTCGATATAGAAACTGAGAAATACTGAGTTGTATTATTTACTGTGAAGTACTCAATTACAGTGAACACCTAACCGAGTGGTGTTAACAATTACACTTTCGGGAAACATTGAATAAATACGAATTACGAAAAGTGCTGAGGACGCCGACGTGAGTACCTCGAAAAAATATAAACTTCAAGGCTTATAAAATAGAACAAAACTCTTAGTTACGGAATACGCCTTGTAAAACAAGCACGTAGGATAAATCTTTATCCTCTCGTGAACTTGGCGCCCTTGACATTTGAACACTCTGCAATGCTTTGCATTTCTTTTTTGATGAAAGAGTATCTCAAAAACCCAATAATGTATAAAATATGACGTTCTTTTTCCAATATTTTATGCGAGCTGGTATAGGTAAAAACGTGTAACATTATTATTTTTGCTACGCTTAAAATTTTTATTCCGTAATATTAATGTTTGGGAAGGGAACAAAGCCATGATTTTTCATAAACGATGTGTTTGATTTGACGACAAAAACATTTTTAAAATCTCATATGAATAATGAAAAGAGATAAAAGGTGATACAACGACCATGAAGTGCAAGTGCTCAATCAACCTTTCAGAAAAGCAATACGATTATGACAAGTAGGCGAGGAAGAATAACATTTGGGGTTACGCATGGGATAACCTTCATCTTCAAAGAAACACTCCACCAGGAAAGCATCTGACACTGAATAAACAAGCAACCCATTAATTGCGGTGCATGGTATTAAACAGGATTATCTCCAAAGCCAAATGCCATAACATCCCAAGAGTTATGTGTCCATAGTCATATCTAAGAAGCATTATGCTTTGATGTGCCATAATTCCTAAAGTTTCGAAACGGAAATAGCATCATTTGAATTCGCTCAAGGTTAATTGCTCTTGACAAAGGGAAGAGTTATCCGAGAGCGTCATGCCTCAAACGGAGTGTCTTCTTCCATAACGATCTAATGCCTGGGGGTTCATTGAGGAAAAGTGGAGATATCACATCGGGTCCCAAATTTAAATGGGCCAAGTAGATATAAATTCACTCCGTCTCATTAAGGCTTTCCGAGTGATTTGGCTATAAGGGAGAACCTTCGTGTTAGATCACTGAATATGTTTCACGCTATGAATATTCCGAGAGGGAAGTATGAAACAGAGACTCACGTGTACCATTAGTGAAAGGAAATTAGAATATCAGACAATCAACTAAGCTGATGGACATATTAATGGCTTTCTTTCCGTCGCCCTCCACTGGTTATTGAGCTAACCGATGAAATGGTTTCCCGCCCGTTCCGCTGGGAAGCTATTCTCGGAGCCAAATGATAGATGTGGAAATGCTGCCCCTAACTCCCTACAGTCCAAGAGCATTCATTAACTTGTGGTGACAGAAGCATGGCATTATTTATACATGTTTCGAGAAAAAAATGCTATAATTGTTATAACAGTTTTCGTATCCCTAGCTTGTCAAAGGTTTTTACCCCACTCTTATCATCATCATATTTACCTCCCTTTTATCAATGGAGTGGATTAAAAATAAAAGTTAATTAAAGAAATTTAACATGTTTTTAAGGAAACATGAACAGACCGATTGGTCGTCATTAATAAACGAATGTTAAAATCCAACACCGCCGTCTGATTTCTAAGAAAATGTGATTTGCAAAGACATGCACTTACAAGTTAGTTATGCATGATACTATCTCACACAGCAAGTAGTAGCAGTAGCCATTGTGGACATAAATGAAGTTATTTGTTCAGCATTGCTTATTCAGTTCGGTGAAACTGGTTTATCTGAGATTTTCTTTTTATAGATTCGGCGTATCCGCCCCGTAAGAAATGAAATCGCCTGTGTCCACTAGTAATTAGACGTCATGATTTATTAATTGGAGGATATATTACCAAGCGTGTGACAACACTGAGAGTAATCCCAGCAATAATAAACCATAACCGTGGGTGAGTAACTAGCACATGCAAGGAGGAAACATAGGGTGAAAAAAGGCTAAAAGATTGCCGCTGTTGGCATTCGCTTTATCTTAGCAGAGAGAGCAAAGGTACCTGAATGTTAAACGTCCTATCCGACGGATGGAACTTTGATTGAAGCGCTCTCCGAACTACATACATCCTTATTTTTACAGGAATGACACTGATGTTGTCTCCTAAAAACATATCACGGTCTTGATTTTGAGCTGGGATTTCGACGAAAGAAACCAGTACATCCAGCCACCCTACTCTTTCCCGCCACACACCACTTTTGACCCACCCCTCGTCGATCTTCCCCGAAAATTCTAACTTGCTCACCACCTGACGATTGTGAATCCGCTCCAACCCAAGCGTTTTATGCATCGTGCACACACCACTGAACCGCAGAGTTGCTTACTATGTTGAATGATTAAACCGAATTATATAAAAGTAATTTGAAAACATTGATGTCCGAGGTGGAATCCGAACCGAAGGTCTTTGAATAAGCCTGCTACCAAGCCAGTTAACGTCACCTTCGTTCCTCGCTTATGGTTGGCATGAATTTACGGTGATGTCACCGATTTTTTTCAGGCCTTTCCATTGTGGAGAGGGGCAGGTATTCCTCTGAGAATAAAACCGTCCGCCCACTCCCAAAGGAACGGGAGGAGAGTGCAGACGTGCGACCATAATAACAAAAGATTCTGACAAATGGCATGTCACAGCGACGACTAAAATATGCTCATCGAGAGATGGCAAGCTCATTGCAGATTGGATTTCACTGATAATGGTGTTTACTACACCATAAAGAAGCAGTTGTAGCCAATGACCAATGGCAAAGAGAATGTGAGACCCATGCCCATACATACTAGGATGAAAGGGGGATGACTTGTTCTTCAATTCTTTCGAACATCATTGATAGAATAAATTGCTTAGAGTCAATCGAGGGAAAATTGATTCGCATTAAATTTATGTATATTTTTACTAGTCATTTCTTGAATACAAAAGGTTCTCTTTTGTATTATTTTCATGTGTATTCTCCATGGTGCGCAATATTCCAGCGCATGAGAAGTGCACTAATGCCTCTACAAAAATCACGATTTTAACTACTCTAAGGATTCTGGCGTCACTACACGGCGTACCTGAACTGTTCTACGAGAGTATGCTACAGAGCTGTTAAGGAACTTGCTAGCCCGCATATCGCTGCTGGATTGGCTCAGTATATCAATATACTTAATTTTCATTCTTCGGTGAATTTAGATGTTTCACCCCAACTCAATTAACGAATGAGAGAACGCAGTTCCTCTGCGGTGAATGTTGCAATTGGAGCCGCCTTGTTTTCACTATTGTTGCGTTCTGTAATCGTGCTGCCAACTCTCGGTCACACTTAAAAAGTAATGGCTATCATCACAGTCGCTAAGCATCGGGGCAGTGGCTCGATGTTTCCAAATTTTATAGCACTTTTAATGTTTTCACTTGTCTAACTAACCCTCGTGCAATCTGGGTCGAAGCTACAGTTATGAATAGACAAAATCTCAGGCGATTTATTGACAGAAACTACCAAGAAGATATAAGGTGCTGCCTATGCTATGGCCAATAAATAAGATGCATGCTTAAAATTCATTGAGAAATTTGTATGGTTACACAAGTTCGGTTTTCAAGGATTTTCATTGGTCTTACCTGAAGGCTGGGCCTCACCTCATCGATCATTATCACCGTTAATACATGGATGATTGAAATGGAGAGGTAAGGAGTGCGATGTAAAGAAACTTCGGCATTAGCATACTCGTCGAGCGATTTCTAGAGGTGAACCCTCGATTCCACAGAGGGAGCAATGCATTATACATGCTCCTGATTGATTTTTTAATTTGTTAATCGGCGCTCAATGTATGCGTTTTAGAGTCGATTGGAGCGTCCTCAAAACAACCTCAATATGACTTTCTCAGATGCCAAATACTAGTAGCTCCAATAAAGAGAACTTAGGTCTTTGCCTTGAGTAGTCGCTCGGAGATGCCGAAGAAGTCGCTGTTTAATTAAAACAGGGCACATGGAACGGCAATCGTTCGGTTCTCAGAACAATTCAGTAATAAAAATATTGGCTCGTTATTCCATCTGACAGCAGAAATCCTCGGAAAAATTTATAGAGGAAATTTATTTTGCCATTCAAATCTTAATCCTTACTATAATCAGTTGCCATAATGGACTTGGGATTGAAACCATTTGATTCCCATGTATACGTATTAACCGAAATGTCATTGAAATATTTTCATGACACTCTTTTTAGAATTATTATTAGTTATAGTCTATTTTGCCGACGTTTGAGCCATTTATAAAAAATATTGTGCTGATTTCTATAGAATTTCTGAATCAACACGTAAGCAAGTCAACATTTCGTTCGAATAAATTTTTCCTTTTTCAACCTCTATTTTGGGTTTCAGTGTGTTTTTTTCCAATTTCAAATATTAAAGAGGTTGAATCGCAGCTGCACGAGTCAGGGTATCATGTTTTAATGACAAATGATGAGAATTAATATACTTGTATATCCCATAAATACGTAGTTTCCAAACAGATAATTTTGGGTGCATTCACTTACTAAGCACAGAGGTTTTATTAAAGTTTTAAGCGTGCTCTAAAACTTATCCAGGATTAGTTCTGAGGCACCAATTTTTTTGACATTACGATTTCGGTTATTTTTCTCACAAATTAATGAATGTTCTTTAAACGAAGACGGGTGAGTTTTGTTGCGCTGATCTTTTGCAGCTCCTACATGATGACCCCAATGATATCAGTTTTTCGTGAGGATGACATGCATTTATACACCATTAATCCATAATTCTTCTGGAAGAAATCCTGTAACTCCATGGAGCATGTATAAAATCTTGGATTTTTGGTGTCAATTGCTATGAAAACTAGCACGGGAAGACCCTGTTTGTCGTCGCGACCCTTTGATAGAGTGCGCTTATATCTATGGTTATATCTCGATTCAACTTCTTTAGTGATTTTAATAAAGCAACTATAATTGCCGACATGTTGATGCGCCTTAAAACATACAGCCATTCTTCAACCCTTGATGTTTAACACCCCCTTGCATGCAGTCCAACATGGCTACACTTTTCCCATTTGCCTCAAATCATCTCTCTTCAAAGCCTTCAACATCCCGCTGCCTCAAAACAACTCCTCCATTTACCATTCCTGCCTTCCCCAATCCCTCCCCATAACTACGTCCGCTCTCCCCAATCCAGTTCTAAGACTTTTTCGTTTGTCTTCATCCCCCCCCCAACAGATGTTTTTTTCCATCCTTCTCTCCATACATTTAAAAAAAGCCTCCAATCTAGACTCATCCTCTCTCCCCTCAAGGTTCTGAACCATACAAAACTTCGCTCTATATTAAATTCATCATTCATTTTTTTTACCCCCGCGTTTCCAGTCTGTGTTAAGATTTTGAAAATTAAAAAAAACAGGGGTGGATCCGAACGGACGCCAAGAGAGCAGTGGTTTATTAATGCAACCCTATATCCTTCCCCCACCCCCACCATCCATCTCCCTCCATTTAATTCTTTTTATTTTAAATAAGCAGACTTCTGTTCGCTCGGGAACTCGGGAGTAGAGTCGGAAGGGTTTTTGAGATATCGTTGGGCTAAAGGAAGCGGCGGCCGTGGAACGACGTAAAAGAAATTTGAAGGGCTCCCATGCTATAAGAACGTCGTCTCTCGCCTCACTCCGGGTAAGCGGGAATGGGCCGTAGAGCGAGCCTTCCGTTTGAAGAGCGATTTGAGGAGTCGCCGCGGAAACGCTCGCTCGTGGAAGGATTGACGAGGCCATTGAAACAACGCCAATAGGGCTCACAAGAATGACCACTTTATCGGTTCCCTTCATCCCCCCCCACAATCAAACATCCCCTTCACACTCAACAACAATAGAATCTTTTCTTCTTAACTTTTTTCGAACGATAAATGACCCAAAAGAAAAGAGAAAAATATTCTATAGAATTTCAATTACTTAATGGTGTTGAGGACAGTGAGAAATGTCAATCTCAAGATAGCAATATGTATATTTAGGCAAGAGTTTACCCTAACCAGACAAAGAAACTAGGTAAAAAGGACCAGCGAAGAATATGTCTTCGAAACATGGAGCTGGAGGAGAAGGTTAAATGGATAGACAAAGTGAAGAGTAAGGAAGAATATAAAAGACAACAGAAAAAGATCATGTCTAGAACTCTGCGGCAAAGAAGAACTTGATGGATTGGGCACACCTTGAGGCAAGATGGATTAATTAGAAAGAATAGAAGGGAAACTTGAAAGAAAGATCCCGCGAGGAAGGCGAAGGGTCAAGTGCATATGCTAAATTAAGAAGGACTGAAAACAGAGAAGTTATCATGGGGTGAGGGAATCAACACTAAAGAGAGAAGAATGGAGGACTTCAGTGAACCAGTCTTAGGAATTGAATATTGGTGATGATCAACATAGTTCATTATTTCGCCTCATTAAATTTATTTATTGATTGCTGTATTGAGAGCGACTCGGGGTGTTCTGTGGAATAAGGCCGTGCCTTGGTGCCGTGCCTTGCCATCTCTGTCTGGTTAGAATATCTCCTGGAAAATGTACGTTTTTGTTGCTTAGATATTTATTTTGTACAGAGAGAATTACAAGCTGAACCTCGTCATTGATTTTGTCCTGTTCCTATCCTACGCGAGGCATTATTGAACATCGGGTTGAAATTCAATAAAATATTTAAAAAAGTAATTACGGAACTATAACGAAGATTCCAGGAAATACGCCAGTAGAATGTAGAAAAAGTAAAAAGATTTTGCTCTAAGCCTTGCATATCTTCAAAAGTAAAATGTTGCGCGAATATTTAGAGAATAACCCAAACTAATTTTGGTCTGGGAAATGCAAGGGAAACGTCCTATTATACGTTATTTAAAGGAAGCAAAAGGTTAAATTGCTAGAAACATCATTAACCAATATCCTAAATAATTTCTTCACCAAAAATCAATTTACACAACGGAGTCCCCCACAATGCTGAATATCTCGTAAGCGAAGTATTAGAGACCCACGAAGGAAAAGATAAACAGCTCAGAAATATAAAAACAAACGGAGACCTAGGTCTGGACGGAAATATCCTTCCGAATACCGAAGGAAGTTGCGGCAGACATCACACGTTGTTTAAAAACAGTTTTATCACAAGTTGATGAAAGAAGAGGTTCAATACCTCGCGACTAGAAGCTAGCCCACACAACCTCCCTCGTCGAAGGCGACGATAGGGAGGACCGACCTACTTCTTTAATTCAGATATCCGGCAAAATCGTAGAAAATATCATTGTTAGCAGTATAATGGCCTTTCTCAACTATAGGAGAATACTCTGCCCTAACCGGTATGGATTTAGGAAAGGCAGACTATGCGATGATGTGAATGTACTATATTTGTAAGGTTTTTCAACATGTTTCGATGGATTTGTCACCAAATTACTGGAATAATTACTTGAGAACTGTACAGTGTCAATAGTTTCTTTATCAATAACCGCTTTCTACGTTAAGGCCTCTTCTTTTTGTATACTTTGGTTATTTATTCCTGAATATGTCGACACAGAAATATTTAATTTATATTTTCTATGTGGTGAGAAACTTTCCTTTACAAACATTGGCAAGGTGAAATGAAAGGATAAAACAAACGACCTACACCTGTGTCGAATAAATGATATCATGTAGTGACGGAGCAAAGGATTTTTTTGCTTTAAAAGGTTCTGAAAATATCCTTTGGGTTCCGCAAGATAGATGCATCTCAAAAACTTGAAAACTGAAACAGAAAAATCCTCTGCTTCGGTCCAAAGTTCTCTTTTTCGTCTTCGGGATAGCTATCGTCTGGCAATTTACATTCCACCTAATAAGTGACATCTGGCATGGATCCCGAATTTGATCGCGTGCAGCGTATAGGAGCTAAATTTATAAAACGCAGTTATGATAAACTTATGTGTGTATCCAAAATATTAGAGGAGCTAGGCTGGGAATCACTCTCAGGGCGAAGGTCAAATTACAGATTAAATCTCTTGCATTATTTGAGAGGATGTCTCTTTAGCAATGAACTTGAAAATGTACGAGGGTCATCCGGAAAGTAGTACCCGTTCGTGAAATAAAGACACAAAAGTAAATATTAACAAACATAAAAAATTTTATTTGAAAGAGGATACTTTAAACTACTTCTCAACATAATCTCCAAGCAAATTAAGGCATTTGTCATAACGTGTGACAAGTTTCTGTATTCCTGCTGCATAGTCCTTCGCCGCCAGCTCATTGAGATACGCGAGGGACCCATCTTGCACAAATTTTTGCATAATGCAGATGGTGTTTAACAATTTCATGAACAATTGTTCGAGAAACATTGGGAAAATGCTCACAGATGTCATCAATTGTGACGCGCCGATCGTTCCTCACGAATTCGTCAACTGAGCTCACCAGTTGGTCTGTAATGACAGACGGTCTCCCCGAACGCTCATCGTCGTGTGTGTTCCCCCTCCCCATGTTGAAGTTGCGACACCACCGCCGAACAGACGACTCGTCCATTACATTGTCTCCATACACCTCCTTTAATTGGCGATGAATATCACATGGGCGAACGTTTCTTGCATTGAGGAATTTAATCACTGCCCTCACTTCACAACTGGCGGCGTTCTCAATTTTTTTAAACATTGTAAACAATCACAGAAACAACACAGGCAATGCTAGCGTCACGCAACTTGGCTCAGAGAAGGCAGACAAGCCACTGAAGCTATCTGACCTCGTCCAGCGGCTACTCGCGTCGTCAGCACTTCATGCGGCACGAACGGGTACTACTTTCCGGATGACCCTCGTATTATTACCCCCATCGTTTTACGGTAGGAGAGATCATGTCAAAAAAATTAGAGAGACTAAGAGTAAAATAGATAGATTTAAGATGTTGTTTTGTTCACGAACGATAAGCGATCAGAATAACACTGTCCGACCGCGATAGGGTCATATTCGGGTCAAAATTAGTAAATTTGGTGTGTATTCAACCCCTGCCACACAGCCTGGCGGCAGCTTGCAGGGTATTAAAAAGTGCATGACACCTATTAAATATTTATTTGATTTCAAGCTTAAGCAATGCCGTCAATGAAGTCAAAACAAAGCGTTTGCGCCTGCACAAAAATTGAAAGGAGAGTTGGATCGTGTAAAAGGTGTTCCAAGACTTTAAGCTCCGAGTTCGCATTCAATATTTTGAGCATCCCTAGTATTTCGCTAACTTAGAGAAATTTCGTGTTAAACGACCTTGAAGAAACCTATTTTCTTCAAGTCTGACTCGCACGCTATGCTGATTTATGCGCCCCATTAAAGGTTTCATGTAAAGAGTAACACCTTAGTATTTGACCTTTTCTGAGTTGCTCACTTAGGTCCCATCTATTTTATATTTCAAGCCTTGTTCCTCTTTCATTTTATTTCAAAAATTCATAACTATAGATATAAATGCGCAATTCTAACTAACTATATCTAAGTGCGTACCTATAGAATAGATCGGTTTATGTCGTTGTCGCTATTACCTAGTTTTATGCAACTTCTGTAAGATGCGGGTGTTCTTCGCTATCAACTTTCAAAATTCTTCCGCGTGTTTGTGATACCTATTTTCAAATGTCCTTACCACAATGATGTGGGAGGCTCGCTGAATTTTTATCACTTTTTCCGTTCGTCACAATGTCGGCCGGCCACAAAGAGCGAACGTTCTCGAATGGAACGAAAGAGTTGACGCACGCACGATTCTTCGTAACTAAGTTCAAGGACATTTCATTCTTTGCGGTTGTTTATTTTTTTCCATGCACGCGGAATAAAAAAGAATCTGGCGAGGTTTCTTTTCAAATTTTTCGTGGGTTGAAGAGGAGTCTAAACGAAAGTCAGTGCTCCTCCAGGAGCGGGAAATCTGTGGATCAAAGCAAGTCATGGCATTGACGCTCTCTTTTATGTTATTCCCCTGTACACGAAGGGGATGGGGATCGAGATGGTGCGGGGGCTAACGTACTGGCTTCCCACCCTGAGGGCGCGGGTTCAAATCCCGGCGGTGTTGAATATTTTTCAGAGGTATCTCGATCCCTACTTGAGGTGCTTTGTGGAGGGCACTTTGAGGGAGTACGCCGTCCGTCGGATGGGACGTTAAACTGCGGACCCCTTGGCGCCTTTCGTAAAGAGTAGGCTAATGCCGACGCCGGGTTTCTCTCCACCCTTCATCCTTTCCTGTCCATCCCCTATGGCGCAAATGACCTTAGCTGTCGGTCGCCTCCCCTCAAAACTACTACTACTACGAAGGGGATTGGGGAGCCACGAAACTTTTTAGGGGAAAATGGAGACCTGAACCGGATAAAAATCAAACTCAGCTGCAGTGAATATGCAATAAATATGCAGTGCAGGCGACTCCCCTTCTTACTTCAATCTGTTCCTTTCTGTTTTAAAAATATATCAGATCTCTAGACGACGAATCGTTTATTATTACCTCGTAGTCTACCTTTAAAGGTATGTTTTGGATGGGCACAAACTAAAACCCCGTAGGAGGGATGTTAACCCTTCCATTTCTTAAACCCGCCTAACAAAAGACGCAGACTTAAACTCCACACTGCAATAACTCCTTCTTTAATTCTGCATACATTCTGCCCCCTTCATTTCCTCAAACATGACAATCCTTTTCCTTCCCATACCTCGCTTGCCTTAGGTTCTCCTCTCAGTCGCAGTTTTCAACACCCCACGGCCAATCAAAATGCTCTGCATCCACCTTTTCTGTCTCTTTTGGATAACTCCCAACAACTCTCTTTTCTCCCCCACCATGCCTAGTTTTAATTTCATTTCACGATCAAAAGTTAATGAATAAAAAAGATGTAGCACAGAGTTCCGAGAGTTCCTCGTTCTTGTGACCTTATATACTGTAAGCAAGAAAGTACGCATACCACCTATTTTGTACTGGAACTTGGGACTTAATAGGAGTAGGCTGGTGTATCCTTTTACATAGTCCCGAGCGACAAGTTTACTGCCGTTGGATGACACGAAACTCACTCGTTATGAGATATTATTGCCTCAAATTAACTTTTCCTTCGAAAATGCAGTGAGCAGATACAAATTCGCACCCTTCGAGAAGTAGGCACGTGTTTGGGCATGTTATTTTATTTTCATCGTTAGGTTCAGCATGAGAAAATGTTGAAGTTCATCTGACAGATACATCCAAGGTTGAAAACCAGCTTTAGTGGATCCATAATCTAAAAGTGCTAATGGTGTTGAATTTTTTTCGATTCGCCTCCGTCCCGATTATATGACCTAGCCTATAAGAGTTAAGGCAAGGTCGTCACTACCTTATTGAATTGTAACACTCCCTACTATGGTGTGCAAACGGAGTCATTTGCGAGCATATAGTATTGAGACAGGTGGATGTTTTAACGAAGTTAATTATTTCGAAAGAATTTTTTACTAGATGAAGGATTCTTGGGCGTATACTAATTTTGATGAATGTAAACAATATATTCAGTTGATATCATTTCTGAGCCGGCATTGTATGCTAATGATGTAGTACTCATACCAAAACATAGGGAACTGAGAGCAGCCATTTAGGGTATGAAAAACGATTTATAACAATATCAGTACGTGAGTACATGGTAATAATCTATTTGAAAATCCAAAGCAATGTTTGTTAAACAAAACCTCTGGCATAAAAGATATTAAATTATAGTAATTTACTCAACAGCATACATAACTCAACATATAACTGTAATTGCAAATATTACCATTGGTGAACGTATTGTAAATATAATTGATTAATTACATGCAATGTAAATTCAATGCTTCACTAGTTTAGTTAGCTTTAATATGATGAAGGTTGTGTATTAAGTTTTGGCTGAGATTATTTAAATATGTGGCATAACAGCATGGAGATCCACCGATTTAACAGAAGTTGACATATTAAAGCGTAAACAGAGAAAAATCTAATAGAAAATGTCAGAGGCTAATCTCAATGAATACAAATATGCCGGATGGAAGAGATATCTTTTAGCAATTGGGAATCCTGCATGCTGGCCGTCTTTATTCATAGATGTGTTATTATCATAGGAAATTATTTTAGTGGCAAATATAAAATACAGAGCATACAAAATCGGGAGTTACCACGAAGGGATAATAAGAAGTTTAAAACAAAAAAAATTGGCACACAGTAAGGTAAGATAAAATTGAGGTTAGCTGTGTCTCTAATTTTCAATTAACTGCATAAAGATTCAAGGCAAAAAAATCAATAAATAATGCAATGAAAAAGAAGATAAAAGATTGGCTGTTACACACGGGCGGGACTAGATGGCTTATAAATGGGGTTTGGCACAATATTTAGTCTTATTATTCACAATATTTATCGTTATGTTTTTCTTGTCTATGTGGTGCCTGCTGTCAATCCTTAATTTGAATGGGTTAGCTAGACGAGTAGGAGTTTATTAAATTTTGTATTTATTTTCAATGCGTATTTATTTCTCTTAGAAGTATGCTCAAATTGTATTTCTTTAGTTCAATCATATATTCAATAGCAAGGAATAGAAAAGTATGAGATTTTTGAATAAGGAATGCTCTGCAATACAGTTTGTCATATTACTTATCCATATATATATATATATATATATATATATATATATATATATATATATATATTCTTATATGCGTGATTGGTATGGTATTTTGATACTATAAATTAGAGATATTGCGAGATTGGGTTTGATACATTTTTTAATTATTTTCTACCAAGTAGTGTTTACATAATATTTTGTATCTAACATTGTATTTATGAGTCAAAATATATCTGATTACATGAGGATCCCAGTTGTGGCGGTGCAATAGACTGCTCTCGTCTGCTAACCCGAAGGTCACGCGCACTACTCCCGACTAGGTGAATTTCCCTCCATGGAGTTGGTTGTGATTGTTGTTGTTCTTATTTTCATGCAGAAACAAAACTTTGAGCCGAAAGACCAAAACTTTGTCGTATTCGTTTTAGTGCCAAAATATAATTCAAGTTATTATCGTCTTAAATAAATAGTATTACAGCGTGATTGCATTCTCCAGATCTGGCAGGACTCGTCTTTTGCAAACGCTCTCATGAATATCAGATGTGCCATACAATTTACTTCATTAAGCTTTTCGCTATGCATGAAACTTCTGAAGGGTGAATTTTTGGAGAACACCCCGAATCTAAGTGGCTCCTCCCAAATGTTTGACTTGGGAATCGAATTTCTACCTCACCTTGGCTACCTTGAAATATCACGTTGTCATAGTGTCTTTTCCAACTGCGCAGGGCATCTATCAAACACTGCGTGGGTTGATTGCTTTGAGTGAGTGTTTTGTTTGCATGGAAACAGCTGTGTTTGCCTCTTCACTACCTTTCCCTTACATATTGTCTCCATGGTACCTGCTATCTTCTGCTTAGTACGAAGGGAAGAATAAAAATACCTTACGCCCTTTCTTATTTCATCACTTTCCCCGCGAATTTTAGTGGAGGTAAACGAAGGCCCAAAAAAAAGACTTAGGGAAAGTTAGGATGAAATCAATGCTAAAAATATTTTGGCAAACACGTGAGAGCACCCGAGACTTATTTGCATCTTCATTCCGCCAGTCAGAGACTGACGTGTATGTTCCAGTGAATTCGCGCAAATATTTGAATCTTTAGACAACGCATATTGTCGACGATTATCACGTGCACCTTCGGCAAATGCAAACCTTTGCCTACGACATAGCTTTCCCTCTTTTTCGGGGGTCTTCCATTAGCAGTATTCCCAATAATGTGGGGTTCGTTCATTAAGTAAAGGCCTTTCAAATGACTTCCAGTATAGATTCTGATCAACCTATCGATTGTAATCACCTGAAGAAACTGCTGGAATTTGACATTACTAGTTTCCTAAGAAATTTAATCAATTAAAATTCGAAAGTTTTTCCTTTTTGATTGAAACAAAAAATATGACAATTTTGGCAGCTACAGCCGATGAGGAATATTATTGGCATATTCATTTAGTATAATACATTTTTTCTTAAAAGTAATTTTCGTTTAAACATAGGGTTTTTTACGTAAATAAAGTTTTTAATCAGCAGATATTAGAGCAATAAAAATTTGATCGAGTTTAAAATACTTAAGACCCAATTACAATATTACCGCACGATTACTAAAACAATGATTTCTTTAAAAATTCTTTTCACCCCAATTTCACTCTCCGTCCACGAAATGAATGGGCTAAGGCTTTGAGCACCTCTTTCATTTGCCACTGCAATTTTTTAATGTAACGACATCGAAAATTTAGGTTAGAGAATTAAATATCTTTCCATGTAAATGTTTAGGAACTAACAGCAGTTCTAGTCTTTAGAATTAAACAATCGTATTTCAGAGAGTTACTTTACCAAAATCAAGAGAACGTGCCATGCATCAATGATACGGAAACTAGACGAACAGGAAGACGTTTTAGTAGCATTGAGAGAGGTAAGATTAATTTTAACAATTGAAGATCATCCTTCAGCTATCGAAGCAAAATAGAATTTTGAATGCTCCATTGTTAATCAGAACAGAGTGAATTAATCGCCCAAGGTAAAAAAGTATCCATTAATGTCCGCAAGAAATAACTGTATATGCTTAGCGTTGAAGCTTCTTAAACCCGAGAGAGAAGTGAAATTTTCATTTTGCTATTTTCATTTCAGTATATCATTTTTTGGTCAACATTTTTAAGGCATAGTATCCTTACATGAGGATAACACTATAAAAGACAATATTTATTTTTTTTATTTGGAGGAACAACTGCTGAGAACACGGAATCGACACGGATTTTTCCATTGCGTGTGCCTCATTTTTGGTTTCAAATCGTGCAGCATAAACCTATCTCTGATTATAATTCTCTACAAAGCAGAAGGCTCGAGATCCAAATATGGTGAAGATTGAAAAAGTAGTTTTGATACACACTTAGAAGCTAGGAAGTGCCTTTCATTGGCTTAAAAGAAAGGCTACAGAGTAATCGATGATGAAGTTGTACGGAGTCGTTTAAATTGTTTTAATCTTGTTAAAGTGACTAGAAAATGTCAAGAGCGACGTGATCAAGTAGCGGAATACTAAATGCCTTTTAACACGACATTAAATGATTTTGCCTCGTTATTCACTCGTAAAACTGTCCTGAGACGTGGGCCAATTGGTTCTCCAGTCTTCTGTCTCCTGTACATTCCATTCCAACTCATTCTTATTATGTTTGACACTAAAGTGGTATTTTTTCTCTCACCTCCTCTTTTTCCGTCTATCTTTCCTTCAGGGAATCTTTTTTACTAACTGTACCTTCTGAGTACTTGTCCAAGTCATGACTTTTTCCTATTCTTTGTTCTTAACAACAGAAATATTTCTTCTCCAATTCTTCTTAACGCTCCATTTCTCACTCCGTCGCTCCCTCTGGCTCTTTCTGTTTTTTTCTTCCATGACCACATTTCAAAACTTTGAAGGTACCTACTTCGTTCCTCTTTGGTTCTGCCTATCGGACGATATTTTTCTCTCACGAATCTTCTGCAAAATAGCTGCTCCCTAATCTTTAAAAATTGAGTTTGACAAACTTATTTTCCTAATGGGCAACAACGTTCGATTTGTGGGGATTGTGTTGCATCTTTTTTGTTTTTATTGACAAGGTCTATAATTTATATAAACTATTTAGTAATACGCGAATTATTTTACTCCAGAAATATCTATATTCACTCTACGTCAGTCCATGGTTCTTTATAGATATGTAAGTTTCGCGAAAAGGTGAAAAAAAACCATTTCAACAGCTTTAGATGAGCAATATGGGTTTTTAAATCAATACTTTAAAGATTGTTTATTTAAGCATGGTTTTTGTTAGAATATATTTCGTTACATTGGCTGGAGAAAAAATCCTTGCTAATTAACTTGTGTTTACATTGGCAAGCTACATGTCTTCAGTTGTGTAATAAGTCAAATGAAAAGGTAATTTATCCTTTGATGAATGTGAAAGCAAATCAAAGCATAGGTTATGCGATTTTTTAGATATCGTAAAATAGGAGGGCAACATCAAGAGCTGGTGGAACAGTTAAATTATCTTAAAATTGTTTTGGACCAAGATGGCCAAAGTAGTTGAGCCCCCAGAATGAGAATTTCGTTAGGCAAAGAAGTTTTCACTAGGGTGAGGAAATTGGCGACGGATAGGTTAAGTGAGGATGTTAAGAAAATATTAGTAACACATTTTATGTGGAGTGTGGCTCTGTATGGTGTAGCAACATGGACATTTAAGCGATATGGTAGGCATATATTAGTGAACTTTGAGATATGGGTGTGGAGAAGGAATAGGTGAAGTGGACGGGAAGGAAATCAAACGAGGAAGTGCATGGTGGAGGAGGAGAAGGGGTTGTTGGAAGAATCCAAAGGAGGTAGGGAAGATGGATTCAGAGCATTACGGATGGAAACGGGATGGTGAAGACTGTGACAAAGGGAAGTCAGGTTAGGTATGGGGATGGATTGGCACATTGGATGGATTTAAGGGAGATAGAATTAATAGCGTTATTGAAGAACAATTCACTGCAGTGTGCGACGTCAGGTTGGGCTTCGTTAAGCTAGTCCAAGAAATATTTAGGCGTGTTTAGTCTCTGTCCATCCGAAATATACTTTAAACAATAGACCATAACACGTGTCAAGAGTAGTCTAATGTTTTCATTCATGCCATGTGAATTTTTATTATTTAATTATCCATCAGCCATACCTACTTAGGCACTTATTATATAAAAATATTTTTACTATTTGCCTTTTAGAATGACCACTGCACGAACCCGAAGACCAAACGTTGCTGTGCATGACTACATATATTTTGGAAATGTATTATTCGTGACATTTGGCATATACAGTATATTCCAAGGTTAGGTCAAAGCGTGTAACCACGCAGCGGTGGTGAAGACGTCTACGGTGATGAATTTTGTGGAACACTCCTCAGTCGGCTGTTTTTTCATCTGCTCCTAATCAATCCAGCCACACTCCAACTCCCACTTTCCCCTTGGGCTGGTCCCTGGACATGTGACTGCTATTTTCACGGCTCATCTGCCCTCGCCTATGTCTTCTTATGCTTATTTTTCATGAAGAAATAATACATAATTCAACGTCTAAATTGCACTGATAGTTAACGCTTTAAAATTTGGATTACAGTTGTCTGAGTAATTTGTTTATGGCACACTAGCTAATTTCAGTTTTAGCTCTGTTAACGTCGACCACTCTTGTTAACTGCTTGAAAAGTAATGTTGAAATAAACCTCGTTTTTTCTCAATTGCGTATTGAGCAGTAAATCACGAAGGGGCGAATGACACTAGTGGAACTTGTTGGAAGAAATATGTCCTCACTAGTTACATACTCGTACTTAAGAGCAGTGGTAGAATTGCGTTGGTGGGACGTAAAGAACTCCTGGCAACAATGGAGTGTGACGACTGGGGGGGTCAATTGAGATCAAGTGAAAAAAAAACACTCGGCTGGACGAGATTAAAGACGGAAATGGACATAAAATTTTTTTGCGCTTGGCCGATAGTGGTTTTTTTTTGTTCCACCGAAATCTGTACGTTCTTCCGTTGAAATCGGAATTTTCATTCATAAGCACCACTCATACATTACTCTTATTTCATCATACAGTGAGCATTTTTAAGGGAAATTTGCTCGTTCCGTCCTGAATGAAATAAAAATGATTTTTCCAAATTCTTCTTTCGACTTTCGACATTCAAAATGGCAATGGACGTGTTTGAAAAATAGTAGCATGATATAAAAATAAAACACGCAGACAAATGTGCCATTTAGCTTTTATTAAAGATAGGCTTCGATGTTATTTCCCCAACAGAATTATAGAATGGTATATTTCCATTTAAGTTTTCCCCGGACGAAAAAACTACATGACATATCTTAGAGATTGCAAGAAAAAGAACAACATTATGTAATAAAATGAGTCTGCTTCTTGTCTAAAGTGGTCCTACTATCTTTATTAAAGATTCAAAGCCACTGCTGGCTCTTAAACTGATGGAAAGGTACTGAAAGGCTTTTAAATTACTATCAGGCTAAAATATTTTCATAATAGATGCAACATTAACCGATAACATTATCTTTTGCGCATCAGAAAGTTATACGCAAAGCTCTTTCACGGCATAATGATCAGCGTGCTTCGCGTGGTCACCTTCACCCATATTTTGTGTTTTTTGAGGCGTTATTTGGGAATCGATCTGCTAACCTTTGGCAAACATAAGGTAAAATATTTTCGATGTTGAACTATCGTTAGTACTTGTCCATTACCAAACTGGAAGAAATCTCAACACAACAGTTTCTTGCACGATAAGTAAGTTAAATTCCTTCCTAACGGTTTTATGCTAGCAGTCATTACATTTTTTGCGGCACATGTTAGAAAACAGTACCCTAGTTGTTCCAAAAATGAAAATATTCGCGATTATCCATTCTACTGAATGAATAACATCCATTATTCGCCATTAAAAATACTTGAAACTTGTGATAGAAAAAATAAGTCGGTTATGATACAAATAACATATATTTAACTCCATTCTTTATTATCACTCGTTTACTTACTGTATCATGGAAAACGTTATGAAATCCAACTACAAAGAGGAACCATTAATGGAAGGAAGTCCACCACCAAATTCTAACCGTTCTCACGGATAAATAAGTCGATTGTGAGATACTGCAAAGTACCAGAAGCAAATATCGAGGGATAGGGAAGAAATTACGCAACCATTATGGGGAAGAAGCGTAACGCTCGAAAGAAAAGAAACAGTTTCGTATGCATTACGGACGTTCGTAATAGATAGAAATGTTGACCATATTGCTCCACTGCATTAAAATATTTTATTAACTAACCCTGTCATTATTAATTTACACGCCTTAAGCTACAAATATGACAACTATTTCTGCATGTATACCCTGAAAACCACTCAAATCACACATGCCACGTTGGGCGTGCAAGTATGGAATGGCTTTGGGGAAAGGTTTTAAAGGATTGGATTATGGGCTGGATTTTAATCTATTGCTTCTTGTATTTTATTCACAGGATAAAGGAATCTCTAAAATATTAGATCGGCCATGTATTTTTTTTTTAATTTTTAACCCAATTATAAATAGACGTCGACAAATAAAACATGTATAAGACAAATAATTGAATCGACTTCATGAGTGAGACCGTCGCCTCTAAATGTCTTTCAGCTATTCCAATCCATCGCTGAATCTTTCCAAAAGCAGGGTTTTGTAGCTTTAAAGTTATCATGACAAATATACAATAAATCGGGCTTCCCAAGGTTTTTAAATTTCCTAATCTCTCGAATTAAACTTTGCTCTATTCGTGTGCAGGATTTACTAAATTCTGTTGACGGCGACAAGATGACATTGTTCCCTAAATCTCAAAAATACTTCTCAGTCCTTATTAGAAGCGGTGGCAAAACTTAATTTATAATTAGTCTATTTTATTCTTGGTCTTGAAAAGCTTTTTAATACCTCCAGATTTGTACCTAGCTATTTAATCCTTCCATTCTTAGGGCAGCACGGCGGAAGTTGTTTGACGGAAATGGGACAAAAAACTGAGAATAATTAGCTGCTCAGTAAGATGCTCTGTTTGCTATCAATCCTGGGTGGATCGAATATTTATGACACTCAGCTGCTTCAAGTTTAGCAAAGATTGTCTGAAGTTTTAGCATTCTCGTAAACGTCTTGTGACCTCCAAAATTACCCAACAAGAGTAAGACCCTCGCAGTTTATATTCCCAGTGTAAGCCGACTTTTCAATGACAGCCAAAATTATGTTTGAAGATATTATTTCTTTTATCTTAATGATAATAATGGCTCTTTTTCTTAGTTTTGGTGGAATGACAAACAGTAAAATAATTAAGAACTCTAGCTAGCGTTAAGGTTTATCAGTTTAATGCTTTCCCTAAACATTGCGACGGTACTTCTTAAGCCTTTTTTACGATCGGCACGCATACAACTACTTTTGACGTGATACTGACAATCCTCTAAATTACTACAATAATGCTGTTGATCCAAGTAAATTCGAATGGATAATGTCAGTGATGTTTTCTCACGTTAATTATCAAGGTCTTAAATAAAAATTATGAGGCTAATTAATCTGTCAAAAACGAGTTACGTTGGTGAAACAAGAGTGGGGAGACTATTAAAGTCAGGCTCGACGCTAAACGACTTCAAAATAGTTCCGGTGAAGATAAAACTCGTACGCACACTGTGACGTATGATGGACCGTTCTACATCCCAACACACTGCGTTTTCTTAATCGCAAATTTGTAAATCATTTTTAGGGCCAGTCATAAAACAGACGAAAAGTTTTGGACCAGATGTACTGCAGGGCGGATCGAAGAAAATTGAAATACAAAATGCTGAGGTATTAAAAAAATAATAATTAAACAATAATAATTACTCTGAGCCATTTTTTGGCTACAAATAAAATTATGAGGCCATTTACTCTGTCAAAAACGAGTTGCATTGGTGAAACGACTAGAAGTGGAGGCATCCAATTCGTGAAAATTAAAAAATATTTCGAAATAATAAATATTTAACTTACCACAATGTTTTATCGTGCGTACTTACGATTGAAGCGTACGTGAAACGCGTGTCGGTGACTATTTATCATCATCAGACACATAATACAAGTTTTAAAAAACATTAATAAATAGCTTCGTAAACTTCGTAAAATTTATTGTAATAACAAACGATCAAGAGGTTTTCCATTCAATTCAAAGTGTCCTTTACTCTCATCTAACCCTATCAAAATCCTTTTGTTACGCTTAAGATAAAGTTACAAATACAAAAAAAAGTGGAGTGCACTATTTATTGAATGCAATACCTGTAATATGTTTCTCATAAGTCAGACGGGAATGTGATTTATACTACGATCAGAGAACGTTCATGCATGTGAAGTTGGGTCGGAAGTATCTTCATCAGTTATTGCAAGGTATTTCACGAAGTTTTCGCATTAAACCAAGTTTGTTTATAAAATTCTCCATTTTGAAACTAAAGACCGCAGGCTAGATGTCCTGCAATAATTGAAAATCGGGCCGCGGGATGAGGCAGGGAAACTTTTGGATGACTTGGTAATTAATTCGCTAATCATTCTCCCATGCTGGCGCTTGCCTTCCATACATCCCCGTGACGACAACAGCAATCCCCGAACAGCGACTTACAACATCCCTACCCACTCCACATCCCTCTCCCCTACACTGCCTTCTTAAACTCACTCCTACCTATCCACCCCGATTGCGCACCATGAATAAACCGCTCCGGACTTTAAAACTAATATTAACCTACTTAAATGGTGATGCATTTGCATTGAAACGCGTTGTGCGCAACAAACAGCTTTGGAAAATACGATATTTTTTGTTACTAAACTAGCTTAAAATTTGATGGTTGCGCAAGTCGCGTTTAAATACAATATTTTCATAGGAATGTTTGATATTTTATAGCGTTTCCAATGGAATTTTAGATACATTCTACGAATCTTGCCTTTAAATGTAGTGTAAATGTACTTGCTGGAAGAACTACAGGAGGCTTGGAAAGGAGTTTATAGGATTACTGAAATTTTTTTAAATGGTTAAGTTTAAAGAATCGTATTGATTTGTCTGAAATAAACATATCATATGTAATTCTGTAATCTATTGTAGCAGCCAAACTGCTGAACCGATTTTGATGAATGGGATATCGTTAGAATTCTTAAATCATCCCTAGTCACAAAGGATGTGTGACCTCAGACAAATATCAAAATAAATGTAGGATATACAGAAATCCAATCCCAACAGAATCCAAGAGATTTTATTCAAGTTCAAATAGGATAAATTAAAACACTTTAAAAATTAAGAAATACGAATCGCGACAAAAACGAACTAAAAAGGCAAAAAACTAAAAACTCTTCTCGTCTGAACGTGTTTTTAGTTCGTTTTTTCGCAAATCTATGTTTCAAAGTTTTTTCATTATTAGTTATTGTTAACAGGATAAAAGAAACGCATGGAACATAAAACTTATCTTATTTTTATGTTTAATTTCCGATATTTAAAATTGATATTTTTCAAACTTAAAGTAAGTGGTTAAGAACGTAGTTGATTTTAATATGTATTTTTATAAGATTAATGTTTCAGCTGGTGGCCACACTGAAAACCCATTCATTGGAAATCCTTCTGAGTTGAGGTGAAGGAGCTGAACTAAAAAATGCACAACGTGTAACCTCACAGATCCTTTCGTCATTTCTAATACACAAAACAAACAAAATGGTGAGGTTCAGTATATAATAATTGACAAACTGCATGGATTTGGGTTAGGCTAACTTGATTAGCAGTGAAGAACGAAATATGGATTAATTCACACAATGGGACAGCTCAAAGCGCCCTTTTTGGAAATATTTTAGGAATGAAAATTCTCATTATGTTAACTCAGGAGAGATACATACGGACAGAAGGCACAAGAATGTACAACGGCAAGCTATGAAAAGGGTGATTCATGAAAACTGGAGTTCAATAATGATGACGAAGCTTGTTCGCAACACAAAACAGACAGAATCCGTGTTCTCGCCGTAGGCGAGAAAAGTGGACATTATAAAAAAAAACAAAAGAGATCCGGCAGGCGGACAACTTACTTCGCGAGCCTCATCGGTGCGGACGTCTCTTGAATCTGGCGTGGTATCATGACTCCCCCTTCCCTAACACGCCCACACGAAGTGAATGCCAGGTCTTACCCAAGAACCCTTCGCGACCCCTCGTTTCCTCTTCGGAAAAAATCACGCGAAACCCTTAGGGCAAATTCACACGTTGCTTCGGCGGTGAACGAAATCGACCTCCTCGGCGGGGAGGGTGAGGGTGGGCCGAGATGATTTGAAGAGCGTGCGTACGTATGGAGAGATAGAGGAAGGGATCGCAGCGAAACTGGACTATAGAGCTGCACGCAACCTTTGTGTTCCTGCGACAGGCTTTGAGGAAACTACCTTTCTTCACTCTTCCTCCTTTCTCTCTCTCTCCTATCACTCCTTCGTCCACATTTAGATGCGGGGAAAAGAGGAGGAGTGAGCTGAGGGAAATAGAACTTTGAGTGGACTACACGGGGGCGTACGGGAAGAATAAAAGTAAAAATAAAGAGTTAGGGAGGGAAGCGACGGAAAATCAAAATAGTCCGTAGCCGATGGAGGAGTGTCAATTCTAAACCGAAAACCGATGGCAAGGTTTCAAGTGTTATTTTTTTCTCTCCTCGTTCAAGTGGCCTCCCTCCAATTTCGCACCATTAATCTCTCCCCGAAGGACATTTTACGCTCGAAGGGCCTCTCACATTGTCGATGGGTCGGTGTTTTTGCGCGCACTCAGGTTTTATTTTGAAACGCAACCTTCATGAAACATATTCATTCATCCATGAAAAAAAAATATTCCCGTGACACGTATTTGTCCTGTAACTTCAGATCGAAGACCCATAATCGTTTGTTATACTTTGTTCAGTGTTCGAAATTAGAAACGGAAGATGTCTCATTTTCGACGGGTCTAAGAACGTAAAATTTGCGATATGTATTGATCTTTCTTTTGATTGAAAAATTTATCACGAAAAAGCGGGTGTAACCTAAAATGGTCTTTTAAGAGGAAATAAAATATATTCTGGAGCATTGCGGGGCAAAAGATTGCCAGATGGAAAAAACGTTCTTCAAATAAGCATATCTATTTTTTTCATGCCTTTAGTTACATAATTTGTTCAATTGGAAGTGGATTTAACCTCAACCTGAATTATTTCCTCATTCAATCATATAATTGAAAGACTTTTGAACAAATTCATTGTTTGAGAGAATTAAGGAAATACAGCTATGAGGTCTGATTAAATTTATCACACTTGTACAACTCGGTAGGCCTTTAATGATTAAGTTGAAATAAATCTAAAGATGTTTACTTATTACTTTAAAGCTCTTTCCCAGGCAAAAATTGACTCTCTTTCTTACATCCGGAGTAATTTAAAATGTCTCTATATTTTCATTTTCATTTGATATTCCAAACCATCACATTCATTCAAATCTAATGCAGCCATTTGATATTCCAAACCATCACATTCATTCAAATCTAATAATCTCAGACGATATACTGAGATCTCCCAGGAGAAACGGAGATCTGGTGAAAGCAAGTTAAAATTTATAAATTATCTATTCTTTCCGGAAAATAGTTAAAATATTAAATTTTAGATAAATATTCTATGCTACCCATGGGGAAAATCCAAAAATGTACGTTTGTGTTTCTTGCAAACTTACAAAAGGGAAAATTTGAACGAAAAAGCAAATAATTATTCCATACTCTTGTCCAATGAACCTCAACATCTTGCGCGAATTATTATGAAATAATCCAGGAGTGGTATCCGTCGTGTAAAATTTCATAAGAATTCATTGTTTTCTTCTATCACGCTCCCGAAATGCTATTACTAAGAGCCCTAACTTTCAGGACTATGTCTACTGCTTATTGAAGAATTAATGTAGTGTAATCTCATATCTAGATACTAAGCCGTATGTCGTTCATGCAACATGAATTTCTATTATATTTAATCGGCAACGATTGCATTTTCGTTAATATTGTCGCTCTTCAAGTACATAGATATTTAAGCAACCTTTTCCTTTAAATGATTGCCAATACTTACAATTTTTCAATTACGGATATGTTGGAATATTATTAAATCTTCCTCGTTTGCTTTAAAAGGTTTATGGAGTAATCCTTGAGTGAATGGGGCAAACAGAATAGCTCCTTCACTTCAGCGACATAAATGTCGATTACCTGTTGTGAATAGTTTACGCTATCCTATTCACAAGTCGAGTAGGGGCAAAGTGTTAAAAGCGCACTAAAATGAATGTCTGAGTTGAAGTATCAGTTTTGTTTTCTCTTGTCTGGTTGTTATCGCGTACAAAAGAAGATGAGAAAGTACCAGGCATCGGATTTCAAACCGCATTTATTGCGAATGCGAAATCGGAACGGTGAAGATTTCTAGAATAAAACGGACCAAAAACAACAGAGTGTACTCGTACTTAAGAGGCCTAATCCCAGGGCTGGAACAAAAATCTTTAATCCTTAAAGAAATTCTGCCTGCACTGAATATTTGCTGTTTGGAAATAATTTAAAATATAATTTATAAACTGAACTAAGTTGCATGTGTGCAATTCTAGATTTCACTTAACCCTGAAAAATATTAATTATTTTTCATATCGAATATCGATAGGAAAAATAATTCAAAAATGGTTATTATATGAATTTTATTAGCAATTATTAACAAAGCATACAATTTCTCAGGACTCTTAACCTTCCAAACATGTTTTGCCGTAGATGTCATGCACTTGGGCTGCAAATATTTTCATTATTTATATGCTCAGGTGTTCCACCAGGGGCATTGTACTAAAATAGCTGACTTTATAATAATTTAGATTTATGATGTAATTCAATACATGTTTTCACATTACTTTCACCAACGTTGTGCCACAGATGTGCTGCACTAGGACTGAAATGCTTAAAACATTTACAAGCGCAGGTCCTCCACCTGTGGTATTATTTTACGCGTCGGGTAACGTACAGCGAGCATGAAAGCCTGCGCAAGGAACTCGGTGAACGAAGCTCTTCAAATTCTGCTCGGTTAGCGAGCTGCAGCTTACGACCCAATGAGAAACTTATTTTGGCTTCTCTGAGAACGCGGGATGCTCACAGTGCGGATACGAGCATCTGTTACATCCCATGCGATCCTCACCCTCCCGCACACTCCCTCTAGAGACGCGCCTGTTCAAGATAGCGGCGCGCAAATGTGTTTGGATGTGTAGCCGGCTTTTTTATTGACCACGCGTGTTCTTGTGCGTGGATGAGGCGAGTGAGTCTCCGAAGACCAATCCCTCCCGTTATCTCTCAAAGAGTTTAAAAATAATGGTCCCAAAAATAGATGAATGTTAGGGTGAAAAACGACCGATACGGTCTTGTTTATGGGTTACCCAGATGAACTTCTCTCGAGAGAGAGAATGAGTATGGTATCATTAAATGGATTATAATATTTAGAGTGACTAAAATACAAAATAATACGAATGACCGCTACGCATTTACATTTCATTATGTCAAATAAATATTAATTCTCAGCTGACGCTTCTCAGCTCACTTGATGCTTTTTAAATATTTTGGCACATCAGAGACATGACATGTCTAGTCAGTTCACTCTCTTCTCCGTCTATGTCCGCCTTTCCCTCTTCCTCCATTCATGAAATTTGAATCTGTGGTTGCATCACCGCTGTTCTTAAAAAATTCACAACTTCGGGGAAGCGTACGAAATAGGGAATACACCACGAACTTCTTTACCTAAAACATTTCCACCGTTGAAAGCCAAGAAGTCTTAAGTCAAGTTTGCTGACTTGTGACGTAATGAATAAAACTGGTTGGGACTAACTATAGAACCAGCATACATGCTGATATTTTCTTCAAGTAAAAAAATTACGACTTAAGTCATTTTAAACATAATCAAATTGGCACGTTTGGTATGAAAATTGAAAATTTTGATGAAATATAATGGGTAATACAAATTTCAAATGGCATACTTGGTTTATTAGCAATGTTTTTTATTTCCTTAAACTTTTCAAACTTTGCTCGGCATCTTCCTACTCCCCTGCACAAGTAATAGTTGACTTTAAGTTAAGTTAAAGACGAATTGTACGTTTTCATGGAATTGTGTATTCGTGATGAGAGTGTTTTTGCGAGGAAAAAGTCGAGTCAAACCTGAAATTGAATATGGAACCTTTGAATTTGTCGACCTTAAAAAAACGCTCTAAATTTAAAGTGGAGAAAAATGATATTTTTATCGGACATATCATCCACACACGGCGCGCTAGATTGAGTCGATGTCCATGAAGAAATAGAGGCATAGGGAGAAATCTTGAATCGCCATCTAAAGGGTTATTACATCGGGGGTGAATTATTTCCCTATCGATTGCTCGTGATAATTTATTGGAGGAAATAACGGGTGCTGAGGATGACGATAAATTATCAAGTGAAATCGTTTTTCTAGCATAAGCGCACCCACCGACAAAGAGCAGATTGCGGAATGTTTAATGCACCTGATATCTCCACTTCGAAAAGCATACGTCTAATAATGCATACATAGGAATCAAAACTTTCCGTTAGTCCCATCGGGTACGAGGAAAATACTAACAGACATCACAAGAGTGTAGTTTCCGTCATCTTCAAATTTGAACGTATTTCAAAACAGACTGGATGAGATAAATTAAAATGCCAGTAGATTAATACTAAAGTTTTTGTCGTAATGCCTATTGCATCCTTAATACAAAAAGTGTGAATGAGAATTTGAATTTTTCTTTCTCGACAATTCCCTCACGAACTCCGTGAGGAGAAGAGAAAAGAGTGTCTGGGGAGCTTCCATTGTCTCTATCAGGAGTTCATTATACTGTTAACTACGAGAGATCACGCGTGACTGTGTTTTTGGTACGTCTGCTTTCTCTGGCGAGGGTTAATTGCCGGTTAATCAATACTCTGATGGTGCATGAGAAATTGTTATGTCAATTTCGAGTCAATGCATTTCTTAAAGAGGAAAACCCTGGTGTGAGACAAAACTCTTCGTCGCAGATCTCATTTTAGGTGCCCAGGATGTATATTTCATTTGAACACGCTTGGTTTTCTTTTTGATTGTCACGGCCATTGAAGTTACGTTCACCTTATTTTCGTCATTAATACTCATATCTCAATAAAATTTTATTATGGTTTTCGAACTAACACGAGTTAGAATAAGGTAGGATCCTAGTTGCCAAAAAAGGCAATGTAGAAAAATTCCTATGTAGAAAATAAGTACTTGCTCCATCGGAGCCTCTTGTAACCATAATAAATGTCCTTATGCCTCCACAAATAACAGCTTAAGGAAAACGAGTGAGTTACTGTAAGCAGTGGAGATAAATGAAAGGTCAAGCTAGCTGAAGAGGGAATCAAGCACTTCGAAGGAAATATTTGAATTGGCTTTTCGTAGCGTGCTGTGAGAGGAAAGAGAGGAGTAAGTTTAAAGGGTAGAGGAAATGAAAAGAGATTGCGAATGACCTGGTTAAGGGATCTAATAAACAATGCAGTGCGTGAGCGGAATGAAGCATATGGTTGCCAGACCCAGGGAAACCAAGCAGAATTCGTAATGGGACGCATGTGTTAAAGTTTTGAAAAAAATTTACACATCGCTTTAGGCTCACGCTCGCAGAAGTAAACACGAGGAAAAAACCTCACTTTGAATAAGTTATTTATCAATGGGTAAAGACTTGAGGGCAATACTTCGATGTTTATGACCTCAATGGTGATAATGCTGGTATTTATTCTCCCTCAAGTAACCCCATTCACGTTACCCGGACCAAGAGGGTACTAACTTATAGAGACATAAGATCTACCAGATCCGTGCTTTGATTCGTCTAAGTTTTTGTTTTCCCTTCCGAGGAAATGTATTTTATCAATTGCCTAACTTTTACGTAAATTAATCTGGAATGTTCGACAAGATTTTAAATGGACAATCAACTTCCTCTTAAGACACTGACCTCTTATGGAAACAAGTTACTAAATTCTTTCTAATAAGTGCCGATTCATTAACTAAGATTGTAAAAGTAAGCACAAAATCCGCATTACCCATCTACGGATTAGGGAAATTTCTTAAAGGGTTAGGATATTGTCTTTATTCATTTCATTCAATGACTTCATCGGGGCGAGTTTGAGACTTTATAGTCCCTCCTTACAGGTACCCCTACATTTATAACATTGAAGAGGATTACAAACACCTAAACCCTAGGTGGAGGAAAACCCACCGAGGCGGGAATCGAACCCGCGACCCCTAAGTTGGTAGGCCAGGGCGTTAACCCACCACCAGCGAGGCCAATCGAATTATCATGTCAGGAACATCTGCCCACATAGGCTACTAAAGAATTATTTAATATTAGTCTTTATTATGACAATAAACAACTATTTAATATGATAATACAATATTATTTAATGATAATAAACAATCATACATGCATTATTATGCATACATGATTGTTTATTATTATTATTATGCTCATATGCTCTACTAATTTCACATAATACGAATGGATTTAAACAATTTTAAATAGGAACCTTATCATTTTGAACAATAATACAATTATCGATTTTTGAGTTGATGTTCATTGACGACCGCTACCGGGCAGATTAGGTACCAAAATTTGCCCGAGTAATATTTTGAGCGGCTTACATTGCAAGTGAGTCATACGAGAACGTGTACTCCTACACCCTACCGGGAAACTCCCGGTATCCCGCTTGGCCAATCAAGCTTTGGATGACTCTCAAGTTAGATTTCATCCGAGTGCATTGTGGCTCAAAGATCCTCCAACTGTCAGCTCAAGGCAGGACCAAATCTAGAGCCAGTAAAATCTAGTGCACACCCGATCTTTGAAACCACCTCATTTCCGGCACGAGTAACTGATAAAACCTATGATAAAGACTATATTCATTCATATTAAATGCAAATAATAGGCTCACATTACCTTGCGTATCGAAATAGGGAGAAATTATAACTCTTAGCTCAGCTACAGGGTAGGCCGTTCAATGCACCCACTGCTTTTAAAAGAACGTCGAAGAGATCCCTACACCTTGTCTCACATGGTGGCAGCCATGATTTCCCGCACAGGTATTGTGGTAGGGGAATTTTGAACATTAATTATAAGGGAAAGGTAAAAAATTTTAATGAATAACCCCATCTTCTTCTGCTGTGCTCATTTAATGCCTGAAATTAATAGGGTTCTTTGTATCAGTTCATTCCGTCGTCCATTTATCCGATTTATCGAATTTTTCGCTGGGCTCAGCCATCAATTTATCGTGCGTGTCTTGTTAAATTCTTACAGATTATCCAAGCCAACACGTTCGACTGACGTTTTCGCAGCATGTTAAACGTTTCAAATAGTTCAACGACTTTAGTGCCTAAAATGCTAGCAGAAATCGCGTTTCTTTCCGTTTTTGAAGCTGAAATTTCCTTAAGGAAGTGAGCATCTCTCTTAAAGATTGAGCTCATACATTATCGAAGAAAATATTTGTACGGTAGATCCAAAGTGATCTTGAGTGTTGAGCCGGCAGTGAAATAAGGATTGAATCTTCAAGGGTCAACTGAGAGGAATAGAAAATGAACTGGCTGTCTCCTGATGTCGCAAAGAACGCCAGGTCGATTAGCAAGGCCCGGCGGCATGATTTTTCGTGTTACTCTTAGTATTGTGGATGCTGTTCCGGCTATCTGGTAAAAACTGGAGCACGGATAAGACAAGAATTACAAAGTTTCAGTCTCTTCACCTCATCTAATTTACTCTTACTGCTTATTTCACACAGCAGGCCATAGTAAAGAGATACTGCACAAAAGTTTTTCATTTCCTCTGAGATCTCCATGTATATCTTCCTGACTTAAATTTTTCTACGTAATCATTCTTCCTGTCTCCCATTGTTTATCAACTTGATTACTCATCTCGCGAGTGCGTGATGGAGACAGAGAAACACACTAGTTTGAATAACACAATGATACTAATATTGCAATCTATTATCGAAACACATAAATGCAGGGAAAGGAAATGGCCCACCTACCCTGATGGACATGCATGAATTTTACGCGCCTTAGGGCTTAGTACTGGGTGACCTCTACCATCGCCAACCAAGCCGACCTTAGGGTTAATTACCGTGTTAATGGTTTAAATACATAAATAATAAGGAAAGGATCTGACTCACCTACCCCGAAGTGTGAATTTAACAAGCCGTTGGTCTTAGTATTGGGTGAACTCTACCATCACCTATCAAACCGACCTTTGGGTTGAAAACTGTGTTTATGGTTTTATGTTTTTAATACAATAATAGGACATTCATTTTCCGAGTAAACAATCACAATTAAGGACGAATTTCCTTCTACGAGCTCTCTCTTGTACGTGAACTTCCGTACTATGATTGAGAAAGCCAATGCTATCCCTAAAATTACACTCCAGTTGTGATAGCGGCATATTGGGAAAAGAAAGGGACAATTGAGTTTCGCACAAACACTACGCCGAAGAAAAGTCATTCATTCAAGGCATTTTACCTACTTAAAGATTCCTAAAGGCCCATAAAGACCATTAACTTTTAAATATCGTGGGAATGTGCTCTTTTATGCCTATTTTTCCATTTCTCCGTAAATTCTCCCTACCTTCATGCTGCCCAAAACTTCCACTCTCTTTCTTCCTTTATCCGCTTGCACAACGTTCTCCCTTCAACATACCACTACCACTCCATACTTCCTTCATCAACTGTATCTGTAATTTTCGGATTTCCGCTCTTAGTTACTCCCTCTCTACGCTCACCTTCTTTAAAACCCCGGGGCCCTTTTTCGTGGTCCAACTTATTTTATCCAATCTTCACCACTCCTACATCTCAAAAGCCTCCAGTCTACGTATATCATCTTGCTATAATTGGTGAGGTATCACATAAATAAAGTACTACGCTCCACATTAAAGTCTTTACTAATCTTTCCTTCACACTTTTACTCAGTGTGCCCGTTATAATTTCTCTTATTCATGTATATGCCTCTTCCATTGACTCAGTTATTCTTCTAATATCTCATATTTTTTCCTCTAAAATACTGCCCAAATACAGGAACTGCTCCACCTGCCGTAGTTAGTTTCCTCCAACTTTAATGTTTAAATTATCTTTCTTACTCAAACATGTACTACATATTTCCTATTCAAAGTGGCATGCAGTGGTATTGTAATGGTTATACTTTTCGAATTCAAATGTTAGAAATATATCCATTTTATAGTTTCCTTATAAATTGGTTTCATAGTTTTCGGCTGTAATAAGAAGTTAACGGTGTCTCATTTCATTTGAGAGACAAACTTTTTTAAGTATCTCACGCTAATTGAACGCACTTTCCCACTGAAAACTAATGTGACATGATAAATAACGCTTGGCGCCCGTCACGTAGAAGTGTTGCTTTTTAAATGAAAAAAGGCAACAGATCACAATTAACAGCCTTTTTTTCCCTACACTTACGTCCTTGACATTATAGTGCGGTCTTAGGGATTCCAATGTGGCAACAATAATAAGTCATTCAAGCAAAAACTAATTTGCCCAATCGCTGGGCGATAAAATTAAGACTATGGCAGTGCCTACTGTGAACGAATACCGTAAACTCTGTGGGCCCCTATAGTGCTTTTTTTTGTCCCTTTGACTGAGACCAGAAGCTTAGATAGAGCCGTGTGAAATATGTGACCGAAACTCTCAAGTATTTCAATGCAATCGAATGGTGGGGGAAACGCATTTCATGTCGTGTACGGAAATATGCCGAAAACATTTCGTTTGCTCTCCTCTGGAAAAGCACTCTGTTGTTCTGCGTAACGAATTCAATTAAAATAATACACGAAGTTCAATTTTTGCTGCTGTTGTTCGAATTTTTCACCATTTTCATTATTTTTTCTTAACTTTTCCAAGCCGAATGAAACACTCGTAATCGTGTCGCTCAGAAAATTTTCAAGAAGCAAATTACTAGCGTGGGAAAATTCACTTGGCTCTATACATTCCAGTTCTATGCTTGTACTGAATTTAAATACATAATTTATGTATATATGCATTTTCACAATGAAAATCGTGCTGATAAGGAGGAGATTTCTTCGGAATGGCCAATTTTCTCCGAACATGGACCCATTCGTGACATGTATTTCTAAAAATGGTGGTGGGACACCAAATTTCTAAAATAGAATAATAGGGAATCAAAAACTTGGTAAGAACGTAGATTAATGTACGAACGTAGCTGATAAAGAACGTAGCTAAATGTGTTATTTTTGAGCGAAATACGTTAATAACGAATCGGACGCTACAAACGTTCATTAATTTAATTTAAATGATTTTTCACAACTTGAGTCTAATAACCAAAAGGTTGATACTTACTTCATTTTAATTTATTAGAAAATCGAATATGTCTTTTGGCTCTAAAATATAGGCTATTGACATGACGCAATACGCATGAATATGATAAATTCAAGGAAAATCCTAGTAAGGGTATTTACAAGGAAATTGACTGTATTATAATATAGTTAATAGTTTTTTTATAATATAGTTTTTTTACAAATATAGCATAGAAATGCTATATTTGTAAAACGCATGCAACAGGACATAAAAACCCATGATAAAAAATTCACGAAGCTTTGAAATGGACGCCGGACAGAAGTTGCAAAAGGAAACTCAATTAGGAGAGCTCAAATCGAATGTGAGGGAACGAGGCTGAAATGGTTTTCAATACCTTAAATTATATTTTATTTCAGATTTTTTGCTAGAATTGATCCACTTAGCCACTCCGGAAAAACGTAAAATTTGATGTTTTTTAATACTTCGCTGAATTACCTACGCGTTTTTCGACTCGGAATAGTTTAGCCTGGATTTCGCGCAGAATAACTAACGTTCGTAATTTAGCGCTCATAAGACTGGCGTAGCATGGGCATTAGATAAGGCATACGAAAATAAAAAGAGTCGCGTAGAGAAATTCGTTCCTGGAACCCTCTAGGACAGAAGATGAAGTGAGCCTTTGGATCCCGCCCGAGACAGCCAATAAGACTGTGGATGTTGAGGGAGGGGGACAGAGGGAGGGGGGCAGAGTAAGGGAGAAGAGGGTTCCCTGGCAACGCTGCAACCGCTTAATTAACAACGCAGAGGAAGCGTTAGTCGGGGGTGTAATGACATTGGCATGGGCTGGATTTTAAATGGAAGAAAAACTAAAAAAAAGAAGGTTAGCACCTTTAAGGAGAAGTGAAAAGATCATTTATTTGCCGGCCCGACGATGAAAGCCTTAGTACAGGTCGACAGAAAACAATAGATGAAGTTCAGTGTCATTATCTTCACTGCTACATTCAAGTTAAGGAATATCGTCTGTATATAGAGAAAGAGATTTTTCGACTTCAAATAAAAGTATCCACAGTCGGAAAAAATAAGTAATTAAAAAATTCGGTCATGGAATTTTAGATATTTTTTTCATTGCTCCAAGAATGAAATGAATGACCGGCTCATTAAAGGATTGCATGAAGTAAAGAAGAGGTGTGCACTTGAAATGAAGCCAATTTCTCCCCACAGTCCAATTTGCAGTAATACACCAAAGTAAGCTTTCATGGGGTTTATAAAAATCAGGTCCATAACACTTTTCAACGCTCTATTAAAGGCCAGGGCGGAGCCTCCTGACTGAAGACCAGATTTATCTTCCTAATACAATGCAGGCTGCCTGCCAGATTGAATTAATGAAAGGAGCTTTGTGTTAGATGATAACCTAAGGCGAATTAGATTCCAGATTATAAGAGCATCTTTATTTGTTCCAATTGAGATTTATTTTCGGCCGCAGCCAAACGAATTAAACTCTAAATATGTAATATGAAATCATAACACATTACGGATATTCAACCTTTAGTCAGCCAATCAGCAACCAAAGGATTACAAGCATAATTGAGTGCATTAGCAAATTGGTGCGATAGGTTCGAGATGAGGATCAATGTCAACAAAACGAAGATTGTGAGGTTTTCCAAAAAGTGGAATCTTAAACGTTAAAATTGGAGTACATGCACTAAATCAGGTGAAATAGTTTTCCCAGCTAAGAAGTGGATTGAACTAAGATAGTCGAGATATGAGAAAAAGATATGAGCTTAGTAAGTACTTAAACTCATTACTTACTCAGTACTTGAGACAGATACTTAAGCAAAGTATCTGTCTCAAGAAGGAAATTGATGGCAATAGACTTTGAGCAGGGTATTTGAGAAAAGATAGGTGAAAACTTTGACATGGAACATGGTTTTTAATGGCGCGGAAACTTGGTTGTTGGAGCAAGATAATAGGCGTAGATTTGGAAGATTCTGAGATATGGGAGTTTAAAAGGATGGAAAAGGTTAAGAGGACGGAAAAGAAAACAAACAAAGAAGTTCTAGGCATGGTTTGGAGGGAGGATAGAGAGGGTTTCTGGTAAAAATCCATGAGGCAGGAAAGATGGCTGCGTATTTTGATGTTTGAAACTTTGAAGACTGTGATAAAGGATAGAACATTTGGCAAGCGAGGAAGTGGTAGAAACAAAATAGACATGTTGGACGGAATAAATGGAAGTAGAATCCATATAGAATGGAAGAAGGGTTTATTGTGGTGTGGGGTGTCAGGTTATGTCTTGTTAGGCGAGGCTTAGAATTGTAGGCACGTTTAGCCTGTGCCCATGCAAATTCTACTTAACTGTAAGTTACCAAATAATTATTCCGTATTCAGTTATATTCTCGTGCGATTTCCTAGTCAGCTGTCCTGTTCTCACTAATTACTTATTAGTCACGCTCTTTAAAAAGATATTTCTCATTGGCTGCCGAGCCTCTGATTCCGTGAAGAAAAATACGAAATTTACAGCAAGAACGTCTCAGTTAAAATCTTTCTTCTATCCTATTTATGCGTTAGGGCTATCCTCTCTTTTCCATAGAATTTATTGAACATTGCCGTATAATATTTTATCTAAATGGGAACAATATTCTATTTACGACTAGATTTTGAAATAATTTAAAGTTGCCAATAGCGAACGCAACGCTAAAACTTAATTGCATATACATACAGGTATCTATGGTTTTGGTGTAATTATGTAGGCTCATTCTTGCACTTGATTTGAATATTAATTTTATTTAATGTACACAAAGGAATAAAGGAATATCACACCGGGAGAGAGGCCAGAAAAAATGTCCCTTTTGGTGCAGCTTTATAGGAAAGGTGAAGCAATGTGTACAGAATCGCTCTGTTGATTTGGAATATGCTAATAATAATAAGGAATCATCGAGCCAGAGAGTTCAAACAATCGTGCGCAGTATTACGATATAAATAGTCCATACGTTTGAAGAGCATTAATATATATTTCATAGACTTATTTCATTTGGAGATAGTTTTATTAAATCGGTTCAAAATTTACCATATACATTACAGGGCCTTACATCAGGACGACCCATACACTTATTGGTAGAAATACGATTCACTCATAGATGCACAACCTGTGAAAGAACCTGTGGTCTGTAATGGTTTTAGAATTCATTAAATATTATTCTAAGCCTGAAATCGAAAAATGATTGATACACACGTATCTGCTTTGCCAGTTACTACCATGGGCGCGGAACTCGTTCCTTAACTCGGGCTCCTGAGTTACTCTCACTTCCTGGGAGATGTTTTCTGTCCGGCAATCGTATCGATCAACCCGCCTGGAACTGTGTCTTTTCTCTCTCTTCCCCCTCCTATCCCCCCCCCATAATTGTAGTTTTTATGGGGTCATTGCGCCTTAATTGGTGACATGTATATTCCTTCCTCCTCATTCCTCGGTAGCTAAGCTGTAATTGCTGCATTTCCGTCATCCCCTCCAGCGTCGTCTTCAGTCGGTCTCATCGTTTCAATGGTCTTCAGCTCGACTTAACTGTTTCCGTCCTCATGTACAATAACACGTCTTCCACGAGTGTATTCCTTCCCGCCGGCCTCCCCACGCTCTGTTTCCTCACACCGCTGAGCACGTTAGCAAACGAAGATATCAACGCGCTTTCACCCTCCCACTTACTGAGCATTTCTCCTTCGCATTTCTTCTTAATTTATTTTTCACCAAAGCAGCTCCCGAGTGCGTGATTCGAAAACATTCGTGCGGATTTGACTACGTTCAAATTAGCGGATTATTTTAAATAGTAAAACGGAAGCTAAACTTCCGGAATGTTGTAATATTCCAAGCGTTTTCAATGCACAAATAACATACCAGATTACAGTGTACGTTTAAGACACATGAATGACAAGCGTCAAATCCTTATTTGTTCGATGGAACTTGTGTTGAGTCCTGCCGAATTAAAAGCAGTAAATAAAAGATTTTCGTAATTTTGAAGAGGTTAAACATTATATATCTGATAAAATTTTTAAGCAAATCTAGATATGAAAATAAAAACAACCACATGCATTCATAATATTTCGTCTCATGATTACAGCATGCTCGAGACGCTTGAGCAGACGTCTCGAGCATGCTGTAATCGAACGTTACTTCAGACTGTGTAGGGATGACCTTTCTTTTCGACGCGACCAGGTGTGCGTCGCGGGATTAAGGGAATGTCACGCAACGGGCGAACAAAAGAACGTCCCACGCAGTCGGGAAACAACCCCAATATTTCATTATCGTAAAATCCTGACGGAATAAGGCAATAGCTCACCTAGTAACAAACTTGAACTTTCCCATGTGTGATAAACCGTTGCACCTTTGTCTATGGAAATGCTTTAATTAAACCTTTTTAAATATTCAATCGCCGGCAGTATTCGTTCAAAACATTCAAGACGGACAAATCTTTCTAACTCTCTAATAACAGGATTATTGTATTATTCGAAAAACTTCACTTAATATCTCAAAACTTGAAGTATATGGGTATCAATCTTATGTTCGTATCGGTACGAAGGGACATCAATGGACCTAGATTACCTAGGATCACAGTTATCTTTTCAATTTTAAATTTATTCACCACAGATTCTCTACCGTTATTTGAGAAGTGACCACGCATAATTTTGCTCGCAGAGTATATCGAAGTTGAAGTCCTGGACCAATGTTTTCTGTGGACAAATTTTATCCCTCGCAATTGTACTTTAACCGCAACTGGAGGAAATAAAATGTCAAAATTATGGTGATTCCCATTTCAACGACTAAGCGTCGTTTTATTTACGTACCAGACGCAACGCGAGTCGACGAAACACGTATGGCGCTGATTTACGAGTTGGGATAAACAAGCGGTATTTTATTGACTTATTATCTGTTTAATTTCCACAGTCTGCTTGGCTTTTGAATTTCAAACTTACTTTGGATGCCCACAAATGATGCATACGCCATTATTTTGTTTCCTTTTGTAGCAGTCCGAATAAATCCATTTCAAACGTACTCATGATGTAGGCTCTATTTGGCTGAGAATGGACCAAGGAATGGTATTTTGCTGTAAATATTTCTCATTCTATGGTTTTAAACCACGTGACACTACAAAATGAAAATATTCTGGTGTGGAAAATTTTCTTATAAAATAGAATTAATAAATAAAAATAACGTAACTCTGGGCAGCGTCCCATATTCTCCGCCGTACCTCCGAATCAGCCATTGTCACAGTTTTGAAATTTATTTGTTACACGTATTAAAATAATCGGTTGTGTTACTATCTGTAAGAAGGAACCATGTATTATTGCGGAATGAAGAAGATGACCAATCAAAGCAATTGGTCCGAACGAGCTTTTAAGCTAGAGCGTTCATTCCCACTGTTATGGAATGGATCTCCAGTTCAGACTTAAAACCTCAGAAGTGTTATTAAATGCGTACCATAAAAGGGAATACCTGGCAGTGTTTATGCCATAGCTTTCTTCAATTATAGTTAGGATATATGGTGTTTAAAAAATCTGAAAACTCAGTTAAAAATATAAGTACCTGCGTGTTGCAAATAGTAATGTTTCTTTCTCACTTAAAATTATATTTCCTTGCTGCCTCTTGATCAATCTCTAGTCTACTAAAAAATTACAGGAATGAATCAATTCACTCCCACTTTTCTAGGGAGAATCGAGCAAAGACCAAAGGGGCTTCGATCGGCTAACCGTTTTCTCACAAGGCCTTTCCAACCCACTAAACACAGCATATTCAATTGATGCACAATTGACAACGCAACGCAAAATACGTTCACATACATCACATAGCCAATCTGCGTGGGGAAATGTAGGGGATATAATTGTGGCATATTAAAGGCTAGATATCTATCGACACATATGTGTATGTATATGTATTTAGTGTAGAGTTAAACTTTCCCTCCAGTGTTAGATCATTGATAAATTTAAAAAAACATCACTTTCGTGTAAACATACATGTTTAAGTGCGTTAATTATCCTAAGCATTAATTTTAAAATTTTTATTTCTGTTTAAAATTGATGATTTCAAACTATGTTCGGAATCAAACAAACTCAAGTATAAGCATGGTGAGGATATTCACGCGTACGCGTACTCTATCGCCTAAAACTTAAATCAATTATTTTTATAATGTCTACCTTAGCTTTTTTTTAGGGATTATCATGTGTGTACATAGTATCCACATATCCATGCTTGGATTTCATGAGTACAGTATAGGAGAACTGAATTAAATCTATTCCTCCAATGAGTATCGTAGATATCCTCGGTGGATATGCATTGTACATACAGTGGATGAACTTGTGTTGTGTGCATACATATTCATGCAGCTTAACTCTGGGTCACGCCACCGGAATCACGGGACATTAATTCAAATCCCTGCACCGCAGCCGTTGCATAAAATGATGCGCATTCGCCGGACGTGAATCCCCTCGGCCTGCGCGAATTGATTTAACGAGCGAGTAGTATTTCTGCTGAGGCGTGGATTCGTTGCGGACGCCGGTGACAAGCGCATTACTCACTGAAACCCTTCACTTGTAAAATATATTTCTGTTTCGCAAAACGGATGTTGAAATTCAGATTTGTAAAAGAAACATAAACATAACGGATAGAGATAACCTCATCTCAGTGAATGCGCCACCGGAAGGATCAGTTGTGAGAAATATTCTCCTGCGTCTGCGTCTAATCCCTGCCCGTGGGCTTAGATTCCTCGAAACACCTGCAATAGAATGGGAATGAACACCACCTTCGATCGATGCGACTCCGCACCCAAGGTAACTTTAGGAATCCGCTCCGCTTTCTGTTGCTGGCTCACCACAACTTGTGATTACTTTGCCGTGCAGAGCAGCGTGACTATATGGTTTCGTGGTAATATCCGTGCGCATTAATGTAATGCGTTAATTATTTGCATTGTTAAATTAACTATTTTTTTGCCTCATAATATATATACGATTTATTAATTTGATATATTATTCTACAGAGATAACTGCGGTGGGGACTATTTCCGATATTTCTTTTACATGACGTTGTGATATCAAAACACTGCTTTTAATAAACAAAATATAGTACATTTTAAATAAGTGTATGTGATACAGCTTTTAATAAGCAAAATGTAATATTTGCATTGTACAGATATAAGAACATACAAGAATAGAAAAATTAAGCATAACTATCCTGCTGTCTCCCGATTGGACTTGTCAGCAGGTTCCGAGAATTTAAACATTGCTACCATCGATTCGTGTTTCGTAAAATAGGTTTGTGTCGCAGGCAGAAATAAAATGCAACTCATCTCCTATCAAAGAGCCAAAGGATATGGAATCCAATATTCTTCGGGAATGTGCATGACAACGGAAGCACTAGTAAGTCCTCATCACCGAAGAGAGACAGAGAGAGTCTATTGCCAATATTCAATTCTTACAAGGCACGTGTTCCATTTTTAAAGTAGCAAATCAAAGTGCAACCTCTCCTTTCCATAATAACTGACAGAATATAAATTCGATGGTTAAGCATTTATTTTCAAGGTTACCACTCAATTCATTATTATCTCGATAAAATGTAAAAGCCTAATAATTTATTTAAAAGAGGATTTGCGTAACACGGTACATTTTTAACAATCCATCCACAGTCATGGTCTCGAAGATTATTTTTAAAATTTGGGAGTGAATCTCAACTCAATCTAACCCCTAAAGTGTGGATAATCAACACAGTCGGTGTTAGGGTCTGTTCCTTTATCAACTAGAGTGATTTGGTGGAAATTTCTACAGAAGAACTGATATGTATATAAAGGCAATTTTGACTAATATAATCAAAATTCAAATATAGTTTGAATGGATCCTTCAAGTCTTCCCTGTTCAATGTAAGTTATATTATGTTCCAGTTTTTCTCCCATCGTAAGAACATTCCCTTTATTTGGTTGAAATCTTAGTCTGTTGACCTAATTCTTGGGACTTATCGTTCGAATTTCCTTTGAATTTCTTTCCTCCCTTCAAATTTCACCATGGCGATTTTGTTCATTTAAGGTGCTACCGACCATAAGAACTAGAGAAAAATTCGGAATACCATAAATGCGCAAGTGAGATTGTGTGGTGTAAAAGTTGCGACCGAATAAATGCACATCTGTAAGCGAACGTCTAAAATAATTTAACAGGTACTGATAGATTAAAGACTACAATATCCAAGTACCTAACCGACAAACTTCATACCAGTGCATCCACTCCCCTCTCCTTTCTCTTCCGTAATTGAACTCAAACTTCTCCTCCTTCCCCGCTAATAGGCAAGCCTTCACCAAAACTTGCAAATGCACCCTTACTCGGTCCATTGCCATCTCCCTCGCTACACGTTTCTCAACACCAACAAGCCAAATCTTGCCAACATTGTATATATAGGTGCCTGTATACTTGTGGATAATAAACGTAACTCACCTGAAGATGTTGCATCACAACGAAACCTTGGTCGTGTATTTTAGATTTTGATGTGGAATTAACAAAATTTTTGAGATATTTTAAGCCACGCCGGAAACCACTTCCTATGATGATGATGGACGCCAACCGTCCGCTTTATTACGAAAAGTTAAGAATTATTCAGGAGACATTACTTAACAGTGTCAGCACTAATCCTCGGTGACATCAAAGCGGAAGACTTCAATGTAGTTAGCTACGAGCGTGTCACGAGGATCAACTATTCGAAAAAGACGCTACCAAAGAAATTTTACAGAAATTCCTCAACGTGCAGACGGGAATGCACTCATTACATGAGTATCTCTCTTCACAACCGTCCCTCGCGACCTATGACCTGCCTAGTTAAAGCGTTGAGTTATTGGACTCAGTGGCGTAATTTCTGACAGGCTGATTGTGCTTTGTTCTCGGGACCACACACATTACGAAATTTCCAAAAATTATGATTAAAAAATTTTATTTGGTGAATAATAAAATACCAACCAAATTAATATTTTAGTCTAATACATTTCCTGACCTAACCCAGCATATCACTGCACGTAAAATACAAGGGAGTTAAATAAAAACGTGAATTTGGGACAAAAAAAAACAAGTTTTTCTCTTATTTTCAGGTTTAGGGTCCTGCCTTGGAGTTAAACCCATGACCCTTCTTGTCGTGTTTTTTTTAGTTTTGCCTCGGATTCCTTTCATACATAAGGGTTGGTAAAAATCGAAGGTTCGAGTGCCTTCGCACAACAGCAGCAAAGAGTGAAGTGATATGCCTATCGCCCTGTTTGATTTGCCGACCGAACTTTGAATGGGCTATCCGAACGTATTTGAAGTGGGGGAGGGAAGAGAGAGAGAGAGAGACTGAGAGCCATTCTCCGACGGACGGGCGACCTCGAATTGTCACCGCGTTCGTTCGCGCTCGCCAAAAAAAAGCATGTCCCCACGAGAGAATTGGGACGACGGTACGCTTTGTCGAACATCGATCTCGCGAAGAGCTTCCTATATCAACAGCTGCACTCAAACGAATGAAAGGGCGAAGGATGGATGGGAGGGAGAGGAGCGAGCGAGAGGATGGGATGGAGAGGAGAACGGGAGACAGAAAAATAAGGGGAAGGAGAAATGGCGGAAGAGACGGCGGCGGGAAGGAGAAAGAAGGAATAGACTGGTAGAGGACGAAACAAAAATAATTCAGCTCATTCATTCACTCAGTTGGCACTTTAATCGACACAAATTATTCATCCATTCACTTGCGACACCGGAAGACTTCCATCTCTTTCCGCCCTCTTCTGTATCTCTCCCGTCCTTACCCTCCCCCATTGTGATGAACTTCGACCCCCCACGAATGCAAATGAACAATTGGCTGGCAGCGCCTGAGCCCCCCGAGGCGACTGGACTCTTTCCGTGAGCAATCATTATCGCTAACTCGCCGGGTTTCAGGAAAAAATACCTACCTAGTGCCTTCATTGGTGTCCGGGAAAAAAGTAAAAGGTTTAAAAAGTCGCTACTCTCATCCTCAACAAAGTACAACCTTTAATTTTAAAAATGTACTAAATTATTCCGTATCTCACATTAATAATGGAAGGCTCTAATTTGAGCAATTCAACCTATACGCAAAATAATACATTCGTCATTGATGTTTTGTACATGAGGAAGGTGCATAAGCATCGAAAGGCGCTGTACAAAGTAAATAGCTAAAGCTATGGAAAATTCAATTTTTAAATACTTTTTGATACAATTAAATCAATATTTTCTACATCTCTTGGTGAGATACGGGGCGTGGCAGTCTAGTGGGTGTACAGTAATTGATCAAGAGCATGTGTCAATTGATCTGAGAGCCGGAGTTATATCCTCGGTGACATCCATAGCTGTGTGAGTTTTCGGGAATAAGATCTTCCTGGTAAAACCGTAATGAGCCCGGAAAGGAACTGGTCCCCTTACTTAGATATGTGATTTCGCATTGTATTGAGTTTACCCTCGCTTATTAAACCACCTGTGAGGATGATTTCGGTGAGTTTTTAATCCATAATCGTTTGCATAGAATCAATAGTGGGCAGTGGGGGGAGTGAGGCATTATGTGCAAGGATGCTCATTGTTAATCAGTTAATGTTCGAGAGAAGATTCGCAAACAAGACTCCATAACGCAAACATGTGCACGAAACACAAATCGTGTCCACTCGTCGAGAGATTGGCCCGAGGATTCCAAGGCCTTGCCCCGCCTTCGACTCACAATGGGTCCTCTCTCGGTGGACGTCGGTGGAATGGAGGGGTGGGAGCATTTCAAGAGATAACCTCGTTTCCCAGAATAGCTGTTGCATTAGCATCCTTAATTCGCAGGACACTGTTAGTCCGTTGTTTCTGAAATCATGTGCTTCATGCTGGTGCCTTCCATTGAAATGCTCGTCTTTGACTGAGCCACGGAAAGGAATAATTGTAAATCCTGACTTTCAAGCAGGTAATCACTGTCAGCACTCACTCTGTTTATTCTCTATGAAGAGTGGCGTGCCCTGAACAGTGGCGCGGGATCTTTTTTTATTTCGGGATACCACATCAAGTTTTACCTTAACGGTACTTTTTTTGCGACCAAAAAGATAACAGTAGATAAACTATCTAGCGCATATTTTTATTATTTATTATGGTCACGCACCATAAAATATTTTTTGTATTCTTTAAATTTCGAGAGAATATAATGTTCTCCTCCCCTTTTTGTCTTCTCTTCTGCTGAATATATATAAGGGGTGATATCACGTATAAAAACGCGGAATCTTTCAAAAATTACCTGCTTTATGAAAACAGTGCGCCATCAACGAGGAAATAAATATTAATTAATTTGTCCCATTATTAATAATTTGATCGCATTTTGGCATCGTTTGGTTGTAAAATGATCTAAATTTGGACATAAACATGTCTCCATTGCGAATTTCACTATGCCATGAAGGATATGTAAAGGAATTCCACCTTAAATTGGTCTCAAATCATCTAGTCACCATCGTTGAAAAGAAGCCATTGTCAGATTAAGGCATTAAAATCTATCAAATTTACCACAAAAATCTAGCCCTTTGCACCCCATTGTAGTACCCTGCCCTATCGCAGATATTTTTAGTCGAAAAATGGTACAAATTGTAAGAATTAGCTCATTTGAATACAATAATAATGATCGGAGGTGTACTGCATCTCCGGTCGCGTAATAAATCAATATCTGGTGGAAAAGTGTTATCATTTGGCCATTATTACGTTCAAATTCCACGACATCACGCCTGAAGAATATCTAACTTGGCTAAGCTAGAAGAACAAATAGCAGAAATTGGTTTTAAATGCGTAATGGCCGAACCTGAGAAATATAAAAATATTTTCTTCAAAATATCTTATTTCATGTCACAATATATAAAGAAGTAGGTGAATCTCGGGTATCACTGATTGATTGAGTATTTAGATTAACACACATTATGAGATGCCGATTAAAAAATTTTGAAGATATTCCTCAAGTGTTCAACTGTTACTTACAAAAAAATATTGCTGAGAACGCATCTTAATGCCACAAAATTTAGTTTTGTAACCAAAAATTAAATTAAAACATCTATATAAAGAAATATATATATATATATATATATATATATATATATATATATATATATATATATATATATATATATAACGATTGTACGGAAAAACTCACACGAGCGACACAATAATGGGCTGACACAATATAACACAAATAGAAAAGAATAGACACATTTAAAAGAACACTCACACGGTAAATTGTTCGAGCTTTCGGCCCTCTCAGAGGCCTTCTTCAAGAGAGACTCATATAGTCTCTCTTGAAGAAGGCCTCTGAGAGGGCAGAAAGCTCGAACAATTTACCGTGTGAGTGTTCTTTTAAATGTGTCTATTCTTTTCTATTTGTGTTATATTGTGTCAGCCCATTATTATATATATATATATATATATATATATATATATACACAGGTATATATATATATACATATGTATTTTTAAACATCAATATACATATATCGCATATCTTAAGATAAGAACCATAAAAGATATTCCCGAACCAGAGGCAACTCGAAGCCATGTGCCCAATTGGACTCTTTAACATTTAGTTGAACGAATTAATTTGTGAAGGATCTGAGAATTTGTCTTTCCATTGGTATGTCGCTGAAGCAAAAAATTGTATCTTCACCGTTTTCATAGGGACGATATCTCTGATTTACCTTGAAAAAGGGTTGATCTTGATTTTATTTATTTAGAATCATGCAGCACTATTTTCCTGGCTATCTAATTCTCCGGAACATTTTTTTATGAAAACCAGCGTCTCGTTTGGTCGTTTCGGGTAATTTCATCTCTCGTGCTAAAGATCAAATATCGTTCGCCCTCCGACTTCCTCCATAGATGAAGCGATATTGCCGGAAGAAGATAAAACGGCCATCGATCTCATTAAATTCGTGAGGGAATAATTCGCCATAGGATAGCAAGCGACATCAAACGCGTCCATCATTTCGTAAACTCATCTCCGGCAGACGTTTCTCTTTTATTGCCTGCCAGATATACGGGCTGTGGATCGTGAACGCTGACCCCAGTGCAGGGTAAATGTCAAACCTGTAAAACCTTATCGCTAAGTTTTTTGCGAATGGCCAGAATGGACTGCTGTAGCGGAGGGATGAGGAGCGGGGCGAGGGAAAAGGCGAGTACAGAGATTCAGAATGGGGTTGATAGCAGGGATGGCGAAAAAAGAGCTGCGAGAATTCCTACGCTTGAAATTCCGCCTACAAAATGCACTGTAGTGCACACAAGAATTAAATCGGAAGTAATCTCGCCTAATTTCTTTTCAATTACGCTTACTAATTCAAAAGAAGGAAGAACTTCCATGCTTGGTATTTTATTCTTCATCGATGTGAATTGGAGTAATACGTTTTTCTAAATTATCCTTAAACTACCTCAGATAATCGTAATTCTTATGTTGCAATGGATGAAAGAAAGTATTCACAATACATAGTTTAGTAAAGTAGTTACAATACATATTTTAATTTTTCACGATGCTACTTTCATAAACATAGTTTAGTAAAATTGTAAAGAATAACTAATTGTATTTAATATTTAATCCTGAAATGATTAAATTTCAACAGCAGTACTAACAAACCACAAACAAAATATCGCGATTTATTCAGCTTATAAAACAAATGGTTGTGAATCATATAATAATTTTATTTTACACAACATTAATTAATTCTTGGATGAACTCAGATTGAGTATCGTGTTTTAACGGAGCCTGCAAGAATCAGCAAACTCGCAGCCCTTTCCGCATAGCGCAAAATAGAACACGACTTAGAAGTTGATTGGCGAGTAATCGACAGCATAGAATGTGAACCAAATGAACCGGAGTCCACAGAAGACCAGTGAAACGACCTATCTGACACCCGGTGACTTCCTTCAGATTTTGTCTAACGGTAAAAGAGAATGGCATAATGTTGGAAAGCAAACGCTGGGCCATTCCCACTGAAAAATATACTAAAAATTATAAAAAATCTTAGCAATTATAAAATTAACTATATATATTTGCAAACATAAACTATTTACTGTGTTATTTATGATCTTTTATTTTGGATTTTAGTTGTCTTTTACTGATAGTTCTGCTGCAGCACAAATTTTAAGCGTGGTATAAATCTCACATTAATTTTCCGTAAAAAGTAGCGATAAACAGTTGCGTGCTGCGTTCTTGTGCCACGGTAATTGCAGATCTTTCAGGCCTCTATGGGGCCCCCAAAAAAATACGGAGGACGCCGGGAATTGCATTTTTTATCCCTCATTATCGCCCCCTCGGAAATGACCACTTATTCATGTGTCCCCGGGCGCACAAGGGTCACGAAATTCGTCGTGCGGAGCTCATTTCCTACGTGACCTGGCATGACCGAGCTTAACGGCTGAACGCGCACGCACTCTCAAAAATTACCCACTCACCGTAAACTATTCCAGTCACACAAATCGCATTGAAAAATTATGAAAAAATGTTGGTAAATGCAGAAGAGACATTGTTTTCATCGCTCTTCTTTTAAACTACGTTCGAGTAAAGTACCTCGCGCGCCTATTCCTGCGAAAAGAACTCTGTTGCTATGGATTCGCCTGACTTCCTATTGGCAATCCTGGTACGTTTTGTTTTGTCGCGGTTAATTTTATCGCAAGCACTTGAATTTAACTAATCTACATGATTGAGGTTTACTCAAGAGACGGTTTTGTGATCAGTGATCCTGTGTTAAGTATTTTAGACCTATTACGGAAATTGTTAACTATGAAATTAGGAAACGTTCAGAGGTTTCCACTGGATATTCGAAATACTACTCTCAGAATTTTTTTAATTATTGGTATTCTACCTGTTAAGATAGATTTTGGATGGATACGGCAACCAAATATTTCTATTGTCTCTACTAAGAAAACACAACCTAGATAATGACTGAAATATTGGAAGCAACAAGAATGAGGAGCCTCATGTGATTTTTCCTCTAGTGACATCTAATTTCTATAAACTTAAATATATGGCACTGAAAAATGCTAAGGATAGGGTTAGTGCGGTAGATAGTTTACTGGCTACCCATCCAGAGGTTCCGAGTTCGAATCCCAGCGGTGATAGGAATTTTCAGTGGTTTTCCAATCGGTACTTGAGTGTCATGTGGAGAGCACCTCATAGAGAGTAACCGTCCGTCGGATGGGACGCTAAATCATATGACCCCTTGGAGCGTAAGAGTATCTAATACCGACGCCGGGTTTCTCTCCTCCCGTTCTTTCCCCATTCTCTGAGCATTCCTCAACCTCTCAATCTACCCATCTATCCCTGATGGTGCAAATGACCGCAACCTCACCTAATAATTAATATACTGGCTAACTGGTGGACCCTGACGCGGTTGGATCAATATGAATGCTGTGAACTGTGATCAGATGGGTCTTTTGACACCATCCTAATGTGATTATACATAACGCGTACTTGTTCTAATTCTGAATGATACCTCTGAACAACCCCTCTTCAAATTCAAGCCATTAGATCTTCTGGATCCAAAAAATTCGTGGAAAAGAAACTATCTTCCACCCTCCACTCTGAATTTCACAGAAAAGTGAAGGAAAGGCTCTAGCACCTCACAATACCTACAAAACTTCCTCAATAGGTCTCTCGTCTTCGAACTGAAACACCCCATGGAATAAGGCTACATCATGTTCAACTCACAAACAACAAACAAACATCTCTGTGGCCATTGGACAGTAAAAGCATATTCTACTATCATACGTCTGATAATCCCATAAATCACATCCAGTGAGCACGAGGCTGACTCCTGGATTAGGTCCCCTGATGATATCTCTACCTATTTTCCTCAGAATCGAAGTTTATTGCAAAAGCCGTAATCTATGATACCAAGGCATAGGTATTTCATTTTCATGACAAATTACTTAGCATGGTAATCAAATATTATGAACGTAATATTTTGGAGGCATAAAAATAGTTTTTCTTGTCATAATAAGCAACCGACCAGAGGGTAGTTCAATGCTGTGCCATTTGAAGGACAGCGTGATTTCCATGATAGATAAACATATATTTGGCACGTGCAATTAGGTAATATGGATAATTTGGACAACCCATAAATACATTTCAACAGGTTATTTTCATTTTTGCGTTCTCGCGGAGTTTGTTTGTTCTTTTTTTAGCTCTACTCCGTCGAATCTCAGGTATAGACAGGGAAAGCAGTGAAAACATTAGAAAATTATGCTAAAAGGACGATATAAATGAGTGGGTATTATAGAGAAGGAAGAAGCAATGGAATGGGAATATACAACGGACAACAGACGGCAGGCTAGTGAAAATAGGCTGAGATAAACATTGCCAAAGGTAAACGAAGTAGAGGATGACCCAGAAATAGAAGGGGTAACAACTTATATCAAAGCTTTATACCAACCGAAGAAGGCATAGACGGCAGTCTTACTATAGAGAAAAAAAGAAAATATATATTTTCAGATATAACGAGAAAATTAAGGAAAAATTAAGCACACTTCGATATGGATACTCACACGAATTGATTCATTATCAAAATAAATTGGCATCCATTATTTCAATGGTAAATGTGCAAAATTGACGCTCTTAAAATGCATGACGTAAGACGTCGGCGAAGTTAAACCAACGGAAAATTAAAATCGCCAAGGGACTGTGGATGACCGAGGAAAAAATCTACCAGTAATTAACAAGGTGTTTTAACCTTCAAAAATGTTCTATCAATTCCTAACACGCTCGTTATTGCGTACTTGAAGGTCGTAAGTTTGAATCCCGACGTAAGGATGTCGTGTTTCATGGTTTTCTTGGAATCAAGTTAAAATGATCTCAGGGCAGCTCCTTAGGAGCCCACGTACTAAATCTATCGCAAATAAATATGCTGCCGTAATTTACTCCGCAGTGTTCCACAATAGAAGGCCACTAGTTCAAGAATATTCCTTGCGCAAAGGCTATCGCTGAGTGACGTTGCCATGTGTGCGGCCTTACTTTGACCTTTAACCGTCCTCCTCAAGTGATTCAGTGATTCATTAATGTCGTTTTGAAATCAATTCTTCAAACGCAGCCTCAGAAAGATTGCACCAATTGATTTCACGCGCGAGTGGCAACGGTTTTAATTTGAGTGAAATAAATATATTTTTGTGGATTACGATCCCTTGGCGATCAAAGTATTTAGCCCATCGTTTGAATAAAATGGGGAAATAGCATTCGTCTGGACACATACGCATAATATTAAGGGGAAAGCAAAAAATGGAAAATGTAGCATAATTTCGGTAATAGCTGAATTCAATATTTTGTAGTGGTCTTGCATTCCAAGTGAATCTGAGCGCTTCTGTAAATAGTTTAAAACACTATAGGATAAAAATGATCTTTTGAACGACTAAAATCGGAGAGCCTAAATTACTTTGTCAGAAGGACCGAAAATGGTTTAAGCATTCACTCGAGTGACTCTCGCAGTATCCTGTATCCCAGTATCCCGTAGATATCGCTCATCTGTAGCATGGTAAATGACACTCCTACACAGCACAGCACAAGCGTCTTTAATGGCGTAAAATAATCCGCTGCGATGACTGTTTCTTAATTTCCATCTCTACATGGGTTATTGGATTGCCTGGTCGGGTTCCATGAGAACAGGAGAAACACACTAAAAATAAATAAATGACGTGAACGCTATACATCAATTTTCCCACAACACTCTTCTAATTGAAAAACTTGTGGATGACCAACATAGCAACCAATCTAGGGATTAGAGAAATTACTGAAGGCAGTGATTGTATTCGATTGGGGGGAATTAATCTTTGTTCGTGAGTTTAACAGCTAGTTGTAACAACCTAGAAAATATAAACAAATGAATAATGAGTAGTGTTGCGTGAAAAAATGCTATGAAGCACTAGAAGAAACAGCGAAATAAATACAGAAAATAGAGAAGTTCTTCCGAATAGGTTGAAATATCACGTCAAAATCGTAGTGAAGGCCACGTTCATCAACCCGTTTTTCGATTCTAGGGTAGGTTATACCTCGTAACGAGCACTACTGCGTGTGAAATTCTCACCCTTTCCATGTCACCCATCACCGGAAAGCTCTTTAACCTAAAAATGACACTGCTTGTAAAAGGCTGTTCGTGCCTAGATACGCTACCTGGATTTAAACCCGAGCCCACGCGTCAGTAAATCAAGCGCTTTATCCCACATGCTACCACATCGTCCATACGATGAATGGACCACATTTATTAAACATTAATTAAAACAACATTATTTTCCAACATTAAAAAGAGACATCGTGGTTATTTTTCCGTGAATGTTTTCATATATTAAAGAACCCCTCAAATAAAATATTCGTTAAAAAATATAACCAATTTTTTCGTCATATTTTCAATATGCTTCCTCCAAGTCCAATGTGACGAAGCAATACTTGGTAATACTAGTAACAATGAAATAGCCGTTCTCCAGGAAATAAAAAGGCTAACTGGAATAATTTACAAAACTTCTGGATATTGATGAATTTATTTTATAATCAAATACGAGTATTATTGGATTAAGCATTCATGGTCGTGTGTAAATACAACCTAAGATAGAACTTAAAGAATGATATATATTCTCCGGAACGAAAATCCTTAGCAATGATCAGCGTGATTTTAGTCCACGGTTTTTACGAGGTAAACATTTTATTCATCCATGGCTCACTTTCTGTAGACAAGTCGTTGTTTTATATGTCATTCACTTTTTACGTCTGTTATTTTTTGTTGGCTCAGTATACAACTGGACGCTTGAGGAAGATGTTTTTATGCTCATAATTGTCACAGTGCTATAGGATCCAGTTTTACATGAAATGTATATCCCTCTCGAAGGATATCCGAGGTTTGGGGTTTTTCTATAGATTGAAGAACTCCATATTTTCGAAAATTAATACTTTCGCACACAGATAAACTTGAAAATCATTATCACTTTGTTAACCATCATGGTACTGAAATCCAAAGGGAATGCAAAATATTTTTAACGGATGTTTTGAAGCGACGAATACCATTTGTCGTAGATATTAACTGACATTCACGCACACAAACGCACATGGGGAACATTTGTGCAATAGCGCATCACGTTGGCAACAAACCTTTGCGAAGAGGGCACGCACCCTAATGACGTAAGAAAACTCCCTCTCCTCGCCCTTTTTCTCTTCTGGGACAGAGCTGCCATATTTATTCAACAACAGAGTACAGGATTTAATAAGGGAGTGCTTTTTTCGCTGTCAGTCGTCTTGTGATATTAATACGTAAGCCATAAGGTTAACCATAAAGTTCACATTGAGTGATTTTCTCTCCAATAACACTAATATCAGTCATACGATTGGTGAATGATAGATTTCTGTTGACTCATTCTTACGAGGAGCGCTTTGCAGCTGTAGTTCATATTTTAGCAGTCCCTCAATATATGCAAAATCAACCCTCATGGCATTCGTCTCTTCATTTTTTTCTTCCTAAATAAACTTATTATTGCGCGGAACGTTTTCTGAGGAAAAATATTATGATATCAATTAGCGTCTAAGCTTTGCACATAATTGCGTTCGCATATTATCGAGAAATGTCTACTTGTAGTGAACATTCCATATCCACCATTCAGAATACGTGTCGAAGTGCACCTTTTCCAAGGAAGCTCTTACCTTATATCATATCCACATGTCATTAAGGTAACTGGTCTGCGTTTTTTTTATTTTCTCTGGTCAAACGGGGATATTTTACAAGAACAATAAAAATTATTAGTACATAGAATCATAAATGTCGAGAGATTAAGTGCAGAATAGATAGATTTAAGATGGAATTTTTCCCACGAACGACAAGGAATCAGAATAACGTTGTACGACCGCGAAGATAGAGAAAGGTGTTTTGTCTCAAACAGAGCCTGATGTGTGATCATCCCCTGCCACACACCCTAGCGGTGGCTGGCAGGCCCCTATGAAATTAAAAATAAATAAATACGACATCAACTATGCACATATCATCTGCACTTAAAAGGCTATCATTGGTAGAGAGTTATTTTACTTCTAACACAAAATGAACCTCACTAAAGTTTTAAAAAAATACAAAAAAGGAAGTTTTAAATATCCCATAATGCAATAAATAAGTTTAGACTACTTTCAAGGTACGAATACATATACATACATTGCCAAAATTGTAATTAATCGTCGAAAACAAGAAAATCCGATATAGATAATCAGAAGACTTACTATGAATCAATGAATCATAACGACATATGCATGCAAAAAAACTCGAAACGAAAACAGAAAACAAGGTCTTCCGACATAAATTATACAATTCTTAATTCTTAATAACAAACTTTCCACATTTTTCTGAGAAAAAACTTTACCACGTGGAGAACTTAACAAAAAATATTAATCCTTAGTATGTCATCTGGAAAAACATTGAACGTTTTTTGCCCCATATACAAAAATGAGCGTTTTAATTGACTCCGGGATATTGAAGGCTGTGGTAGAAGGGAGTATGTTTACCAAACGAGGAAGGGGTGGGAATAGGACCAGCATGTTGGAAGGAATGAAGTATGCTGAAGTGAAGAGATACTTAATGTAGTGTTCAGTCAGGGAGAGAAAATTTGGATATGCAATTACTTATACTTTGTGGGAGCGGCAAGGGTAAAATCGCCGTTCCGTCTGTGTAGCCTGTGTCCATATAAAACCTACCTAAATCGGTAGATTACAATAATAAAACAAATATGATCGAATAAATATTGTCAAGTGGGGTAAAAATTAGGCAGTTGAGGTTATCATACCAGCATATTGAAGATATCTCCGAAAACAGAATACCAACTTCTCATCCTGATAAACAGGATTCGATTTCAGAAGGGATAAGACTTTCCGAGCGAACTTCCTTCTTCCCCCATAAGCGTAATGTGGTGACAATTACTTTACCACACAGTATGTAGGGTAATAGACCACAGAGGACATACCATCCACTGGTTGAGCCATTACGCTGTTGCACCACTTGACATCCTTATCTAAGAACATGCCGATACTGACCCTGGGTTTCTCTGCAACCCTCAGTCTCCTCTTCCCATTCATTTTTTATTGTCTTTACATTCAGCTGCCATTGCGCAAAGTTGAGTTCCTAAGAGAGGTCGCAACTTAAAAAAACAGCTCATGAAAATAAGATTTAAATTAAAGTTCAGTGTGCATTAGATGAGGACTTAATACAAATACCGCTCACCTAATCGTTAGTCTCGCCAGAGACAATGCACGCTGTTGGAAGAGGTGGTGACTTATACTCGTGCCTAAACAGCCGACCAGAAATTACGTATATCCTCCAAGCAAAACTACTAATGGGAAGGAGTCACGAATCTGGACCATAAGAAAGCCAACGGTAAGAATCGAGGCAATTACAGACGAAAAATCTAGCCACCCGCAATATCCTTTGAGGAAAACCTGAATTGAACGCATAGATATATGACAAGGTTGGTGCCCTAACACCAAACCATCGCATGTCTGCATGAAAGGTACAACGAAGATGTAGCTGGATGCTTGGTATTTCGAGTGCACCTTAACAAGAACGGCCGTGACTTCTTTGGAGCCGTTTATCAAGGTCGTCACCGTGAGTTTTGGGATTTTTGCCTCGTTGAAATCACCTTTCGAGTAGTGCACTCAACCTTCCATGGAGACGCTAATTCAATTAGGTGCCATTAAGGCGCCTCTCTTCGCAAAAAAAGCAACTCACGGGGAAACGCTCAAGTGAATGAAAATGCGATAAAAATCATTGAGATCAAGCACTCGTTAATCGAATCCGACGCTTACGTGTGGTTTAAGGAGTTTCTTTGACTAGAATGCATCAATTTCAAAGCGTAAAAATCATCCGCTTTGGCCAGGATTCGGACCTGTGTCCTGGTCAAGGCGAATGATTGTTTACACTTTGAAATTGGTGTATAGTAATGCACATGACCAAAGGAAATAATGCAAAATACATTAGCGGATGACTCTGTTAAAAGTGACTGTCACGGTATCTCCCGCAGTTCCTTGAATTATGTGAGACTAGCATTGAGACTTTTTAAGTAAAGCATTACTTTGGTGTGAGAAAAAATTTTTTTGTCTTATCCGACCAATACCGTCCCTTTTATGATTGGCCCTGAAGTTATGTCACATCCCCCTAAACTCACATGCACTTCAGGCCATCTGACGTTAACTTGAGGCATGGAGGAAATAAATGGAAGGGCGGACCTTCGTCCTTCAGACCCCGAGCCAACGCATCTCCTTACACGGAATGGGTAACTTTGTTAACGGAGGGCTCGTTGTGAATCTTCTTGGGAGAGAGGGGGAACGCTCTCCCTCAAGGGAGAGCGTTCCCCCTCGTTGTTCCTTTTCAGGTGTAATGAGTCAACGTTTTTACCTGTGAGGTTTCGTCAGTCGACAGCAAGGATAGGATCGCGTAGGCAAGTGCGATTGTCAAGTTGTCTCTCGAGTATTTGACGAGGGGTTCGCTAGCGAAAAAGTGACCGTCAGCGGAACGAATTCCGACAGGGAGAGAGGGGCTCTTAGAGCCGGAGACTCTTAGGAGCGGCGTGCTAATACCACGCTTGAAGTAGATTCAGATCTTTCTCCGACAGTATGGACTTCAGGCACCGCAGAATATCCTTTTGGATCTTTAGACTCTTATTGACCCCCATAAATCCACTTCAAGCCCCATTAAGTGACAGACTTGTGGGAAAAGGAAGGGGAGTAAAGGAAAGGTGGTGAGTGGGAAAAAGCACTTTTGGAACGCTTTGATTAGGACTTATAACAGTTAAGTGAATTCTAGAATGGAAAATAGAATGCTAGGACAGGAATAATTAAGGTATTACGTTCCAAAGGAATTACAAATTCAATAATTTCATTTCATTTCAATGTGCTCTAAAACTTATTTTGGGCAAGTTTGGAGGCACCAATTTTGGAACAATGGGATTTCGGTATTTTTTCTCCCAAATAAATTAATATAATTTAAATGAAGACAGGTAGATGCTGTGGTGCTTGCACTGTTGTACAATTATGCTAATTGTGCCATTGCACGCACCCCGATGGCGGCGGGGTAACGTTCTCGTCTGCCATTCCAAGGGTTGAGGGTTCGTTTCCCATCTGGGTAGGTTTTCCTACACCTAGGGCTTGGGTGTTTGTAAATGTGACCATTGTCATTTTTGATAAAAGCCCGATGCAAAGGCCAAAATGTGCTGTTTTCGGACTAATGCTAAATAAATAAATGTGTTTTCCGTGAGAACGACATTTATTTATCCACTGTCAATCCATAATTCTTATGAAGGTAGTCCTCCATTTCCATGGAGCATGTATATAATCTTGAATTTTCGAGGTCGTTTGTCATGAAAACGAAAACGAGAAGATACTGTTTTATCATGGTCATGTGATAGCGCTAAAAATGCAGAAAATTTTACCAAAAAGACACGTTCTCAGTATCTTGACGCTACCTCCTTGAGTGACTTCTCAGACTCAACGCATTTGTGTAAGGACCTTTGACGAAACGATAGTTTAATTATTACTAGTTTAAGGTTTTAATTTGTAACTATAGTTCATCATTTTGTCGAAGAATTTACTCCCTTTCAAATGTTTCTCCAATGTTAAAACAGTGAAAACGTGATCGGAGAACTAAGTAAGACGGAAGACATATGTACGTGTATATGTATGCATAAGATCTGATATCTAATCTGATGTGAAATCAGACTTCCATAATTTTGATAAAAATGATTTTAACCTAGCGTTAAAAATAGCGTTATCAGATAATGTGCATTTTCTTCCCATAAATGTCATGAGAGGTCTACGGAGGACACAAGAAGAAGAGGAAAAAGACTTAGGTCCATCCTTAATGAACATATTAATAGAAGAAAATACGGAGGGGAGAAATTATCGATAAATGCTAACGATAAACTACGAGAAACAGGCATGGGAAAATGTCGGTGTAAGGCGCTATGAGGGAATGAAGAGATTGGCACGACACCGAACAGTTTGGAAAGCTGCTATGAACCAATCCTCAAACTGACAACCCGTGATTATTATACAAAAGCTAAACGCTTCCTTTACCTTGAATGATACACACATTAAATATGCTCCAATACTTCACGGGAATAGACGTTCTACATGAAAAAGTAAAAAATGAAGGTGACTATTAAATTCATCATTTTCAAAGTCACCTCTGATGTGAGCGCGTATCTGCTAACAAATTGACGAATGGGTAGTTTTCAGTATCCAGACAGTCCTGGCCTTATCGAACCGCGGAGAGCGCGGCTTTTTCGGAACACGTATGAGATTAAGCAAGGGGTTATGGTGTCGAAGAAAATGAAAAAAAGTAGGATACCCATACAGAAAAAGTCGTTTCGGGTGGGATTGACGCCGGTTGGAAAACGAAAACGCATTGGAAATATGATCGTATAGCAACAGTACTAATTTGAAAAAGAAAAAAAAACTTCAATTTGCTAAAATAGAAACTCTTACTCTTGCTAACCTTAAAAGTGAGATTTGCTTCTCTTTGACAGCCGCTGAGGGTGTATCGTACATTGCAATCGAAGAACAAACTAATATGTTATTTATTATTATTAGCAGTATTTTATCAGGTTAGGATATGTTTACGATGGACCTAAGCGCTACACACAGCTTCACTACTAAGCCCCGACCAAAACAAAAATATATTCTGAGCACAACTTTTTAAAATATTCTTTATTAATACCTACATATTAAAGTGTCGATTATACGTGAAAATGCACGA